>NC_134958.1:16899213-17537963 GCF_965638725.1 Aptenodytes patagonicus
CCAGCTGACAGTACTGAGGGGAACAATCTTTCCCTGAAGACTACAGAGCTACTTTAAATGAAAGGTTCAAGACCACATTGTCACATTAACATAACAAGATTGTTTTTGTAACATGATTCTCTACCCAACTTCAGATAAGATCCTCCAATGCACCTCCATGAACTACCTAATGACACTATGAAGGTCCAAACTCACAGTATAAAAGCAAAAGTTGCATAAAGTTCACCTGACCTTACGTTTCACTTCAAGCAAGTTTCAGCTTAGTTTTGCTGAGAGGTTTCCCGAACTTTAAGGATCCAGTCCTTCACTGGAGTGGGACTACTTTACACTTACATAATAATACACATTTTTGAAGACTTACAAGTTGCAGCTAAGCTGTTAGAGGCTCTAGTTTATTTTGAATTTAAGAAATTGAAATGCAAAGTTAACAAGATGGATGCATTTCAAGAGAAAAATTTCAAGTTGCCACATGTTCCTTAAAACTGTCAGCTTTAATGTAGTTTTGCCCCACTGTTACCCATTCCCACCTTGTAGTGCAGCGTACAGCCATGAAACAGATCACCCATTCCATGTCTGCAGATCTCCTCCTGAAACCACACTGTTAACCGGATATAGCTATTGATTTGGATTAAAAATAAACCAGCATACATAGTGCACACATATTGCTAAGTTGCACAGAGCTGCACAATCCTGCCAGCAGACCTAAACGGCTCAATGCACCATGACACAGAGGCTAGAGAAGAAGGCACATTTACGCCAGCGTCACCTTTATATGCTCCACTGTATCAGACTGCCTGAGAAGCATGAAAACAACTACAACTGATGTCAGTGGTAACTCGGCACCCTGCACTGCAGACCCTGTCAGAACAGGAAAAGTTCACTCTAAGGTCTACAGAGACCATATGGCAGAAAAGACCTAATTTAGAGAACACAAAGCACTCCTATGACATTCTGCTTTTTCCCCCCTCCACAGAAATCAAAATTGTCAAGACAAAAATACGGGAAATAATGTGAATTTTTTATACAGCGCAGAGAATGAGTATAAAGTTTCAGGATATTAGGAGCGTGATTCATGTTCGTAAGCAGTCATTGTAAGTCCTGCCAGGCAATCCTTCTGTCAGCTTTCTAAGTTACAAAATACTACCTTCTAATGTTTATCAAACAATTGTTTGGGCATAATACTTAGAAAAGGCAGTACTTCTCAAAACCAGAAAAGATTGTTTTTCGTAATCATTACTTATGGACAATCTTTAAAAATGCAGCTCACATTAGCTTGACATCTCACAGTGAAAAGATTAATTCAAGACTACTTCAGTATCACATTGAAAGCTGGAGAACAATTGCCCAAATAGTTCCCTGAAAAGGGTATCTTGTGGAAGAAACTAGTTCTCTTTCTTTGATAAAGTAACACGCATTGAGTATGTTACCAATTAGTTACGTGTACTTACAGGAACTATATTTTGATTACAACCTTGCATTAAAAGGGAATTAATGGAGTCCACAACAGATCAACTAACAGACTCGCTAATCTCAAAGTATTATTGTTAACAGGTAGACATCTCTGAAGGACCTGCAACCCCATTTAACATGTCAGCAGCCTAGGCAGTGATACACAGTCTCTACCAGGAAGTCTTTAAGTGCCACAGGTGTCTGTGACCTAGCAAGTACTGAGGAGCAAAGGTTATGGTTAGAGTTGATTTGAACCACCTGGCTAAACAATCAACTCACAGGGAACACATGTACCTATCTTAGTCAAAGCCCCTTATCAATAACAGGACTGTAAGAGCTGGTGGTATCGCTATCGCTGACTGTGACAGAAATTTTAGCTTCCTAACCTCTGCAATGCTTTATTTAAAGCAAAGAATTGTGCTCAACATAGGTGTAAGCAGGCACAACTGTACTTGCCTCAGGAAGTCAAAGCACAGGCACTGGTAATAAGAGGGGCATCCTTTAAAAGATATTGGGAGTGAAGGGCCCAAGCTAACGCTCCACATAAGTCAGTAAAGCTTTGAATACACAAGGACTTGGTTGGTCAGTCTGTAAAACTGAACCTTAGTTAAGCTTTAGTAGGAATAATGCAAGAGTTTTCCAAGTATCTTAACTCTCAGATCTTTTGTATTCCACTTTAGAACAGTTTTTAATAAATAACTTGTTTAAAGGTTATGGATTTTAGCCTAGTTTATTACCACACAGGATTTTATTCTAAGTTCTTGTGTAACAGGTAGTCATAATCACCACTTGAATTACTTCAGGATGAAAGCTATTATCAATCATCAGGAGTCAATTACTAAAGATAAACCAGGTTCAGCTGCTGAACTTCTGCTTTTCCTCAACCTAGCATTGATGTGTTTTACTGGTATCGCATCCCCTCATCATACCAGAGGTTTAGCAGACCCAGCAGTTGCAGTGCCCAAATACCCTGGCTTCAGGAGTTGCATCTGCTGCACGCACCTAAGTTTTCTCGCTACCTGTCACCAGGCCACCCGCCCGCAAGTGGACCGGAACAGACACTGATACGCGGGCGCCAGAAAACAGCAGCTCGGGGGGAGCGGTCTCCAGGCAGAAACCCCTCGAGAAGCACCGTCTGAAGCAGAGACGCGTCACCTGTTGTTCAACAACGCCGTCGCGTTACCTGCCCGCAAGATTTTTCCTACTGGAGGACACCAACATGCAAAACCTCTTTAGACCCCAAACGGCGAGAGACGGCGGGAGACCGCAGACGGCGCGGGGGGACGCCGGCCCTGCCCGAGCCCCGCGCGGTGGGACGGACGGCCTCGGGACGCGACTGAAGAGCGAAGCCGCCGTGCCCCGGCGGCGGCACCTACCCAGGGTCCACGGGGCCAGCAGCCCCTGGCTCCTCGCCGGCTGCGCCCCGGCAAGCGCCTGGCACGGCCCCGCTTCCCACACTCCGGCGCCAGTTACACAACCGCCCCCTCGCCGCGGCCCCTCCACAGCGCGGGGCAGGGAGCGCTGCCCGCAGCCCCTTCCCGGCAAAGCGTGAGGAAACACAACAGACGGGCGCCGAGGCAGCCACGCTCTCCTCACCGAGAGCCGCCGCCGCCGCCGCCGCCGGGCGCCCCCCCACCCCCCGCGCTGCCCCCAGCTCAGCCCGCGAGAGCCGCCCGCAGCCCCGCCGAGCCCCGCGCCTACCATCGCGGCTCCTCCGCGCTCCGCTGCCCGCGGCTCTGCCCAGACACGCCGGCGCCCCGGGACGGACGGAGAGAGGGAAGGAGGGAGGGGAGGGAGCGAGCCCGCCCTCCCCGCGCGCGCAGCTCGCCGCCGGGGCGGGGCGGCGGGAGGCAGCCCCGGCGCAGCGGCCCCGAGCGGGCGGGGCGGCCCCGCGAGCGCAGGGGCGAGCGCCGGCGGGGGAAGTATAAAGGAAGGCGGCGGCAGCAACGGCTGCCCCGTGCCGGCCGCGCGGGCGATGTGTCCATAAATGGAGAACTCGCCGCGGCGCAGCCAATCGACGCGCGCCGCCGGGACGTCATTCCCTGAGGGAATCCCGGCGCGGCGGCGCGCGCGGCCTGCGCCCCCTCGCGCTCTCGCCCGCGTGCCGCGGCCAAGCGCTTTGGGGCTGCTACTGTTGCTCGCGGCATTTACTGATGCACCCCCATCTCTCCCCCCCCCAGCATCTCTAGTCTGCGCTCCAGCACCCCACCACCAAGCACAGCCGGACCCTGGGGCCACGGGGGTTTGCGCTGCTGCGGTTGGGCGTGCTGCGTTTTAAGCAGAACAGCAATACCCCCGGCAAGCGTGCTGGTGCTTCACACGGTCCTGGCTCTTTCCTCCTCCCGTGTAAAAGCACCCGCAGAACTAAGATGCTTCCAATCCCTGGAAATACGTGAAAGTACAAAGCATCTTGATACCAAATGTATACTGAAACAAGTCCTAGGTGTACCCCACAAATGCAAAAAAAATCAGGTGTTTGTCTGGCAGTTGGCACCTGCTCTATGTCGCTCACATCGCTTTGACCAGAATACAACCAATACAACTTCTCGGGACTGTGTTTTCTAAGGGATCAAGTAAGTAAACCCATCCACAGTTGAGGACTGTAGTCCTGCTAACAAATGCTTCTACTCAGGCTTGAAGCCCTGTTGTTGACTTTAACGGATTTCTAACCACCACTTCCGTAGTGGATCGCTTGGATGTTAACTGACATCAATACGAGGGGTAGGAAATATTTTCATTGAGAAAGTAGCTGGGTGGTAAATACGAGCTGCAATAGCTATTAAAGCAAAAATATACCTGATAGTGCTAAAAGTGAGCAGAACTTCACAGGAGATGAGTTTCACGTTTTGATTCCCAACAGAAGGTGAGTAACAGCAGTTCTATGGAAATAGGACGAAAATAGTTTGCCTAGTATTTAATTTGGACATGGAAATGTTACATAATTTTATGAGAATGCGATAAAAAGCAGTGAAAAAAACCTGTAAGAATCCAGAGAGAGTATATAGGGCCGACAAAAGAAAGAGACTCTATATAGCTTTTGTAGGTTTTTCTATTTGCTTTGGATGTGGGTCTTTTTCAATGTCTAGGTTCATTTTCTTAAGACATATATATTTGTACGTATGTGTGTTTACATACATACAAACATCTTCATAACAAGTTATGAAAAAAGTAGCGAAACTAGGTTGTGGAAGAAGAGTAAAAAAGTGCATTCACACTGGATAGCTAACTGAGAAACTAGGCCCGAGTTCGCTGCATTTTACGTGTGCTACTGGGGTCCATCTACTCTAGATGGACTAGAAGATGACTTTCAAC
Organism: Aptenodytes patagonicus; assembly: GCF_965638725.1. Classification (NCBI taxonomy): domain Eukaryota; kingdom Metazoa; phylum Chordata; class Aves; order Sphenisciformes; family Spheniscidae; genus Aptenodytes; species Aptenodytes patagonicus. Next base: position 16,903,975 of record NC_134958.1, read on the forward strand.
AAAAATTTTAGGGCCGAAAGCATCAGTGCTCTGCGTCTGCACGAACCTTTGCTAAGCAGTGCATGTACGTACCAAGCACAGTCTAATTCACAATGAACTCTTTTCATGCTTTTAAGCATAGTCGTTTAATTCTGCTTATTTTAATGATAAACATCTAATTCCCAAGCTGACTATATTAAGTGAATGATGCTTATTCAACATGCATGCTCAGAAGCAGCAGAAAGCATTTCCCTTCGAATGTCAGCGGTGGCGTGCCTGAATGGTCTGCATGCCTGGGCTCCTCCAGCCAGTAATGTGTAATAGTCACCTCTGAGAAAGGCAGAACCCACATTTTCATCTTGAGGAGCTCCAGCAGAGTAAAAAGGAATCTCTGTACTTTTAAATGATGCACAAAACTTAGAAGTGGTGACATTTCTGTCAAAACATGCATATGGACAAGTTACCTTTAAAAGACCTAACTTGAAAAGATTTAAGAAAAATTCCCTGCATCAAGAATTTTCATCAGTTTTTTCAGTGCGTGTATTGTCTGACGGTGTTGTGTTTGGTTAGTAATACCTACCAGCTCATGCACAGAAGCGCTAACATCAAGAATTATTTTGAGGATATTTTCTGGCTGCAAGCAGTTGCAGCACTTGATCCTCCTGACGTTGATCACTAGTGCTAAGCTTCAGGAAAACATTTAAGGACAAGCTTCACTTCAGTGCCTGAGGAGGTTTATTGACTTAGCATTCGGGACTCGTTTCAGAGGTGGGTACAGGCTCAGGGCTGACGAAAGTGACTACAGCCTCTTTGCCATCACCTGATTTGGAGCCCATACCACACCGGGCAGCGCCACAAGAGAGAAGCTGTTGCCTCCATAGTGCGGCTGGTAACTCACACGTGTGTTTCCACCTACCCACTGCCTGAGTGACACTGTGTGCCAGCCCCGAACAGGAATCAGGCTGATGCTGAAATGTATAAAGACCACACTGTCTGAAAAGAGAACATGGTCCTCACCTCTGGAAATGCCACAGAATACAACTTTCCCTTGCCTTCCATTCTAGAAACATTATTGTGGCTTCAGAAAGAAGTAACTCTTACGAGAAGACAGTGAATCTGGCAAAGATCAGACATTTTAATGAAATAGACACTGCCCTGACTGCTTTCTAATTGGTTAAAACTGACAGCAAAGAAAACAAAGGCATTACTGCTTTTCTCTTACTTACAAAGTAGAATAAGTTTTATAAGCCATGTATTTGTCTTCTGTTGATCAGAATCATTTAATTAATAATTTAATTAATGCCTGAAAGCCACTAAAATAAGGCTTAATACCCTTAACAAGACATTATACTTTTAGTCAGAAAACCACACAATCTGGTATTTCTTAGAAAGATGAAGGATTTGTGTCATAGAAAACCAAATGGTATAAAATTAAGGAAACTTTAAAAATGCAATGCAATTTTTGCTGTATCTGCTTTCCAAAGAATAAACAGACACTTTATAATCTTAACGTTTTCTGCTAAAATGCAGATGGTTACATTCTGCCTTCAGTTACACTCAGTAAATGTAGAATTCTACTTACAGAAAACAAAAAAAAGATTCAGCAATTTCTTCTTGTGAAATGTAGGGAGAAACAAAATGGCATGTATAAAACAAAGGCAGAAGTTTATGACTTAGAATGTGATGAAATCACTTCAATGATTAGGCCAGGCTTCCATGTTGGAAAACAGTATAATCATCTGAACTTTCTTTCACTGCCTTTCTCTGTACCTAACACAGTATCTTCCTTCTTTCCTCTCTTTTGTTGGCCTCAAATTAGAGAAGTGCACTGTTCAGAAAACATGCTTATTAACATGTTCAATATGTTCATCTAAAATACCACTTGAGTAAAAAGTACGGTAACAAAGTCAACAGCCCTTTTTCACCCACTGGTTGGGTTTTTTTGAGGAAAAATAGCATGTGGCTCTTTCACTCTGGATCTGATTAAGAGAAGCCTCAGACGTAAGAGATACTCAGAATTCATGGAGCTGAATTTTTCTCCAACTGCAAACCAAAATGTATGAATAATGTTGTTATTTGCAAGGCTGGTATAAATCTGGAAGAAGTCCACAAGGACGTGGTAACCGAGGAGTTTTGCCTCCTGTGTTCCTGTGACTGACTTCAGTTAAGCTATGTAGGTTCACATCAACAGAAGTACAAGGATTGTATTTTTTTTTCCTCAGAGGGAGACTTTTTGAAACATTACACAAGCTTTTAAGATCAAAACTTTATGTTATGATGAGCAACCTGATCTAACATCAACATTAGCCTGCTTTGAGCAGGGAGTTGGACCAGATTCCCTTCTGAGGTCCCTTCCAGCCTAAATTGCTCCATTCTGTAATTCTACAATTATTTAAAATGGGGCTCCATTCATGAGTGAGACAGTTGAACACTCCAGAATAAATTAACATTATTGTTGATCTTGTGCTTTGATAAGGAAAGTGATCTGAATTTGCTTTTAAGAGAAGAAATCTACGTGTTCGTTATCAGTTACGCTGAAGATGTAATTATACAAAATACAACAGTTTAGTACTGCTTTAGTTAGAAACATCAAGGAAGCGATACAAGTACAAAAATAATGATCTCTGATAACACAAGATGAAAAGAACATCTGTGTGAGTCAAATCAAAAATCATTCACCTCAATATCCCGTGTCGGACAGTGGCCAATACGGATGCCTAGGGAAAAGCATAAGAGCAGACAAGCATTTACATGTCATCTCCCCATCTCTCGGCCCCCGCCATGCTGAACGCTGTTGTCAGACAAGGGCTAGAGGGAGAAAGCAGACTGAGAGCTAGTAGGGAGGTACCTTTTAATGTTAATTTCAAGACTGCAGTAGGAGGTACAAATGTTGACATGTTTTTAAATTAAAATAACTTTAATCAATTTGCTTTCAAGCCCCACTCCTGTAGACATACATACTCAAGAAAACACTGAGTATCTGAACAGTCCGTTAGCAAGAAAAATCACCAGACAGGCACACGAAAACTACACAGGTGCATGAAGTTAAGTCTCGATACTTGCCAGGTCAGAGAATATAGCTGTGTACATCAATAAACTAGAGCAAGTTCAGCAGAAGCCAGTGAGATGGTCAGGGGCTGGAGCTCAGGCCCCTGAGGAGAGGCTGGGAGAGCAGGGCTTGCTCAGCCTGACGAAAGCAGACTTTGGGGGACCTAAGAGGAGCCCCCAGTACCTATGAGGAAGTCATCAAGATGGCAAAGCCAGACTCTCCACAGTGGTGCATGGTGGGAAGACAACACCATAAATGCAAACAAGAGAGGTTCAGACTAGGTATAAGGAAAACGTTCCTCTCCCAGCAGCCAATCGAGCATGGAAGCAGGCTGCCCAGAGAGGCTGGGCAGTCTCCATCCTTGGAGGTTTTCACGAGCAGGCTGGGTAAAACCCTCAACAACTGCATTCGGCCTCATCAATGACCTCGCTTGAAGGAGGAGGTTGGCCAAGTGTCCTCCTGAGGTCCATTCTAACCTGAATTATGCCACAATCCTATGACTCTCAGTTGGTTACTATCCCATTTTGAAAGCACCTATGGCATGTTTTGTTTCTGGCCCAGTCCTTTGATGTGGGAATTCTTTAAAAGAAATAGGTCAATCAGAGCGTGGATTCAGACCCCGCCTTGCTTTTTATAATGGCATGTGCACGCTATAGCGCTTTTATCCTTCGCATCTGCCAGATACCCGGTCCTGCAATGGTTTGCCTATACGACAGTATGGGATGTTGTGTATATTTTAACCAAAATCAGAGACAATCTGCTATTTCAGAGTGAACTGGTGCAGTAAGCTTGTCTCCGGTTTCACTTACCCTTTGTTTACCCAAGGTGGTTGTACTGAAGTCCAAAGAATGACACAAGCAGGAAACAAAAGTGAAGGCAGACACACCCTCTATGGACTTTGTTTTTCCAGTAATACTTTCTCTTAGCTCATACGCCTCTGCTGTGCAGACGGACAGATCGTCTTTCCTGTGATAAACTGAGTTTTACTGAAGCTACGTGTTAGATCTTGTCTGAAAATATAACCTGGAAATCTTACAAACAAAACTATTATTCGCCATTGATTTTAACAATCTTGTATTCTGCCAGGATTTGTTACATGCTCTGGAAAAATCCATACTTTCAGTCACGCTCTCAGCTCTTTTGCACCATTGGAAATTCAGAGTAACTGCTGTTTTGCCACCACCAAACTTTCTTTCTGGAGGCCGGCGCTTGTTGGTGCGGGAGCCGCAGGCATGGCGCCCCGCTCCGAGCCGCCATCGCTCATCCCCCGTGCCGCAGGGCACGCAGCTGTTATTGCGGGGTCTTTCCCCTCCCTCCTTCCCACGGAGCGGACGCTGCTACGAAATACCCGCGAGGAAGCGACGACTAAAAGGGGTTTGTCCCGGCGGCTGGAACATTCGCCCCCCCCCCCGCCCCCGCCCGGGGCTGCCGGCGCGGCGCTGCCCCCCGCCGAGCGCGTTCCCATGGTGACGGCGTCCTGGCAACCGCTCCCGCTCCCGCAGCCCGGCCTGCGGCGGCGGCCCCGCTCCGCGCAGCCCGGCGGGCGGACGGGCGGGCGGACGGCCGCCACGCCACGGATGGACGGACGGACGCCCCGGCTGCGCAGAGGCAGTCGCGACGCTTCGCACACAGCTGCTCTAGCGGTGGCGGCGCGTTAAAGAGCGGGGCTCAGCCGGCCGCTGGGATGCAGGGGAAAGACGGGCAGCCCTGTCCTGCCCTGATCCAGCACTGGTGAGTGAGCGCAGCGCCCTGCGCCCGCCGGAGAGTCTGTCCCAACTCTGTCCCTCCGTGTTGCATGGCCATAGAGTGGTGTCTGCACTGTGATGTCCTGTCAGCTGTTGTATACCCGTGTTTCCACAGCCATCACCGCGTGTACCGATGACCCTTACACCAAGGAGTGCTGCGGTCCCTTCGGGGTCCTGGGCCTGCCTGCGTGGCAGAGCCGCGGGCAAGGCAGAGCGCAGGCTGAGTCGGTGCATCCACACGGCATGGCACAGGCACGGATTCCAGCTCGGATCCCAAATGCTGCATAGCTGCATTAGCACAATCAAGCACCTGAGCTGATCAGACCTGTTTCTCAAGAGGATCCTTAGCCTGGGCTCAGAACCACGCTGGCATGGTTACCTCTCTCCCAGTGGGGAGTCTGCTCCCTGCACTCCACCACACACCGCATACATGTTCACAAAATGTCATAGTAGTGCAGAGGGGTTTTGCAAGGGTTTGTTTCACGTGACGCACTCATACAGTCGGGTTCTGACCTGTCTTTTTGCTGAGTTGCGACACAGGGACTTTTTCACTCCAAAATGTTGCCCCAAAGTGCCTCAGAGTAACGCTAGGATCTTGTGGCTCCTGGGGTGGTGCTGTCATATGCTCCCTGTATAGCAACCAAAGCGGTTTCTATTTTAAGAAGAAAAGAGTGATTAAAGTGTTTGCCTAGGCAGGTATTTCAGTCTGCTTTGATTCCCATGTGACTTGCGGCAAGTCACATAGCCCCCCCCCCGCGCTTCACTTCCCTACCAGCAACATAAGGAAAATAATATTTTCAGGGATAATAATGCTTTCCTACCCCACAGGCATATTGTGAGAATGAATGTGAAAAACGCTCCGAGGTGAACGGACATTACAGCAAGTGTTAGACATAGGTTATAATGGAAGATGGAGAACTGAACACTACAGATGTGATTATCCTTCAAAACAGGAGAAATGGAGAACCCGCAGAAAATAAACATGCGAGGCAGTCTGCTGAAGTGGGGAAGGGATGTCACAGTAGAAATAGCAAGGAGTGAAGTTTGCATTGCTAAAGGTGTTTCTTCAGCACATCCCATGTACGATTTTTTTTTCAAACTTTTACATGTCTGATGTCAGTGACTTAAAGAAACAATAAAGAAGTACCCTATGTTTGTATGGAAAAGCTGCCTTATGTATCAAGTGAACTGTTATTTTTGGCAATCAGGCATACCATTTACAACTGGGAAAACTCTTTATTCACTGTGACAAGTATATTTGGATGATTCAGTAAATTAAATCAATCAACCGAAATTTACTGGGTTCATATATCATGATTTAAATTGCTATAGCAGTATCAAGCAGGACACAACATCATTTAAAAAAAAAAAATTAAGCACCTGAAGCCAGTATTTCAACTGGTATCTAAGTTGATCCCAGTTTACTGCCATTAAAATTGGAGCTATGTGAAATTACACTCCCCTGAATCTAGGCATTAGAACATCTTATTTTTTATTTTATTTTATATTTTAGTCTAAATCGGTATTACACACACTCAGAGAGAGGGAATTTGTCATTAGTTCTGACACCTGTCTGTTACTGATTACTGCAAATACCTCTGAACTGTAGAAAAGTTTTGTACAACTGCTGAACAAGATCTTAACACATCCTTTCTGGATGTTGGATCAGATCAAGAAATCTGAAAATTGATGATGAGATATTTCAGTGTGTACCGAGTGATGTGCTTAAGGTAGCAATAACAAATGAACGAGAAGTCCATCTGTGTAACTTTTGTTTCATGTGCACAATTTCTCCAACATTTGCATTTAGCTGCATGTCTAATGGTAGTCTGGCAGAAAAAGTAAAAACTTCAAGCAACCCTATGCTTACTCTGCTCCAAACATTTTTTTTAATCGATAATAAATGGATATTGAAGGCCATAAGATTAAAACACTTGAATCAAGGATTTTTTTGTTTGGCTGGTTTTTATAAGATGTATTTCACTAAGATACTGCTAGATGTACAGACTTCAATATTTGTTCGTTTTTCTAGGTAGCATCCAGTGCTTTGCTGCTGTGATACGCATAGCTTTTCTTAAATCAGTGGGATATGCCTGTGTTTATAGTTAAATTGTGTTTAAATGCTTCACGGCATCAAGATCATTAAAATGCTTTATGGCCCAGAGGACTAAGAGTAAATGAGCTCAGAGCTACTGAGAACTGGGTGCCTGGTTACTGTATAACCTCGCGGTACAGCTAGGAGGGACACCCCGCAGAGCGGTGGCATTGTTTAAAAAAACCAATGGGGAAACTACGAGTTTGAGGAACAGATTGCAGGACGGGGCATTCAGTGTCTGCACAGAATTTTGACTACAGAAGTCATCATAATGATACCCAGCTCTAATATCGTGCTTTTTACAGTTTTTACAGGCACGTAAGAACTTAAACAAGGAGGTAGATATCATTATCTCTGTCTTCCCTATAGGGAAATTGAGTCATTAGACATGGAAATAACTTCTCCAAAGTCATCAGGATCAAAGATTGAGCAAGGAATTAAAATCAGACCTTCTGAATTCCAGTCTAGTGGCATTGCTGCTCAGCAACCCAGCTTCTCTTAAAACTATTTTTTTTCTAATTTGTAGTTTCTGAAGCACCGTGCTATAAATAGAACACACATACTGTGACAATGTTTGCTCTCTGCTTTTAGGCAGTGCTTTCATAAGTTTCTAAAGCACAAACATGCTTTGCATTTTGAGGTCTCGGAGGATAGTCCTATCGCTTCTTTACAATTGATATTTGACTATTTTGCTTCAATAACCCTATTTTTCTCTTTCTGTTTGTACAGCATATTGCACCGGATTTCATCAGCAATTGCAGAATTCTTTTCATACATCAGCCTTTAGTTTTCAGTGAGGATTTTAGGTTCCCAAGGAATTCAGGCTCAGGCCACGCTCATTCATGCCATCTTTATAGTTAAAAATATTTATTTGTTTTGTATAGGGTGGAATAGTTGGATTTGATTGAGGCTACCATTTTTTTCATTAATTTAATTTCTGTCAGCGGACAAAGCTACTGAGCCAGGTACTGGTCTCACTTACAGTAAGATATCTAAAATGTCTTTCTGAAGCTATTTAACAGAGCTACCCTGCTGCAACGTCTGTCACAGTCTGGCTGGCTATGTCTAAAAATTAAAAACAGAATCTATATTCTTACCACAGAAGAATTTACTTACAACATAAAGTGTGGTCACTTAGATTTGAAGACAAATTAATAAAAGTCTCAGTTTTGCTAAACTATGCTGACGTCTAACACATTTTATTTAGGTTTCTGACTGTCAATGCTTTTAACTGAAAACCACCTTACCCCTAATAATCTGCTGTCATGAAATATTTTTGTTTCATTCTCTAGCCAATACTTGCTTAAGCTTTATGATAATCCTGTAGATCTTACTTTTTTATTCATTGACTGATGATGTCTGAGACCAGTAGACAGATTGGGGACAAGAAGTTTGTCTCTGTCCTGCCAAACCAGTTCTATGGGTCAACAGCAGATTTCAGTTTCAAGGCTGTCAACCTTGCCTTTTTCAAGAGTAAAAAGCTTTTTAGCAGTTTTTACGTTTCATTCTTTTGTATCGATTTTTACTTGCATTTATTCCATAAGCAATATTTGAACTCGAAGATCAGAGCTGTCAGTGTAATCTTAAACTTTACTTAAAGGTTCACTTAAAGCAGAAGGATTAAGTAATTTCAGTGCCAGATATAAACTATTAAATAATTCAATGTGTACTTTTTCAACAGACATAAATTATTGACCAGAAAATGGCCCAGCGAAGCCCAATCTTCCCAACTCTTGCCCCTTCTGAAAGGTACAGTTTGGAATGTAAAAAATAAAATCTTCATATTGCAGAGTATTATGTGTCTCTCAATTCCCTATATATAGTAATGCTGTGACTTGGGACTTTGGCATTAGTATGCAAAGCAAAGTGAAATACTGTAGACTCATTCAAATCATGGCCCAAATCACAATTCCTTACTCAGCTTTTACTTAACCCTTTCCCAAAGAAATTAAATAGCTTAAACTGTAACTGAGTAGAAGTCCAAGAATACTATACTTTAGCCAGTCTTCTAATAGCATGGAATAAGTGTGAAAAATCAGAGCCAGAAGTGACCTTTGTTGGAGTCCTCAAACATCTCTATCAATATTATTACAGTGAAAATAAACTCTTAATTTGACTCATTAACAGGAAACAACATGGAGAACACACAGTAAATCACAGAGTTCCAAAAAAAAGAGCTCCTCTTTCCAAGTGGGGTTGAACTTGTATCTTCCACTTAAGCTTCTGAAAATTTTCTTTATTCTTTACAGAATATAGCAGCAGGAAAAGATTGCATGCATTAGCAGCCTAATTTCTTTTTACTTGGAGCACCCATGTGCTTTGCCCCATCCCTGGAAACATTCAGAGTCAGGTTGGACGGGGCTCTGAGCAACCTGATCTAGCTGACAATGTCCCTGCTCATTGCAGGGGTCTTGGACTAGATGACCTTTAAAGGTCCCTTCCAACCCACACTATCCTACAATTCTATGAGCTCCATTGCTTTCCATGGAAGCTATGCAGTGCAGAGCTCTCTTGAAAAATCTAGACAATTATTCGAGGTACCCAAATGTAAGCTATTCTGGGGGAAAATTTGACTTCTAAGACTGTGAGAAGCTTGTCATAATTTTGGTTCTCCTCAGTTCCTACACCTACATATGCTCCTGTCCAGTTCATGGGGGAACAAACTTCTGTATGGTATTACAGGATAGCTATAGAGACTGAAAAAAGGAATGGACACAAGCTACTCCTTTTTAATCTCGGTCTGTTTCCATTTAATTTGCAATATCTACCTTCTACAGTTACTGGTTTGCGTAAGCCTGAAAACTGTAGAGACAAATAGCATTACTTTTGAAACTCAATAAAAGGGTTTTGAATTTGGATTCTTAATCAAATTATAGTTCTGAATTGTAACTACTTTTATAATGCTAATGTCCTTTTCTTAAGATCTTATGCTTTTGTTAGCTTCCTTAAAGAGTAGGAAAAAGAGCCTGACCTGCCTTTGTACAAGATACATGCAGTAGCAAACACAGCACCCACATATTTGTAGCAGTGGGCCCTCTCCCTCTGAGTATTTTGGTGCTTCTCCCCAGTATTGCTACTAAGATAGTATCGCACTGTCTCCAGTGGAAAGACATTGCAGAGTTTTGTGTGAGAACTTAACAATATCTGGATATTCTTCTTTACTAGACGGGTTCGAAATATACCGCTGCATAGCCAGGCGTTGACAGCGGTCCCGTTGGCATCTGCAAGCCTGGTGGATCAGCTGGAAGACAGAATCCTAAGCCATGAGAAAACAACGGCGGCTCTTGTGGAACACGCTTTTCGCATTAAGGAGGACATTGTTTCCACTCTGCACAGAATGCAGAACAAAGGGGGGGGCGACCGGTTGGCTAGGCAACTCTTGGAAGAACATATCCGAAACATAACGGCAATAGTGAGGCAGCTCAATCGGGACATTGAGGTACGTTAAGAATTTTTCACAGGACAAATGCCGTCTCAGCTACTTACTCCTTCTAATTTAATAAGTAAGTTTACCACAGGATAAGTAAAGGTCAGACAAGGTCCGAAGATCCTTAAGCTTATAAATTGTTTTTATAACTTGAAAAACTGTTTGCAAATTACATAATTCTTTCAGTGGCTATGAAAATAGCACAGGATATTAGCATATAAACACAGAAACCTTTGTGGTACTAATAAGCTTGCTTTCAAAAGCTGCACTGGAAAACCTTGAAAAAATGTATTAATGCGACACTAATACCTAGCTCAACTTCATCCAAAGGCTGTGCTGTATAAAAACTAGGAAATGCCTTAGCTCTATAATAAACTTTCTTTCACTTCCGACTTACTGACGACACCAAATAGCCAAACCCAACTGTTCATTTTTATGACATAATCATATGCAGATATGTGACTTCACGTCTGACCTCTGCTGCAATGAGCAACAGGGTTGTGGTGGCAAAAACAAAAGGATAAAAATTAATATTTAAGTCTCCATTCCACTGTCAAGTTATACTTTATACATATTATGGTATTTATGCGCAGATTGGACACTAAAAATAAGAAATAATAAATGACCTAAAGGTATCTGGTTTAGTACGATACAAGACAAAGCTTTTAATAAAGTAATAATAAAATGGTATCTGATGTTACTGAAATACTGAAAAATAATGAGTGACATCTTAAGTGTACATTAAATGTGACATACTGAGTTTATATTTGCATATGAATGCTTTGTAGATGCTGCAGGAACAGATACGTGTCAGAGACAATCTCAGCTATGGAACAAATTCTACCCTCAAGAGTCTGGAAATGCGGCAGCTTTCTGGTTTAGGAGATCTTCGGGGAAGAGTTGCGAGGTAAAAGTCAACACAGTATACTTTGGGGACTAGCTAATGTTGTTTTAATCTTGAAGTATGAATGTTAATGATAATGGGCTGAATTCAACTCTGGCAAAATTCCCAGGATAATTTTGCTCGGTGTGAGCAAATAATGAATAATAATACTTTGCATTCCAGTGTTACATATTAAACTTAACAATATCACCCTTAATTCCTGAAATTCCTGAAATTAGTTTTTAATAAATTACCTCAAATTCCTTAGGAATTTGGATTTGGTTCAGCTTTAAAAAAAAATATGGTTAGACTGGTCTATCTTTGAAACAAATTAATTAACACAATTATAAAGGCAGCACGGAACAATCTGCACTTGTAAAGAACAGAATAGTTGCACATTTTTGCATATATTTTAGAAGTAAAAATCTGTGCATTCAGTTATTGGTTAGCCATATTAAAAACTACATAGGCTACCTCACACGTAAGGAACAGAAAACTGTAAAATAGTAGAGGTTTTACAGGCTCCTTGAAACTCCAGGTTACAACTGTGCAACTACTCAGACTTCAGGTTGTGCCATCAACGACACATTTACAAACCCCAGTACAACAACATTTGCTTAAGTGTCTGTAAAGTTGAACACAAAAGACAGAGGATACGTTCAGCTATAGAAAAAGGACCTAATCTGGCCTCAAGTAGCTTGGCTAATAACTTCAGTGGAATTATACTTGTCCTGAATTTGACCTATTGTCTATATTGTACAGATAATTTTTCTTTTTCTTTTTTGTACTTCAACTGATTTAGTGGTAACTTTCAACAGCCTATGAAAATAATCAGGGAGGGATTTTCCTTGAATTAAAGTTTTCTCATAAATTATTTGATTGTTTGAAGTTTCCACTGTAACTTTCATAGCCCATTTTGTAAAGAATACTTTAGAGAGGTTTTACATACTCTTTTTTTTGTTATTCACTATTATTTGGTAAACAGGAATGAACTAGACAAGCGTATTTTGTCACATCAGAAAATTGATTGAAATAAATATATAGAGAGATATATATACACATCTCTCTCTCTCTCTCTCTCTCACTGAGAAATCCCTGACAAATTTACATGCTTAGATCTTCCTGCTTCTTTATACAGAAAGTCCACTTTGAGATCATACTACATCCTGAGAGAGGTCCATATTTGGAGCAACACAGTTACTGACACCTTGTGAAACAAAAAATAGTGCCTTTGCTTTCAAGAACAGAACTCAAGTGAATAAACACGTGCCAGCATGAGCTTCACAATGGGGCCCCTTGCCTGTCCCAAGTATTTGGTATGGGGATCGGTGGTGGACTAGCAGAGTCTGTACCAGGATTTCTTCCTTTATTTACTTAGGGCAACGCCCTTGTACTGTGCCTGGGTTGCAATTTATCTGATAATTGTATGAGATTATACCAATCTGCCTTATGTCAGACTGTGCAATGAATGTTGGATATTTGTATTCATTACCATAAGAGAACCAGTTTATTGTCTTTTAAGTGTTACCTTCTATTCAGCGTTATGCTTTCTACATAAAATTTTTCCCTGAATAAGGAAGAAAATAAGTTTCCCTTTATCAGAAATCAAGTTAAAGCTGTGTTCCATGGGAGAAAGCTATTTGCCTTTATTTACAGACATATTCTACTTTGAAAATTAGTGTTCCTGTGAATAATGATTATAGTAATATCTGGAGATCATGGTCAAGATGGCAGTTCGTTATGCTGTTGGCACTATACAGATACTTACCAGAAACTCTCCCTGGGATAAACACTTTCTGATTACTCTAGCCAATGTTCCTTACATAAATAAGCTGAACTCACCTAATATAATTTTACTTTTACATCTAGTCCTGCTAGCTTTCAGATGAGTTCAAAGAGTAAAACCTTAGAAACATGATCAAGTTACTGTGGGTTACCGACTTACTGTGCATCAGCTCTCAGCCACAGTCAAGGTACTATGTATGGGTCAGGCTGTAGTGACAGTAGGCTAATTTAACTCCAAGTACATCATGTTTGCTCTAGGCTAGAAGTGTGCAAATGGACAATCAGTGTGAATCAGTTTATGTATGCCGCATGATAGCAAATCACCCAAGTCTTAGCCTTTTGGTCCTGTAATAATTTTAGTGTCAATCTCAGGATTCTGGCCAAATTTCAGTTCCACTATTTACATGCATACTAAACATCCTATTCAACTTCAATGTTGGAGAGAGTGGTGTTTATTTCCTAACACCAACTGTTCTGTAACATGTCAATATATCATCGAACAACTGTCTCATTATTTCTTGAGGGTTGCTGCTTTTAATGTTGAGAACAGGGATCCTACATGCACATGCAGTTCTGAAGCACAGCTCCAACACCATGCTATCCACAGCTCTGGAGGAGTGAGAGTCAGGCAGACCTCACAGTTGAGCTCACCTGCATCACAGAATCAACTAATATCCCTAGCAGGAGAAGACTGAATACATATTACAGCTCATGTCTCTGGGCCATTTCTCACTAAGCATAATTTATTGATGAATTTGTAAATCATCATTACAGTGTTCACCATGAGTGATGTTGTACATTTTCCTAAGAATCAACATTATTATTAACTTTAACAGAAATATTACCTCTGTTAAATTCAGTGACATGTTCAGCAGAAAATTAGATAGATGCCGACAGATCCATTACTCCAGCCTCCTGTCCCTGATGTTGGCAATTTTATACAACAGAGATTTACCAATTCTATTTCTAGTTCTATTAGATCATAAAACTCATGAGTAGTGCCTTATCATTTATTTACAGAATAACGTGTGGACTATGATCATTTATCTGGAAAGTTTAAATACAGCAGCCTGGTCAGAACCATAGCAGTAGCTGTCTCTAGAAGCTTCCTGATAGCTGAAACATCCAGAGAAATGGCAACTATGCATGTTCAACTTGTGCCTACTTTGCATATATAGATGATTTTTTTATATACATTATAGATCTGATTCATTTCAGACACCCTGGACTCATTACATGTAGGCAGATTTTCCTACACGACACAGAAAATGAGTATGATGCATCTGGGATGCACTGCATTTATGAACTTCATAAGTACAATAAATCTGCTGCACTCTGGCTGCTTGCTGTGTATGAGATGCACACAGTGAGGACTGATCTGGGCTCCCTGATCTAGGCTATTCAGAATCTACCAGCTCTACTGTTCTTGACCAGTGGATTCTCTGGACATATCAACTTGTTTTTCACTGCTTGTTCTTCAGCTACTTGTTTTTCACTGAAACACTGGTATTTTAATTGAAACATCTCCTGTTATAATGAAACAGGAACATTACAAATCTGTATGTACCATTATAGTATATTTATTAGCATCCTGTTTTGGAGTATTGGCGTAGTCCTCAGCTTTATCTAGTCCCTGGTGATACTGAATAGAGCAACCATTGTGTTTTGATTTCTTAGAGATTGAAGACAAAAATACTCTTCAGTGTGCCAGAAAAATAACTACTGCTTTTGCTTACTATGACTTGAAAGGCAGTTGTTTGATAATTTCACTGTTTATATTAAACGTTACTGGTTTCTAGAATTATACTGTTTTCTGAAATTGAGAATAATACTTGGCACTATGAAATCTCTCCATTTATTCTTCATTTACTAATTTCACATAAGTACACAGCTTGGCAATCAGAAATTTCAGAAAATGTCCCCCAAAATCAAACAGTAGTAAACCGAACACATTCTAGCGCATCTTTGGCCCAAATTTCAACAGTGCATGTGTGCAGTTGCACATGAAAAACTGCACTGGGCTGTTTGTATGGCCAGCTTCAGCATTTCAGATGTGAAGACAGAGAATTATTTATTGTGCATTTCTTCGTACAAAATGGTTCTATATACAGCTCTTATAAACTAGTATTCTTTCTAAAAATCTTAATCTATTTCTTATTTCTTTCCCGTGCTTTTAAGATGACCAAACCTCAAAAGTTGTTTTCAACTTTTGTCCTTACATCCATAGTCCACTGGCTCCATTTATATAGTCAGTCTGATTAAATTACCCAGGAACTTAAATCCAGTGTTCAGAAACAATTAGTTCTATTTTTAAGAAGAATTCTATTGTCGTTTTAACATGAACCTATAAAGAAGTAACAAAGAAGAACTTTCAGAGGTATGGGAAATTCAGTGGGGAGTGTAGTGTGCCTTTTTTTCCCCCTCCTTTTTTTTTTTTTTAAACTGGAAAAAATTCCAAACTATAACGTGCCCTTTTGTTTAGATTACTGATTTTTTTCTGACCCATCATGCAGTAGAAACCTGAATCAAAACTGTTAGAAAGCCCATGGTTTTCCATATGTTCATCTTATTATTGCCTCCCCCCCATTTAAAAGCTAGTGGAAGCATGGACTAAAGTTATTTAAGTGTTTTAAGTTTTTAACTCAAAATGTATACTCACGTAACTAATATCAGAATCTCATTCTTTGCCTGCAGCACACTAATGTTTTCTTTCAGGTCAAAACTAATCAGGTGTTTGTGAGTGCGTACAATATATATAGCAAAAAGACTTCTCTTTGACCACTTCAATATATGGAATATTGTTTTAAAAAAGCATAGCAGGATAAACATTCCATAACTACAGACAATGGAATTTAAACTTTATTGCAACTTTGTTTAAAAGGGTGCCAATTACAGTATCCCTGTAGAAAAACAAAATAATGTGATTAATACATACCAGGCTGACACTAAATTAACATAGTCAGAATTTTAATGTTTCAGTTACCGTGCAACTGTATGACCTCTTTGATCACGTAACCAAGTTCCACAAAGAAGAGAGATGCACTGTGATTAAACCCAAAACACTAATTTGCCTTAAAAACAATTACAGATGCTGGCTGTTTACATTTGCTACAGTAGTTTCAAAGCGGTTCCTTTTTTATTTTCTGTTGTGCCTCAGAGAAACAAAACTAACCATTTTTTTGAGCCCATAGGCTTTTGGTGACTAGATGCAAGATGATTTCATTCTTCTGATTCTCTCCGATTGATCGTAACAACATGGAGAGATTTGGCTTCTCTCATCTTTCTAAGGAAACTGCCCGATTGTAAGACCTACAAGTATGGTTCACTGCTATGTAAACCTTAGCTGGTCTTCCTACAGATACTACTAATTGGTCTCACAATGCTGAACTGCTAAACTATAAATTAATTTCCACAAGTTTTATAATTCCTATGTGTTATTTTGCATTACTGATTATTTTCATATTGAAATTGTATCGTAATACTAAGCAGATGCTGTTTGCCATTTTAGTACTTACATTCCCTTCATGTTTAATGATAATGGTAGTTACTGTAACCGAGGTGATGAAAATGCATGTCGAAATGAAAGCCTTCGAACTGAAATGTGACTAAAAAGAGGTTAAAACGTGTCATTGGTTTAATGACTGAACGTGCCTTAGCTTGTCCTTTTTACTGCCTTTTTCTCCCTCAAATTGTAACTGCTGTCTGTTCTCCAGCAGTTTCATAGATCAAATTTGGTAACAGTGCTGATTACATATTTCCCTTAGCAAAAAAACATACATGACATACTTCACAGAGGTCTTACTCCTGAAATTACAATACTTATATTTTTACAGCTCAGTTAATGTCCTTATTGTATTACTGTAGATGAAATCCACCTGACCAAAGTATTTTTGAAATGTGGTAGAAAATGCACATATACTATAGCACATTTATCCTGAAAGTATTACAGCATCAAGAAATGTTCCAATGTGAAGAAAGGAAACAATAATTATTATGTTCCAAGACTGCATTTCATAGTCTCTCGTGAGACAAAACTGCCATTGCTTTCAATGACAGTTTTACCTAAATAAAAACTAGTAACTGTAAAATTTGCCCCACATGTGTTTACTACACATATTAATTGTATACTACTATTTCACAAATTAAAAAAAAAAGAAGAATGTAAAACTCAGAGGAACACAGCTACAATAATGAGAAAATGGTCCTGAATTATTTGGGCTTCTAATCATGTAGGCGAAATCATACACACCTTAACAGATGTCATTTGGAGTATGACAAAAATACGAGGTATTGAAATTCTGCATCTTTGCATTTCTAATGTGATTTCCCTGACTGCTAACAACACAGTCTACACATATTATGTCAGTGCCAAGAAAACAGGGATGTATGTATCAGACTATTTGACTTCTAGTCCCATTTGGGAGCAGTTTGCTGAATACTATGAGATATATCACCATTCTTACAGTCTTATAAGGCATTGTTTTGCTAGACAGCCAGCAATTTCACAGAAATGCCCAGTCTAAAATGCATAATTTAAAAAGCCTGGACCTTATATTTATTCAGCTGTTGCGTTGGTATTTATTTATTCAAACAGGTGTGATGCTGGGTTAGCCAGACTCTCTGCAGAGCATAAAATTACGTATGAAAGACTTCAGAGCCTAAGTAAAGACCAACACACCTCCAAGCTGATCTTAGAATCTAAAATCAAAGAGGCAGAAATACAGGTATGGTATTTGGACCAAAGTGATCCATGTATGGGTAAGAGTTACAGTCTAATTCATACAGACTCCATTACTGTTAATTATTATCCTAGGAGGTCACAGATTTACAAATGGAGAGGTGTATCTGCTCACAGTCCTTATTAGATTGAATATTGGTACCTAGCTGCATTACTGTACTGGTCTAATTGAAGAAAGGTCCTTAATTTGCTGCCTTTAGCATGCTGTGTAGAAGGGGCTAGTATTTAGAGGCACCTGAAAGGACTCCAGGAATGAACAAAAGTCAGTGATTACTGGCCTGAATGGCTTCTTGAGCTTGGAATGTGAACATTACATGGATGCTCTACAAAACTACCACAACAGTGCAAGCATCAGTGTCTCTCCCTGTATGTTTTGGCCTTCCCAGGCTGATTTTATATGTATTTGAACACAATTTTTGAAGGTCTGCAAAAAAAACTGGTTTGGGGTTTTGTGAATCCATTAATCTGTCTGTCAGGTTTCTCTTCCATTGGGTGTGGGAATGGAAGTGAGCACTAGATACAAGCAGAGACTTATGACATTAAGGAAAAGGATTCTTCATATCTCCATCTCAAGGCCTTCCCATTTTCTTGGGCAACAAAAGTATTTTACATCTTCATTTTGTGGTAGGTAAATGGTTAAAATCCACTTTACTTTACCTTTCTCAGAAGACTCAATATAGTATATTAGCATGCTAAGAGCATATTGTCATGAATCTTGTAAAACGGAACAGTATGTTTTGCAAAACTGGCGTGATTGTTTTGGTGAGAAATATTTTCTGTTAGTAATGACCTATCCCCAGCTAAATCCAGAACTTTTATCACTGCAGTAGCCATTACACATGAAGTGCTGAAGAGTATCACTCAGTATTGGTGGAGTGCTTTGCTATTCATTTACTCTGCTTATGTGACAACACGGAGACGTATGGCTCGTGTAAATTCAGCTGTCTTAAGGGGGGGGAGCAGGCAGACACTTTCAAGGCAAGACTGTTCAAATTATTTATGGCTGAAAAATTACAGTTTTCACAATGTTGATACTTTCATCTTGCGAGAGAGTGTATTTTTCATGATAAAGTAAAATGTACAAATTCCATAGTTTTTGAAATGTCAGCAAAACTGGCCCTTCTTTAAGATCTCCTCCACTGTATGAAAACATCCCAAACAAGACTGTGATGAAATGCTGTTGAAAAATAGTAAATTCTGAATTTTGTTTCAGATTTCTCATCTTCTGAGCAGAGTAGAGCAATCAATAATGCAACAAGAAGCAAAGCTGAAGATTGCCTACAAAGAGAGCAACCAACAGCTCCACCTTCTGGATATGAAGTGAGTGCCCGGGAAACCTTTCTGCTCCCATGTGCCTTGGAAGGCAGGGCCTCAATTTTCCAAGTTTGACTGTTGTAATCTTCAGGTCTACAAAAGCATGAACCTGTTCAGATATGTATGCATGCTCAACAGATACTACAAAAGCACAATGGTCTGTCAAGTGGGACTCGCTTTTCAACAATTATTCTGCCCCTAATGTGGTTAGGCAATTTTGAAAAGCCCATTAAGTCCCTAGTTAAGTATTCAGGCAGAACTTGTAGTGAAGAACACAACTAAGGATTTCTGTAAGAGTGGTCTGGCACCTTTTTGCAAGAACTGCAGGAAGCAACGAATGCTGGAGGTGGCTGTTGAGAGCAGGGCAAAAAGTTCAACTCAAGCAACCAGGAAGCCAGGCACAGCATTCACAAAGTGTTATTGCTTTAAATTGGCTTCAAAGGCACAGCATTCACAAAGTGTTATTGCTTTAAATTGGCTTCAAATAGGGATATATAACTCTAATACCAAAATTATTAATAAGCTACTGTGCTACTACTAGACATTATATAGGGATCTATTCAATTCAGATATTAACTCCTCTCCAGGCATTTCACTCAGTGGCAGTCCTGGCTTAAGCCAGCCACATCCCTACTGCTTATTGCCATCCTCATGCAATCCCATCAGTTACATCAGTAAAACTATTTGCAAACCAGATGAAAGAATAGATCCAGATTTCCAATATTCACTGGAAAAAAGACTGTCTAAAGAAAGAGTTTCACTGGCACAATTGGTTGGTGTAAACTTGAGGTGGGTATAGGCAACGTAAGTGGGGCTATATGAACCAGCCTTGCCACTAAAATAAATGGTTACCAAATCTTTGTTCAGATTTAAGACCTGTGGACATGAAGATTATAATCTGAATGGATGACCATATTCTGTTTTCAGTGCTGCAAAGAATTTGCATCTACTATGCCTCAAAACGTTGTGATGTGTTTCGTATAAATAACTGCTATTTTGTTGTGCTCTTCCATCTTTATTTTCTAAAACAATGTTACCTTATCCAGTTTAGTAGCCTTAAAGTTCAAAGATTTACTTTGATATGGCATCAAGAATGTATTAAATTGTCATTAATTTTTTTTTTAATGAACTTGATCATAAAAAAGTCATTGCTGAATGACCAAAAGTTCTGCTCTTTTGTATCTCCTAATTTCTATTATGCTCTTAGATTAAAAAATGCTATTGAGGAACTCAGCAGCCAGATTTTGTCTGCACGTAGCTGGTTGGAACAGGAACATGAAAGGATTGAAAAAGAGCTTGTGCAAAAAATTGACCAACTCTCATTGACTTTTAAGGAAAACACTGTAAGTTTCATTAAAATGTCCTAATAATACTTCTCAGGAAGTATTCAAAAGCATTATTAATAACTAAGATGATGTAATTAAGATATTCTTTGAGTGAGATTTTCAGACCTCCTCAATATTTGTATAACTCTTTTCATTGATGTCAAGTATAACATCCCCACAGCCTCAGTCTTCAAATAAATCTGATCACTTCTAAAAAGATCAGTATTTTAGCCTACAGTAATCGTCAGTTTAAATCATTTTATAAAAAAAATTATTATTCCTTATACCTTTGAATTCCACATAAAAGATGATTAATCAATATCTATTGCATATTTGGGAAAGACCACTGTAATTTCATATGCAGAGTAACTCATTAAAATTCTTTTTCCTGGCTCCAGGAAATGAGTGAAAGAGCTATAGAGATGAAATTCAACCAAATGGCAGAGAAAATTGACAAAATGGAAGAAATACAGAAGATAACCATGGAAGCACATGAAGCAAAACAGACTGAAGAAAAGATAAATGTTCGCATTGGCAAACTTCAAAATGAGATTAATGAAGATATAAAAGAAATGAAAGCTGAAGTTAATGCTGGTAGGACCATAGTTATCAAGTTCTTTATTCTGAATTGTGGTAACAATGATCAACCTATAATAATATGCAAAATGCCTTTGCTTGTATCAAAGTAGTTTAAAGTCTTTTGGGCCAGATATAATGGCTGCACCTGTGGCGTTAAAAAGGATTTTCACTAAGTGTGAAATTCACAGCAACGAGAGGCAACATCTTACTAGCTTAGAAGTGCTCTCCCCAGAGCACACATAGGCATAAGCCTGGCTGCGATCGGGGGCATTTTTGCCATCAGCACACAATTACAGTCCTATTTTTCTTCAGAACTTTTGCTATCTTCCTAGTGTAAAGCAGAGTGTTATGGTAGGAAGTGCATTCTGATAGTAATTATGCGATACTCTTGCTTTTGATTATGAACTAACTTAATTCTCACCTGCAATTAGGATTTGCAGCTATCTATGAGAGCATTGGGTCTCTACGGCAAGTTCTAGAAGCAAAAATGAAGCTGGACAGAGATGAACTACAGAAGCAGATCCACCAAATGAAGCAGGAGGTTCCAACATGGGGAGAGGCTGGACCTTGACTGCAAGATTTTGTCTGAGAGATTAACGTTTACCTGGCTAAATAGGCAGACTATAATTTTGTTCCAGTCTGTAATCCAAATTAAATGCATGTACCAAATGACATGCTGCTGTTGCACAGGTCCGTATGTTTACTTGAAGCGGTAAATGCAAGCTCTTCTTAGATTAACTGACAACAAGCTTTTATGGGCTGAGGCGCTGATTTGCCACTGCACTACTCTAGTTGCTCTCAGGAGATTAACCACCGTGTAAGACTGGAGTAATATATTGATGAAGCTGGCACCTAATTTGCTAAAGGCATTTCAGTGCTCCCCAGTTTCGTAGGCTTGATCAGGCAGGTATATGCTTTTTTATATATATATAAAAGCACCCGCAACCACCCTTTTTTTTTTTTTAAAGTTGATATAATTCGTTTAATATAATTTTGGTAAGGTTCTCCACCTTGATACAAATTACTTAATTGAAGTCAGTGGACAGTTTTAAGTGACTTTCTCTACTATTGACTTCTGGGGAGACAGAATTGGCACTAAACAGACCAATTTTCAAAACCTAGATACCATCAGAAAATCTTCATTTAGTTTTGCAAATATCCTCTCTGTGTGTGTGTGTGTAAACTAAGTAGTGTTATATAATGTAGTTGTAGACTAAGATGATTCATGAACAACATAAGAAACTTAACTCACGTGGTCTTAAGTATTGTGACCTTTTTAAATTAATAACCAAGTGGAGTTGAGACAAGGTAAAAGATGTATATAGAGTATTTTATAACTGGGCATGTGTTCCTGTGACTTGTTTCATTGTATTGGTAAAAACTTTGAAAGGTTTGAAAACAAAAGATAAGGTGATAATCTAACATAGTCTGGAGAATGTAATGTAAAATAAAATGCAATTTATGATCTGCTTAGAAATTTTTATTGAAGTAAAACAACTGATTCTTCAAATTTAAGTAGACTTTAATAACTTAGTAGATTCAAATTGCTAATTGCATTCACAGATTTCCGAATAATAATAGTGCTTATTTCCACTCCCAGAACAGATTACATAATGAAAATCAGCACCTATACGGCATATTAATCTAGACAGGAAAATATATATATATATGTTCATTTTGTATCTTCATTCATAGCTTGATATTGCTCCTCTTGTTTGTAAGTCATGCAGGATTAAGCACTCATGAAGAATAAAAGACTTCATCCAGTATCCTATTAATTTATACTATTAACAGTAATTCATATACAAAAATACTATTAATTTACACAAGCATTACTGTTAACGTAAATAAATTAATAGGATGTCTCTGCACTGTCTTTAGTGGACCTTTTCTATGGTCAGTATTGCAAAACCATATTCCTATTTGGAAAAAATCAGTGGCCAATTTCTCAACACTTCCATGAAAGAAGGTTTGGCCCACAGAGTCACCATACTAAAAAGAAAAAAAATTGCTCCAAAAACTTAAACTCATTAATTTCAGTAGGACAGTGTAGTGTGTAAAAATCAAGAAAATGCATACATCTTTACAGGATTAGCACCTAAGTTTATATTCACTTCCTATATAGTTGAAAGTAATTTAATGTATCAAAGATACATGAAGTCTTTGCAACTCTGGCTTCCAATACTCTCTGATAACAAAACTGCCTCTGTTATTCCTGTTTTGTATCATCCATGTGCTGTGAAATATATTTACAATGGCAGCTAAGGGGAAAGCCCAGTTCACTAAAGGGAGCCAATGAAACGCTTGCAGATATTTCTTAAGAATTGTGTTAAAACTTCATTCTTTCTTGACATCTGTATTCTTATCTATTCTTAAATATTTAGCCATGTGCAGTGGAAAAGCTATCACTGGTGTTTTATAAAAAAAGAAAAGAACAAAGAAAGAAGCAAAAAGAGACGGAACAAAAATCCAATAATTTTTTTCTTCTGTAATTGGAAATCTGTACCTGAGAGAATCTGGTATGATATGAAGAGCATACAAGGAATCAGAGAAACAACTTATATAGGACTTCAATAAAATGTTTCTCTTGTAAAAATCTTGTGTGATTCATCCAGATATAAACCAACACAAAATCCTATCCAATTTTACTTCTGCTGTTTTGAAAAATATTTTTTTCCTAAATCTCAGCTAAAGCAAATAACTAAAAGCCCAAATAAAACAATATTGAAATGCGAGCTACTGACAAGCAGCGCCTTCAAACTATGTAACGTGCTATGTGGAGGGAGGCACAGGTTACAGGGACTCGTATGCTGGGAAAAGACAGATAGAAACAGTGAGCTAGGCCTAGATGTACACACAGACACACACAAGTGTAGCCTGCCCATCATACATCCTTTTCACAGAGTGCTCTAACTAGTCACTTGTGAAATGAAGTCACATATTCCAGACCAAGAGGGTTCTGCAGAAAAACTGAGGAAAAGCCAGAGTGGAAAAAAGTAATATGAAGAAAGACTGAAAAATCTGGAGAAGTAACAGAGAAAAGGAGTAAGTCAGAAGAGTGGAGCGATGGAACGGTAGCTCCATGGGCAAAGGCAAGAAAGAATAGCTACCTGCTGATGAAGCAGAGAACAGGTTTGAAGATTTTAGAAAGAGCTGAAAGTTACAAACAATAATGTATTTGATACAAAACACAGAACGCACAAGGATGGGCACATTAATTGATTTGTCACAATTCATGCTCCCTACTTGCCTGCTGCATTCTACTCTGCTCGAACAATTGGAAGAATAAATTCTTTCATTTTGTTTTCCCTCCAGTTACTTTCCTTTTTGTTTTTTTTTAAGTTTTCCGCACAAAATAGGCAAACAATGTCTTGTCTGCATAGTTTGTCAGGGAGTGCTCATATCTGGTAAGTAACAGCTGAGTTCTTCAAGGGAGAATCGGAGTCCCTGTATCTTTCAATCATCTTAAAAGTTGTATGGCAAGATCGTCTCCTCAGAAACAGCATGCCCCCAGGGGAATAACTATGAAGCCAGAAGGACAGTATTACAGACGCTATGGTCTATGAAAGCTTGATTTTGCAAAGCGGAAACTGATTCTGAAAACTGACCTGCAGATATCCTGTAAAACCAAATAGAAGGAAATAGCTGTGCTTGAAAGTGGAGCTGCCTCTTTATTTTTCCTTTCCATGCTGGTCTCCAGTGGCATTCCTGTGTGCCAGTCCTTCAGGGATACAGAGAGCTTTTGACGGTGGAAGTAACGCGCTTTCTTTGTTCAGCGTAAGTACTCATGCTATGAGTCACTACCTGTATGGCACCAAACACAGGTCTGTCAGAGCCCACAAATGGAAAAAGGTAGTGAGAAGAGGCAGTGTTTTTCTGGATGACACTCAAGCAAACAGAATGAGACTTAGTGTATTTGGGAAAGTATAATACTGAATATGCACAAAATACTGTTTAAAACATGAAGTACACTGACATAACCATAAACTCACTGAAGGAAGGACTGGGAGGAGCCTTGAGAAGCCATCTGCTCCATCTCTCTGCTTCAAGATAGGGCCAACTCTGACAAATATTTTAGGTATAGACACTTGTCTAACCTGCTTACAAAAATCTTTCAAGAATAAACCGTTGACTAATGCAGTCTATTCCAATGCTTAAAGAACACCGCCCTGCCACCCAAACACCTAACCTAAATGGACTCTTGATAGGAGAAGACATAATGGGCTTAAATTTCAAGCACAGAGGACACAAAACCTAATTTATTACATTCTTCCCTGCATGTCAATTAATTTTTTAAAGCAATCTGTGTTTTACAGAAGATTCAGATGAAGTTTCACAGGGATCTTTACCCAATATTTCTTAAACTTTTTTCTCCTTCCTACATCCCTAAAAAAAAAAACCCAAAAAACCAACAACAAAAAACAAAACCAGCCAAAAGCAGACCACTTCCTCTCATGAAGTTTTAAAATCTTTCTTTTGTCAGCTATTTAGCATGCATGAGGCTTAAACCACTTGCAGCGTGCAGACCATTGTATTCAGTCAGCTATGTTGCCTGAACGACATGGCAAATGTCAAAGGATAAACTCATTAAAAATTTTTTAACTGGGGTACATGCCGTGTACATTAGCATGTGATAACACAGTAGAACTGTAGTACTGTGCAGTGAAGGACTTAACTGGAAACAGAATTACGTCAGTAGTTACAGAGCAATTATGTTATTTAAACTCATTAAGTAAACCAAAGTAATGATGCAAGTAAGAAATTAAAAGGATGATGCTAACTTCAACATCTAGTTGTTTATGTCGTACAGTTTTATATTGTGGATATTTTGTTACTACATACCGAAATAGTTCATTGGACAGTTTCCACGTTAGAGAAAAACTGTATGAAAGATAATGAACAGCAGTGTACTCCCATAATATCAATTTAAACTGAAATGTAGTATTTTCTTCTTTTCTCAATTTCTGCATTTCCTGCTCTACATTCTCAAGTATTTAGCCATCACAGTCAGAGAGTGTTCTCTCTATCTCAGAATTAAAGTGCTCATTAGACATGTATTCCAATAATGGAAACGTCTAATGAGAGACACATGACAAATCGATGAAGCCCTCCTACGTGTAGAGGAGGGATTCCTCCTGTGATATTCCCCATGGTGCAAGAAATTCAGAAGCGAATTTGAAAGAAAACAGTAATGGAAATGCTGTACGAGCCCTCTATTGAATTGGCCACAGGGTGTCACTGTTACTCTTGGCAAGTAAAGGAAGATGCTCTATATCTGTGTGACCCATAAATGCTGCAGTACCACTGAGATGGGTCTGGAAGTATTTAACAATATTATGCATTTTGACAAAAAAAACCCCCAAAAAACCGAACATTCTAAAGACATCACTCTGTAAAATCTCAGTAAAGGCAGATGTTTAGTTAAGCAAAATTCTCTGAGGGTAATTGTGATGGTCCTCTAGACAATGTGCGAGGAATGCTGAGTGGGGACCAAAGCGCTCTGCTATCTTTTCTGTCAGCAGAACTTTGGTCAACACAAAGCATAAAAAAAAACCCCTCCCAAACCCAGAAAAAAATCAGGGGCTGTTCTTCTAAACCATAAGATCTTAAATCAAGCAAAGCTCAAAGAGCAACATGCATTTCACTTTGATCGTCCCAGGAGCTGCTGCAGACATGCAGAAGAGGTTCCTCTCTCAGCACTGCCTCCCCCTCCAAGACTGACTTTGGCTGAAAGACACAGAATAATCTGAACAGTTACTACCACATGAACCTCTGGGCCTAGCACAAAAAGCTGCTCTCAATCTATGCATGGATTATCTCGATAAATAATACAGTGGAATAGCCTCAAACATTGCAAAATATGTGGGAGAGCTATAACTTTGCTGGTATAGATCAGTGAAAACATGTTTTGAGCTCAGCAGAGCATCAGTGATGTATACCAAACCAGGATCTAGTTTAAGAAGAAAACTGAAGTAGTAATTGTCATAATACAAAAAGCCTGAACTGCATGAGAGGTTGAGTAGGAATTGCTGGTGAGAGAGGAGAAAGGAGATTTGCTGCTTGTAGAGTGACAGGAATGAAAATAACATGCATCATGCACTGCTGCACATACTCCAAACAGTTACTCCCATTAAACCTGACTTCAGTTTCTGCTAAGGGTCATTTTCAAATGCCATTGCAGTAAACAGGCTTCCATTATATGCAACTGAAGTTGAAGCAGATTATAAATGAAGACAGATTTTACTGACTTGGCTGTCTCATTCTTGTGATACCATTTCCCGATGATATCAGGACTGCGAGGTACACATCCACTTTGCTAGGTGGCCTTTGTGACCTTGCTATCTCCATTAAGAATAACTTAAAGGGTTCAATAACTGCATATTAGAATATATGTATGTCTGCATGTATAACACTGAACTTCCAGGTTGTGCCATGCTATTTTCTTGTTCACTAGCTTTGAGAATCGTAATTTTAGTATATTGCAAGTATCTTATATTATATAAACCATGAAATCCTAGGAAGGTATAACAACTCAAAGTAGAGCTTTTAAAATGCAAATAACTGAAAACAACAGAAGTTAAAACATATTTTCTGCTACTGCCATGCTTTGAAGAGATAAATGCTAACCTGTTTACTACTATAAATAAACCTTATTTACTTTACAAAGATCTTATGGGGATTGATCACTTTATATCTTACACAAGTTTGAATATGTGAAGCGCTGTGACCCAATTCCACATATGCTTTCCTTTGTGAGATTAATCTCCCTAAAATGAATGCGGCAGCTCACAGCATATAGTAAACTGCTTGCTTACCTCTTTGCATGTATAATGTTTCATGTTGCAAAACAAAAGGAATTGCTGGTCTCTGGTACGGTCTCCTACTATCTTGCCACATTAATAGCAAAATCTCAACCATTACTTAACATTGTGGGTTTCCAGTTATCATGGACTAATGAGACAAAAAATGAATAGTGTAATATTATCACCTTTTATTTGTAGTAATGTATCTCCATTATCCAGAGTGAGGGGAGACTAGGAAAATCCAAATAATACTGACACCATGAGACAGAGCACAGTGGTGGGATACTGGATCTCCTGATTGATTTTGGGCTAGTTTGGGCCCATTATCTATAGCTTTGTGCCCTTCATTTCAGTAAACTACCTAGTGGTAAATTGATTATTTACATTCATTAGGTTGCCCTGGCTGTAGTAACTCCCACACCATGTTAAATTCAAAAAATAATGAGGAAAAAGTGAGGAAGGAATCGAGTATTATTCTGTCCCTGAGGCCCTACTGCCACCTGATGTCCCTATTCTTGCCAGGTAAAGGCAGGCAGGCTGCATGTCTGCAAGAACTGACAGCTCTGGAAAGGATTTCAGCAGGTAGGAAGCACTTAGGGAAGTCATACAAATTATTTCAATAAGTCAAAAGATCGTGCCTTATGGACGGCAGTTGTTAAGACAAATCCATTAACCAAGACAAAACCAGAGATTCAGTTAAGTGTGAGTCTCCTTGTGGTCTGCTGGGGATCGGCTGGGACTGCCTGACCCCTGTGCACACACAAATGGGCAGGGACTCCATGTGGCAAACACCATTATCAGGGAAAAAAAATCCCTCCTCCACCTGTACTACTACAGCTTGGTTCCCAATAAAGCATAATAAAGTAGGAGAAACTCCATAAATAAGAAGATAGTTGTCTGACGCACAAGATCTAAGCCCAAGCAGAGACCAAAGAACCTCATACATTTCATGATGCCTGTGAAGCTCTTCATGCTTTCATTGGCCCTGAAAAGAGTCCTCGTCAAGCTGATACCCTAAACAACTGAGGATTCAAGGCAAGATTTAAACAACAGGGACAGGAATAGAGTCATCTATACTACAGCAAGGTAATCATCTGTGTTCACATCTGGCAAGGGCAATGGGATATTATAGTATTAAAGCCAGAACAGCAAGATTTTCACTAAGAAGATATTTTAATCATCATTCAGAAGTTTAAGAAGGAGAAATAAATAAAATGCACAGCTATGCTCATTTGAGAGCCTTTCGCTTCATGAACAGTCAGAGAAACAAGGAAAGGCCTGTTGGAACAGCAGCAGAGGGTCTGACTCTCAGTGTCTTCTCAGCCCAAGGCCATGCGGCACGATTAATTGTACGTGATAAAGAAGTTCAATTGGTATTTACATTCTTGCTCACAGAAGCATGTAGTGGTTAATATGGAAATGTCTACACATATTTATATGTGGCATCTAAAATACATCTTATATTTTGCATCTAAAAACATTTGCAGCTTCACACATGATGAATCTGGTTTTCATATGAGTATAACCCATATTTTAAATGCTTGGCTCATGTGGAATGCCTCAGACACCTTTCTGTGACTGTGGTTTCAATTATACTATTAACCAATACCCC
Source organism: Aptenodytes patagonicus (assembly GCF_965638725.1). NCBI lineage: Eukaryota > Metazoa > Chordata > Aves > Sphenisciformes > Spheniscidae > Aptenodytes > Aptenodytes patagonicus. Next base: position 16,933,309 of record NC_134958.1, read on the forward strand.
ATAGTCCCAGAACAGTTTGTACTCATGCTAAAGCTTCTTGTGACAATCAACTATCAGCCAAATCACTACCTTTGTGCGAGGGATGAAAAAAAAAATAAAAAAAACAACAAACCAAAAAACTACACAGAGGCATTAATAGCGTTAGTGAAAGAGAAATAAAGAGAAAGTGTAAACAATCACAAGTAATGCAACGGTCTAGTTCTTGCAAACTGTGACCGATTTGAGCTCCTAGTTGGTACCGATAAAAAACAAAACCATTGCAAGATAGTGTTCCAGACAAGTAATGGCCTTTCTTTCTGTGGTGACTTTTTTCCTTCACTCAAGGCAATTAAATTAATATATTAATGCAGTCTGGTTATCTATCATCTTTAATTCACCCACTACTGAACCTGATGGTTTCAAGTTCTCAGAAGCTGAAGGACCCTTTGTAAAGAGATGCGTCTAAGCACACCAATACCATTTTGTTGTATAATAAAATAATTATCAATTTTACAGTATCTTTGTTAGGTAACAATTATAACAATTCAAGTTAGAGGAAATGGCACACATTAATTTAAGTCATCTCTCAAGATGAGACAGCAAAGCTCTGGGACAGCGAAGCTCTGGGACAGCTAAGTTGTGACACTATGAAGCTGTGAGGCAGCAAATTTGTGAAGCTACGAGGCAGCGAAGCTCGGAAGCTACAAGGCAGCAAAGCTCGGAGACAGCGAAGCTGTGAAGCTGCGAAGCTACGAGGCAGTGAAGCTTGGAGACAGCGAAGCTATGAGCCTACAAGGAAGAGAAGCTCCAAGGCAGCATGGCTCCTGTAGCCATATGTTTAGGTTAATACCTAGACTGTAGTAACATTGTTTAAGTTAGGATTAAATATGCTGTATTGACCTTCCAAGGAGGACTAGTAACCAATAGCTTCATCGTACTAGCCTGATTACTTTGTATAAACAACGCATGCCTTACAACCACTATGCCCTTGAAGAGGAACTAAAAGACTGATAAGAGAGGAACATCCTGCCCTAGAAGGCACTGGAGGCTAGATGATTGCCAAAGAAACATGAAGTCAGCAAAAACTGTGGTAACTAGGGGAAAGGTAAAGGCAGCAGGGGGAGATTGCAACCACCGACCCAATTAAAGACCGAAAGGATTTGCCCCACACACCTTCAAGGAACATACGCACATATGACAAACCAATGGCAGGCAGAATGCCAATTACTAACCAATGAATGTAAACTTGGGTGGGTTTTTGCTAATCATGTAACAGGATAAATATGCTATAGTTTTGTATGGAGCAGAGCTAGCTTTGTGGGATATTGCCTAGCTCTCAGCTTTGCACAAACCTGTAACAAAGAAATACCTCGACTCTGTGAAATTGGCTTACTGCACACCAAGTAACGAATCCTATTTGATGGACAACACTGTGAGGCTGCAAAGCTCCAAGGCTACGAGGCTCCAAGGTGTTGCGGAGGCTCATGAAATCAAGTTAGGCAGGTGATAGGTTCAAAAATAAACTTTATTTTAACCAAAATTGTTTAGCAGAAAACTAACTAGAAATGAGGCGTCAACACTCCGACAACATCAGTAAACCACAGGTTCAGGATGGTGTATGAGGGATTAATACTGCACAGCCAGCTTTAGAAACAAGGATCCAAACAAAATGTGCGCACTCACACCCCTGTAAGATGAGGGCTCTCAACCTTGAGGAGTTTCCTTAGGCGGCGTCCCAACCAAAGGGGAGAGTCCCCGACCGCAGACCTGCTGCTCCGAGGAGGAGGACCAACTCCACTTGCCCTCCGGTGGGGCTCCATTTATACCCTAGTCAAATCTGATCTATGGTCAGTTCTAATTGGCTGAGGGCCTTAACTTTCTTACTCCTCGCCCGAGGTGTACATGTGACCATAATTACTGGCCCAAAGCGTGTGCATGACAGTCAGCACTCACCACCTTAAAGGCGTGAAAGCAAGGGTGCGAAAAGTAAGGACGCAGCGGTCTTAATGCCCCCAGTCTCTGCCAAGGCGGGTGCACCTGCCACACGAGGCAGCGACAAAGCAGGCAACACTCGTTACGAGTTCCCGCTTACCAGTGCTAACCTTCCTCAAATATCAAACTTTCAGTTATGCCATGGCAGTAAATAAATGCTATTTATACAAAGCTTGCAGCTTATGCGTTTTATAAATGGAGTGTGTAGGAAGCATTGTGAAATATCAACTGATAGTTAATATTTAAATTGCTGCTCGTTTACACTTTAGGCAAGTTTCATTGCTGCTATTTGCAAAGAATTTCAAAGCTCAGAATGCAGTGATTCACTTCAAGAATTTTTATAAATAGCACTACGTTAAAAAAAAAAGGAAAAAAAGAAAAACCTATGACAAGGAAATCTTCTGGCTCCCAGGGGAAAGAATTTTTTTTTTTTTTTTAAAGACAGTAATTGGGTTTTTTACCTATCATAAGAACAGATTCTTTGGTCTGTCTTACAAAAAAAGTATTTGGGAACGGAAATGCTTCTGTTCCGGTTGCCTAAACCTTACAGAAGTCCCTCAGAAATGTCAGGAAAATGATTCTACATAGAATAATCTGCAGTTTGAAATAATACAAAAGATATTACTGCCTTAGCAATGGCATCATTTACTTTAACTAGTGATGGTTCATATCATATGCATAAACATGCCTTGTAATGAAGACTCAGTTCCACCAGTAATACAAGGATCAATTTAAACAATCATACTCATTTTTCCTAACGAATTTTGAATTCTTTTCTATGAGGTACTCCAGACAGATAGGACACGGATGCCTTTAGCACACATGGAAAGAAACACATTTAAGCCCTGCATGTATTCCCAGTACTTCTTCATTGCTTTGCCTTGGGTGGCGCTCTACCCACATACTGCTCTTCACAGAGCCCACTGCAAGTTTTCCACATGTACCTACTAGGCACCTGAATGAAACTCCCTTTCATTAGCTCCTAGTCATTAAAGCAATGGATTTTCAGTTAAATTACATAGCTCAAGGTAACACTGGAAGGACGCAGTTAAGCCTTGCAGGCCTTCAGACAAAGGTCATTAAAATTTCATGCAAAATTCAGTTAATCCTTCCACTAAAGGTAAGCCATATTGGCTAAGCAGATACCAGTTCAATTCAAAAAGGGGGAAAAAAGTTAGGTACATATATATATAAAAATACATATACATATAGCGAGCTACCACTCTAATAAAGCCAGTGCTCTCAAGAGAGCACCTCTGTCTCTCTTGTTCCTGTCCTTAATCCTAAAACCCAGTCAGTCTTCCTCAGGTGGGAACCCTATCAGCATCCTGCTCTTTATCCCCTGGGCACTTCCACGTTCACAGAACAACTCTATTTCCTCCTCCTCGAAGGAATCCTACCACTTCCTCCTAAAAACTAGAACAATGATACAATGAAACTGGAATTTGGGGCTGAATCTGGCAATGTAATACACGAATCAAACAAACTGCTACACGGGGATAAAAAAGCAGCAGAAAACCTAGAACAGCTCAGAACCCATTAGAGAAACAGAATGATTTACCGGAGTGACTCAACTTCAAACCAGGTCAACAGTGAGGAGAAATGTGTGACTGCCAAACTGCTGTTCAGTTGACTATCAGGATCACGCTGACGAGGTAGTTACCAGTCCTCTGTCACAAAATACCCTAAAGTGATCAGCCACAAGTTAACACCTGTGCTTGGCTTACATAAGACACCTTCAGCTGATCTCCATTCTGCAAGAGAAATTTGGGGAAATTGTGTTCTTGTAACACATTTAATTGGGGATTTCTGGGCTTTGACATTCACAACTTTCAAAATCAACAGTTTAAATGAGTTTGTTACACAATATTTAAACACTATATATTAAAATAAAAAAAATGATAGGGTAAAATTTTCAAAAGCATTCTGGTGATTTATTATTTATTTTATTCCTAAGAATAAAATGCAGCTGCCTGCTTAGAAAACCAGCTCTTAGGCATATAAACTCATTAGGTTCCCATAAGACTTAAGCTCCCAGGTGATCAGAATCTCTTTAAAAAGTATGACATAGGCTCTAAATCATGGCAGTACTTTTGAAAACTTATGAGAACTTATGAAAGCATATTCTATCTTCTGATCATCATCACGTGAAAACATTGAAATGTTTGGGTTATAAAAATCAGTACCACAGATGATGCATCAGCAAACTGATAAATTAAATTATTACTTCAAATATTCAAGCCATCTCAGCTACTTACAAGCTATCCTTGCAGCCTGGCATTAGCAATGTCATTGTTGCTTCTGACCTGCCACATTGCATTATCTTCATAATTAAGGAGGAATCCAGAATAACAATTTTGACCGTGATAATAAGATAGCCTTGAATTACAGCCATTAAAGAGACCCACGGCATTTTTACTTAGGCATCCCAGAGGATTTATTAGGAGCAATAGCTTCAATTAAAAATTAAGATTCACTTATGTAAATCAGCAAAAGTGGGAACACTGTTTTAGTTAGGTAGACATCCTATGTATAGAGCAAAAATAGACAAATCTCTGAAAGTTTAGTTTCATTAAAAGAAGTCTGGGTATCCAAACATCTCTGGTTAAAAAATCAACTTGAAATACGAAAATAGAAAGCCTTCAATAAGCTCCCGTAAATTTCTTGCTTTATTTGCCTGGCTCAGGTAACCGTGATAATTTTTTTCATGCTCTAATAACATACCAAATGGATCAAATTCAATACCAAGAGAGTTACAAAAGGAGGAATTTGGCTTCTTGTATCTGTTCTAGCAAGACATGCAGAAGAAGGAAGTCCTAGAGCTGTGTGAAGCAAGATTATCTCTGAATGTAAGAAGACATTCCAAGTATGTTCGTCTAATTGGTAGACAAATTTTAGGTCAGGTTTTTACTTTATTTTTATCATATCTTTTATCTTATAATTAGTAATTGAAACAACCAGTGGTCTAAAATTCCTCCTGCAAAACAAATGCTAAAGGAAATACCTGAAAGCTTATCCAAGCTTGAAAAATCTTCCAACCTAATTAAAATCACTGAAAAAAACAGGCAGTTCCTTCCTCTCTCTACTTTATGGCACCATTCTCCTTTTTTTCATCCCCTCTGTCATATTAAAAGGAAGTTTTAGAAAAAATTCTCCCTAATAACTGTATGAACTAACTGTGGTCTTTTAAATCTAGTTCAAGAAAAACACACTGAAAGCAATTTGCATTCACTTATGACTAACAAAACCCTTTTGATGTTACTGGAAAACAGTGACGTTTTATTTCGAGAACTAACTATCACTAAAATCAGAGGCAGGTTTATTACTGGAAAAGTCTTTCCTCTGTGCATGTGTCTATTTTCATTGCTACCACACAGCTTGCTCATAAAATGGTTACTTCAGATATCTATGCCGGGGCCATTAGCCAGTCATTTATTCTGTCAGGTTCTCCAGTGCTGAGGAGATGAATCACATATGACTGAGGGCTATATTTTCTGTGTTACTTAAATAACTGATTATAAGACATCCACTCATATGAATACGCCATCCCCGCTCTGGTGATCAACGCAGCTCTCTGGCACTAGCTGTTCAGCAAGGCCTCATTTTAGTGAAGTGCCGGGTACTGGGGGCTGATACAGAGGTCTTTAGACTTGCTTTTTCACTTTCGTTTACAACAGCCAGAGTGCACTCCTCTGCTTCATGATTTATGCTACTGACACTTAGTACACCCACTTACAGTCACTGGCTTTGCAGTCGATGTAATGAGTAGACTGGCTGGTCGTCTTTTAAACCAGGAATGAGTAGGGAAAAGTCCCACTCACTTTGTCACAAACAATAACATCAAAAATCCAGCTGGGTGAGGGATCCGCTACTCCCACACACTTGGCTGTTTCGGCAAGCCTAGGAGCCAGCTGGCACTTTCTGCTGCTTACATTTGCCATGTTTGGAAAGTCAGAGCATGGTCTGCTCTGTGCTGTGCTGCCCATGCGGAAAAACCTGGCCTGCATTCCTGAATACGGCAAAACCACAACCATTCTTCTTCAGCACTTTGGACACACAGTACCTAAGTCTGTATTTCTCTGTCTGAGAGATCCAGATAAAATAGATCACATCTAGTGGTTTGAATTACTTGTAGTGAATTTTCCACCAAAACACGTATTTAAAGTAGTTTCAGCTCCTCCCTCGGGAGGTCCACAGCTCTTCATCAGTGAAACAATCTGGTAGCTGCTTTGGGAGTTCCTTTAAGTCCAGTGAGGAATCTCATTTTGAAAATCTCCTTGTCCCTGAAGGATCCATGGCCTCCAAATATGCGGTATTCTGACGATAAAAATTATTCTTTTTTGTTTCCATTCTCTGAATGCTACCATTTGCAACACTTCCCTTGAAGGAGCTGTCACCAGCCATTTGGAGACAAACAGCATTTTTCACTGAGCCATGACTGGCTGCCATTCTACGGAGCCGAGAGCGATGAGTTCCTCTCCCGTCTCTAGCGACTCACCATGGCATTTGTAGCCTGTTGTTGGTATCAGTGTGCCGTGCTAGTATAAAGCGATTATAGAGATCATAGAGAAAGATCTCATTTAAAATAGAAGATGATACATGATGTTTATTGTTCCACATGCTTGAAAAACATCAACTTTACCTTCACCAGTGACTAGTTAAAATAAATCATACATAGACTGGACTGATTTACTTTGGGAGTGATACTGAGACTTTGCAGGAGAAGCTGGGAGGGAATATTAGGTGTCCTGGTTTCGGCTGGGGTAGAGTTAATTTCTTCCTAGTAGCTGGTACAGTGCTGTGTTTTGGATTTAGGATGAGAATAATGTTGATAACACACCGATGTGTTAGTTGTTGCTAAGCAGTGCTTACACTAGTCAAGGACTTTTCAGCTTCTCATGCCCTGCCAGCGAGAAGCTGGGAGGGGGCACAGCCAGGACAGCTGACCCCAACTGCCCACAGGGATATTCCATACCATGGGACGTCATGCTCAGTACATAAACTGGGGGGAGATGGCCGGGGAGGTGACCACTGCTCGGGAACTGGCTGGGCATCGGTCAGTGGGTGGTGAGCAATTGCATTGTGCATCACTTGCTTTGTATATTCTTTTATCATTATTATTAATTATTATTATTACTATTATTTCCCCTTCCTTTTCTGTCCTATTAAACTGTCTTTATCTCAACCCACAACTTTTACTTTTTTTTTTCCCCCGATTCTCTCCCCCATCCCACTGGCGGGGGCGGGAGTGAGCGAACGGCTGTGTGGTGTTGAGCTGCCTGCCGGGTTAAACCACAACATTAGGGAATGCTGGTTTTATGCAATGTAAAAAATACAGTTGTAAATTTGCAATCCATGCATTCCAAGACAAAATGCAGAGACCTGAAAAAATAAAAAATTCTTTCTCCCCTTAGCCATATTAAAAATGTATGTATTTGATGAACCGAAACGTAACCATTAGAATTCTAAAGGACAAAATTCAGTATTCTCTAGCAGAAGAGCGCACCCTGACTAATTTTCCTTTTAGAAATCTTATCTGTAGAAATTTGGCTTTGTCAGACTGACCTGTTTCATATCCCCTGCCTCAACTATAACTCCAAAGCTTAAATGAATTCACTCTCAGTTTTGAGACAACATTATTTAGCATTGCCAGGAAAAAAAGTCACGTTTCAAACATTTCTGTCTTTGAAAGGATTAGAGCTTAGCTTTATGGTCAAAGGCCTTATTAGCATGGTCTTTACAGATCAAATGACCATTTTTGTAGAATTCATGTCAGTTATTTAAATTGTAGCAGATGGTAATTTTTTCAGCAAAGACAAATTTCTAGCGTGTTGCTTTAGGACAAGATAAATAAGGTTGATCTTCAGATGCTTATAGATTAGGATGTGTTAAAGCTGCAGGCCTAAAATGCAGATTTCTTGTCAAGTTTAATTAGCTTCTGTGAACCCTAAATTATGTAGTTATTTAAAATCAACCAGGGTGAAGAAAAGTAGTTTTGCCAACTTTCTGTTGTTCACGCTCATGCAAAAAGATGGCAAAGTGACTCTGTAATTGTCATGGTTTAACCCCAGCCGGCAACTAAGCACCACCCAGCCGCTCGCTCACTCCCCCCATGTGGGATGGGAAGAGAATCGGAAGGGTAAAAGTCAGAAAACTCGTGGGTTGAGGTAAAGACAGTTTAATAGGTAAAGCAAAAGCCGCGCGCACAAGCAAAGCAAACCAAGGAATTCATTCACCACTTCCCCTCGGCAGGCAGGTGTTCAGCCATCTCCAGGAAAGCAGGGCTCCATCACGTGTAACGGTTACTGGGGAAGACAAACGCCATCACTCCCAACATCCCCCCCTTCCTTCTTCTTCCCCCAGCTTTATATGCTGAGCATGATGTCACATGGTGTGGAATCTCCCTTTGGGCAGTTGGGGTCAGCTGTCCCAGCCGTGTCCCCTCCCAGCTTCTTGTGCCCCTCCAGCCTGCTCACTGGTGGGGTGGGGTGAGAAGCAGAAAAGGCCTTGACTCTGTGTCAGCACTGCTCAGCAATAATGAAAACATCCCTGTGTTATCAACACTGTGTTCAGCACAAATCCAAAGCACAGCCCCATACTAGCTACTGTGAAGAAAATTAACTCTATCCCAGCCAAAACCAGCACAGTAATGCTGTGAATTCTGTGTCAGTAAGAAATGAATGCCAAGCCCTGGAATTACAAAATGACTAGAAGGACCTGACAGAGGCTGAAATGAGAGGAACAAGTAATTCCTTATAAAGAAATCAAAGTGGAAATGTGCTAAGCATGACGTCAATGAAAGCCTGTGATATTTTTTGACAGAGAAAAGCACCTGTAGGGTAGATATGCCGAGAAATCTCTGCAATTATTTCATTTGAGATATTTCATTCACAATACCACCATGGTGTTGCCACTGTTGTTTAATAACTATGCTCGCACTTTAATGTGAGTGTATGCTAACAGTAATAAAAGACAAGAAAAAATTTTGAAAGATGTTGGCATTATAGAAATTACCATGGGCCCTATTTGTTAGTTACGCAAATTCATTAGTCAGATTTTACAAATCTTTATTCTTCACATCTGAGCACTGTTCGGAAATGCTCTCTCTGTAGTTACTTTTTACGAAGTGGGAGGGCAGCAGCTATGTTATTTTTAAACAACAGAATAGTTTGTGCTCTTTATCCTTCCCAATAAAAGATCATTTGGGGAATGGATCATTTTCTGGAAATCACATGCTGGTGTAGGAGCTAAGAATTTGGGAAGACATTATCTTTGTGAACCTCTGTTCAAGATTGGATGTATATAATATAAAGTTTAATTACAAAATTAACCAGATTTCAGATTTCTAATTTGTCCTTCAATAGAAAACTCAACATCAAAACTACCTGCTACCTCTTGGCAAGGAAGAAGCAATATATTGTTTCAGGACATTTTACAGGAAAAAATCAAGGTCATCACATATACATTCTCCATCACTGAGACTACTAGTTGTGCAAAATAAACAACAGAGAATAACTAGTAACATGAGATGCAATTACTAAGGCTACCTAAAAAAAAAAAAGGTAAGAATTGAAGAGGTAATTTAATTTGAATAACATTCAAATAAATGTGGGCATGTCTCATCTAACATATGCTGTAAGTTACCATTTAAAATCCTCTTTGGGTATACTCTTTGGGTATAAACAAACATCTCACAATTATGATGAGGGTCTTTTCTATAGACACATTAATTCAGAATCCTGTAGCTGTTTCTCTAATAGCTCTGTGCCTCACTCAGGCTCTCAAAATAGATCTGAAATAGTACTTGAGTGAGGACTTTTGCTTTTTCTACAAGGCTATATTTACTTCTTTGCTTACCAGATAAAGGAACAATAGACAGCATGCTGGTATTAGATACATACTACTACCACAAACATTTTCTTATGCCTGACCTTCATGTGAAGATATATGATCTGTGCATACTGTTATGCCCGTGAATATATTGGGTATTCACAAATAGACAGACACACAGTTGGCCGTGTCCAATTATGTCCAATGTATATGAGAAACAAGCTGATATTAAGGGCTTGTTTATATTCTGGCAAACACCCAACTGTGGGAGGTGGGCTGGGAGACCCACAATAGTTTCTACAGCCTGTAATTGTAAAATGAATTTGCATTCGTCATTGTGCCTAAAAAAGTTACTATCTGGGGAGGGGAAACAGCTCCCTCCAAATCACCTGGCTGGATAGCATATAACAGAAAGAAGAATTAAAGCTCAGAGAGAGTGGGTCTTGTCTCTGGTGGGCACTGGAGGCAAAGAAAAGAGCCTCTGCTGGCCACAGACTGTACAGCTTGCTTTTAAGTTGTAAACAATAGACTTTTACAAAGATAACTTGTGCCATAAATGAAGGCTTTTAGAGGACTCCAGTATAGTGTTTGTTAATCTTGCTTTGTTAGTATCTAGACAATCAACCCATATAAATATTTGTGAAATGAACTTTTATTAGCCAGGTTGTCTACAGAAAGCAAAGGTAACCCGTTCCTGCCATTTGTGTGCATTCACACCAGAATCTCTGACTAGAAAGGTAAACCTTTTAGAAGGAATGCACCTGAACACAGTTTAATCAAGGAGTTGGGCTGCTGATTGCTATTAAAGAATATCTAAAGAGGAGAATTTCTGAAGTGCCTATAAAATTTAATTTGCTAACATCAAAAACAAATTAGACCTCCAGAAACAAAAAATAAGTCAAGATTTATCAAAGAAATAGTTACGAATTATTCTTTCGGTGCTTATACTCCTGGAATTTGGGGTTTCAGCACTATCCCCTGAAGGGTTTACCTTTTGAGTCCCGTAAACAGAGCCCTGAGGACCTCAGGCTGTGCATGCTTCTACAGTGCTTTCACTGCTGACCCTGCCTTCACCACCCAGGGTGAGGCAGTTGTCAACAAAGCAATGTGCAGAGCAAAAGAATGAGCCAACAGTAGAGGTCAGCCGTGAACCGTAGATTTCCTCTCCAGATTTCTTGCCTGAACAATTTATGCTGTTCACTGTACACCCAGAAAGATCTAGGGCACCTGTGCCAAAAGAGCAGTGGATAACAGGAGCAGGAGGAAGGAAAATGAGTTTCCTTCCCAAAATGAGAAAAGGCAAAAATCCGGGTACTAAGAGCACTGCCATGGGAGGGTTGAAGTACAAATGGATAATAACACAGAGCTCCCCTGGCAACTCACTCTGCTAGCTGGTCCAAAAAGGTCAAGATCTCACAGAAAAAAAACCCACCACAAAACAAAAACGATAAATAATAAACTCAACCTAGATGGACTGTTAAAAAAAATACCTGAGAACTTTGACAGTGTATGCCCGTACATCAGCTATGGCTTGGCTTTTGGAGAGTTACCATTGCCACTTGCTGGTTTCCACTACCCCTTGCTAAAGTTGTTTGGCATGTTGGCTCATTTGAAAAGGGGAATATTTCGGTCTTCCTGTATGTTACAGCTGGAACACATGATGCACCAATGTGCTGGGCTACTTGGGTTGCCCCCAGTTTCGTCTGGTCCTGTGCTCAACATTTAAAAAAATATTTAAACAGTGGCTACATAAATTAGGTCAGTGCTCCAGCCAAAACAGATTACCTGGATTTTTAAAGCTGAGAAGTAACATGGACTAAGAAACTGCTGTTTGCTGGGTTATTTGAAAAACAAGCATTTAGTTACCCCTTGCAAATGAGGACACTCTTCAATACCATTTTCCCTTAAATGCAGCTGCTTAGGACATTCATTTAACGCAGCAACTGGATTTGAAGGGCAGGGATTTGCACTGAAAGAAATAACCCATGCATGGTCTCAAAAATGTGCTTAAAGTTGCAAATGGGAACCAATCAACAAAATGCATTGAATTTTCTAGGCCTGCTTTCCAACTGTGGTGCATTATACCTTCACCAGGCAGGAGCTCAGGCATCATTTTACTCAGTCACGTGTTTGTCAAGCACTAAACACAACACCCCTCAGCCGTGGTTGTTTTTCCCGTATCTAGCACCTGAGCCCCCAGCCCTGCATCTCTGCTGGGGACTTAACAGCCATGTGTGCAACATCATTTTGCCCATCTCCTTCCTCACCAAAATGTGACCGAAGCCAAATTCCTGGCTAAGGCCAGCAGGGACTGGCCCTGCCCTGGCTGGGCAACCCACCCGGGTTGCCTTCCCCTCCAGCTGCCCGGCTCGCCCCAGGCAGCGGCTATCCTGTCCGGGGCACTCAACTGCCCTTTGGGCTTATTCATGCCTTTCACAGCAGCAGCCGCTGCTGGTGGCAAAGGAGAATGACCGAGCGTTTGGGCTGAGGAGGGGAGGGGAGCTGGGAGGGCAGCTCCGTGGCGCTCAGGGACCTGATGCCCTTTGGCTTTTCGGCTAGCGCGGGCAGGATGTCTGCCCCGCGGCACCCGCGCACGCAGGCTGCCCTGCCGGGAGCTGGGCGGGCGGGCAGGGCTTGGCTCCCCGCCCCGCCCGGAGCAGCCTTAGCTCTTCGAGACTCCGTCCCGCGGGCGGGGAGGGCCGGCACCCCGCGCCCCGCCGCAGACCAGGCCGCTGCGGGAGGGCGTCAGCTGGCGGGGCCCGGGGACAGGCCCCGCGGGAGCGGGGAGGGCTGCGGGGTGCGGGCGGGGTGCGGCTGCCCACAAGGGAGGGGGCTGCCCCCGCTCTCGTCTCTATAATGCCCGGACCGCTTTGCCCAGCGTAGCGCAGCGCTCCGGCTGCGGTAACAGCCTGCGAGCGGCTCCACTCCCTCCCCTCCGGCACGGGGACGCTCAAGGATTAGGGAAGGGAGGGAAATCCATCAGGCGGAGAGGCAGGACACGGAGGCGGGCCGTCAGCGTTCCTCCGCTCCGCCTGAGCCGGCAGCGCCGTAGGGCGAGCTCCGGTGCCGGCGCAGGAAGGGGCCGAGCTGCCGGAGGTCCCCGGGGCGCCGGCGGCTCCCAGCGGCCCGGATCCGCGGCTCGGCCCGCGCCGCAGCCCTGCTCGGCCCCTGCCCGCGCCGCTCGGGGCTGGCGGGGCTTGGCGGCGGGAGAAGCCGCTGCTGCTGTCACCCTCCCTCGCCGCGCTGGGTCTCCCGGAATGGGCCTCCAGGAGCTGGCGGTGTGGCTGCTCGCGGCGGCGGGGCTCGTGCGCGGTGAGTGAACGCCGTGCTCCCGCGGGCTGCCGGCTCCGGGCAGCGCGAGCTCCGCGGGCAGCCGCCGGGAGCCGGGGCGGGATGCGGCAGGGGCGGGCGGGAGGGCAGGGACAGCTGCCCCGGATCCTCCGCGGCACGGCGGGTCCCCGGCCCTTCGCCGTCCCTTTCAGCCCTCTCCCCACGTCTTGCCGCTGCGGCTGGGGGCTGTCCTCTGTCCCGGGCCGCTCTGTGGGCTTGCCAGCGCTGGGAGCTGCCGGAAAGGGACATGGGAGATGGACGGAGCAATGGGGATGGGGGAGCAAACTCCGTCAAGGCACTTGAATGGTAGCTGCTTCAGGGCAGAGACGGTGGCTTTTTGTGGGGGGAGCTCAGGACTAGAAAACAGGGAAGAAGAAAGTCCGTCTGGAGTAGGGACAGGAGGGCTCGCATCCAGAGGACCTGTTCCTACCGTGACCCACATTTCCTTTCATTCTGAAACTGCCTCTGTCCCTGGTCTGCTACTCTGCTCCATCCATGTGGGCCTGCTCCCTCTCCCTCCATAGAAAAACGGCAGAATAAAGACCCTCCCTGGATTTAAGGTGTAAAGAGGACAGAAATCCCTGAATACTACTATGTATATTAATGTAGTGCCTATCATCTCTGCCAGGGAGCCTGCACCCCCACTTTATTCATAGCTGCATGAACAGAGAACAAAGTCGGAAATACTTGCCCCAAAGAGTTCTCAGTCTGAAGCAGTCTGAGAGCAGGATTCAGTCTAACCTGTGGCCATTTTTCTCCCATTGGCTTGCTGATGCCCTCTGCCGTATCTGTGTTCTGCTTTTCTGGTTATAGCTATGCCAGGACAGGTGTCAAAATACAGGTAGTGTATTTCCTCTTCATCACTTCTTGCTGCTGGACCCAAGGGTGCATATGTTGACAAAGAATCATTAGCATTTAGAATTTATCACTCCTGGCCAGCCAAGAAATGATCAAAGAGGGAATCCCCCTTACAGGCTGGGATGAAAAGAAAGAGCGATACATTTGTGATAAGATTTTGTTGTAGTAGCTAATGAACTATATGAATTACAGCAGCATTTTTCTGCGAATGCAGCAGGTAAAATAATAGATACATAGTATCTGATAGCAGGAAAAGAGCTTATGTCCTAGCTTTACTTTCTGATGTAGAATCCTAATTATTTATCTATTTACTCCTGTGTCCGAAGAGTCCCTGCAAGGAGAGTTCCAAAGGAAGCTTTACAAGGAGCTGCTGAAAAATTACAACCCTCTGGAGCGACCAGTTGCAAATGATTCCCAGCCGCTCACTGTCTATTTCACTCTCAGCCTCATGCAGATCATGGATGTGGTGAGTCTGTAACCTTCTAGGAAACTTTCTTTAAAAGGGTGGATGTTTCCTTCCTAGAGTGAAGATTTGTGATAGCGAAGGAAGACTGCAAGATATTGGAAAGCACAAATAATTCAAGACACAATGCCAAATTTTGACTGCCTTTTTAAAGAAGTAAACTTAAAAGTAAAGTTTGCCTCTTTCTTAGATCTCTTGTCAATATTTCCCAACCTTCTTAGCAGTATGAAATACTTGGAAGTGAAGCTCAAACTGCATACTTTGCCTTTTGAATCCTTAACAGTTCTTAGAACCAACAAGAAGTGTAGTCTGGGGGGGGGGATATGCAAAACCAAAGTTCTTGATTTCTGGTGGTCACTAAAGAGCTTCTTATTTTTGGAGATTTGGGGGGGGGGGAGGAAGGGGGTGTTGCAGCCAAAATCCAAGTTATATTATTTCTTATCTTATTTACACAAGATTGCTACATTCTACATGCTTAAATTTTAGCTGCTCTATTTGCAACCACAGTTGTGTGGTATATCGATAGATACCCCTGTGCAGTGCTTGGCAGGCTTGTAAAATGCACTGTAGGATCTTTGGGGTTCAAATATGAGTAATTTAAGCTTTACTCTGTCACAGCGGCACAGAGATCAAACTTTACATGTAAGTGGGTTTACAGTATTCATTTTTACTGAATTCAACTACCTACAGCCACTAATAAAGAAGTTAATTACTTAAAACTAGTAGTTAACCTCAAAATGCCATTATCTTTCCATCAGATGCTTGAAGTTCGAGGCACAACAAAATTAAAAAAAAGAAAGAAAGATGGGATTATTCATGACAAGTGGCTTGCTTTCTGTTCCCTTACAAGCTGCCGATTGCCAAAATCCAGACACTCTTCATTTAGTATCTAAAGGTCAGCACGCACACACAGAACTCTGCAAGTTTAAATGCTCATCATTTCTATGCACATTTTTGCAAGTTTTAGATTTATTAGACCTAAGGTGAAAACTAGGATGTGTATTTCCAGTGTGATATTTACTATTTGCTAAAGTGAGAGTAGGCAGTCATAGTCAGTGAGCTGTTTCAGTGTCAGTGCCACTAAAGCCAACAGGCAAAATATGTCAGTTCTGTCCTTGCCTATGGATAGAACTTAAGGTGTAAAGAGGACAGAAATCCCTGAATACTGCCTATGGCAGTTGAGTTTTAATGTATGTGATACCAACAAGCAGAAGAGAAGCTATATGGAGTTATATATTCTTTGAATGATGGCAAGGGAAGAATATGTGTTATGTAGAGTGCAACAATTTCAAAAGGTGCTGGCAGACTGAACTCAATGCAGACTGTGGCTGTACTGCACGGGCACCTGAGAGCTAGGAGAGGACAGCCAGGCATTAGACCAAAACTTTGACGTGAGACAAAAGCCTGTACCAGTGAGCTGATATAACTGATGACACTAACATCCCACCAACTGTGTGTGGGCATGCTTTTGTTATTAATGATGTTTGTTATGGGTGGGCTTAGAGATTTTGAAAGAAGGGGATCTCCTCGCACTGAACACTCTGCAGACACAAGTAGTAGGTGACTCCTGGCACAAAGAGTCAGTCTAAATAGGCAAGTAAGCAAGAATGCCTTTGGACAATCAGAGACAACAGAAAAAGCGTAAAAGCAAGGAACAACACAAAAAGAATAAATTATACTGTGTTAATAAGGCATATATTAATTTCAGTATTCATCTTCTAATTGGATTCCTTTAGAATGTGTCAAGGTAACACAAAGGAAGAGGCACTCAAAGGGCAGTGGGAGTCATGAGGACAGGGCAGGTCAGAGGAACGTAAGAGAAGGAAGCTGAAGTGAAGAGAACAAAGGGCAGCATGGGACAGACAGTGCTTCAAATGTCTGAATGCCTGAAGGTCCCCATGTGGGCTACTGCTGCATCTATTCTCGCTGGCTCAAACCTTCATGGGTCTCTTGCCATATACAGCAGGGAATATGGAGGACAGGGCAGAAATAACCATTCGGTTCTCTTGGCCCCATATTGTCTGTGTGATGGAGCTTTGGTCTAGCTCCTCTTTCCAGTGCATCAGGCCCCTTAGTGGCTTCTGCAGCAGCTCCTACCGGCTAGAGTCTTCAGTTGTAGCTATACATTGTGTGTATCTCTGGTTTTAGTTAGATTTTTATCTTTGGTAGCAATAGGTCAATATGTTCAGGAAAGCTTAGCCAGTCTGTTCAAGGCCTGTTCAAATGGAGCACCTGAACAAAATTCCACATTTTAATGTGTCTCTGCAGAACTCAGCACAGTACATGGTGCTTCAACTGAGTGTTAAACCAGGCTTCAATAAAACCCCTTCCCAACCATGGACTTAAGTTTACAAGGCCTTCTTCTGTACCTCTCTTTTGGGAAATGACCCCCTGCTGCAGTATATGCCATCTCACAGCTACTGGAGGAACTTCTGCTTTGGTACAGGACAGGACAGTTCCCTTCAAAGGATTTTTGTACAACTGTGTGTTCAGGAAGCATTTCTCTAGTGCTTGGTTTATTTTGATAACCAGGATAAAAACCCTGATGCTGTGGGGTTTTTGTTGTTTGGTTGGTTTTGTTATTGTTAGCACTACACTACATACAATTCATTTCAGAATTATTTCAGAACAGGAGAGCTCGAAAAAGCACTGTGATCCAAAATAAAACAGAGCTGTGAACAGACCAGTTTTTTCCCCGGCTTTCAGAAATCACACTTCTGGTGTCATTCTATATAGACACATTTGGCCTGAATATGTTAAGCTAATGTGTTCTTAAGTATTAACCACCCTGGGAAAGGTTTGTTGTATGGCCAAACCCTCCCAGTGATGACACAGCTTACAGAAGCCTTCTTTACATCATCAAAAATGTTTCCTGAATAGAATAAGCTGAATGCCCACGAGACTTCTTTCCTACTTACATCGCATCTATACTATAAAGGTTTCCTTTGCACTTCTATGAGTTAATAGTGGGGCACTCTCTTCCCCACCCTCCTGACATGGCTAGAACCATGTCCTTGACTACTGTATGAACAGTTGGCTGTTGGAGACACAAATGGCTAAAGGCCAGCAGGCAGTCAACTTCACAGAGTTAATTTCTTCTGGAGTTGTCAAGTTTAATTAAAAACCATACAAACTGAAAGGCAAGTATCCACAGATCACTAGCCAGTCTGGGTATAGTCAATAACTGGCAGTCTTGGCTAATATGATTCAAAAGGGAGTTTTTGATCCTATGTGCCTTTCAAAAAAATCCCTTCACAATCAGTAAGAAGCCATAGTTTTTGCACTGGCAGTTTAGTTACAGCTTATTCTGCTTGCTGTAAAACTGACTGCACTTCTTTCTCAGAGATCTGGGATTGACAGGAAAAGAAAGAAACCAACCATGAAGTAAATTAAGCTTCACACTATAAAAAGAGTTTTCTTCATTGTCAACAAGAAGCAAATGCTGGCGGGAATGACAGCTACTTGCAATAACAATTACTGGTTTAACAAGCTAGAAACAAAACATGTCACCATCATACTTTCCTGTAGTTTATATATTCACTTTAATGGCTTCTCAGCTGATACAAGCTGTACTGGGAGTTGGACCTATCCAGAGCAGATCTGTCAAATCCCTGCCAGAACAGATTGAGTGAGGCTGGATCCTGGCTGCTGCTATTCCTTACTTGAAGTCTCTTCCATTCCACTCTGACTTTCCTGATAGGAAAGGGGAGACAGTATATGAAACCTTTTCCAAATACAGTGGGTGTTTCCTACCTTACATTTTTGGTTTAACCCTTTCCTTCTAAAATTAGCAATTATTTCTATCCTATGCTTGCAGCTATATTTTTCTTTTTATGGGTATTGCATATTAATATACATGCTAGTATCAGGACTACATAATGAGGGACCTGTAAGTGCCAATTGCCCCAGCTTAGTTTAGTCCACTAGAAAATAGAGTTAATGAAGTGTCTAATGAGAATGCAAGCTGGCATAGTAGATTATACAAAGTGTTGCTAAATGGGGAAGGAAAACAGTGGCAGCATGAGAAAAATGCAGTTTGGGGACACATGAATGAAGAGGGGAGCTAGGAAACTGAGGGAGTGCTTAGAGGAGAAGTGAGAATGCATGGTAGACCTCAGAGACCGCAAAGGAGCTTGGAAGAAAGGTGGAATTTAGGTGGAAGAGGATGGGGGACGAAATGGAAAGAAAGAGGTTTGAAAGGAGTGGATTTAAAAAAAGCTTCTGTGTCAAGTTAATAAGTTTCAAGAGAGAGATCCTAGGTATCTTTCAGTTCGCTTTATTCCTATATTCCTTAATAGAAAAATCACTGCTCTTAAACCTTTGCAAACAATCTTGCAATTAAATCATCCTGAAGTGAAAGCAAAGTGGAGACAGCCAACTGGCCAGAAGTGCTCTTCAAGGACATTTGAGTTATTATAGTATCAGAAGATGGAATAAGAGGTTTCTTTTGCTTTTTATAATTATTTGTTTCCATTTTCTTGAAATGAGAAATGTCAAGCAATTTGATGAAAGAAATGAAAAATAACCTACTTCCTCTCTGATTTGCTGAAATCTTGTTTCAAAACTCCTTGCAGGAAACCAATGTATATTGAACAAGTAGACTGATAATAAAATTCAGATCTCTGGATCTGAATCGGAAAATATTTGGAAATATCTGACTTAAGAAAACTAAACAAAATTTAAGAATAAGCACAGAAGGAAAATCTTAACAGACAAATGCTAAGGGTATCTGCATACCTTAGTGGGAGGAGAGGAAGAGGAGTTAATGGATGGTCATAGTTGGTCAAGGTCATAGCTTCAGTACAATGTCAAAAAATAAGAAACATGATGTAGAGAAACTACTTATTTTTCTCTACATCTCACCTCATGGAAACCCCACTGCCTGCACAAAAAGCTAGTCTTTGGCTTCTGCCTATCTAGTATTTCAGTGTTGGCATGGAGTATGAACCTAACTTATGCTTAGGAAAAACTTCCAGCATATACATTTTTGAGAAACAGATTCTTGAAATACGCTGATATTATATAATTTCCACACTGGATAAAATGACAGCCACCACTTTTTTAAACACTATGTAGAGGCAAACACCTTCTAACATTCTTATTTTCCCCTGTAACATCCATCCCAATAATAACCATCGGAGGAGAATATTCAGCCGCTACCTATTGGTTTAGAGTAAACACTAGGAGTAGACACAGCAGCAGTGCTGTTCCTACTCTGCTACATCTCACGCAGAATAGTGAATGGCATAGAAAAACAAATACAGTGATCACGAAGGTATTAATTTTGTGCCTAGCCTGACATTTTTACAATAGACATATTTGTATCTACCGTAAGTTAACACAATTAAGAGAAATGTATCTGAGGGAATTCCATCCCCAAAAGTCAGAAGATGAAACCTTAGAAATAAATGCAAAATGATCATATATTTACACTGCAAATTACTGCTTAGAGGCACAGACATGAAGAACTGGAATACCTTGAGATACACAGTGATAGTTCAAACTCAATTTTTACTGCTATCTAAACGAGTAGAAGAATCCTACAGTACTATTTTAGTTCGGAAGGGACTTCCAGAGGTCATCTAGTCCATCCTCCTGCTCCAAATATGTCTAAATAGATTTCATTATTCAGGACTGGGTCCAGTCAAGTACTGAACACTGCCACAGAGAGAGATTCCACAATCTCCCTGGGCAACCTGTTTCAGTATTCAACTATCATCACGGTAGACTTGTTTTCCTAACATCTAAGCAGAACTTCCCATGTTCCAACTTGGGAACAACACTAAAAAACACTTCTAGAAACCTGAGGTACCTTTCCTTCTTCAACAAAATTGGGTACATGACATAAAGATACTTTTGGTGAAGTATACCAGATTCCTTGACTATTTGCAGCAAAGTACATATTTTGACTTCAATAAAGCCTTTCTGAATAACACTCTTAGCAGAAAATTAGAGAGTAAGGCCTTTGTAAACCCACGGCAGAACTGGTTAGAAAAGCTTAGAGTAGTTGTCAATTGGTCACTGTCAAAATGGTGAGATTTAGTTACATGGTGAGATTCCCCAGGAACCTATACTGAGTCAGTGTTTTCATTTCATTTCACCTGGAAGATAGAATAAGTAATATTTTTATTAAATTTGCAGATGACATACATTTGGGAGGGGCTTAGAGGGCAAAACTAGAATTTAACATTGTCTTGTTGTAAAAGGAGAGTAAAAAGACAGGTTTGACCCAATTTGATGCATGTTTTTTCCAAAGCCTAAATTATGTGAAATTTTGAGTACTGTATTTTAAGATATATTTGGATGCACTGGAAATAATCTATCCGCTGGAGGCTTTGTGGATTGAATGAGTTTAATGTGATGCTCAAGTGCTTTCTTAACTGGAACCAGACAGGTCAGTACTGCCTCTGTATGTGGGCAGATATTTGTATTATTTTTATCATTCCATCAACTATAATTGTAGTCACAGTCCAGACTCTCCCTGTGCTAGATGATATGTAAACACAGCTGAAAAGATCATCTTTGTTTCAAAACATTTACAAACTAATTATATTTTGATAGACTAGATTCTTTTAACATCAGAATTGTTCGTATCATAACTCTTGAAGCATACGAGACAGTGTTAAATAAAACTTTAGCATAAAAATGCTAAAGTTAAGACTAGATGAATTATTGCACTGGGATCAGACCAATAACTTTCTGATATTAATTTTCATTAATATATCTTCTTAGATTTTTCTAAGGAATTTCAGCAATTTTACTCTGCAACTGTTGAAAACACTGCTGTGTTCTGGGGCTTTCTGGTTTGAATCTAGAATTTATACCAACTTTCTATGTGGAACTCAGGGCACCATTTTGTGAGTGTCCTAAGCTGATCTCAGCACTCTGCTGCTGAAAGAGATGATCTCACTAACTTCTGGCTTGATGTTCCTACCCCTTTGGCTTGTCCCAGTGCCTCTAGGGCTGAGCAGTTAACTGCATCAATTTTTTGAGTAGTCATTTTTCTAGATGACCTGTACTTAGTTTGGATTTAATTAGCTTAAACTGCTCACAAACCTCTACCCGTGGTTCTTCTTCACTTAAAATCTGTCATATATTTAGCAAAAAACCAAGCTAGTTCCATCTCTATCTAAGCCAAGTTGCTAAACTTGGGAAAATGCTGGATCAATACTATCTTAGCTTGTGACTTCTGTAGTCAGACGTATGATGACAAACATTTTGGTGGGTATGAAAGTGTCCATTTTGGTCAACTTTGATCATAAATTATTATTTTTTTTTTTTTTTACTAGCAGAAGAATCAACATTTAATAATTTATTTAAGAAGTTGAATTTAGTTATTTATCTACATGAATATTCAAGTTCTTACTTATGTTGCATAACACCCATTTAGTCAGGGTTCCTCTAGACATTTACTAGCTAATTAAATAATTTACTACACACATTTTTTGCTTATTTTCCAGTTTCTCCTGTTTCTTTTCTTAATTTCTAGTTAGGGGAAAGAAAAATGCTGAATAGTTGTTTGTATGTAGTAAGCAGCAGCAGAATCTCAAGAGAAATCCCATTCCTTTAGGCTGTTCAATTCACTTGTGCAGACCAAAGGAAAAATGAAAGCATGCAAACTTTTTTATGTTTATCTGAACTCAGTCAAAGTTTGCTCATCCTACATTGCCCTTGGTTACCTGGATGACTTAGATTTATATATTCAAGGGCTTTCATCCTTGTTTCATTTTACACAGTGTAAGTGATACAGTTGACTTCAACGACTTACATACAGTGCTTAGCAAAGCCTCCACATAAGAATCTGCAACTCAGTATTTGCAATCAAATACCCTGGACCCACTGGGCAAGATAGTAATGTGGAATATCTTGAAATTTTAAAAAGAAAATTATGCTGTCATTCAAAGAAGCAGAATGGCTGCTGTAAAGAAACAGACTACAAAACAAACATCTTCCCCACAAAAAAAAAAAAAAGGAAATAAATTTAAATCTGGAAAGACAAATAAAACAACCAAATCAAGAGGCTTGTTGAGAAATGGTGCTAAAGAAGTTCCTAAGCTGTTTATCAAACCTCAGCAGCCTCTTTGCAAACAATGGTTGTGGCAGAAGCTCATCAAATCTGCATTATTCTTTTAATTTTTAGCATTCATTTGTGTACATTAGAAAAAGTGTCTCCAAGCTTTATTTTCCTCTCACTTCTTGAGCTTTATTCCCTCCATACTAAAAGGAGAAACTATTTTCACTTAAATCTTGCAGCCATTTCCATTCTACCATGATTTATTCCTGAGAGTTTAGAAAACTGGAACAGTACTGGGATATGCTTTCTGATATTTTTAGTTAGTTTAATACCTATGAAAGTTACTGGATTATAACAGAAAACAGAGTATTCTGCTTCCCCATGAAATATGAAGAACAGATCTTTTCAAATAACAGTCTAAAATATTCTGATAATTGATCTATTTAAACAAACAGATAATGCCTCTCCCTACCCTACTGTGGTGAGATACTGATATACTAAGAGAAACTGCAACCTTATTTCTGTGGTATTTGTCCATTTTTCCTGTGCTTCTAAATATCTTCTGGCTTTTTTGACTATTTTTTCCTACAGCATCTTTCTTTTACCTAGTCTTCTCAAACAGTGTTAGATCTGGAAAGATATTTTAAACACAGTCTATATTCTGTAGGATGGAATGGGAAGCAATGAATTTAAACTAATTTAAGGCAGTTTGCAGGAAGGACAAAAGGACTGACTAAAGGATATAAAAAAACCTCCTGATAATAGTTAACTGGAGGACATTAGAGATGTTCATTGTATGTGAACATCAGAATTACTGTTCTGCTGTCTGGTTCCACAGGAGAGGTCTTTGGAATTGTAATACAAATCAGTTACGGTTTTTCTGTTTGTTTGTTTTTTAGTATGAGTAAAGCAAAGCAGTTTCTCTAATATTTTTCTCATCCTTTGTGATATACATAATCAGCACGAATCATAAAAGCTCAGTACTTAATTTCTTTGTTTTCTAACTACATTGGTATGGATGCCCCACTAACTTAAAAAGTGAGTAGACACCTACAGGTATGCCACTTGTGATGAAGAAGGTTTGCATCCTTACTGTGAAAAGTATGATTAAGGTCCTAGAAAATAGATTCTGTTGTGACGGATTGCTGTAGAGTACAGGGACCAGAACATAAAGCTTTCACATTTTACACAGGACCTCTTACTAGGACAACAGAATTTGCAAAGTCACATCATCTAGTAATTATTACTAGTCCTCAGTAATCAGCTAACAAAACAAAATTACAGCACAAGACATAATTTCTGGGAGTCAGGTCTGGCTAACTAATACTTGTTCTTATACAAAGTTTTTAATTCACAGAAGTTTGGGGACCAAAATGAATATAGTCCCTGTAATATTCAGAATTGTTCCTCTTTTTTTTAAAGACTATATACAGTTAAAATGACAATATTTCTGTCATATTCAAGTACTAGACAATACATCACATCACTACTTAATACCCAAGTTCATATCCTTTGTTTTGACCAATATGGATCAGCTTGTTACAGTCTGTGGAAATTTGTATGAAATCTTTGAAAGCCCCGTATTTTTCTTTAGCAATGTTCTTGTCCTTGGATAGCGCAGCTACACTGATCTGCATTGGCTGAGGATCTGGCTCCATATAGTACAAGCAAAGTATTAGATCAGCATTGTTAAACCTTCTTTGCCTGTTAAATTACTTCCCTGCTCCTCGGCTCCTGGGAGACCTACAGGTTCAGTCCTAGCCTGTGGCATGAGCCGATGCACTCTGTGTGTAGTCTAGTCTCTCTGCTCATCTGCTGCGGTTTTTGTGCACACACAAATTACATGCTCTATAAATCTGGTGCTTCTTGGGAAGGCCTGTTTTACTGTGCATGTAAGGATGGGAGTTGACTTGGTTCTTCCTGCATTTGATTTGCCTCTGACTGCAGTGTCAACGCACACTGAGGAAGGAGTTCAAATGCAGGTGGTTGCCCCTGCTGGTCCCATTTCTTTTCTGGGAAGGCTTCTGGAAGTGCTGTGGGAAGATGCTGTGGGCTGGATGAATTAACTGGGGAAAAGCAACCCACAGCTAACCATCACGCCCTCTGCCCTGCTCCTGTAACATGATTTGTGTGGGTCCACAAGTTGGCAGGAAAGGTGCTGCAGCAATTTCAGGGATGATGGCAAGGGAAGGCAGGAAGTGCTGCTAAAGCAATGCCCTTAACCTCTAACACTATCCCCTGTGTTTCCAGGGGAGCCTGGGGACTAGATTAGATTACCAGTCGTGGTTTAGCATTTCTTAATGGTAGTCCTGATGGGCTACGGCTCCTGAATAATCGAGTAGGTGGTATTCTGTTTCTGTTCTCTGCTTCATTTTAGGGGTGTATTCTCAGACCTGTGCAGATACAGTGCCTGCTTTTCTCTCAAAAAAGCACACACTATAAAAAGTTTTCAGTAATTTAGAAATCTAATAGGGCTGACAGCGGTTGAACAAAGCATTGTCAATGGACTGCAAGCAAACACTTTTCTATCTATGAACAGCGTATTAACATAGAAACATTCAAATGTTAATTACTTCAAATTTAGATGAAACAGATGTGAATTCTTCAGTTTCTCCTGAACTCCTCACCATGTTCGCCTGAATAGACTACTAAACAATCCAACTGTTCCCAATCTAAATATATCTCTGAGTTACAAAAAAGGCAAAAAAAAAAAAAAGGAAGAAGATCTCACAATGGGGTGGCAGCAGGGAGCATATACGTACAAGTGCTTATATAGAAAAAGAAATATTTTAAAATTCACTTAGAATTTTAATTATTTAAATAATTTAATGTCTTAACTAATTTATTTTGAATTTTTAATTTCTTCAAAATTAAAAGAATTATTTTCTAAGAATAACCAGAAGAAGCCTGAAGTAAACTTATATTCGGATTTAACCTTCACTTATGCTTGCATGTTCATGCCTGTTACCTGAAACTAGCATTTGATTTGTCAAAAGGAAAGGCTGTTAACACTGTCTTCAACAACAGCTAACTGCAAAGTGCTAAGAGCATGGCATGAAGCCACGTTGCTGCTCATTGACAGCAACATAAGAATATGACATTTACCCAGTTCATCTCTCCAAAATCCTCTGGTAGTGATGTGAAGCCATATTTGCATGGCCTATAATCACATCTCCATATTGCTTATATGATCCTCATAGCGGAGTAGCCTGAAGGGAAGACGATCGATAACCATGTGCAGAGTTGGTGGACTCATGCACGTGTTTAATTATACAGCACTACTACTTTGGACTTTTATTGGCTTGTTTTCTGTGTTCAGCCGTGAGTATTAACATATTTCTGCGGTTGACATCCCCATAATTACTCTCAACAACTACACAGTTGTGTCGGTTAAGTATTTGAAAGGAAAGAAGCAGGCTTTTTACCCACTACCACCAATGCTACTAAATGCAAGAATGAAGACAGAAAAAATAATGAGCACTGGTAAGTTTGACTGAACCTCTCACTGAGCTCAAGAAATTCAAATAAGCATTTTTATGGATTTTGGAGTGCTCGCTCCAAAATCTGAGCCCACCAGACAGAAATGTTCTTTTCATAGGAGAGAGTTTGCTCTTTTGTGTTGCAGAAAACAGCAGCCTGAAGGATTGTGTAGGTGTTCTGACATTTCAGTCATGATGTTTGTTGCATTTGTGAAGAAAGAGACACACAGTTGATTTTCATCAATATATTCCTCTCAGCCAAGCGCACAGTTTCTCAGTACCTTTGTCAGCGATTCTTTACAGACATTAAAGAGAAGTGGGGAACATATGGATTTTTAGGGAAAGTTGAAAATGAAGACCCCGTAAAAGAGGACTCTCAAACCTGTCCCTCAGAGGATGTAGGGTAAGGAACAACTAGAATTTCTGTAATGCTGATTCATCCTCTCTTCCTGAGTTATTAAGGTGTCTTTGTAATACTTCTGTGTCAAGGGCTGCAGAGACGTTCAGCAGGATAAGCAATGTATTTTGTACTATACCCTTCTCCAGGGAATTTTCTAATTGCCATGGTGATGTCTGTGCTGTATCCTAGATTGAACACAGACCCCAAGACACTGAGGATAATGGATTATGTTACGTATCACAGGAATTTTGGAGCTACTCCTTCTTGCTTAATTTGCCTACACTTGGAAAGACGGAGATAAGATAATATAGAGAGACTGTCTGGGATGAGTAATGGCACTTTGCTAACTGGTCCCCTGAAGTTGGCTTTAACTATGTCCATTTGTAGTGGACAGAGCTATTCCTCATGGTTGTTTCCTAGTCAGATGCCTCTATCTCTGTGGCTCTGGTGTTCCTCAAACGTTCAGCAGTTTCACCATGTGAACTGATGCTAAAACATGGACAACATGCTCTGGTCAGGTGTGGAAATTTCTGTTGCTGTTATTCACATAAACAGGATAGAAGAATGCCAGCAGCAGGCTGGTGCTGGAGCTGTGTGCTCTGATCACATGAAGAGAGAGGAAGAGACAGCTTTGTGTTCAGCTCCTTGTTCTTCCATAACTTTCTCTTCTCTCCTTGAAGAAATCACCTTTTCCTTCCACTTTAGTTTGCTAAATATACATGCTATAACAGCATTTCCATATGACTTACGAACATTTTGAGGAGAAATGCTTAATAAAAAGTCAAATATGACTTGAAGTTGATTAGCAAGAATAAAAATAGAGTCAAATCCTTTGATATAATGCTGTTCTGGCATTACTGGTACATCTGGGTGTAACAACCTGACCTTTCAACTTCTATGTTTTGCAGCTAACCTCTAGACAAATAAATCAAGTTCAAAAGCTTTGATTCCCTCTTGTTCTCATGCTGTCTAAAGAGTGGGGCTATGGGGGCTCTATTATTCCTTCTTAGCCTGTGGACTGGTTGGTAGTTTCCAGATCCCAGCATGCATTCGGAGCTGGGATGCCCATCTGCATCAGACTGGCAATGAAAATCAGCACCCGGAGCCAGTATTTAACACTAATTCAGGCTTCAATCCTCTCAATGGGACTCTGCTGTGGAATACAATGGAATCAAGAATTATTATTATGAATGTGTTCCCCAGGGCTCAGTACTGGGACCGGTCTTGTTCAATATCTTTATCAATGATCTGGATGAGGGATTGAGTGCACCCTCAGTCAGTTTGCAGACGACACCAAGCTGGGCGGGAGTGTTGATCTGCTCGAGGGTAGGAAGGCTCTGCAGAGGGACCTGGACAGGCTGGATCGATGGGCCCAGACCAATTGTATGAGGTTCAACAAGGCCAAGTGCCGGGTCCTGCACTTCGGCCACAACAACCCCATGCAGCGCTACAGGCTTGGGGAAGAGTGGCTGGAAAGCTGCCCGGCATTAAAGGACCTGGGGGTGTTGGTCGACAGCCGGCTGAACATGAGCCGGCAGTGTGCCCAGGCGGCCAAGAAGGCCAATGGCATCCTGGCCTGGATCAGAAATAGTGTGGCCAGCAGGAGGAGGGAAGTGATCGTGCCCCTGTACTCGGCACTGGTGAGGCCGCACCTCGAATACTGTGTGCAGTTTTGGGCCCCCCACTACAAGAAGGACGTCGAGGTGCTGGAGCGTGTCCAGAGAAGGGCAACGAGGCTGGTGAGGGGTCTGGAGCACAAGTCTGATGAGGAGCGGCTGAGGGAACTGGGGTTGTTTAGCCTGCAGAAAAGGAGGCTGAGGGGAGACCTCATCGCTCTCTACAACTACCTGAAAGGAGGTTGTAGCGAGGTGGGTGTCGGTCTCTTCTCCGAAGTAACAAGTGATAGGACGAGAGGAAATGGCCTCAAGTTGCGCCAGGGGAGGTTTAGATTGGACGTGAGGAAAAATTTCTTTGCTGAAAGAGTGGTTAAACATTAGAACAGGCTGCCCAGGGAAGTGGTTGAGTCCCCATCCCTGGAGGTATTTAAAAGACGTGCAGATGAGGCGCTTAGGAACATGGTTTAGTGGGCATGGGGGTGTTGGGTTGACGGTTGGACTCGATGATCTTAGAGGTCTCTTCCAACCTTAATGATTCTATGATTCTATGATTCTATGATTTGTAAATAAAGCAACAGAACACAGTTACTACTTTGCATGCTTGCAATAAATGTAACTGCACTTTAAGTTCTATGCTATATTTAATAATTGAACTGAGTGAAACCTACAGTGAATCATGGGAATTCATAAGACAACTTGAAAAAATGCAGCCTCCTCCTCTTGCTCTTCAGAAGAGTATTTTTTTCACACAGGATGTGCTGAAGCATGTTATTAGCTATGCTGTACTCTGCTTATTTCATATGCCTGATCCCTGCTTGTCTTTGCAAAGATGAATGTGTTCAAACCTAAGTACAATCTCTTGTCAACAATGATGTACTGAAAAAAAAAAAGTAAAAAGACTGCTATTACAATTATGTCCCCATGGTAACACAAATGGTACATCATGAGGCTTTTACACATATTTATAATCTCCGCTTCTTTTCTGTGAAACTCAGTGAAAATACATCTCAAGCCCATTGCCAGGACAAAGCCCTACAATCAATAGTAGAGCCTTACAATCAATAGTAAGCACAACTGTCAGACCTTGTCAGAGTATATGCGGAACAGAAACACATTCCCACATTTTAAGGACGCTCCTTGCAGAGATGCTCTGCCCGGAGTTAAAATGGCTCTTCTATGCTCTTTCTTACTAAGCAGCTTTTCTGCTGTGTAAGACTGGCATCCATCTGGGAAGACCTGTGTACATTTTGAGCAAACTCCGCCTTTCTTTTGAAGTAAGATAAGGTAGTTGGGGAGACAGCAAATGCTTCTTGCAAAAGCATGTAATATTAATTGGTGTGGAGAAACCACTGGAGTTTTTCAGACTTGCAAAATAGAGCACACACGGCACAATTTAAAAAACCCCCGAAACCAAACAACCCCCCTCAGAATTTCACCTGAATTAAGTTAAGCAACGCAACCAGACTCTTCCATCTCACACTCCAAACTCAACCTTAACCCAGGTAAAATTCAAATGACATTTTTCTAATTTTTATTTTAAAGAAAAAATTAAGATATTCAAATGGCCAAAAATAAGTATCTACTCCTACCCCAGCAGCACAGAATACTTTAGTGACATTTTAGCATTTTTACTCTAGAAACCTTTAAAACTTTCACAGAACTTTAGCTATAAGCGGAAGCATACTTGTCTGTTGTATTCAAGTTTAATTCCTCACTCTTTTGTTTCTCTCCTTCTTGTGCACCTGAACAGTGTATGGGACAGGTGAACTCCAGGCTTCAATACCCATGAAGAACACATACCTGAAAACCCCCCTTTTTTTAGACTTAGACATAGGTCAAGCACTACAGTCACTATTGTAACTGTGGGTAAGCTCATAGCAAACCTTGTATTAAATATGTGCTGGCTCAAGTGTTAAACACAGACCAGAACTGTAGCTAGTCTAGTGCTGAGGGCATCTTTCTACCACTCACACGAGGAGATTTCCTTTCCTCCTCTCCCATTCCTCTCCTCCAGCTGCTGGATGCCGTTTCTCACCAGTGTTGCCCAGGGACTTGGAGACCATCCTATTGCAGTTTCCACTACATGAAACCAGGAGCTCACCATAACGGGCTTCACCATGGCTAAAGCTTGCACCTCTGCATACCCTATCCCAGGACCCCTCTGCACCCAACAGCGGATGCTTGTTTCTATTTGTGGTAACACTCTGCGTTTTTTCTGCTCTGTTCCTCAGCCTGTCTCTTCTGCTTGTCCTTGTTACTACATGCAAACATCTGGAACTAATGTCAGTAGATGTGGCAGTCTAAGCTGCTACACGTTGAGCTGTTTATCTGTGTGCAAAGACTGCACTGCTAAGAATATTTATAGCAGTGCTGAAATCTGTAATGCTATGTAATAGTTTCGTAGCAGTACTGTAAAGTATTCATTTGGCACTGTTGCATTGTTATTTGTAGCTAGGCACCATTTTCCTTGTGTTTAATTTGCTGAAAATAATGTGCTTGTAGGTTAGAAGGAAGATTTACAAAGTCATTTTTTAAAAAGCATTTGTTGATTTTCTACTCATTTAATCACATTTATAATAATTAAATTAAAAAACCCCAAAACAATTCTGAAAAATTTCACATGTTCCTGATGGAAAGGACACGCTTACAAACTGTCAAGACAGGAGAATGCCCTACAAATACTAAGTATCATATGCCACAAGAGTAATACCCGAAAGTTAGACCCAGTACAGCATAGCTGGCTAGCTTTAAGTACTGCTGGCACTGTCTTATGCCACAGCCCAGGTAATAAAGAAAATGGCATTAAACATATATACGTAGGCCAGCCTGGATGTGTGCATTTCAAAGGCAGATGACAGAAGTAGATAGTGCTTTGAAATAAATCTTCCGTATCTTGAACTTTAAATATTACACTCTGATTAAGTAAACATTTATGAAGATCGGTCATATTTTGAAGGTGAGAAGCTACACAGAATTGAACTAATAGCAAGATGAGGTCTTGGCTGTCACAGAGCACCATCTGCTAAAGAGAGGTAGCTTGAGCTGGAATGTTTGGTTTATCCAGCATTATTTCTACTAAGTGTGGCCCACTCCTTAATTTGTAAAGAAATAGTTCTAGTAATATAGCCAGACAGAGGAATCACTGAATGTAGGTCATAGTTCTAAAACAAAACCAGAACAATAAATAAATAGAATGAGAATGCAGAGTCAGACCTTAATCCCACCTCTCTCATGCAGGAAACATCACTGAATTAACAGTGGCCCTCTCCTACAAATATTTATAAATTTGTTTATAAAATTGAGCCAATATATACAAGTCATGAGCCTGAACACTTTGCATGGATGATTCAACTCTTTCACAAATACTCTTCAGCTGCATTCTCTGTACATTCTAGCGTAGGTTCTTGTTCAGTTCTGCTGCACCGTTCACACGAAGAAGCTGATTTTTTAAGTCAAATAGGAAACAGAGGAACTGTCACTGCATCTGGTATTGGTACTGCCACTCTGTCCTTCAAGATTACGGAAAGTGCTTGGGACAGCAGGTTGTGTTGGGAATATGCCAAAGATTTGCCCTGCATTGTTCCTGGCTACAGATTTAGGAGACTTCAATAAACGTTACTCATTGTATCACAAATGAAAGCGGGGGCCGGGGGTGGAGTGAGGAGGGTGTCTCCCTACAGGGAAACTCCATCTGTTTCCCATGTAACTCTAAGTATTTCAGTTAGTCCCAGAATAACCATTTGTTGCCTTGCTCCTCTTTGAATTTACAGTCTAAAGTCGGCCTTCTTCAAAAATACAAATGGATAGTGGCAGCAACCTGTGCTAGTCTATGTTATCTCCAGCAACACAACTCTGCTTTCCCTAGTCAGAAGCAATTACACAGAGCAGTTCTCTATCTCACAAAGACCTTCAGCGTGTAGAGAGTATGAAAAGCCATTCATATGCCATCCATCACAAACCTAATAAACCTAAGAGCTCAATAGAAAAGAAGTTTTCTTTTCAAATTTCACTTTCATTAACTAGTCACATTTTGGTTTGCCTTAAGATTTTAATTCTTTGATTAAAAAAAAGCTAGGAGAAATTAAATCAAAGATCAAGGAGCACACAAGGTAAGGAAGACGTTTTCAGGCTGGATTTCAGAGATTTAACTGCAAAACTCACCTTAATGCTACAGAAGATATTTAGCTAAATCCCGAGCACAGCTGCAATACCTTATCCCTAAAGGTCTGAAAGAGCCAGAGAGAATCTGAGTTGGAAGGTGAGAAAGTCACAGAGTCAGATATCATCTTAGCAGTGAAGGTGCCTCAGGGCTGAATTTGGCTTTGAAGTGGAACATGGAAGAGAAAAAAGGGTGATGTCCTAAATGCCTTCAATCTTCACTAAGGTCAGTAGCAGCATGGAGTGGCTGAGTATAAAATAACGAAGACCAACCTTCAGGAGGTTTTTAGCACCAACAGAATCAGGGCAAATTAGCAGCTGACATAAAGGGAGCTGGCCTAAGGCAAGCACAAGCACAAGCACAAGGCCATGGCCAAGTCATGCAGAATTGGCACACCATACTGACTGGGCTGTGTAGTAAAACTACATCATCTTAAACTCTGTTTAAACAGTTTGCAACAGTTGCAACAGCCAGCAGTAGGCTGTACCACTACAAGATTAAGTCATAGATGTCAGAGCTCTGTTTTTATATAAAAATCTCACTGATACGGCAAAAGTCAGAACACCAAATATAAATGTGTGTTTAAGTTTGAAGTGGTCTCGAGAAAAATGCAGTGAAACAGTGAAAA
The DNA here is from genome assembly GCF_965638725.1 of Aptenodytes patagonicus. Lineage (NCBI taxonomy): Eukaryota > Metazoa > Chordata > Aves > Sphenisciformes > Spheniscidae > Aptenodytes > Aptenodytes patagonicus. The sequence continues at coordinate 16,966,057 of NC_134958.1, forward strand.
TTTATATTTTCTACTTCTGACTTTTTATTGAATCATTTTGCACCTTTTGCATATATTTTCAAGAAATCAGAAACATTCTGTGGCCTGTTCCTGGTGTTGAGCCTCACATGTTGGATCATGGAATATTATTAATATTATTTATGCGTAGGTAATACCTGTTTATACAGCATTTTCTGCATAATTGGGAATATGTGATGTAAGCTGAGTCAAAAACATTTTACTATGATAAAAAGGTATATTGCTGACTACTGGAGAAGTGAAGGGTAATTGCACTAACCTATTCCTTTTGTGGTGAAAGGGAAGTCAGGTGAGGAAGAGGCATCAGGAGTTCGAATCTCTTTAATCTCACAAATCCTGTACACTGCCTTTTTCTTCATCTTTATGTTGCCTAAAAAAAGTTTCACATTGCCAACTCTCCGTGTAGCTTTTTATTCCTATGCAAAAGACTCAAACATTCCTTAATTCCATCCAAATTTGCATTTTAATTAATCTTGCCTTTTGGCAGGTGCAACGTAGGTGATACTTTAGGCTTCAGGGGTAATGAATGTGCACCCATTACAGGGCAGCCTGACTCTGCACCCTCTCCTACATTCTTCAAGATCAAGACTTGCTGCAGCTACAGCCCCCACCTATGGATAAGTAGAAGTAGTCCTTGGCAAGCAGCTGCAGTTTTCATTTCAGTGTCTTTGCAGAAGCATCAGGCTGGATTTTTTAAGTAACTGATTTTTATCCTCATCCCCGAGATAGCAAAATTCAATTTTGCCTGTGCCACTAAGAAGCCTTGAGCCACCTGTAATACAGAAGTTTAGCATTAACCTTGGCACACAAGGAGAGGATAATTGCAATAGTCCTCCATTTTGACAGTGTTATAAAGCATGCGAGGTCACTGTGGTGTTTTCAGATGGGCTCCTGGTGGGTGAAGCTGGACCACATGCTGCTTTGGTCTCTCCTGGAGGTTGGACACACAGGGTGCTGGTGTGCATCAGCACGATGGGAAGGAATGGAGAAGTCCAGCCCCTTCACTACTCTCCATAAATTTTGAGGAGCTCAGATTCATCTTGTCACTATGGCTGCCTAAAGTACGGCCATAGAACCAAGCTTCTGTCAACTGGCCATTTTATGAGTGATTAACTCACCCTCCAGCCTGTTCTCTCAGTACTGATCCTATAAGAATTCAGGCTTTTTCACTTTACACAGTTTAGTGAGCTCAGTGCATGACCCTAAAAAGGAGGAAGAAAACCCCAAGCTGTGTGAAGCAAAGTTTTAAATGATGGGGGGAAAAAACATCATTAGGTGCTAGTAATTTAACATTGTGGATCAAAAGATGTTGAGAATGTTTAATGAGCAAGTCCTGAGACAATGAGATAAGAGCTAATGAACTGATTAACCTGCTGGTTTCAGTAGGATGACATTCAAGAGAACAAAAGTGAAAATCTATATAGGGAGTGCCTTATGTGTCTCTCACTGGCTGCCAGTCCATTTTTAACTTCAGACTACAATTATTAACTTCCGTCTTGCTATGAGGTACCAATCAGGAGCCTAGCATTATTGCTATAACAAGGGATGTCTTAAAATGTTTCTACAAACTCTTTTATTTACTATTCATAGTAATTGAAGCCCAGTTCAAAGCAGCATTACTTTTTCTGTAACTTAGGTGAGATTCGACCATGTAAAAATAAAGAATCTGGATTTGAAGTGCAAGAATTACAGCTAATAGATTTTATTCAGGACATCACTTTATCTGAGTCTTCTGGGAAGTATGTGTTTCTTGCTAGGTGCTGCACGTCACTGTCTGCATGCCAGTCTATAGGCACGCAGGCTTATTTTACTTCTTTTTCCCCTTGCTTTTTGCTGCATAGCTTTTCTAGTGTGGATACTAGATGTGCTGATATTCCTTTGAAAGTCAGCAGATAATGTTCCTTACAAAGTTTGTAATGTCCAGGCTAATGCCCTTCACAAAGCATTGTCAAATTTCCATCTCTTCTTTCATATATCCTGTTGAACGCAGGGTAAGGGAAGGATAATGTGAGAATCTGATACAGTCTGTTAGACTGTTTAAATTGAAAAGGCAGACAAAACCAGAGAGGGGAACTGGAAGAATGGAGACAGTGCAATTCCAGAAATTGTTACCTCTACCTTCAAAAATGAATGAAGGACCATTCAAGTCTTCCTGATATCAGCTACTTTCACTTCATTAACTACACTGCCATAAAATAACGTGATAAGCAGTTCAGTAGCAATTTGCCATCTGCCCTCACAGATCATGACTACAGTTATGAATCAAGTAGACCGAAGTAGCCTCCCACCCACCTCCCACCGCACGAATGAAACCTAACTCTTCATGAGCTGCGCTACTTGGCCAGTACTATCTGAACAGCAAGTAACCTAAAGTAGCTGGTATGAGAAAAAAACACACCAATCCAAACAACATGATATAGTTTCTAGTCTCATTTTCTGAATAATTCTCCCAGCATCTCAGAATATATTGTGAAGTCCTTTTTCTTCGCTCCTTTGTAGTAGAAGGGGTTTGTAATAGAAGCTGCCTTGCTTTTGTGTTCAACACTTTTTCTGTAAGTAAGTGTTTACAAAATATTGCAAAGTGACAAAAACTGGTGAAGTTCTACGAAGCATTTCAAGCCCACCCATCATTTTATGGGGAAGTACTACACAACTCAGATGAAAAACATTGTTAATGCAGTTTGCTGTAAAGCTTTTAAAACAGTGTTAAAAAAACTCTCCTAGCTGGGAGAAAACCTGCAGGATGTCTCCCGCCCCACCTTTCACCAGCTTCACTTGGGACTGTACAGAGGGAGAAACCCTCTAAAATCAGAATCTTTCCTCTAGTGATGGATGAGTCAATCCAATAATGACTAAAATGTTGGAAGGCATTTGCTCCAACAAACACTATAAAAAAAAACCACTATAAACCAAGTCTCAGCATGCAGCAAAGTTTTTATAGCTGAGGAGCAATGATGGGAGTTATGATTCAAACACTGATGGAACCTTAAATATAGTGATCCAAGTGGGAGTTATTTTGTTCAAATATACTCTTTCAGGCTCTAAATGCTTAAAATAACAGAAAGAAACACCAGGAAAACAGCATGGGCCATCTTCATTTACGGCTTGTCTTCACTGTACAAGTTACTTTTAAGCTAATACTCTCAGGATACCCTCTTTGAGCTAGGTTTGAGTGAAAGATTACACTTCAGAATAACTCTTGGCTTTCAGAATATGTCTGCAGAGTCTCCTGCAGGCAAACCTGCGATGGCTCTGCCATGTGCTCAGATGCCTGGCAGTGTGGCAGGCAGCTGAATCATTCCGCCAGCAGCACAGCTGGGTTAAAAGTCTACTGTCCCCCTCAGCTCTGCTAGTTTGACTGCTCAGTGATGACTCCCTAGCCTGGTCCTGTGATGTGTGATGGTTGATAGTAGAGCTCCTTTCTGGTACTCCTAAAATAGTTCATCTGACTATGCTGTGGGCTCAGGGCTTCAAAATAAATCCCCACGGCATATCATTAGCTTAAGCATCAGCAGCACTCCAGCTTTAGTACAATCTTTTCCTGCTACTGAAAAGGGAATTTTTGAAACATCACTAATCTAAGGCTGGGGCCATTCATGTGTAGAAAGAGATCACACTGGGAATAAAATGTGATTTTAATTCAGAACAACCATGCAGGAGTACACGCCATTCAGCTAATAGTCCTGAAACAAGCTTTCCACAACATAATGGATTCTGAATTGCTCTGCACCTTTGACTAGCCAGTTGTTGTGTTGCTTTGCAACTACCGTCTGCCCTGCAGAGAAGCCACACAGCAGTGGTGCTCTTGGCTTTGCTCAGGTGCAACAGAAACTTGTCATGTTCATCTGGGACAGCACACAGAGCTTTGAGAAAATGCTATTGAACTTTTAATGGTAAGTTACCATTGGTGGTATTTACATCTGATCTAAAAATGGCTATGACAAATAGAAACATACATAGGTTTTACATGTCCTTAATTTGCAACACTTGTCTATAGACTTTAGTTCATGGTGGTATGAATGTTCTCTTAAGGATTGTTTCTTCATTCATGAATTAAAGATCCCATGCAAACTACTTTCGTTGTGCTCTAACACTATAAGCAGGTTGTTGAGAGAGGTACCAAATTAATGTTTGTATGGCTAGAGAATAACAGCTACTATTGCAAATTAATTACTGCTTTGACTGGCTGACATCTTCAGCAATGCCTTCAGCATGCTAATCCAATGCAGCTTAATAATGTATTCCTGAAATCAAAGGGTTAAAGAGACCTGTTTCCCCAGGATGCCATTTAAATGAGTTGTTCATTTGAGATACTTTTGAAAAAGTAAGGTTCATGGAAGTAATGAAGCAGAAAATAGAGAGGAAAAGTGCTGAATCACTAGCTGTGGTTTGTGCTTCTTTATATTTTTTATTTTACTTTTCATTTTAAAGGAAGGTAGAAATGTGCATTCAAGGGCAGACTTTATTCATGCACAATACCGATCTTTACCTAAAATCTTTTTATTTGTCTGTATGTTGTATGTTTAGTTGTGATTATACACGATCTAGTAACACTGGCATACATTTACTGATGCTGCTCCTCAAAAGGCTTCGCTTGCTTTAAGAACGCCATTGTCCCTTGCACTGTATTTGATTTTACATGCTGTGTAACTTTTTACTGTTCTGCTGCTCTAAAATGGCTTCAATTAAAGGTGTCTCAGGACTTTTGTTCAGTTAGAAGTCCACCAAACAACAGCAAAAGAGTATTGACCTTTAGTAAAGAGTATTATAAAAAAAAGAAAGTTTTTTTAATGAAATGTGATTAAACCTTTTTTGTGGCCATTTTTCGGCATTTAGGAACAACATTTAAGTTCAAGAGTGACAGATTTAAGTTCAGAGGTCTAGACGTACGAGCAACTCTGACAGTTGCTGCTGTACAAGTGACTGAAACCTGCTATGACACTTCCTTAGACTGTAAATGAAGCTTTGACTGGTGTTGGGACAGGGATTGTGCATTCAGTTTGAAGAATGTGTAACACTGACAGTATATATAGTATATTCCATTAGCTTCACAAAACCCAGGTGGATACTGATACAGTACCTCCACGGAAATAAGGTCACCAACGTTTTCCTGTGTCTGAGGAGTGAAGAATTAAACTCTCTAATTAACTGCAGCATTAAGATGCCTATTGTGTCACCTGAGCTTACATCAAATAGTCACAGGAAGCAAGGGGGAAGGTCTTCAAACTGGAACTGTTCCAGGCAGAATAATAACGTTCTGCCCTGACAACAGTTTTCTGGTAAAGCTGATACAACACTTTTTGTATAGTTCCACTGATATCAGTGGTGCTACTTGTCTGTTAAGAAGCCATTCAAAATGGCCTCAACACACATCGTCTCAGCTTAGTCACACTTTCTTCGTTCAATATTTTTTCTATTACCTGCGTATGTCTGGTGTGTAAAGTTAGTTAGTGAGAGGGCTGCTCCTAACAAAGGTGAAACAGGCACCCCCTACTGTAATCTGCTTTGCCTTTTGAGATTCTTTATTAAAGAAGGATCCCCAGGGAAGAGCCTGGCAGAAGGATACCTTCAGAAAGCAGTTTGATATACTGTGGCAATACGAAATACATTTAAAAGTACCTGTGAAAACTTCTGTTGCAGGAAGTTCAAGGCAATGATTCCCTTTGCATTAAAACATACCTTAGCACAACTGGCTATTTCATAATAGTCAAATATATTTACTACTGGTATTTTAACTGTATGGTACTAAGCTGTGGTTTGTTTTTTTCTTCTTCCTTTCCTTCTCCTTCCTCTCAGGATGAAAAGAATCAAGTATTAACAACAAATATCTGGCTACAAATGGTGAGTTTTGAAACAAAGTATTTTTTTTTCCCCTTTGGTCTTTGAGTTCAATCTGGTGAGGGGTTTGAATTTTAGGAAACTTTCAAGCTTTTGTTCTGTATCTTGCTACATAGTGGACAAAGCTAAGCTGAATAGAAAACTGTAAGGCTGAGATTCAGGTCTTGATGTTGTTTCAGGTATTTCTGAAAACTTTTAAGAATTTGAGTCACTACATCTAAGTAAGTTACTAACTGCCTGTAGTTGATTTAGTCACGCTAAACTCTTGATCACCATAAGACACCGGTGCCCTAAGAGTCCCAGGTAGAGTAACTGTAGGTGCAAGTGCCTTATCACCCATTTCAACAAATCCGTTATGTTGTGGTAAATCATTTGATTGTGACAGAGAACTATACATGCAAGAAATGCATTTCATCTGTAATAGCTGTTCTGATCAGCACTCTGAAAATTGCCAGATGGTTCTTCTGATACAGGGAAAAAATTGTTCCAAAGAGGTTCATTATGTCCTGAGAGCTGCTGCCACTGTCCTAACTGAATGTCTCTGCCATCCTATTTGCTTTGCTGTCTATCTCCTTAAGAAACTGCAAGAGGATTTTAATTAAAATGGCCATGCTGGTCCCATGTTGTTCAAAATGTTGTTGTTTAAACATGGGTCATCATCAGAAGTTAACTGTGAACGTGAGAGGTTTTTTATGTTACTTCTCCAAATTCTGTATCTCAGTTACATGACTAAAATGGGTATTGGAACATCAGTTCAGTTTCCTAGTTTTCAGCTGGGAACAGTATACTTTTTCCTGGTTTCCCAGTTCATTTTGCCCACATAGGGTGTTCATTTTTCAAACAAAAAGCTTTATTTTACCTTTTGTTGCAATGTTTTGTTGCTATAGTTGTCACAGAATTTCACGTCCTCTCTTATTACTTAACCATAACTATTGCCACCACTAGATACCACAGCAGAGAACTTTGCCCCCCCATTAGCTCATGGCAGGCATTGCTGGGCAGGAGTAAGTTTCACTCACTTTTTAATAAACGAAAGAGACAATAGAATATTCAAGATCTTTGTGAGAGTATTCTGAATTTCTTTTCTCTGTAAGGTTAACTAGCGAGAGAGCTGCTCCTTAGCAAAGGAGCCTACGCAGATTTATTCTGACTTGATTGGTTATTTTTTTGCATTAGTTTAATACTAAGAATTAACAAGATGCTTCTCACCATGCTGACTACTGTGGGCTCCTAATGCTTCCACAAAACATTTCTACCATAAGTTTGTGCTTTACAAAGATGGGGTGATATGTGGAGCTTTCTCCATACTATGGCAGCTGGGATGAGAATTTGCCATTAGTTTAATTCCCATCTGTATTACAGAAACTGAACTCTTTGGGTTTACTGAAGAGTTTTATTATTCAAGATAAGCATGTTGCTTCCACAGAAACTTTACACCTTTCAGTTTCTTTAACCAGCTCATTCAGTGTAAATGTATTTTTTCTTTTATTGTAACATTTTTTATAGAGCGCCTCTCTTGCGCTGTGGTAGGCCTTTTAAGAAGCAAATGAAAGACTATTTTGATGACCTACAAAGGATAGCATGGCTATTCCATTTATTCACAAAGGAAAGTTGAGAAGGAAGAAGCATTCAGCTCATATTATTTTACGGGCTTGTTGTACAGTAAGATTAAAACTGTCAAATATAATATGTTTTTGGCTTTGAGCTACAATGACAACAGTTGCTATGATTTCTTATCAGAAAAACAGATGACAATTCATACTCAAGAAGCTATGACTTATTTTCCTTCTCTTTTATCCCACAGCATCCTTATCCTTTTTGAGATTGTTTCCCCCCCCCCAAGGAAATTCCTGATTCTTTTATATATTCTGTATTTCTTTTGATTTATTCACCTTAGCACATACTGTATGTAAAGCATGTTAAGACTGCAATGAGCAGATCACTTGATTACTACAAAAAATGTAGCCACTCTTCATGGACTGTGTACACATTAAAAAAAAAAAAGTGTTTGCTTATTAACTATTAATGGTATACTAGACAGATTGAAAGCATGCTTAAGGCAAACATATGTCATTTTATTATGCTAAGTGGTCTGAAGTAAGTTTTTCCCTGAATTTCCCTCTCCACTCCTTTCTTGGTATATATGTGTGTATAATCAGAGCTGTATCTTAAATATATTTTATCTAATCATCACTGAAATACTTAAATATAAAAACTAACTTGGGAGAAAGGGGAATATAAATCTAGTATTTATACGTGCAGACTCTTTGATCCTGACCACTATCTCCATGGCAATACTGTTCAGTATCAAAATCTTAAACTTGATCTAAGTTACAGCAGGAGCCTTGCCTAGTCACACAGATTAATACTAACCCAAGTACCCTGAGCTGTTTGCTATTTTAATCCACATCAAATGTACTTCAGCAACAGCAGAGATTGTAGCTCTAAAGTTAAAACAAAATGAAGCAGCTAGATGGGTAAGCACTTTGTACACATGGCTAAACAGAGCAACTGTACAATCTGCTTAACATTATCTCTAATACAGACTTTAATATTAAGTTTTCTATCACCCTTTTGACTGTCCTTACATCATTCAGTGTCACCCTATGCTACATCGTATTGGCCATGATAACTCCTAAAAGAAGTTAGAATAAGAAATTATTGGATATACTGATATAAATTATTGTAATACTATTCAGATGGAAATGAACAGGAGAGCCTGCTGCACACAACCAAGCCAGGGGGCAGCGAGCTGTGCAGCAGCTGCCTGCAGCCTGCCAGCCCCAGCCCTCCAGCTGCTACTCAGAAAGTGACCTGTTGTGTCAGCTCCTGAAAATGAGTTGCCTAAAGCCAACAGAAGCCCACAGGTTTAAATGCCTCAAAAGTGCTCATTGTATTTGTTTACATTGCTGGACTTTGTAAAAAATAGAGGTATCATGAGGATCTCAGTATTTCTACATTCCAAAAAGATGAAGCGGTAAAAAATACAGTGACATTTGTCTATCAGGAAGTTCATGTAATACAATTTACTGTAAAAATGGATGTAAAATTTCCGAAAAAAAAGATGAGAAGCAGTTGATCAGCTTATGGAAGCTGTGTATAGATGAGTGTAAGAAATACACAGTTTAGATAACTGTAAATGGAGCAGGCAGTGAAAATAAAAAACTATGAACAGAGCCAATCAGATATTCTGATTTAAGATTTCTATAAAAAACTATTACCTGTAAAGCAAAAGGAAAAAGCAATGCACAACTCAGATCATTTGTCCAGGTGACAAGGCACTACAAATTCATAGTAAAAAATGAATGAGATAAATACGGAAGCACAGGCCAAGAAATTGTATAGTAAAAGCTTTACAAAAGATGTGTGATGAATACTATTAGATGTGTTGCATGCAGCAAAACGGCCACTTACAAACACTGTTCTAGAGGTGCAAGAATGAATTTCAATACCTGCAGCATGAGGCTAACTGGGGACTTGTTTGGTGTATCAAACTGAAACTTGCCTGTGACAGTAATGAAAGGAATTATATAGAACAATTTGATGTGAATACCCCATGAGAATGATCAGTAACATTACCTCCACAATACGCATTGGAAATTTTTTCTGACCTTAATGTCTGTCAAAGATTTTGACAAGGGCCACTAGATTGTTGAAGGGATAAGTATTGTACATTTACTCACCCATTTCAAAGTTTACATTTGAAAGATTAACATTTGGCACTGCAAAAGCACTGTAAATCTGGAGAAGTTTTCACTGAAAGTTATGTGTTGCCTACAGCTAAGTGAAATTAATGTAAATAACATAATATGGGGATAGAGAGAGGCACAATATAATGAAGCATAGAAATTATAAGAAAAAAATTTTGTGGAACAAGATGAACTTTATTTCTTATTTATACCTTTTGCACACAACAGTAACCACCCTTGTATCCCGGCAAGTCATCTGCTTAGTAAGGGGTGAAGTGCAACCTCAGTTTCAGGAAAACACGGTAGCTCATGCTAGTGTTTCTCAGGAGACTGGGGGGTAACCAGCTTGCTAGAGCTGCCACGGTACTCAGCTGCCTGCAGTTTGGGGCAGTGCTTTTGTTTATGACTGTGCACGACCATATGTTTCAATGACAGTACCTGGGATTTAGCAATGCTAAACACAGATCAAACCCCAGTTGGTTTGACTGCGACAGACTCCCTGCCTATACTGGCAGTCAAGAACGGGTTGAAAGGAGCATGGATAGCCCCCGGGGCAGATGCCTCCAGTGCAGTAAGTGCCAGCCAGGAAGGAAGCCTGTGGGACAGTGCAGTGCTGCCGAGCATCTGTTCCCGAGGTTGCCTAACTCCAGACCACAGGAGCTGCTAAGACTTTCTATGCTAGTATTAACCATTCTGCCATTTCAGTTGTTTTCCCTGTCAGCAGTGACTGTTGGCTGCTCTACCTCATGTCTATAATCAAGTTATTACAACCTGAGAATTTTCAACGACAGAAAACAAAGTTCTCTATGAAGATAAACATAATTGAAGTTAATATATGAATTGTAAAAGAAAATCTGTCCTGTCCCAAATTGACACTTGAGACAGCATGAACAATAAAATACATGCACCCCAAAGCTTCTTTTATAGGCTGTTATGTGCACTGCAGTGTGAATTGAAAATGAGATTTTTATGCTTTCCATTGAGCTCCAGGTGGCCTAACTCACCCTTTCCAAACATTTCACTGCCTGAAGCTAAATCGTATCTCTTTAATAAGAGAACACCTATTGTTTCAGTCTATCCGGTCCCTAGAGAACTACAGTAAACCAGTGGATGACCCTATCCAGTCCCTAGAGAACTACAGTAAACCTAACTTACTTTTTGCGTGTATGTCTTAGTACTGGACAGATCATTATCTACAGTGGAACGTGTCTGAATACCCGGGAGTGAAGAATGTCCGTTTCCCTGATGGACTGATTTGGAAGCCAGATATTCTTCTCTATAACAGGTAGTCATACTTTTTTCATGTGGGGAGGGAGAGAAGATCATAGAATTACAGAATCACAGAATAGCCCAGGTTGGAAGGGACCTCGAAAGATCAACTGGTCCAACCTTTTGTGGGAAAGGGGACCTAGATGAGATTATCTAGCACCCTGTCCAATCACAAAGATAAGGCAAGGCAAATGACATAATAATCTCATCAAAATGCCTATGTTTTGAAATACTTTTCCAAAACTTTCTAGGTTTTTGCAATACTGGAAAATTACCAGTCTCCTGTTTACACAACAGAAGGTCATATTTGCAAATACTTTGTAAACAACGACATCCTCCCTACCACCAATTCTAGTTAAATTTTGTGAGATGATTAGAAAACTAAACTTTTCTGGATGTGTTTAATGGCACAAGTAGTGATAATTTCCTCTTACATTATTTGTTTGGTCTAAATGTTTACCGGTAAGTTCAAATCTGACTTTTAACTGCTTGTCTAGTTTTAGTTTGGGTTTCACTAGAGGCAGGATAGGTAAATGCCAGTAAGTAAGTATGTTTGCATTTTCTCATGTCCAGTTTTGGTGTCACTCTTTCTTCCTGCTACAAAAATAGCTAGAATATTTGCTGCTCTCCTCATCAAACTCTCTGTTGTGAGTTGGGCTTATTTCAGGGACAGACAGATTGCCATCAATCCACTGCAGAACCTTTGGCTGACATTGAGAGGTTCTTTGGCTGCACCATTATATGGCAGTTCCCATTGTGGAATTTATTTAGTTTAAAAAGATAAAGCACTGAGAGCTGTCTGCTCTTTAACAACTTGCCTTTTTCTGCAGTTGTTGTGGTCCTGTGTGCTGTTCCCCAGGTACTGGAAAGACCTTACATCTGCTTTGTACATGTTGCACTGGCTCTTTTGTGGTAGCCAGGGTATATTGGTGGGTTTTTTGCTCATGCAGATGACATGAACCTTTTGTCTTCCTGATAGCTTTTTTCCTCTGTTTCTCTGCCATGTGTCTACTAAGAAGACAACCCTGCTGTGTTTATCAATCTGATTCCCCCTCCCCACTTCAGGAGCTGCTTTTTGTTACAAGACCTAGAGAATAGCTGTACCCAATATGTCAGCTGCAGTTATGCTCCCTTTTGCCATTTGATGATCACCTTTATGATCAATGTCACTGTCACAGGTGCTGTTGAATTGTAATAATGTGACAACAGCACACAGTGACAGCATTTGTCAGCCACTTAGTACTTCTCTCTAAGGCCTACATTACTGTTTTGCTTACAGCATGCTGCAGTGCTTCTCTCAAAGGTACAATTAATACTAAATGATTTGAGGTGATCTCCATTAGAGTTCACCATTCTTATGGTAACTGCCTGTCAGGATTACTTCTTGTTTCTGGTTTAAGCATGGCAATTAGCGCTTCAGTTGTCCATACACCAGCCTAAAAAACCTTTCAAATGCTCTGTGCACAAAATGGAGCAGCATGCAACCTGGACAGCTATTTTTGCAACATTAATCTTGCTAAATGTATTTTTCAATGCAAATTTGTTCTCTTCAGCATTTATTCCTAGCTACCTTGATTCCGTAAATGACAGCATTCTTGGGAGAATCCAACAAATCATGCATTCATTTCTGTTCTTCTGTGGAATAACACACTGTGTATGCCATAAAATTGGTACTCTACAACAGCAGTTTAGAGGTTTCTAAAACAATGAGTTATGATAATATTCTTCCTCACATATATCACATACCTGAGAGAGACTTTCAGTGTGTCTGAGGATTTATGCTTCAATATTTAAGTAAGTATATCCAAAATGAAAGGGTAATTTTTTTAGAAATTAGTAATATTAACACATACATGCTAACTGTAGCTGAAGCACATTATAGAATAAGAAGGGTGACTTAATAACCTGAAAAACTGAAAACACTAGTTTTCTGTTTAATACAGATTTTTGAATCTTGGGATTATTAACTATGGCATGGTCATGAAGTAATTATTCTACAGTGTTTCTATTTCGAACACATATTTGATCCAAAATCTTATTCAGAGTTTAGTCAGAAAGTAAAGCTATTTAAAACAAATACTTATTCCTGTATGAAATTGCTTTGGGAATGTTATGATGTTCTCTTATGGTGACATGGTATTTTGAGCTAGATGCTTTCAATTTCTATACACTTCACTAGGGACATGCATCTGCAGTTACAAAGAAATTCATGAACAATAAATTCATTTTTCATTTTAATGAATGCATGTTTCACTATGTCGTGAGTCCTTACGCATCTTGCTGCAGCCTGGTACAGAGAAACTTGTGGCAGCTGTATTAAATTTTACAACCAGTCTGTTGTGAAGAACGCAGGGCCAGTTCATCTGTAGTTTTTCTGAGGGAAGAAAATCTGGGCCTATGTACAAATTCCAGGATTGACTGTGTTAGTGTCATGTATGGCTCTCTTCCACTTTGTTAGTTTTACTAGACTTATTAAAAGTGCTCATTTCTGGTGGTATTATTTTCCAAAGGCCACATAGTGTTCAGTACTTCATGGAATAACAAGAATTCTGGTAGTTATGTCTCATTTTAACAGTTTCAGCTTTCCATTTTTATAAACCTGAGATTCTCCAGATAGGTCCCAGTGGGATTATATCTGCTAGGTACAGCTTTGTCATCTCAGTGTACTGCGGTCAAGATCTGCTTTTAAGTGGTTATACCCTGAAGAAGAAATGTAGCAGAAATGGTTTTCTATCACTACATTTGAGAGCAAAGTCTCATCAAGCAAAGGCTTAGTTACTTGGTGCATTCACAATTGAAGCACTGCATTTCAAAAAACAATCAGAAGCACAGTGCAGAAAAACACACATGCTACTTTTTCAGAAAAAAGAATTTCATATTTAAGTGTGAGTACCTCTTGATATTCTTTTCAGAATGTGTCTTATGAAAGGCAAAGTCACATGGCAATGAAACCTAGGTTCCTTGATCACTTGTGTCCTTCTGAAAATTTTATTTTTGCCAATTACCAGAAACAGCAGCAAGGTCTTAGAAGCAACCCTCTGGTGCTTAACTGCCCTCTGCTCGAGGGGAAGAGAACAGAATCTAGCCTAGGAGGCTAAGAATTTTATTTCTAGTCATTAATTTCCACTTTACAAATAATTTGTGTGGCATGGATATTTTTACATCCTAAATTTGACTACTTGTTTGAGTTTCATCATGTAACCCCTATTAATTTCAAGTCAAAGCAATTACTTGTCTATGTCTAATACAGAAACCTGTTGCAGGACTTGAAGTCTGGTTTTCTAAGGAAATGAGACTTATGCATGTGTGTGCGTGCACACCTGTGTCAATATATGTGTTTGTGTATGATCTTTCTTGCTGCCCCTTTCCCCAATATCCTCTGAATCCAGTTCTGCCAAATTTAGCAGTGCAATCAGCAGAGATCTTAGCAGTACCAGTTTCTTACAAATGTCATGAAAACAGGCAGCCAAGATGAGGAGGGAGAACAATTAGTGCTCCAACTGGAAGAGAAGCTGCAACATGAACTCAGAGAATCCAGCCATGAGCTATGAAGCTGAAGGAGAGCGGCCTACATTAGTTCGACTGCCTTAGAATTGAATTGCCTTTTCCCCTCAAAGTGCTAGAATCCATTCATGCTACATACACAATATTTAGACTTTTCTGCTTGTCTTCAGAGTTCAAATTAAATAGCTGCAAAGATTTTCAACACTGTGAGCCTTCTGCTCACCACAGGAAAAAGTGCAACTCCAGATGGGCAAGTAATTATTTGGGTTTAGTTTTTTCTTGTCTGCTTATTTCACAGACCAGTCCAGATATTTTTAAAATGTAATTTCTTCAAATACATAAGGGGAAAATAAAATGCAAAGTGACAATGACTAAAATAATGATTGCTTTATTTTAGCTTCTGAGATACAAAATTTGCATCAGAATAGATCAAATATTAAAGTCCTCTTTTTTAAAAAGAATATTTCAATACGGGTTTTCCTGCTGGAAAATATACCATTTATTATACTTTATTTTCTGCTAGAATTATGAATATTTCACTTTCTCCCCATCTCAGATTCTTACTGTATTTTTCTGATGATGTTTTAGAAGGTCATTAGAAAATGATGAGATACTAAACCACTAACAGGCAAAGAGACATCAGAGACTTGTCATGTTCAAATCATCCTAGAGACAACACAGGTTTTTAGATCAACGAAAGCATAGACTGCAGCAAGAAGCCAGACCCTGAGGCTCGTGCGACCTCCTCAGCCCTGCCCCAGAGTGGCTGGCACTGTATTTGCCTTGTGCGCCAACCCATCCCTACAAGGTGACTGCTTGGAAACTACAAACAATACAACAAAGTACAGTAGCCTATGTCTCATGTTGCTTATCCCCCGCACAGATGAAAGCCTGAGAAAGGAGCCTATGTCTATAATCAGGGCCAACAGCCATTCAGACATGGACTCAGCACAGCAACTCCTGAAATAATTTTGAGATGCAAAGATCATTCGCTGCTAGTACCTTCCCAGTACATTCCGTGCAATTTAATCTAGGCACCAATTTCAATAACTATGACAATTTCTTGAATACCTAGGTCCCAAACTTTAAAGGATCAGAACCTGAAACCAGGTTTGTGGGTTCTGAAGTAGATAATGAAGGCTGGAGCTGCATGAAACAGTCTTATGTAGTAATAACGTTCACCCATGCAAAGGGGTAGGACGACACACTGGAGTATCCATCTCCTCAGCATTCATTAGCTGCTGTTAATGTAGACAGCAAGAGAACAGATTTCCCTGTACAGTTGCTTGAGAAGTTTTTTGAAAGTGCTTACTTTCCAAATGGAAATCAATAGAGGCAAGGCACTGTAATGAATGTAGTGGGATAGGTGAGCAGCGAGAATGAGGCGACTCACCTTCACTTACAGTTGTTAATCAGGAACAAATCCAATAGTATCAGGCCAGTTACTCTGAGGCCACAGAAAACTGGTGACAGGAAAAAAGCTGTCAAGTTTTTCGGGAGAAATAATCCTTTTATGAAGAACGGATTCGTCTCAGATATTCTTCAGCCAGTCAAAAAGCATATAAACCATTTTGTTTCTTTCTTATTCTAGTGCTGATGAGAGATTTGATGCTACATTTCATACTAATGTTTTAGTCAATTCTTCAGGACATTGCCAATATCTGCCACCAGGTAGGTTGTTTTCATGTCATAAATTTTGATAACTCACACTACTTATGTATGGTGGGGTTTCACATTTGACATCAATTCTCTGATATTTTATTTATCTAGCTAGCATCATCTGATAGATTTAAGCCTAGATGCATCATGATTTACATGGTTAACATTTTTGTATGAAAACCACCATACAAGATACATTTTTTATTGCAATTATGTAAATTCCTCTGTCATAATGCACTATTTCAGAAGTGTGGAAGTATAAAAGAAGATAAAAAATAAAAGCCCTTAATATAAAAAGATATTGTTTATTAAAGCCATGGTAATGCCTTTTAATAAAAATTCATTTCATTGATTTAGTTGTTTCTTCTATTAATACGTTAACTGTACAATAAGATGCTTAGTAACATCTTGGATGTGTCTTCTATTTGAAATGATTCACTGGATGCTTCATCAAAACAATTTTTAGTCTGAAAGGAAAGTGTTCTATGTTTGATATTTATTTGATATCAGAAATATATCACTGACTCTCTGGATGTATAGCAGTGGAGTACTGTTTCTGTTCACAAACTCAATTAGCATAATTCTTAGAATTAACTCTTCCTAGAATCTGAATTTTAGAAACTACAGCAATAGAGCCAAGTGCTCTCCAGACAAATTAGTTTTTCCACCCACCCCAGAGGATTTCAGGGGTTTGCCTGTTGTTCTTTTGATTTAAGATGTTCCATTTGGTGGGGGTTTTTAAATTCAATTGTGAAAGCTGCTAAATGACAGGGCCTGACGCAACAAGTAAAAAATAAGAAGCTAGCTTTCCTGAATAAATCACGATCATGTAAATCTAATAAGACAGCAAATAATCTTTCAGGTTTTCTTATTTTATTCAGTAAAAGAAATAGCAGAAACTGATTGCATACTCTGCTTCATTTCTTTCTGAAATACAGTATCTAGAAATCTGAGGTCTTCTCTAAACATTCTCCCACTATGTGCCAAAATGGAAATGTAGTTCAGAAAATAGTTTCTAACATCAATATATTAATGGTGCAGTTCTTTCCCTTTTCTATGACTGACTTTTGCTATTTACATGTCAAGACACAACTGAGATTAAATATGCTTTACAAGTTAAAAACAGAGGGCGCAAGGTAGAACAAGGTCTGGTTACAAAATGTACATGAAATTATGTGGAACAAGCATTTAAATTAAGTGTTCTTGTTTAAAATCCAATCTAGGCATATTTAAAAGCTCATGCTACATAGATGTGCGCTGGTTTCCATTTGACGTTCAGAAGTGTAACCTGAAGTTTGGATCCTGGACTTACGGAGGCTGGTCCTTGGACTTACAAATGCAAGAAGCAGATATATCTGGCTATATTTCAAATGGAGAGTGGGATTTAGTAGGTAAGCCCTTGATTTCTTATTTACACTGTGAACTTGCAGCCTTGTCTCCACTGCTGAAATGGATGGAATAATGATTGGGAAATGAAGACAGAAATTAAATTAATAAATGACCTAGCTAGTGGCATTTGAAACTCTGAGAACAGATGTAAGATGAATATAAGCATAAAAAAGTAAGTGACAAAATTGCTGCTTGAATTCAGTGAGTATCTTTTATCTGATTTTCCTTTATTATCTGACAAAAATGACTTAATTGGGAATTAAGCTTAAAGAAGTAGTTTTACCTGTAGTAAAACTTAGAAAGCTACATTTATTCTTTTTTTAAAATAATCACTACATAATATACAGTTTATTCACATTAATTTCTGGTTTTCTTCCTTTTCCCTCCTACACAGGAGTTCCTGGGAAGAGAACTGAGAGTTTTTATGAATGTTGTAAAGAACCCTACCCAGATGTAACATTCACAGTAACTATGAGACGTCGGACTCTCTATTATGGACTCAATCTTCTTATTCCTTGTGTACTGATATCGGCACTTGCTTTGTTAGTTTTTCTGCTTCCAGCAGACTCGGGAGAAAAGATCTCACTAGGTAAATCCTTAATAGCATATTGTAAATATGACCAAACCAAAAGAAGTTGTCCTTTTTTAGGTTTTTTTAAACAATCTTAGTAGGCAAGGAGGAATAGCTTGTGTGCCCTATTCTGGCTCATGAGCTATTTTTACTGTTTGATGCTGAAGCTGTGTGATGTTTAACCCTTGCTCTCAGCTTAGGGTACACTGAAGTTGTGACATGGAGAAATTCCAGCCAACCAAGCAGAAGCATGACAATTCCTGACTACCTTCCTTAAGAAGCAAGGTTTCATTTTTTGATGTTTATTTGCTGAAGAAAAATCCCACATTCACTGAGTAAAGCTTAAGTTTACAAATATGCATTTGAACATTTTAACATGGAATTCTTCTTAATATTTCCTTTTAATAGTGAGCTGTATTATGAGCCTAAGGTGCCTTCTCAGAAAGACTGATTCTAGCTACTACTATTCTAATTTTTATAGTGAATTTTAACTAAAGTATCGGTTTGTGAAACAAATCTGATGACTTTAAGTACTTGATCCTTAAGATGGAGGTTAAATATATAATGAAACTTTTTGCCCCATACAAAACTGCAAATGCACTGGCTTCTACTAAGTGAACATAGCTGTGAAAAAGGTAGCAACAAAATTGACATTTCTCCAAAACATGGTTTAATTGAGTAGTAGCCTTCCTAATCAAGAAGTCCCTCCCCATATTTTAAGATGACTTCTTTGTTCCTAAATCCTTTTCCACCTGACAATGACTCATTATTGTTTAAAACTAGCCCTGAGAAAAGCTAAGCCTTGTTCCAGAAAGATGGGAATTCATCACTGGGCAACAGAAGTCAAACTCCAAAAATCAACAGTCAAGGCTGCTTGGGCACAGCCACGTGCAGAACCCAACAGCTAATATCAAACAGTATCAAAGTCTGTCCAAGACAGCAAATCTGTTTTTCAGGAATATTATGCATTACACCACCTGTAGCTTCCATGCCAATTAATCAAGTGTCATATGCTCAAATACTCAAAATCACACCATGTTTCTAAAGCAAACAAGCAGCAAGAATTACTTTGATTTACCTCCGCTAATTAGCAACTGGTGATAAAAACTGAACAGCTACAAGGATCTAAAAATATATACATCTGTGCAAGCATTGGCACTAGTTTGGCAGCACCAATACCCTGAACTTGAGGTAGTACAAGAAACAATAGGAGTACCACTAATGTGCTGGTGCGAGGGTAACAGTGGGAACGCATCTTGCAAAGAGCACTCCTTCAGATTCATTTTCTGCTGCTTGCTGCCTTGTAATTACAAGCTACTGATCTAATTTCATACTTCATGTTTATCTTTCAGGTATAACAGTTTTATTGTCTCTCACTGTCTTCATGTTACTTGTGGCTGAAATAATGCCAGCAACATCTGATTCTGTGCCCTTAATCGGTAAGCTAACTACAGCTTTTATTCACTTTTATTTTTTGTCAAATGAGGTGCAGTGACTTTGCATGAAGGCCAGCACTGAGGCAAATTACCACCTGAACAATGGCCTACTGCAATTGAATTAGAAAAATGCTGCCAATTGATGAGAGGCTCTGATGGGTGCGATCCCCTATACAACTTCCATGCTCTCTGCTCTGAAGAAAATAGAGAACCTATGTGTATTTTGGGAAAGAGTAAGGGAGTCAGTTTTCTATGGAAGAAGTTGTTGCAGTTTTGACACAATTGGCCAGACATTAGGAATACAGAGCTAAACATGATTAAATCTTCCCATTGTAATTGCTCAAACAGAAAGAGAAACTTTACAAAAGAAGTACCAGTCAGTCTCTACAATACTGGTGAAAGAAAATTAGAGGACAATCTTTTTCACAGTTGCTTAGAAAAGGCAGGTGCTCAGTTCCACAAAGACAATTATTAAAGGCTGGCTCTCAAAATAACAGCTGCTCTTTCTGCTTTTGAGAAATCTTTCACAAGTACCTAAAGTAGCACGTGTATCACCACACTGGAAAAAGAACTTAACACTATGTATGCATGTATATAAACACCCTTTATAATAGCTACAAAGCAATATCAGCCAAAGTATATTGCTGTAATTATCTGTTTATTTTGCAGCTCAGTATTTTGCCAGCACTATGATTATTGTTGGTCTTTCTGTTGTTGTCACTGTTATTGTTCTACAATACCATCATCATGATCCAGATGGGGGAAAAATGCCTAAATGGGTAAGGTTTGATTTTCATTCATTATCCATTGTATAAATGTCCAGATCAGAGATGTGATAGAGTAGCTAGTGACCCATGTTTACTTCTTACTATTGAAAACATATAAATCCTTCCTAAATATTTTGTTTGGAAAAGTAGTTTCACCAGAAATGACATGTCTAGATACCTTTCGTGTGGTTGGCTTCTTAGGGAGTGTGTGTGCGCGAGACAGACTGACTATACCTCAACTAGCTTCTATATTCAGAATCTCCTTCACAACAGCTAGAAGGACCTCAGGATTTTGCTAAAACCTAAATATATAAATGAAGGTGATTTTCAAATAAGCTGCAGATGTCAGAAGTGAAACAGGTAGAAGGAAAGAGTGAGGTGCTGATGGAGATTATAAACGCATGAAATACACTAGCCTCAAGGTGCAACTGTGCAGCTGCTACATATTTAGCTGCTCTGCATACAAAACATCAATAGCCTAAAAAGCACTTGTTAAAGATGGCTGTTAAAGTGGAAGTGAAACTTGCTCTGAAAATCCTCACCTTTACATCTCTGGTCAATAACACCTGTAAAGTGCAAAGGAAAATTAAAGTCTTTTTCTAAGCACGTAAGACTTTCTTTATAACGTACTTCTATGAGTGGTTGTTTTTACAGGGAACATTACACTGATACTGGATTACCAGGTATTGATGAGTATCATCAGCTAACTGTCCACTCTTCCTGACTTCACCCAGCTCATGGCAGCATCAGGCATTACTGAAGATGGAAAGACCTTTTTCTTTTTTTCTCTCTAGAACAATGAGTTATTATTATCCTTACTAGCCAAAAAGAATGTGCATACAGCAGTGCCCTGTGGACAAGAGATAATGAGATATTCCCCGACCTATTCTGGGGTGGTGACTTTAAAATAAATTTCAATGAAGAGAATAAAAGGTATATATCTTTAGACGTATGTTTGATGACCTGAAGGGGACAAATGTTCAGTACTGAGCCAAATATCCTCAGAAAACAGAGTACTTGAGGTTGAGGAGTGAGCTTTAGTGTTGAGAAGCTGAAGTCCATTAAACATTGTTTGGATATTGGTGGATTTTGGATCAGGCCCTCAGTTAATGGAACATCATCCTTCTTGGTGAAGCTTGATAGTGTAAATAGGACGAGATCTATCTCTGGTTGGGATGTTTGCCTGGATATAATATCTACTCTGAGTGGCAATCCACAGTCAGAATAAATGGACCAAATCTAACATTAATTACAGTGTAAGATTTGCATATTATATGAGACAATAATATTTCATTAGTGCTCTGGAAAAGAAACACTGGAATGAGCTCTTAACATCTGATTGAATTAAATTACAGAAGCTTGCATCTGAACTGGAACAATCTCTGGCTTGCCTGCGCTTTCTGTAAGGCTGGATTAAGGCAATGCAGAAAACAATAAAATGATACACACTGATTAAATTTGCAAAGTTTTTTTTTTAAATCAAAGTAATTTTTCCATCTTTTTTCCATGCTATATCCAGATCTGTTTTCTAAAATCTGCAATCAACTATCACGAAAGCAACATGAGAATAGAGCCAAAACATTATAAAGCTTGGTGGTCCAGTCCAGTATAGCATCTGTTTTAGCAGCCCTCTCCAAACAGTAATGTCATGTGAATTTAATATTAGAGCACAAATACGAGTGAAAGAATTGTAATTTATTGACTACAATCTAAAGCAGCACTGTTAAGACTATTAAAAAGTAACTCTTCTTCAGTAAGTGGGGTTTTTTTTAATTCATGGTTTCTAGTAAAGGTGGAAAAGGCTGCGTATCGCTGTTCAAGTGTAACAAAAAATCGACACTATGGAGACTCCCATCAGACAAGGGGGGACTCCCAATAGTGATAGTCAGCCTGAGGCAATCAACAGCACTGCTAGAATAAGAAAGCAGCCTCAGTGACTGGCAAATTAACCAGTTGGAAAACTCTGGCACCATTTTCTAGAACTCCTGTGCAGACTAAGCAGAGACCATGGACCAGACAGTCACCCAGGCTGCAAAAATACCAATAGCGCCCAAAGACAGTGGCTGTGTGAAGAGATGTTTACTCTGAAAAATTTTCTTTCAGACAAGAATCATCCTTCTCAACTGGTGTGCTTGGTTTCTGAGGATGAAAAGACCAGGGGAAGATAAAGTGCGTCCTGCCTGTCAACATAAACAGCGTCGATGTAGCCTATCAAGTGTGGAGATGAACACTGTGAGTGGACAGCAATCCAGTAATGGGAATATGCTATACATTGGGTTTAGGGGGCTGGAAGGGGTTCACTGCACACCTACCACTGATTCAGGGGTGATCTGTGGGAGGATGACCTGCTCACCAACAGATGAAGAAAACCTGCTGCACAGCGGCCACCCCTCTGAAGGTGACCCAGATTTGGCTAAGATCTTGGAAGAGGTCAGGTACATTGCAAACCGATTCAGAGACCAGGATGAAGAAGCAGCCATTTGCAATGAATGGAAGTTTGCAGCCTCTGTAGTGGATCGGCTCTGCTTGATGGCTTTTTCAGTCTTCACAATCATTTGTACAATTGGTATTTTAATGTCAGCACCAAACTTTGTAGAGGCTGTTTCTAAGGATTTTGCTTAACTCCTAACTACAATCTGGTTCTCTGAAGTATGAGATGTAGCAAACAAGAGTGTGTTTTTTGTTTGATTGCTTGTTTTTAATGAGTATAGTGCTTCTCATTGTCCGCTTTATTTTGCCCCCCTCTCTGATCCCGAGTTCCTTTTGGAAGAGTGACACCATTCAGAAGGGAAGCCAAGGATTTCTCCGTGGGCTGCCTGTGCGCAGCTCCTCTGAGCACTCTTCGGTGGGAGATACAAAGTGGCTGCGAGTCCCTTCAGAATGACAGGATATTGCACCACCATCTCTTACATGTTTTTGAACTGGCTATTACAAAATAACAGTTAGGCAATGCCAGAAATGTCACTTCTTCCAGACTTTGTTATAAAAGATAGAAGGTAGTCCACCTTAACTATTTGAACGAGTGATCGTAAACGCTTACATTTAGGAGAGGATTAAATCCAAATAGACGGAAGCTCAAACAACAGAGAGAAAAGGGAGGAATAAATTGCTTTTCAGCTACTGCTTCTTACTCAGTTGTAGTATGTAGCTCTACAGCTCACTCATAACCAGACCCGTAACTCCCTCCATGCATTTTACATAGAGCATATGTGACTTTACAGAATTCTGAATTTGTCTGAGACACCAGAAACCCGAAAGTCAAGATGATACACCACATAACTTGTCCTTCTGTATCTTTCTGGATTTGACCTAGAAGTTTGGCCTGAATTCTTAAACAGGCTTCACAGTAATTTTTGTAGTGTTTACTACTTCTTCCTTCTCCCCAGAAAGACATTCTTTCAACTGATGACCTTTTTAACTACCAAAAAAGAAAATGAAGGATTTATGATGACTTTATCCTCACTCGTTTAAAAAAAAATACACATACTTGTCCCTTTACTGTTAACCGGATTCCAATGTGGAGAAAGTGCTCAGTGCCTTGTACAGGCTTAAGCATAAATGAAGAATATAAAGCAAAAAGAAGCCATTAAATCCCGAGATGAAGGTTTTAGTTTAAAAATTAAACGTTTGATCTGTTTTATGCTTAGCCTTTTATAGACCTCCTTCTGTTGAGTCACCATAACATGTCTTTACAAGAAAACCGCACCTTTTCTGCTCAGTTTATCATCTGAAGAGCACTAATGAATAATAAAGCTTTCTTGGGTCTGATATGAACTATGAACTGTATAAATATATATTTATATATACACACTGCATATACATCCAAGGAAAGGTTAAGACTTAAATACAAATTCTCTTAAGTCTAGAGAGACATTTGCAAAGGCAAAACTAATAGTTCATCACTTCATGTCATTCCTGATTCTGAAATTCTCCCGTCAAAATATGCTTAGTTTTCACATGACTTCGATGTCTTAATGAAAAGGGCTGAGCTGAGAATATCAGGACCTGAAACTTCGTGTGTACAAAACAGCTGAGAATTAGTCTCTTGCTGGCACACCAGTATTCCTGACTAGCGATTTAAGTGGTAAAAGATGTGGGGCAGGATTACTTTAGCACTGACTGCTTGCTTTATCCTACAGAATCCTGACTTTTTGGCTGAGATCTTCAGAGACACAAATGGAGGCCTGTTGTTGTACCATGTTTTTACTGTGAAATAAACTCAGGGCCTCAGTTTATCCCTTAAGCTGGATTAAAATAAAGTAACTGAAATGCTTATTCTCCCTAGGTAACAATTTCCTTTTTCAGAGTCTGCTCCCCTGAAAGCAGCAGAATCAAATTTCATGTAAACCAAGCCCAGAGTCACCACAGGTACAGTCCATCACCTGAGTGAACACCCTGCTCAAGGACCTTCATGCCAGAGAAAAGGGCAGGAGGAGTGAAAGGAAGGCAGGATATTTCTCACAGTTTGTGAATTCTGTCTTCTTGAAGGTTCATTCAGAATCTCACACTGCAAAGACATGAGCAAAGCATTCAAATCCTTCTTGAAAGCTCATCTTGAAACCATGTCTCAGAGTTAACTATGAAGAAGTTCTATTTTCAGGAACAATTATTAAGAATTAGCCATGCAAATAATTCCTGCAAATAGTTTCTAGTTTGTAGATTGCATATGAATAGGAAACTATGAGTCCAAAATCTGAAATGTGAGTTTTGTTCATTTGTGAATAACTACACATATCATGTGGCATGTGCTGCTCTTCTGAGTAATGTTTCTAGACTAGGCTTCCTGATGCAAATGTTGATTTGCATTGGTATTTTTTCCTTCCGCAAGTATCCCTAAGTAGCTACATAGAATGTTCCATTTAGTCTTTGTAAAGTTTGGGGCTCCTCTTGGTAAGAATTTTTCAAGAAGGAAATGAAGACTTTTGGGTACTACCTTGTACAATGGCACACAACTATTGCAATCATAATACATGACGCATGTAATACAGGAAGCATGAGAGTACCCCTCTTTCCAGTAGAATCCATTTACAGTATCTGTAGAAATCATCTTGCTAAATACAGAAGCTCTTTACAGAAGGATGGAGAAAGCAATTTAGAATTTGACAGTAAACTTCATTATCAACGACAGACATGCCTACGCTTAAAAACTGGAGACTGGTATTTGGCCTTTAGTCTGCCAAAGTCTCTAACACTGAGTTTGTAATACTGTCAAAGTTTGTAATACCATCAGCGAATACCAGGTGTTGGACAAAGTAGCTGTAAGACACCAACATCATGCCTACACTACTGCCTTTATCGTTGGCAGGATTAATTAAAATGCACCAAGGGGACAAGTGAATCCTAATTTTCCTACTGTTAACATAACCTGTAAACATTTGGTAATAAGATTATGATAAATTTTAAATACAACAGTGGCAACTTCTCAGTTACGTTATTTTGCATCTATGAGTTAAATTTTCCTATAACTGACCTGAGCAAAATTGTTATGTTTCTTGTCAAATTGTGTGCATCTTAAATATATTTGTGTATGTGCTAAACAATATTTTGATCTAAATGCTGGGAAAAATATTTATTTACAATTCTGAGCATAGAGATAGAAATTAAATACTGTATACAGTATGTGTATATAATATTAAAGACTATATATTGATGATAAGGATCTGTTATAATCTTAAGAGTCCAGAGAGAGGATAAACAAGTGGTTCACTACAACTAAGCTATGACTTGTCTGACAAATTCAAAAGCTCACTCTAGAGCTCAGCTGTCATGTACAATACTATGTGTGAACAATGTATATTACTTTTTCTGTTTTTATATTGAATTGTATTGAATATTTAAAAGACTTTTTAATATTTAAAAAATTTTATTTAAGTGTTAATGCCAAAAAAGTTCCAAACATAAAATTTTAAAAGGTTAGTTTTAAATACAGATAAATTATTTAAACAGTATTTAAAATATTAAATTATTTTATATAGGAATTGATAATACTATGTAACACTTTTTTTAAAAGTTTAAATTCTCTTTACATTCTCTCTAGCTGCAGGATGTAATCTCAGTTCACCTGTGACAATTCAACTTTTCACCTTCTTTAACAAGAAAAGAAGGTAAACCAAAGTCCCAGATTTTCTTTCCTTTTGTTATACTATTTTTTACATTAAGAAACATTGCATAAAGGGCATTAGAAAGAGATGTTACATCTGTCAGGTACTGATTGTCATATAAGCAATTCAATACCTTTTCAGTCCAGTACAAATAAAAGATTTAGATCAAGAGACTTTCGATTGTTTCTCATTTTGCTAACACGGAAATAAACTCAAGCGGTAGAAAACATGAATAGCCATAAAAGAAAGAAAAATGTCTTTGGATATATCAATCTGGGATGACAAAGGTCTTTGATAAATAAAAACACATTCATATCCTCCTACCAAACCAGTCCCACATCAAACATATATTACTTCAGTCTTACATAAGTGATCAAATCAAGTAGGACTGAAATACCATAAAAGTTTTGGACTGGCCTCAATGCCAGTATTAATTTACTTCATGAAGTTTAACACAGAAGGGAGAAACAAGAGAGAGAAAACAAATTCATACTAGCTGAATAAACTGTTGTTTTTGCCAGCTGCAAATTTTGTTTGTTGGCTACTGGTGAAAAAAATATCTAATCAGCAGAATATCCCCCAGATGGCGGAAAGAAAAAGTCAGTGTAGTTTTTTGCAGCCAGATGAGTTGTACTGCCCACATGCTGAAACAGCTTCCTGAAAAGCTTTCTAACTTTATAACATCCTGCTGAGCATGTGCTGGTAGTAAAAATCAAGGGTTGCTGAACCCAAGACTTTATTCTATTATTGCTTCCACAAGCTTGTAAGGAACAGCTGATAAAGACCAGTTTGGTCAAGGTCAACACACCGTGTCATACAAGCATGTAGTTGTTACTGAATCCAACCTGTCTTTGGATAACAGCTGCCACAGGTCACAATGTCAGATATTTAGGTGAGGCTCATGCTGATGGCTGCTCATTCTTCCAAGCCAACATGCCTACCCCTCTCTTCTAGAGTGCTGAGAAGTGGGACATATTACCTCAAACTTACTGTTACGCTTCAACATGGTCAGACAGGTTAACTCAACACACACCAGGCAGTTCCTGGCACTGTGTATAAACCTACCATCACATGTACTCCATCTCTGAAGCATTTGTGAATGGGGATAAAAATCGGACTGCTGTCTGCTACCACTCTCAGGCACCTGGCTGGTTAATATGCAGACTGAAAGCTGCTATGATTTAGGAGTTTATACATAAGCAGATCCAATGTCATTGCCCTGTGGGTGGCAATGTCCATCAGAGCACTGGGTCTTGTGGCTATAGAGAGTAACAGTATCAGCCATCCAGTTTTAATCCTGTAAGAACAATCAGAATATATTTTCTCTTCAACAAAACTGATTTCTTAGCCTAATCTCATGATACTAAAATATCAGTAAATCATAAAAGGCTGTGAACAGAATCTGCACATTACAGCAAATCTAACCTGGTAATCAAACAGGATCTGAACAGGACTACAACCACCAATGAAAGCCTTTCACTATTATCTTTTTTTTTTTTACATTGCTTCTGCTGCTTAAAAGAAAACCTTAAAAGTTTATGTAACATTTATTTGTGCTATTAAGCAATTTGCAGATGATGGCATATAGAGAGAATAAACAACAATCACGCTCCAGTGACCACATTCAAAACTGCAATTTATTAACAGAACATGAGAATACTCAAGTCCGAAACTTAGCATCAGTGTCTTATCTATAACCTCACTATAAAGGTATCACTAGTAATCACTGGGTTTTCAGAGCTGCAGTGACTTGTCCCTGTAATAAAGCTATACAGGAATAGCAGTTTAAACTCCAAAATAATTTGAACTATCTGTACATTTTTACCTTAAAAAACCCCCAAAACCAAAACCCAACAAATACTTAACAGCCATGACATGATATAATGTTACTTTGGAATACGCATACATGAGAATAACATCCATAGAGGTTTTCCTCTTAACTAAACAGTTCAGGATATAATCCAGTGCCTCAGTGCCTGTAAAAGGCAGAGAAATCTTTCTACTGAGTCCAGAAGTCTGGGATAAGGACCATATTCAGTCCAACAAACCTCACAGTTATCATTTATTTATTTCTCTGGTCCATGGTAGGCATGCAAATGAATTAAGAATAAGCCAAGTATTAAATATTTATATTAAATTGGCTTTAGGCTTGGAAACCAAAATTCTGCATCCCAGCGCAAGATATATGCACAACATCCCTCAGACAGTATTATCTTACCTCTCTGTACACATGGATTACATACAGCTGTGAAACATTTCCATAATAACTTTGTTGCTATACAAGAATTCCTGTTTGAGACTGCTTTTGCTGACACAGCACATTTGTTGCTCCCTGTCCTTCCAATTTCTGGCCAAGTGAAACCTAATTAGCAGACTATTACAATCAGAAGAAATGTTACAGGACCAACATTCAGGAAGAGTATGTAAGTTTAACTCTTGACTCAAGAGAGACTGTAGTCACAAAATTTGACATTATCATGCCAAGTTGCACACTAGAAGGTATACGCTCCAATCGAATATTCATGCCAACACTGCAGTGCACATATGCCTGTCACAGTGGAAGAAGCCTTCACAGATGGCAGCAGCGTACTTGCAGGGCAAAGCAGGCTCGCCAGTTCCACTGTGCGGCACGAAAAATGAGTAAGTTTTCCTGGTTCTTCCAACTATGCTACATACATGGGTACAACGAGAATATGCTGTCTTCACCGGTTAGTGCTTAGCTCAGCTTATAAGATGTTTCTTTCTTTTGACGAGGTAATAATGTAAGAGACTTGGAAGTGATGGGTTGCAATACGTAGCCCAGTTGGTCTTTTCTTAAGTCTATCAGAAACTGGCTTAAACTGGACTAAGCTGAAACCAGGTTACCAATATGCACAGTGGTTGTAGTTCTTTCTTCACTAAACCAGTTTTAAAACCTATTGAAGTTAAACTGCTGCATCTTTTTCTGCAGTTGAGGTTAACACTCATTCATTATCCTGTCTGCAGTTAGCAAAGACCTGTTGTAACATTGCTTAATGGTAATTTACACACCATCCATGTTGTTTATAATTGAAAGTATCTTGCAGTGAAGAGACTAGAAACAAGGACAAGCTGCCAAAGTATTGTATCTTTTAAAACACGCTGTAAAAGGTAAAAAGGGCATATGAAGGACTGGCAGAGAATGGGGGAAGGTACGTTTGATATCATCATCAACAGAGAGCTGTGACATATGTCATCAGTACCAGACCTGTACACCAAAGCCCAGACAGCCATAGGAGAGTTTCTTTGACCACCAGCAGCTGAACAACAGCCTGTGCTGTTTGTGCCAGATGGGGGCTGAGGGAGGGCAGGTCCACACTGACTGGGGACAGACCAGTCACAGATGGCCACACTTCAGTTTGGGTCCTTAACATGCATGTGCAGAGCCTCATTTGTGACATCTGATCTGAACCTTCATTTAATGACATACATATGCAAAGGTCTAGAGCTGGTCATAGCTTGAAGCCTTCTTGCCCCTAACTCAGAGAACATCTCACTGCCCTCCCCCTATTTCTACATGTACATATAAAGTCTGCTTCTTCAGGGAGAGAGAGTTAAAACAAAACATACTCAAAGATGTAAGTAAACACTTACAAAATATTCTGAAAAATGTACGCAGAGAAAATGTATATGTTAGCTCAAAACCAGTATGGTTTCTGTTGCTAAAAATATACTGGAATTCACAGCTTTCCAGTAGTTTTTCAGTTGCAGTAATACGCCAGCGCTTTTAGTATGCCAGCGGATAAATGGGATAGGGGTAACAACCTTCTTGCTGAAATTTTGAAGCAATCTGTGTGGGTTGAATGGGGTATAAGTGAAAATCCTACGGCCAGCACAGCTTTTAGCCCTAGCGCGCTATAGCCTGTCTTTTAAAACAGCTCACTGTTCATCTGCAATCATTTAATGGATTGTTCTGTGCACCCAACGGAAGCCAACCCGTAATGAATGGTACTGCAAAGATCTAAAGCATCCAACCTCAGTTCTGAAAGACTGGATTCATGCCCACTAAATACAGTAATAAAAGCCCATTTATTTTCTCATGCACTTTGCCTAGTGCACTGGAAAATGTCCTACCTACTTGCAGCAATATAAAACCTGCACAGTGCAAATTCTGAGATTTGCATCTCCAAACATTGGCTTTACCATATTTTAACAGTAACCCAATATTATAAACAAAACACACCTTCATTTTGCAACTTCTGCAAGTTCAAATTCTTCTGCCCCTTGCTCCAAAGGCCCCAAGAAGACTGGTATCATGTCTTTGCACAGCAGGCAGAGTAATAACAGCAACAGAAAGATATTTTCTCAGAGTTAAACAATGTTAGAACTTTTTGCATAAAACCAGAGCACTTTCTGAATTGCAGTATTTGTCACCTTTGATACAAACACCTAATTTAGACCATTTGGGCTCAAAAAAACCTTAATTTATTCTCCAGTTCTCTGAGATATCAGAGATGGCATTTTTCATGTCTCAATTTTCTCATTAGTATGCAGTGTGTTTGGTCAAAGAGCTTTCATTACTGACAATTTTCGTAAGGGGCCTTCACCTCCGGTGAGGGTGGTGAATGTTTTCTCTTGAACAGAGTTAGTATGGAAACTTCAATAGTCTTTTCATAATGCCATGAACTGCATAATTCTGGCAGTCAACACACCAGAGGGACAGGATGCCATCCAGAGGGACCTGGACAAGCTGGAGAAGTGGGCCCAGGTGAACCTCATGAGGTTTAACAAGGCCAAGTGCAAGGTCCTGCACCTGGGTCGGGGCAACCCCCAGTATCAATACAGGCTGGGGGATGAAGGGGTGGAGAGCAGCCCTGCCCAGAAGGACTTGGGGGTACTGGTGGAGGAAAAGCTGGACATGAGCCAGCAATGTGCGCTCGCAGCCCAGGCGGCCAATCGTATCCTGGGCTGCATCAAAAGCAGCGTGGCCAGCAGGTCGAGGGAGGTGATTCTGCCCCTCTGCTCTGCCCTGGTGAGACCCCACCTGGAGTCCTGCGTCCAGCTCTGGAGCCCTCAGCATAAGAAAGACGCAGACCTGTTGGAGCGGGTCCGGAAGAGGGCCACGAAAATGATCAGGGGGATGGAACACCTCTCCTGTGAAGAAAGGCTGAGAGAGTTGGGGTTGTTCAGCCTGGAGAAGAGGAGGCTTCGGGGAGACCTTATTGCAGCCTAGCAGTACTTAAAGGGGGCTTATAAAAAAGATGGCGGCAAACTTTTTAGCGGGGCCTGTTGCGACAGGACAAGGGGGAATGGCTTTAAACTGAAGGGGGGTAGATTCAGACTAGATATAAGGAAGACATTTTTGACGCTGAGGGTGGTGAAGCACTGGCCCAGGTTGCCCAGAGAGGTGGTGGATGCCCCATTCCTGGAAACGTTCAAGGTCAGGTTGGACGGGGCTCTGAGCAACCTGATGTAGTTGAAGATGTCCCTGCCCACGGCAGGGGGGTTGGACTAGATGACCTTTAGAGGTCCCTTCCAACCCAAACTAGTCTATGATTCTATAATTGATTTGGAAAAATGATCTGTGTTAGGGAGCATCATGAGGTTACAGGTACTCCGTACTACTTTTCTCCAGGCAGTAGCAGCATTGATTTTCCCATTCACTTGACAAAAAATAAAACACACTAAGAAAGAAACTCTTCTTTCATGTTATCTGACACACACGCCTATGCCCCAAGCATATTTTCTTTGCTTAACTTTGGTAGCATGAGTGAATGCAGCAGATTATAGCCCAAAGTGTAACTATTATTACAGGTTTTTTTTTTTATTTTTAAACTCTCCTCTAGCCTAAATGATGAAATCACAGAGTAGCTAGAACCCAACATATGTGATAGCAGACCAAAGCTAGAAAAACAGATGCACTTAAAGCAGCTGGTGAAGCGAGATGTATTTTTTATCACAAGAGCAGTTCAAAGGAAACTGTAAGGCAGTAAATTTTCAGTTCCCACACTGCAGAGGACTCAGTCTGCTATTCTGTGACAGAGCAGAGCACGAGCTCTTGCTGAGTCAGAAAGCTGCTGAAGATGTGCGAGTGTGGAAACATTGGTCTGCACGCAGGCAAACTGAGTCATATTGCCATTTGATACACGCCAATAACCTGCAAGGAAGAGGAAAAGACTAGGCAGAACTTTAGCAAAGGGAAAACTCTACAGGGCAGAAGTTCAACCCTTTCTCCAAGAGTTGTTCCTCTTTGCCTATCCAGCTAGCAAGACTGACCACACAGATGAAGAATACTCTATCATAATGTATTTGGAAAGCTTTATGTACAAAATCTTTTTTTTTTTTTAATAAAGGGAAATACACACATACAACCATGCCAGAAAAAGGATATTTTCTAGATAAGGTGTGAGCAAATTTTGTTTACCTGTAATTCACTGGCTGACTGGCTGTAGAGTCTAGGGCAAGAACCAGAGCTGAGGCAAATTTAACCATTTAGTGTCTGTTACTATATACTACCTAAATATTGAACAAAATCTTTCTCCTTTTTTTATTTGTTAATTTTTTGTCTAAACTGTAAAAGCTTTAAGCTTTTCAAACAATTAAGTTTTAGGTAATACTTTCAAAGCAGTTTAAATGCCTGAAGAACCTCAGCCCTATTTTCAAAACAGATCTGCACATTTAGACCTAAAGGGCTCATATTCTCAGAGACAGCTGAGTGCTTTTAAGAATTTGGATCAAAAACATTTTTGAAAACAGAAGTCTGATGAACATTCATTTCCACTAGGAATGTCACTCCATGAAGCATACTGAAGAGCTTATGTGGAAAGAAGCAAAGCTCACACAATCACTGGTGGTGGTATTAGTGCACATGTACAACTGTGTTGCGTGATGAACAGAGCTGGGTAGCAGGGTGGTACTGATTATACACTGATCATTTACCTTCTGACATAAATTCCCCCACTGCAAATGCTGGCGGAGTTATACCAGACATATGGGTAACAATTTTCCCTGTAAATGAAGCTCGTGTTTCAGGATAGCTCAAGAACTTCAATTTGGATGACCCATGTCTCTGAAGAGAGAAACTGCATTTATTATGATTGCAGGTAAGGTTCACAAGACATAAAGAGTTTCACTATTTTCTCTTTATTAGTATTTTTTATCCATTATAAGGAAATTAATTTGAAAAGGTCAGGGAACTGAAATGGAAAGGAAGCCTCATTACTTATTATTTGAGGTAACATATACTAAATCTGCAAACACCAAGAAGGACAAGTAATATTATGTGCCCAATACTGAAACTTGCAGAATGACTGCAGCTATTTCATCCCAATTTCACCAGAATACCCAAACCAAGCAACAAAAACGTAAATAAGCCAAACTCTCCCAACAGCCCTGTTACATAATCGTCATTCATGCAGTGTTAGGTTTATGGTTGGACTTGATGATCTTAAGGGTCTTTTCCAACCTAAATGACTCTATGTTTCTATGTGTACCTTTTCGGTTCCAGAAGATGACATGCATGCTAAGAGAGGGCCATCTTTCCTGCGTTCAAAATACACGCAGAACCTGTGGTGTTTGGCACCTATTTGAAATACAGAACTTTCTGCCTCAGCTTTGTCCTGCTACATTTCCGCCTTGCTTGTCACTTGATCTTGTCACATGATGTCCCAGGACTGAATAAAGATTAATCCCCAGGGTCATGATACTGTCTTTAAATATGAAGTAGAATGAATATGAAGTAGAGTAGAGAGGAAGACTAGCTACTATTTACACAATGTACACACGTTGCTCAAATTACCCTAAAAAGACTCCAGACTGCTGCAGATGAAAAAAAATAGCTTTGCTTTAAAAAGTTTCTCACCATGAGGTTGCTTATTCTTGTGAGCTGCTCTGAAATGAAGAAAGCCTAAAAACTAGCTGATCAAGATGAGAATGGGTGTATTTTGCTCTGTAGAATGGGGGAAGAGGGAAATGGGGTGGTGCTCATTGGGAAAGACAAGTGACTTCACAGGAAACATGAAGAGTGACTTAGAAGTCCTCAGAAATTGGAATTATGAGAAGAACGGACTACAGTGCGGACAGCCTGCCCTTAGAGAGACAGCAGGACCAGTGTTCCTGTATGACGTCTGGAATCTTTTAAGTACTATATCCACGGAAGTTATACACGGTTTCTATCAAAAGTTCAGAATACTGTGAAGACCACAAGTTTTACAAAACGGATGTCCAATTACAGGTCAAACTTTCAAGAGCACATGATGGATTTCTAGATCTCAACAGGTTTCCATGAGTTCGCCTTAGTAGGAAGTAGAAGGGGAGAAAGATAACAGAATATAGTAAAGATCTGAAAATGAGGGGTTTTAGAAACAGATATGAAACCTCCTGAAAAACTGTATCTGCAAAAATGTTCAGCCAAGAACCTCAATGATGACAACCTGCTAAAGAGTTATAATTGAGCTTGTGAATAGGATGACAGGATTGCCCCATGAAAACAAGCACAATGTTTTTGGGAAAAAATCCCTGAAACTATCAGAAGGTCTTTTTGGTTTTTATTCACAACATTTGTTTCAATTATTGCCCATATGACTGTGCCTAAAACTCATTTAATGAGTTATTCTTTCTTATTTTACTGAAAACCTTGTCTAACTTGCAAGGCAAACTGACAGACCGCTGATTCTGCAGAGGCAACAAATCAGTATCAAGAAAGATGTCCTCCTGGAGGATATGCTTAGGGAGCAAAAGCACTACAAGCCTGAGCAAAACTTGCAATCAGTTTGTAAAGAATCATTGTCAGTGCTCGCGTTGGTGGGTTTTTGGGTTAGAAATACATCCTGTCCCTCCTTATAGTCCTGCAGTGAGCACAGACAAGCTCTTTTTCATAGGTGATAGCGATTCATCCTCTAACCTGGTGTACCTCCGCCTCCTCCTGTGGCTTCACAGCAATTCATAGCCTTACATGGCCTAACACAATTTGTACTTACACACAGATTTGTAAGAAACCCACAAATGGTTCCTGGTGGTTTTTATTAGCTCCTCATATTTCTTGTGCGAGTTACTGGCATCTATATTTAAAACAGCAGCTGCTGGGCTATCAAACCTCCTACTTTCTCTCTGGGAAAACACTTTTAATCTCTGATGAGAACAGCCTTATAAAATATACTATGTGTACTGATAAAAACAGAGAGTCTACACAATCATACAGAAGAAAGGGATTGAGCTTGACTTCATGTAAGGGTCTTGTAACTCTCAGCACATTGTTTACAGGAAGAGTGAGTGAGTAGGAGTGGTCCTGCTTCCAGAGAAGAGATACAGTATAATACATTCAGCAGAGACCGATTACCGATTGGCTTCCAGGTGCTACTGCATTACAAATAGTTATCTTTATGATAGTAATTTAGTACTGTAAGCTGAATTGACACATGCCTGAACAGAAATTTACTCAGTTAAAAAAATGTTGGGGAAACCAGCTGATGTCACCAAGAAAGGATGCAGGTTGGGGGTATTCTGAAATATCTCAGAGTAAAAATACAGACTGTGCATTAAAAAAGGATGCAATCGTACCATTTTCGTGTGGAATACCGCACGCTGCACGCAAAAGAAACATCACGACGGTGGAACAGTATGGCACAAGTACAGTGTTATTAACCTGAAAATGTCTGTGAACTATGTATGTGAAATACTAGCATCAAGAAGATACTTAAAACAGATAAGCTTTTTGTCAACATATGAATTATTTATAGCATAGAAAAAGTTGTTATTATGCGCATACGAATTTTATTTGGACATTAACTATTACTTTCCTACTCTGCTTAAAATTCTGCCTGCACCTACAGCTAGATTATCCATTTTTATTATTCACAGCTGCCAGCAGTCCTTGTCGGAGTAATACATCTGTGAACCACTCCTAGTACCGAAGCAACTGAAATGGCAGATTCAGCTTTCAGCTCTAAGAAGAGAATTGCACAACCAAATAGGCAGCATATAACAAGACATGCCTGGAGCTAGTGTGCTGAAGTTATGAAGGAAGTTAAATGAAAGGCTGGGAAAGTACATGAATTTCAAATTAAACGACAGACTAAACACTACAGTATGACCCAATCTGCTCCCATAATTCTCCTTTTCCTTATTTTATCATTACGGGAATTTTCTTATGACTTAGCTGAGTCCTATTATTATACCTAGCCTTGTGCCTTCCAACAAAACATCAGGGTCCTTTACTAAAATTAATGGCAAAACTTCAACTGTACAAAACAACTGTGGAGCAGGATTAAGATGTCAGCATAGATCTTTGATAAAAACGTAACCACAGGATCTCAAACATTAAGACTGAGAGATACCAGCAGGTAAGGGAGACAACCTTCTTGGGTAGGTTGTCAAGCTTACTATGAAACCCCTTGCCCTCAACCAACCCTCCCTCCCACTCCAATAATTATCTCAAATCAGCAAGACAGTGATAAATAATTTGGCTTGTGAAGTTGACAGGTCTTCAAAAAAGCTGCTATTTCTCTGTCTACAGTCCTGTTTGTTTCATTGCTGTCTTAATGACAGTTTTCTGTTCTGGCAATTTAACAGCTGGTTAAATAGTACCTATGTGACCTGGCAACTTAAAACCTACCATCGTCATTATTTTCCTCATGTAAGAAAAATAAAGTGAACATTTCTGAGGTACAAATCTATTCACATAATTCTATAGTTTACGGAAGCTGCTCACACGATCCTGAACAAGCTTTGTATGTTTTGCAAACTTCTATCATACTCCTTTTGCATCCTTGCCTGTAGTATTTACTGCACA
Source organism: Aptenodytes patagonicus (assembly GCF_965638725.1). Classification (NCBI taxonomy): domain Eukaryota; kingdom Metazoa; phylum Chordata; class Aves; order Sphenisciformes; family Spheniscidae; genus Aptenodytes; species Aptenodytes patagonicus. Next base: position 17,003,045 of record NC_134958.1, read on the forward strand.
GTAATATCTGGATTTTATAACTAGTGAAGTTCCTTGGACGTAAAACTCTTCCCCTTCCAAAATTTGTGTCTTTTCAAGTTCAAATTTATCAGCCTGTAAGCACCCAATGCTTGCAGTTTATCACAAATTCCCATCCTCAGGGTTCATTAGAGAATTCAGAATTTATTCCAAAACTCAGTGAAAACACTTATTTGTCTATGGACTTTAACTTCTTTAAGTTTTCTGAAAAGTTCTGCTTCTGAAGCTTTCCAGGCAATTGGAAAAAAAGGGATATATAGTTATATCAAATATGTTAGTTTAAAACTGCCTTGACAGGAAAAGTCTTAAGCCGGGAAGTGGTCTGCACTTAAGAACAGCAAGAAGTAAGGTAATGATTCAGGTTAATTTCTTTAAAACCATTATTATTTTGGGCATGAGGAAATAAATTACAAACAGACTTATGTGGTCATTTCTTTGAAGAACCAATATTACACACTGCTCTGTAAATTTGTAAACACAGTTCTAAAAATGCATTCAATTCACTTTATAGCTTAATTATTGACTGACTATAGCTATATAAATGTGCATTTTTCCATTAAAAAGGCAACATTTTATCATATTTTCAGTATCACAGTATCACCACAGGAACTTTCTAGACAAAATAATTACATTCTTTCAAACCCATGATGGGTACTGCAAAGAGTAGAAAAGTAGTATTATCTTGAGACTTTTTTGGTAATTTATTTTTTAGCAAATATTCTCTAAACCCACTATGAAGCTTGTACTGCTAACCTCATTCTGTCTTCCAAAAGGGTATTTCCCTGGAAAATTGCATAATCTTAAATAACAGTTGAAAAAAGCAAGCCAAGTAAAAATCTTTGGAGGGATTCAGTTCTTACACTATTCTAATTAAAAATTTTGCAAGCAGCTTAAACAAAATGTATAGTGACTCTCAGCTGACAGACCCACTTTGAAGAAGGAAGTTAGTTCAAAGATGAGGAATAAGACTGGTAAAAGGATTAGAGGGCACAAGACAGAACTTAAACTGCAGTAGGGTTATAAAATTGACTATGGGCTTGAGATTAGATTTGCTAAAGCCATTAATGCTGAAGACTCCACTAAGCCTAATGGAGTTTGGATCCACCTCTCTGTAAGAAAAGGCAACTTCTTACACAACGACTTCATTCTGAGTACATGCAATGGTTCAAGCCACTGGAGCCATTTGAAAGAAGGCAAAAGTTGGCTCATAATGTCTGGTCATGCAGCAGTTGCCGTGGAGAACTTGAAAAAGAAAGTATGCGGTTTGATCAGATTTTTATATTTGGTAGGCAGAAAAAAATTTAATTCAATTGCACATCTACTGTGGAGATCCTACGAATGACTAAACATAGGCTTAATGCTTTCCGTTTCCGTCTTCCTATTATGCACATGCGTCAGAGCTTGGGTGATGTCTTCCCTTTCCTCACTACTCTTTCTGTCAGTCTTCCAGGCAGGGTTGATGATCCTGATAACATTCCTGAGAAGAGGTCTTATCAAGGAGTACTGCATTTAGACTTGATTTCTACACTGAGGGACTGGAAGAAGGAAACACAAGCAAAAGAGAGAATAAGAAAGAACACGCAAGGGAATGACATCCTACTGAAACCCCAGGATCTGAATTCTGCAGATCTACAGAAATCTAAATCAGGCTGGATATATACTACTGAATGAAATAAAAGTTAATAATCCATGTATTAACTTCACTGAGACATCTGCACCTATCATGCCTTCAGGAAAATAACCTTTGAATATATGTTCAAGATGACATTTAATAGTATATTAAAAAAAGACAAAACGACCACCACAGCTATAATTAATTGTGAGAAAAATTACAAGACCATCAGTCTACTAGTCTACATGGTTATTACACTATTCTCAACTAATATAAAGCTCATACAATAATTATCAGATATATTCAACCAAGTCACCATCTGCAGATACAGATTTTCGTGACTAGGGAAATATAAATTAACGATGATGTAACAACACCTTCATTTTATAGTTATTCCATGACTCCTGGAAGCTTGGGGAGATTAATTATTTACAGAAGAATTATATGAAGGTGTATACCCATGTATGGGACTACCTTTTTTTTTTTTTTTTGTGTCAGATGGCTTCACATGAAGATATTTCCTCAGGCAGAAATGGATGAGAAGCCTATCGGTGCCTGCTGCTTTACTATTCCTGTATTTCCCGGATTGCTAGTCTAAATTCATAAATGGAGCATGGGAAACCAGCCAACAGTTACCACTGGAGACTTGGCATCATGGTGTATGCTATTGGGTCACATTTGTTTTCTCCTTCTTATACCAGCAATGTGAACAGTTCGTGAAGACCCAGACTCCACACAAATGAAGAAAAGACCTTACTTTTTTGGATACTAAACATAGAAGAGTACGTTATGGAGACTCATGATTAAGTACATTTATTAAATATATTCAAAAGACTGAGAAAGACATACTAAGAATAATGATATGCTTTAAATCACAACATCCTTTTGTCTTAATCAACGAAGCAAAATCAGGGATAACCAAAAAGACACCACAGCAACAGGCTCTGCTCCCCTCTTTGTATGCCTGTCAACCATGGAAAACATCTTACAGGTCCCAAGTTCCAGATCCAGCTGGTCTGTATCTGTCCTAGGCAGAAGCAAAAGGAGTCAATGCTTTCAAGTTCCTATTCGTACATGCACGATGGAGTCCTACTATGAAGTCTGTTTTGAGGACACAGAGGGCAAGGTGAAGGCAGGCTGTATTAATGTAGATCCACTGATACGGCAATCTCCTAAGTGCAGATATGTTATGCTGCAGTTATTTTCAAAAAAGAAAACAAAAACTACACACACATTCTCTTAATCTTTTTTCCACTGCAAGTGTTTCTTTCCTAAAAGGACTGATGTATCAGCATCAGAGAAGCAACCAATCATTGGAAGTGTTTCAAGAGTTAACTGGGTATTGAACTCTGCATCTCAGCACCTCAGCAAAACAGCACATTCTGTGCTCGGGGCACAACGTGTGGACTTTCTTTTCCATAGACCATTGCTATAGAGCTGGGTTACTGATATGTTTTAATCTACTATGCTACCTTTTTTAAAATCTCAAGTGTCTGCAGTAAAAAATGAGAGGAATCTGTTGCATGACTACTTCTTACTATGGAAAATTAAAAATTATGCATTTTATAGCCATGGGATATTTTTCAGCAAAAGATTTTTTTCAGGTACTTAAATATTTAATAGACTAATTCCTCTCTGCAGCAGTTATTCAGTAAGCTGCAATTTTCTTGTAATTGGGAAGATAAAGGTATGGCTGAAATTCATGAATTTTCAGCATTACAAACAAGTTTGCTTGCATTTTCCTTTTAGAGATAGATAAGGGAACTGTATTTAGGAAGATTTGTTTGTGTTTTGTTTTGGTTTTTTTAAACACACACGATTCATATCAAGTGTGCTAAAAACACAACTCAGGATTATAACGGCAGTATCAGAGTGACAGGCTCCAAGTCACAGTGTTTAGGGCCATAAAGGTCACCCAACCACATAGCCTTATGGCCCATCTTGTCCCACACACCCTGCCACTCATAATTATTCAGCCTTGGGGCAGATCTCTGGATGATATTCTTAAATTGCTTACCAACTTTAGACAAAACTGAAACAATATTCCCAAGAAGTATTAATAGAAGTATCTTAACTGCCCAAGGATGTTCAAATACTGAAAAGTTACTGTAATGAAGGAGGAAACATCATAGAAAGAGGTTCTTCCAGGAAAATTGCTGCTCCAGTTTCCAGCGGGCAGTTCCCCAGAGAGAGTAGAAGGGCTGATCTTACTCTTGATCTTAATGAAGAAACTTCTGACTTGTACGTACAAGAAATGAGAAATGAGTACTGTGATGAGGATTAGAGGGGCCCTGCCTCCAGCCAGGGGGAGGAAAGGGACAACCGGGTTTACTGGACTGTGTGGATTCGGTGGCCTGGCACATCAGACCCACAGAAGTATAAGGCTCTGGTAGACACCAGTGCACAGTGTACCCTAATGCCATCAAGATATATAGGGGCAGAACCCATCTGTATTTCTGGGGTGACGGGGGGATCCCAACAGCTATCTGTATTGGAAGCTGAAGTGAGTCTAACTGGGAATGGGTGGCAGAAGCACCCCATTGTGACTGGCCCAGAGGCTCCGTGCATCCTTGGCATAGACTACCTCAGGAGAGGGTATTTCAAAGACCCAAAAGGGTACCGGTGGGCTTTTGGTATAGCTGCCTTGGAGACGGAGGAAATTAAACAGCTGTCCACCTTGCCTGGTCTCTCGGAGGACGCCTCTGTTGTGGGGTTGCTGAAGGTCGAAGACCAACAAGTGCCAATCGCTACCACCACGGTGCACCGGCGGCAATATCGCACCAACCGAGACTCCCTGATTCCCATTCATGAGCTGATTCGTCGACTGGAGAGCCAAGGAGTGATCAGCAAGACTCGCTCACCCTTTAACAGTCCCATATGGCCAGTGCAGAAGTCTAATGGAGAGTGGAGACTAACAGTAGACTATCGTGGCCTAAACGAAGTCACGCCACCGCTGAGTGCTGCTGTGCCAGACATGCTAGAACTTCAATACAAATTGGAATCAAAGGCAGCCAAGTGGTATGCCACAGTTGATATTGCTAATGCGTTTTTCTCAATCCCTTTGGCAGCAGAGTGCAGGCCACAATTTGCTTTCACTTGGAGGGGCGTTCAGTACACCTGGAACTGACTGCCCCAGGGGTGGAAACACAGCCCCACCATTTGCCATGGACTGATCCAGACTGCACTAGAACAGGGTGGAGCTCCAGAACACCTGCAATACATTGATGATATCATCGTGTGGGGCAACACAGCAGGAGAAGTTTTTGAAAAAGGGAAGGAAATAGTCCAAATCCTGCTGAAGGCCGGTTTTGCCATAAAACAAAGTAAGGTCAAGGGACCTGCACAGGAGATCCAATTTTTAGGAATAAAATGGCAAGATGGACGTCGTCAGATCCCAATGGATGTGATCAACAAAATAACAGCCATGTCTCCACCAACTAGCAAAAAGGAAACACAAGCTTTCTTAGGCGTCGTGGGTTTTTGAAGAATGCACATTCCAAATTACAGTCTGATTGTAAGCCCTCTCTATCAAGTGACCCGGAAGAAGAATGATTTCAAATGGGGCCCTGAGCAACGACAAGCTTTTGAACAAATTAAACGGGAGATAGTTCATGCAGTAGCCCTGGGGCCAGTCCGGGCAGGGCAAGATGTAAAAAATGTGCTCTATACCACAGCCGGGGAGAACGGCCCTACCTGGAGCCTCTGGCAGAAAGCACCAGGGGAGACTCGAGGTCGACCCCTAGGGTTTTGGAGTCGGGGATACCGAGGATCCGAGGCCCGCTATACTCCAACTGAAAAAGAGATATTGGCAGCATATGAAGGGGTTCGAGCTGCTTCAGAAGTGATCGGCACTGAAGCACAGCTCCTCCTGGCACCCCGACTGCCGGTGCTAGGCTGGATGTTCAGAGGGAGGGTCCCCTGTACACATCATGCAACTGATGCTACATGGAGTAAGTGGGTTGCACTGATCACACAACGGGCTCGAATAGGAAACCCCAGTCGCCCAGGAATCCTGGAAGTGATCATGGATTGGCCAGAGGGCAAAGATTTTGGAATATTGCCAGAGGAGGAGGTAACGCGTGCTGAAGAGGCCCCAATGTATAATGAACTACCAGAAAATGAGAAGCAATATGCCCTGTTCACTGATGGGTCCTGTCGTCTTGTGGGAAAGCATCAGAGGTGGAAAGCTGCTGTATGGAGTCCTATGTGACAAGTTGTAGAAACTGCTGAAGGAGAAGGTGAATTGAGCCAATTTGCAGAAGTAACGGCCATCCAGCTGGCTTTAGACATTGCTGACCGAGGAAAGTGGCCAGTGCTCTATCTCTATACTGACTCATGGATGGTGGCAAATGCCCTGTGGGGGTGGTTGCAGCAATGGAAGCAGAGCAACTGGCAGCGCAGAGGCAAACCCATCTGGGCTGCTGCACTGTGGCAAGATATTGCTGCCCGGGTGGAGAACCTGGTTGTAAAAGTCCGTCACGTAGATGCTCACGTACCCAAGAGTCAGGCCACTGAAGAACATCAAAATAATCAGCAGGTGGATCAGGCTGCTAAGATTGAAGTGGCTCAGGTGGATCTGGACTGGCAACATAAGGGTGAATTATTTCTAGCTCAGTGGGCCCATGACACCTCAGGTCACCAAGGAAGAGATGCAACATACAGATGGGCTCGTGATCGAGGGGTGGACTTGACCGTGGACACTATAGCCCAGGTTATCCATGAATGCGAAACATGCGCTGCAATCAAACAAGCCAAGCGGTTAAAGCCTTTTTGGTATGGAGGACGATGGTTGAAATATAAATATGGGGAGGCCTGGCAGATCGATTATATCACACTCCCACAAACCCGCCAAGGCAAGCGCCACGTGCTTACAATGGTGGAGGCAACCACCGGATGGCTGGAAACATATCCCGTGCTCCATGCCACCGCCCGGAACACTATCCTGGGCCTTGAAAAGCAAGTCCTATGGCGACATGGCACCCCAGAAAGAATTGAGTCAGACAATGGGACTCATTTCCGAAACAACCTCATAGACACCTGGGCCAAAGAGCACGGCATTGAGTGGGTGTATCACATCCCCTATCATGCACCAGCCTCTGGGAAAATTGAACGATACAATGGACTGTTAAAGACTACACTGAGAGCAATGGGTGGTGGGATGTTCAAACATTGGGATACGCATTTAGCAAAGGCCACCTGGTTAGTCAACACTCGGGGATCTGCCAATCGAGCAGGCCCTGCCCAGTCAGAACTTTTACGTACTGTAGATGGGAATAAAGTTCCTGTAGTGCACATAAAAAATATGCTGGGGAAGACAGCCTGGGTTATTCCTGCCTCAGGCAGAGGCAGACCCATCCACAGGATTGCTTTTGCTCAAGGACCTGGGTGCACTTGGTGGATAATGCGGAAGGATGGGGAAGTCCGATGTGTGCCTCAAGGGGATTTGATTTTGGGTGAGAATAGCCAATGATCTGAATTATGTGATGTTAAGTACTAATTATAGTTATAATAGTTATACTAATAATACACAGATATACTAATAATACTACTAATATTATATGCCATACTAATGTTATTACAATAAGAATCACCCAGACTAATGAAGAATAACTTCAGTGAAACCAAGCAAAGCACAGTGATGATGGTACCAGAACTGACTTCAACATGAAACAATCCAACACCACATACCATCTCCATTTTTCCTGCCCTGAAAGATTATTATGACAGATGGAGCCCGAAGTCATGGACTAAATGAACTCACCGAACATTTTAGAGGGATGGCCCACAGACGAAGGGAATGATGTGTGTGTGTGTGTGTGTGTGTGTGTGTGTGTGTGTGTGTGTGTGTGTCTGTGTATATATAAAAGGGGGTGGTGATTAATGAAAATGTACTGGAAAATATGAGACTTGAGCATGACGCGGATGGTATAGAATAAGGGGTGGATATTGTCCTGGTTTCGGCAGGGATAGAGTTAATTTCCTTTCTAGTAGCTGGTACAGTGTTTTGGATTTAGGATGAGAACTAGTTGATAACGCACCGATGTTTTAGTTGTTGCTAGGTAGTGCTTACACTAGCCAAGGACTTTTCAGCTTCCCATGCTCTACCGACTGAGAAGGCTGGAGGTGCACAAGAAGCGGGGAGGGGGCACAGCCAAACTGCCCAAAGGGACATTCCATGCCATGTGACGTCATGCTCAGTACATAAACTGGGGAAAGCTGGCCGGGGGGGGCCGCTGCTCGGGGACTGGCTGGGCATCGGTCAGCGGGTGGTGAGCAATTGTACTGTGCATCACTTGTTTTGTGTATTATTATTATTATCATATTATTATTATCATTTTATTTCAATTATTAAACTGTTTTTATCTCAACCCACGAGTTTTTCTAACTTGTGCTCTTCCAATTCTCTCCCCCATCCCACCGGGTGGGGGGGAGTGAGCGAGTGGCTGCGTGGTGCTTAGTTGCCGACTGAAATTAAACCACGACACCTTACCTTCTGTATGTCACAGTCTATTAATATTTTGTCCAGGAACCTTTGCATTGAAGACAGTAACTTCTGTTTGGGTAAGATTTACCTAGAAAATGGAGAGCTTCCCACATGGGTAAATGAAGTGCAAAGAAAATTTATTACTCTGTACACTTCTGTTGTTGTGAATTTTTACCAACTGTAAAAATCATTATATTTGCCTTTGGTTATGGACAAGATGCCATTTAGCTTATCTGCAGGAAGGAAAATACGGGAGGGCATGAGTTGTAAGTATCAGATCCACAGCTTGCTTCCCCCCTCTCCCCCCCCCCCGCCCCAAATAAAATTTCCTCACTAATATTCCAAGGCTGAAGCTTTGGTTTTAGCTGCTCAAGTTAGAAATGCATTTCATTCCTGCAATAGCTGTTGTAAACTAATTTTTATACCTGCTTCAAAGAATTAGGTGCTTCTCTGCTACTGAAGGTCACTGAATTTTTGGTTTCTGGCTTACTTAAGCATTTTTTCAAAAATGCTGCCTAAACACACTATTCACAGTGCAAAATAATAAGACACAGTGTTATTGTTTGGATCATTTCAAGGGTGGGTTTCACTAATCATCTTGAAGTCTGAGTGCAAGTTTCCTTGAAGTAAGGTCTATCTGGACACAGCACTTCAGACTAGGTTAATCTCAAGCACTGAGAGTGAGTTCACATCCATCACAAACGCTGTCTGGATAATCAAGCTATTTACTCAACAGGTATCAACAGTCACAGAACTCTTACCACCCTATCACTATAGTAAACACTCCTCCCTCCACCCCCTACTGCTGTGTGCCCAAGAATATACAAGAAAGAATCTCCTTCAAGAACACATTGAGATCATTAAAACATAATGATGACTCTAATTAATTTCTTATTTCTGCCCCAAATCCCCACACTGCAGTTACTTTTCCAGATAAAGGTCCCCATATACTAATCAGGAATATTTCAACAGCTAAAACAGTTACAGCGACCTTCAGGATTAGTTTGTGGGAAACTCAGCAAGCAATGAGAAATGGATTTAAATCAAGACTAGTTTATTGCAACAGAAGGCAAAGCCCAATCTGTTGGTATTTCTGCCTCCCTAATATCCCTTATGAAAGGAGGGGGTGTGGGGGGGGTGGGAATCAGACCTGTCTGCCTTGTAATGAACCAACTGTTTTTGATCAGCAGAGTAAGATTTCATCTACTGTAGGGATGAATATGAAAAAACAGAAAAATGAAATTTGACAAATTAGATCTCATGGTTCAGGAGGTAAAAATCCCAGAACAAATCAATAAAAGAATGCCCCTACAATGCAACTCCTACTCACAGCATCAAGCTGTCATTTGTTTCTTCTGGGTAATGCTGAAATTGATTGGAACTGAGTGTAGCATGCGCTCACCAGAGTAAGATATCTGTAAACAAAAGATTTTTATTTCATTATAGAGCTGTTAGACCTGGAACACTGGACAAATTCCAATCTGTGTAATTACATTCTGTCTACCTAAATTCTCTCTGCAGCCTTAATTGAAAATGATGTTTTTCTTCATTTTGTCTCCTACATTATGGTTCCACCACAGAAGTGTCTGCACTGGAATGAAATGTCTTTTTATAGTCACCATAAAGGACAACTTGGGATGCAAGGATAGAACAGAGTTGTTACAAATGTAAAAGTGACAGAAAACTTTCTAAGTGGTCATTATAAGGACCTTTTAGACTCCCCTCTGGTGAAGAAAAACAGGAAAAAGTATGCTTCTCTTGGTATGTCTGAAACCAGTTAAGATTTCTCCCCCATTTTCTAAATAAATCATCAAGTATCTCCAAAAATCTTACTCTTTCTCTTGTTGAGTGCTAAAGCAACTACTGTTAGCCTCTCATACTAATACTGAAGAATTCACACTTACTTTATTCTTAATGATCTCTATATTGTGTGTGATGATTAATTGTATTAAAGTTAAAAATTGCACACAAAACCTAACCGATCTCATTCTTAGTAAGTAATGTACGACTTGACTTGCTAAATACTTATATTTAGGTAAAACTAGCAATAACACAATCTTACTTCAAATTAGCTAAATATCTTCCCCTTCTCACTCCCCTCAATCTGAAACAGGTGGCCAAAGCACCAGTTTACTTTGCAGAAGTTACACAATGAGACTGTAGAGTGTTCTCACTCACTAGTACTACAGATGTTCAACAAGTTTTTTGCCCTAGTTGAAAAGAAACTATGGAAAAGAAAAGTGAGGTGTTCCCCATTTCCTGGTGAAAGGTTGCAGGAGTATATTCACATATACAATCCCTAAGATCCTAGACTCCTTCTAAGACTAAAGCTCAGAAAGAAAAATTGCTAAATCAGTTGCTGTAATATAATGCATATCTTTGTATGCTTTACAGCACACAGCAGTATCAACTATAAACAATTTACTCATTTATTACAAAGCTGCCAGCAGCAAAGCAACAGATTTCTCACAAATCATAAAGCTGAATGTTTTAACTGTCTTACGTTATTGATATATCTGTGCAAGTGTATGTTTGTATATATATATAAAAGAATGTATGAATATATAAAAAATTGTCATCATTAAATAGTCATATAAACTGGAATATATGTAACTGAAATGTTAAGCGTAAGCATAGGAATTTAAAAATTTGTCTAATTTAACCTCCATGCTACAATGCAATTAAAAAGCAAAAAGATTGAAGCTTTCTTCACTTAGCATTCAAATCTTTTCATAAAACAGTATGATACAGTTTCTTCCTTTAATTATGTTAAAGACCTGATTTGTGAGCAAGGTCTGGCATTTCATCTTGCAAGGGTACTTAAATCTTACATAATTCTCACTGAGACTAAACAGACAATGTGAGTACAAGGACTTTTCTGTTTACAGAGTGAAACAACTTGATCTGACTGCAGGCTACTGCAAAATGTGCCATTTGGTACACTAATCAATGCAAGAAAGAAAAGGACCTTTAAAAAACAATATAGAAAGAAATAGGAAAAATAAAATACAGTACACTTCCACTTCAAATTGATTTGTTGCCTTTAAAAAACACAAAATGCAAATGTAAGAGGTTCAGCAAATGCAGAAGTTCAAGAATAACTTGAGCACATGCTAAACACAAGAGAATCCTAATATTTCCTTGACTGATTTATAACCACAGGTATTCCAACATATCCCCAGTTCTCTGTAAACACATCGGAATAAAAAGACTAAATAATGAAACTATAAATACCAATGTTTAATTTGACTCAATATGGTTTCCAGCACCACAGGATGGTAATGCCTCACAAACATGAATGCATTCATACTCGCAACATCCCTAAAATGCTCTCATACCTCATAATCTCATCACTACACTTCTGGGAATTTCACCATATCATCAAAACATGATTAAAGGCAGCCATCCTGTGAATTATTCCTTACTCAAAACACCTGCCATCAGTCATTGCCACTAAGGGGTCAGAAGCAAGGTAGATGATCACTCTTTTTTGCCAGCATTTATGAAGGTGAAGCTGGCCTTAATCAAGATGATTAACAACTCTCTTTGAAATGGTGGGAAAGGCAGCAAACATTCCATGAGGTTCTCTTCAGTCTTTTTGGCTAGAAAGAATGTGGTTAGGACACAGGAACCCAAGGAACAGCTTTGCAGTAAGTGAATATAGGGAGGAAAGAAAAGCCTAAGGATATTCAGGATCCAGTGAAGAAGGCAGGAAACAGCAGGGCGCAGACAGCAGCTCTTCATCCCAATCTAACAGGACTGACAAGCCAGATGGCAACTGTAAATAGTGTATCACAGAACTTCAGAGAGAAAATAAAATTCCATTGCAGCTGGAAGCAGGTTTACAGAAAACTAGCGAGAAGGCCAAAGGGACAGTAAAAGGTATTGTTCTCATGAGGAGAAAAATTACCTTTGTTGCAGTAAGCTGCTCAGCACTTCAACCCAGCTTTGTTCTATTTTCAGTCTCCTCCAAAAACTCCAACTCTTTGGCATTCCTCCTGTATGTGGAGTGGCCTCCTACTTACCCTACTAAATTTAAAAAGCTGATAAAGAATAAATAACACAAAACATCAGAAAATATACGCTGTATTTTTAAATGACAGTGGAGGGTATAAACTTCAAACATAAATTATGCAGCATAGTGAACAAATCCAGATCAGTGCTGGCTTCATTAGTAGCAATATTAGCATACTGCTACTTTAGACATAGCTGCTGCAAGCACATTAAGAGTCTTCATGTCTGCTGTCGCAGTCATCTGCTCAGTATGGCTACATTTCACAAAATATAAAACCAGTATATCCAAAGAGAAGAGTACTACTCCTAGGGTGGAATTCTGTAACAGAAGAGAGAGCACTTATATAAGAGAGTTCCTTTGTTTTCAAATACCAAGTGGCCGTTACCGTCTTTAGAGGATGCCAGAAGTCAGTGTTATTATGGAGACCTCCAAATCATTCTGAATTACGTTAGAAGTCTTGTAACTATCATGTAACCGTAACACCAGTCCTTTCACTCCAAATCCCTGCTCCTCACATCCAGCTGAAGATTCAGCTCTCCATAATTTTCATATTTTCCTGTCTTACCTTTAATCTAGCACTATCTAAAGAACAGGATGACAATTAACGCAATCCTACATTTATAATACAGCTTCACCAGAATAAGCAGCTGAAGGTCAAGTAGAAATGACAATTATGTAACCTGTAATTACTATTTCTGCCCTTAATCAGAAACATAGTTCTGAGACAGTGGTCAGTGTAACAACATTGACAATTAATAAAACAAAAAGGGATTATAATATCCAAGAGAGTTAACTCTGGTTTCAGATGTCTGAGCCTACACCTGTAAGATGTCCTGGCTACCAGCTGCCTAGACAGTTAGCCTAGTAGCACTAGCTTAGATGCAGCAGGTGCAGCCCACACTACTTGAAGAGTACGACAGACTTGCTGTGGGGTATATGGCAGTTAGTAGTGCCGAACTAGTGCAAACTTTCCACCTTCCTCTATCAATAAGAGACTGTAGCAAGTTTTTAAACAGTCTCACCCCTCCCCACCACAAAAGAAGCTCAAAATACGCACTAGCCATCATAAAAAAAAAAACCTATGGCACCCAAGCAGGAAACAGACCTCTTAAACTTGTTCTCCAGTGCTGCCAGTGGCTTGCTAAGTGGTTTTGGATGCATCACTGCAACTCTAGGTGTTTCCAGACTCTGCCTTCCCTGATTATACCATATATACTGCAGTGCAAGTGTTGTGTTCTAATATTAGTTTACCCAGACACCATGTTTAATGGGAAACAGCCAGCGTCACTAGGTGCTACCATCATGCAAGTAACTAAAATCAGTAAGAATACAACACCAGAAGTTGCATGCCTTTAACAGGGCTAGGAAGGCATGTTTCTTTCTAATATGCCAATTAAGCCAGCAGAGTGAGCTGACATTTAATCCATTCTGTCTCTGGTTCAGTAACTCTAACAGATGCAAAGATTATTTTAAGGAATACTGGGAAATGAAAAATCTCCGCTTCTTCTCTAGAACGCACACTTCTTGCATTTACCTAGGCAAAGTATCCAGAAATGGATGGGTTAATGCACAGTATCAATACTTGGAACATTTGAGTCACAGAGCTCTCTCTGATCTTTCATTTGGTCTGCTATTGAAAAAGCAACTACCTCACCCTACGCAAGATACAAATGAAACAGTATTTGACATCACGTTAGAAAGGATTCAATTCAGTTAGATACAATTTGGTATCAGAACTGCAAACCACAATCTACAAAGCTGCAAATGAAGAGAAATTCACTTAGGTTCTTCACTTAGAACAGATTTCAAGCAGCTAAGCTCTCCAAGACAGCATCCTGCTTACTACAAGTTAATCTGGAGATATGGATCCAAGGTCATCATGTTCTTTTAATGACCTGAACTCACCAAGTATTAAACATTATACAAAGCAACACAGGCCACTGCTGTGTTGATGACCAGACTATTCCACTTCGATCAGCATGGGGTCCCATATAATTATGAAGGAGCTTAAACCTGTTTACCAGATTACCTTAATATAAAACACAACTTCTTAGCTACGTTGTACCTGAAACACTGTAGTGCCACATTTTTTTTCCCCAGAATTAATTTATCAATTCCCAAATGCTGTATTTTGAAGCTAGAAAGGATAATTAAAGCTGCTGCTTACATAGCCTCTTAAGTCTCTGTATCATCTTTTCTCCGTGCTGGAGATCAAACAGGATCCTCTCCCCTTAGGTAACTAGGCTACAGAAAGGACCAATGCTTTCTTGACTAGCAATACCACATGGTCATAAGGACAGAATGAACATATTAGCAATAGCAGTGTTGGCTGACTTCTGATTGCAGGGTCACCGCTGCCTGTGAGGGTGTGGAAGGCAGAGAGGACTTTGTATTTAGCTCTAACAGCTTCTCTTATTCAAAATAATTTTACTTCAAACACTGGAAATTTGTTCTGGCATTTAATGAGATGCAATGGAATTTGGATATCTCATTTTAATAAGCAACTTTTCAAAGCACACTTGTATTTAGGAATTTGATAGAAACCATTTTGATTCTGAATTTACAGTTCCCTGATTGTTGACTAACTATGTGTCATTAATAAGACAATAAACCACTTTGATCCTGATTTGATTTAAGCCATGTAAATTGAAGTTCCTCCTCTGTAACGAGTATCTATGTACCATCAATTTTGGAGTAACACTCTTGATGGCCTCAGATTAATCATCAACAAAAATAAGTCACTAGGAAGTGAAAATCCTCGAAATTAAGTACACAAGTTTAGTAAGACTGGATTTTGGTTGATGAGTTTGGGAACAGAGCTTGCAAGAATCAACTCGATGCTCTTACAGTTAAATTATTTTGTGGCCTTGAATGAAGTGGAAGGTTATCATTTGTCCTAATCAGAATTTTGCCTAGTTTGCGCACTACTAAATCCAGAAAAATAGTTCAAACTTTTGTGTTAATGCTGTATTATGAAATCCATGTTTGCTAATTCTTGCCTGCAAATGGCAGTTGCACACTATAGAGGCTGCTGAGGCAGCAGAAGCCCTTGTATAAGAACATACAGGTTTCCTGTTCTAGCAAGGCTCTTTGCTTGATTCCAGATTCAGAAACTAAATACTAAGGGAAGAATTCTACTTTTAGATTAGAAAAAACAACTAACCAATCCCCTCGGCCCTCCAGCACGCTGTCCTCCTAACTTGTTACTTTCAGGAGATCAGGTATCCCCACATCCTTCCCTTCACGTGACTTCTAAAGGCAGGCATAAAACTCTCACAACCACTTTTTTGAGGGCTGCCATTCACAAATGAACACGCATTTTATTTAAATTCCCTGTCCCATTATGATAAGTAGGCAGAATGACAAAACCATGGCCTATCTAAAGTTCAAGCACAGTCCTGACAAATGCTTCTTTCAAAAGCTGCCGCTGAGTTTGTTTACAAATTGTACTGATTTGGAACAGATTTTTTTTCCATATTCTACCCAGTTTTTTGGTGAACAGGTATGGCTTTGGAGAATCAAATCAATGGGTCTTTGAATCCAAAGGAGAATAGGACAATGCTAATATGAACCAGGAGCCAACATGCAGGTTTCACCAAGTAATGCGTGTGACCAAACAAAGCTGCAGATAGCACCCGAACCTCTAGAGTTCAGTGATAGAATTCATGCAGAAGGACCCACTCAGAAATCGAAAATCTATCCATGAAAATATGTGGGTGTGTTCACATTTTTTTAATTATTTACTAAGAATTTTATACACTGGAAAGTTCACAAACCCTTGGCACTTTCCAAAATTTGCTCCTAAATGAGTTAAAATTTAGCAATTACTACTACATAAAGAGCCTTTTAGGTCTTTATATACTTGTTATATATATTTAGTCTGTATCTACATTATTCCCATGCAATGAGTGATAGTACTTCAAAGAGCATTTCTTTACCATTCTCCAAATTCATAAAGCTAGTTCAGATTCTTTTTTCTGAAAAAATTACAGTTCAGATCTATTTTCACCATTACAGAATGAGTCCACCCATCTACTATTTAATATACAATTTGACTCCCACAATGGTATTTCAAAATGCCAACAGAGAAGACATATTCCTCACTACTACTCTGGAAAGCAAGTATCTAATCTGAATTTCTGCCAGATAGTTCTAAAGTTGGCTGTTTGTGAACAGCAGATAATTTTTAATTAACTCCCAACACTACATGAAGCTGAATTCTTCACTACTTAGGCGTTTCTAAATAGGTCTCATTACAGCCTCAAAAACAAGAAGTGTGATCAGAAATCCGATACCAGCTCCTTCAAGCTACTTAATATTCTGGTGCTCCTGCAGTTTGATCTAATCCTCAATGAACTGTAGGAATGACAAAATATTAATTATGGACATATTTTGCTTCATTATTTATGCTTCATCCAAAAGGTAATGTTTAAGAAACAAACCTTTCATGGTTAATTCTCTGTCATCTTTTTGCTAATTACCACAGCAGGAGGGATGCGCATTTAAACCAAATCAGCTGACTCCTACTGTTTGCAGCCTCTCAAACGTGTTCTGCTTGTAAGCTGTACTTAAAGCAGGTATAAAGGTCGTATTTGTGTGAACTCACACTCCCAACACTGAAATATTTTATTATTTTTAATTTCAATTACAATCTCTCTCTCATCTGGATTTAACTTCGTTATAAATGAAGTCTGTACCTCCTCTCAATGAGGAAATTTTTCTAACATCCTTCTCTGCAGAAGTATCTATCCAGGGTATCTTGTTTTGTATGGAATGGATGAGTCCATAGACCCATACTCAGGGAGATGCATATTGTTCACCAGCTAGTGCAGTTACTCAGAAGCTGCAATGGAAGGCTGAGCTTCTCCAGGGAAAGCTCAATACAGGGGACTGACTCATCAAGCTACTTGGAAACGTCCCTTGGAGGAGTCTCTCTCTCCTGTTTCTATTGGATGCTGCGAAGACCAGCTTCACAACACAGACCAGTAAAATATCCTCAATCTATTACCACTTCTACACATTCCCCCATCACCTGTAGACTGCCTACACCTGGGGACAAGGACTCTGTGCACTGATGGAACTATCCATCAAGTGAATATAGCTATGGATTTAGACCGTAAGGATATTAAATCTGACCGGAAATGGATACAAATATTCATATAGACACCGATGACATGGATGCAGTCCTTTTCCTAGCAATTGTCTTTAAGCTATTTATACCAAATTTTTCCCGTCTTTTTTGAGAGCCAAAGTAACAGGCCACAATTTTAGAGAAGAATGACAAAGGCACATACAGTGCAGCATAATTCATCCCATAACATTAACTCCTTTCTTTAGGGAACAAGAAAGCATTAAAACAATGAACTAGCAATATGCCAGAAACATGAGCAGCATCACATCATTTTAACACAACTGCAGTACCTCTTAATTGGTCCTTAATTCACAGTTGAAACATTAATGGTTTTGCTCCCCACTGCTGTAAAACTTAATAAAAAGGATTTTGCTTCTTTTCTTCCTGCTTATAAATATTCTCTCTACTTTTTGAATCAAACAATTGATCTAGTGATATCTTTGCAGGGACATTTCATGAAAAAAGTCTGCTTCATTCACAGCTATCTGAAAAGGCAAATAAGGAATAAAGGTTAAATTTTTTTTTCCCCTTGGTCAAGTTAAAACAATCATTGCTATAACTTTGAACAGTTCTGTAGCTTCTTTATGTTAAACTGCTTGCAAATAGTTGACAGAGACCTGTCAAAATAACGCACTTGGTTACTAAATTATACTGTTTGACTGCAATAAGTATACATAACACAAAGACAGTTAGTTCCACAAGTGGCTATCCTGCCTCTGCACCATGTCCAAGCAAGTGGCGGAAAGAATTCTTGATTAATGCTTTCAAAAAACTTAGCAGCTACGATGGGCTATCTCAGAGCCCAAGACAAAGTTCATGAAGTCTTTTCCCAAAGTACAGCAAGCAACAGAGTTAAAACAAACAAACAGAAAACCCCACACTACTTTTTCCAGAGAGCACCTACCTGTGAAGACAGAGATGAAGATTAAAACAAAATTAAGCACCAAGAAACCCCATGATATGGTCAGTACTGCTGAATGGCAGTTTTACAATATCATTGAAGTGTTTTACAATTATTCCTGTCGAAGACTACGAGCTAAATCTTTGGCTGATATTGATGCACACATAAGCATTATTTATAAATTTCCCCTGAAAACCTAGGAGAATTCCATTAGTTGTTTAAGAAACATACTCTGGAGCTTTAAACTTTACACAGCAAACTTGACAGCAAAGAACAAATTTGTGTGTCCACATGTATATGTGAGTATATATATTTATGCAGGCATGTATGTATATATATTCTATATATATACACACGTATAAAATAACACAATCACATACATATACTGGACATTACCTTTAACTGTCCTTTTTTGTCTGCATTTAAATACATTCCTTTTGAAGCTTGTATCCAAGCCTCTTATTGTAAGCATTGATTTCATTGAAGAAACTACAGACTTGCAGAGATATATTCATATTGATAAGCCCCTCAAGCTGCTGTCCTTTGTAAGCAACCAGCACAAACAGGCACACACAGAACATCTCATCATTATGCTACAGATGTGCATTAGGGGAACACAAGGAAAGTGGAAAGCAGCATTTTCTTTTCCTACTACACAAATTATCAGTGTCTCCCAATACTCTCTAAGTTTATACTAAAACCAGGATGCGCCCTAGTTAATCATTTGCAACTCTGAACACATCAGCGACGTTACTAGCAGCATTAGTATTAATCATGTCTAGAGAAAAAATAATTATGATGTATTTATTCTAATTCAATCTTTTTGTTTATATTCAAATCTTTCCATTTGAACACAAGACAACCACTTTCTAAACTCTGTGCCTAGGTAAGGCATATCATAAAACTGACCAGATGAAGTGCCTGGGTGAAAAACGGCATTTTTCTTGTTAATGTTACAGTGGCCCTACAGTTGATTCTCTCCTCATATACACACAGGCAAAAACTCACATATTTTTGCCCTATTCTTCCTAATAGCCATATGCTATCTGCATACAAAATGAGGCAGATTTCCCTTTTGGAGTTACAGCTGTTCAGTGTTGTTTTGTGCATCTCTTATATTTGATTTGGAAACAAACTCAACTCAAGCCTACCTGGCTTGGAAACCAATGCAAGCTAGAAGCATCTACTGGGTTTTGCTCTGGATGGTTACCACAGAGACAAGATTCACAACAACAACAGACACAGCATTTAGTGGCTGTAAAAAATGCCTGCTGCTGCTGAAGCATATGACAAGATCCACGTCTCCACATATTTTTGTTGGCACAACAGCCACTATCTAGAAATGATGCTGCAGGTAGTATAGCTTTGTTCCACTCCACTAGTTCAGTCGCAGGAATTCCACTGTGGTTTAAAATTATCCAGTCTTTGAGTGTGGAACTTACGGAAACAAGGATTTTTAGCACCAACAGTCTCACCATCAGCAGACTACATGAGCTATGCCACAGGATCTTAATCTGTCTTGGTGAGATGTTGGGAACTGTGCTGATGGCTCAGGATTACAGAGCACAAACAGATCCCAGAAGTGACCTTTGGTGGGTGGGGCTACGCGGCACTAAGGTTTGAAAAGGGGAAAAATAAATGAAATTGCTACATCACAAATAAAGTTTGGCATACAATAGTGGCTCTCACTCCAGGACTTTAATTATCCCTCATTAAATTGGGATATCTGGTCCCCCTACTCATATCATCTGTGCCTACTCCATCTTGATCCTTATAGAGGTCTGTCACTGGTCTATTTCCTTCTCAGCCTGTGCAAAAGCAGGAAGAAAAGCTCTGGAGACAATTCCCTTCACTTGTAAGATATAAGCACCCTACATGATTTAGCAACACTTTCACTTACGGTATCATTCACTTTTTCTAGGGAGTTTCACTGAGTAAAATAAGCTTCCAAACACTCTGTAGATATTTGCTGCAAAAAACTCCCAGTCACCCAGATTCATTCCTATTCTCTGTTATTACTCTGGATGCATAATCATAAAGCACATACATACAGTGTATGTTCCATTTCATCCTCTGCAGAACATGGTTATAAGGGTTATATAAACATGGTTATATACGGTTAAATATGGTTCTATAAATAGGTTATAATTATCCATTATATATCAACAGACAGTACTGCACAGTGGAAAAACATTAAATTATCACAGGGGATGCATACTTGTTTTACACTTGAATAATTACTACCATTTAAGCCATGAATAACAAGAAAAACTTGTTAAGTGAAAGCTGGAAACAGGTGTTTCCTGTTACAGCTCAGTGGGAAACAGAATACCATTTTAGGCAAACAAAAGAGGGTCACGTGTCTTGTACAAAGTCTTGTAGTGCAAAAAAAAAAGTTTAAGGAAACACTACACTGGTAATAACATTTAAGTAATTGCCATATTCTGATGCATCTAAAAATGCTGCCATGCCCAAGCTGGTAAAAAAAAAAAAAAAAAAAAAAAAAAAGGCTAGCAGAAGTCTTTCACTGCAAAAGTGGTGATGATTCCATCATCATCATTGCTCAAAGCCTCATTTATTGGGAGCTAGGAACAAAGTAAGTCAAAGAAAGCAATGAGCAATGAGATATTACATCATAAAAATGACAGAAGCTATAAATTAAAGCAAACTTCAAAAAATTTTTCAAGCTATTTTAGTAACTGTTTCAAGCTATTTCTTTTTTGGAATGAATAGTCAACAAAGGAAATCGCAGACATTGGCAAAGTGAGACTGGCAAATGAAGAGTCTTGTTTGTTTACCAGGACGAAATATACATCTCCTTCAATTACTACCAAAATGGAATTAGCAATAAAAATGCTATTTGCAAGAGTATGGTCATGTTAATTATTAATCCAATAAACACTAACTGATCACTACTATGAAAAAGCTGATGTATTGCTAAAGCTCCCTCTGATCTTCTATTTCAGTCACCTGTTTTAACTGAAGTAGGTCAGACAGGGTTCATTTAAGCAGCTGAGCTGACAGATCTGATGGGTGGCAAGTATCTGGGAGAGAGAGAAGTGTGGACAAACACTGCAGTCAGAAGCGAATTTATGAACAAGTTGCGAATGAAATGAAACAGAGAAAATAGAGCATTCTTACCATTTTATTTAGCCATGACAAAAAAGGACACTGATTTTCAATGGTGCTTACTGTTGCATTGACACCCATGGACAGAGTGTTCGTTAAGAAGAAAAACTTAATTCTTTAGGATCTAGGTATCAGGTAGCACTCATATGGGGAATCAAATCTCTCTACCAGAATGGCCAGTTTCTGTCTGGAAGGCAACGGGAGTCTCTGTTGCCAGGATCCTTGCAGTGTCATCTTTATCTGGATTGAGAGAGACTACCCCAAATTTCTTCTGCTCAAATCTCACAATCCAGCTGGCCCATGGTCCTACATAACCACTCCAGCACATGCACAATCCATTGCTTTTATCTTAACTATATATGACCATTTTCACGCCCACAGGAACAGTTTCTACAGACTATATACAAATGTCTTACCTATATTCAATTTGACCTCTTTTGCAGCAGGAACTCTCTGGGACACTCCACCCAGGGCAATAATTAAGCATATATATTGGACTAGACACAGCAGGAGCTGGCAGGGGAAATCTTGAGAACCGACCAAAACTCCCACCTGGAGAGATCCCAGAGCCATCAGTCAAATACCTCACTGTGAAGGTGGCTGGCAGTCCTGTCAATCACCCAGATGCAAACTACTCCATTATCTCCTCTATGCAGACGATGAACCAGGGAGTTCCTGCATCCCCTGGATAGCCAATTAATGACTTACATGCACTGAGTATGCATACAGGCACAGTCCTGATATCCAGTTACAACACTCTGATAACTATAGAACAAACTTAATTTTCTTACTTACAACTCAAATCCCACAGCTCTTGCCACACTTACTATCTCCAGTTCCTACTGATTTCAGTCAGAGCTCTGGTGATCTCTAATTGTCTGAAAGCCTCACAGAGAGATCATTCGGTACACTCTCATTCAAAAAACAACTACTGTGAGAAGTAACCAACCTTTTAAGCTACATGATAACATGGTAAGACGCATATGCTTCCTTTAAGGCGTGCTATATTGTGAATGACCTTGATTCTTTACTAGATACCAAAATAAACAGTTTTAGAGAAATAATCAGTGTTCCATCAGCCACAGAATAAATACAAGTGACTAATGCAAAGGAGATTATTTTGTTTGTGCTCAGATCAAGTCTGCAT
The DNA here is from genome assembly GCF_965638725.1 of Aptenodytes patagonicus. Taxonomy (NCBI): domain Eukaryota; kingdom Metazoa; phylum Chordata; class Aves; order Sphenisciformes; family Spheniscidae; genus Aptenodytes; species Aptenodytes patagonicus. The sequence continues at coordinate 17,025,482 of NC_134958.1, forward strand.
ATTAATCCTAAAGCTTAACAGAGAGAGGTTAACCTCAGTGGTGATGAACGTGGGTGATCTTTCACAAAAGAAAGTCTCCCTCCCAAGTAGAATAATAGAGGAAAAGCAATGCTCTCAAGAAAAAAAGTTATAGGTTCTGAGAAGATGAAGAGTCCATACGTTATATCCAGAGAGCACAATCTTGTTCTTTCCAATACTTTTTTTTGATTGGGAGAAATAAAAGAAATGGTTTCTTCTTTGAGTTTAACGGCATAGTTATGCTCTTCAAAAAGCCACCCAAACTCAATGGACCACTGATGATAAAACCATGTCACAAAACTGCTTTTTTTGCTCTCTAATAAAACAGACATATAGTCTGGATATATTTCAATTCCTGACCAGCAAAACTTAAGCTGTTTACCTACCCACCTGCTTTTTCTGGAGGGTTGCAGACTAACACACATGACATTTAATAGAAATATTTGCAACCATACTCAAATATATTGCTTCAAAACACTGAAAATAAAACTGCCCTTTCTTCAGGCTCTCAGGCATTGTTAGAAGGCAAAACACTGCTGACTGCAAATGAAGGGCCTGATATTGATCTCCTTTACCTATCAGAACTATAAATCCCTTGACACTAACAGAATTAGTATAATTTATTTTAATATATAGAAGAAAAAATCCGGTCCCTACAAGTTCCTGAGCTTACAGACTGCAAAGTACATCCAGAGTAGCTGGATGCAAAGGACATTATCCTCAAGGAGTCCTGATAACATTTAGATACAGACTAAGCCTTAAATTTGCATTTCCTTGTGTGTATTAGATGATATTACCAGCTGAATATAGCCTAATTGCAGTATACTGCATTTTAATTAAAGATATACAAATATCTTTATTATAAATAAAATTATAATTGAAATGAAATTATAAATGAAATGAATAATTATAGAATAATTACTATTAATCATCAGGAACATTTACTATTCTATTTCACTTGTTACCTGAGAAGTATTAAAAATGAAAAGCTATGGAGCCTTGCAGGGTAGAAGTACCACAATCGCATTTTTAACTAATTCAGAGTTCTCATTCCTTAACTCTCTCCAAGAAATTCAAACACTGTTTTTATAGCTTAATAAACAATGTATTTTTCTAATTAAAAGGGTTTACTACCAATTTATTATTCAGATCCCCAGTTCCTTTGCAACACATTCATCTTAAATGAAGGATCTCCACAGACTGCAAGATCATCATGGAAATATTTCCATGGCATCATGAACAGACGATAGTTGTCAGTGAGCAGGGGCCACAAGCCAAACTCTAATGTGTTCAGTTCTCTGCAGCTTTTAACATAAATGACACCTGGGACACCCTTGACAAAGCACTACTGAGCAGCTTATATGTCGCTAACAAGGTAGACATTCAGCAATAAAAGAGCTTTTTCTTGTACGGGACTTTCAAAGTGGCAACAAGCAACTACTTATTCTCTCCCCTAAAAGATCCACTCTTCCCCCCCCCCCCCCCCAACTCCAAACAACCTGTACAAGGGAGGGACAGAAAAAATATTGAAATCAGTATTGGGGTTTTTTTTGTTAAGCTGTAAATAATTGTATATTTATTTTAATTAAAGACAAAGGAATCCCTTTCATAAGCTACCGTAGAGAGATTAAATATGGAGCAGATTCAGACTGGAATCACCAATGAAAACTTAAAGACACTTAAACTGAATTAACTCAGATCTGTATCAGTGGCAATTAAGTCAGTCAAAACTCCATGATGTCAGAAATATTTTAAATCTATGACATTAGTATATCCAGAATTCTTATCATCTCCTTTATTTTAATGCTTTCTCCACTTCTGAAAATAACAAGTATTTCTAAAACGAAAAGCTTTCAATCACCTGAAAATGGGTCTAAGTATGAATTCTTTCAATTAATGGAAGAAAACTTAGAGTGTTTTTTCCCCCTTATACATTGTCCGACATGATTCATAAACACCCAGAAACCTTTCTGGTTAAATTTTAAAGTGTTCTTATTTTCATAAAAACCTAAGTGGAAAAAACCAATGCAACATCACCTTCACTGGTTGCTATAGGTTTATACAACACAGTTGTTTTTAAATTTGAGACAATAAACAGAGGCACCAATGTGCTAGAGTTACGCTGGGGGGTGTTGGGGGGTTTTGGTGGTGGTGGTGGTTTGTTGGCTCCTCCCCCCCCCCGCCCTGTCCAAGAGCACTATCATTTTCAGCTGTCACACAATTACTAAAAATCCTAAAATTGTTAATTAACTTATAACTCCAATTAAATGCCGGTTGCAAATCAAACAACTTTTCCAAAACACACATTGTCACATGACATGATGACACAAGTACCGTTTTAATTCACTTTAAATACTTACTTCTCATCGCTCAGTGACCATGAATGGTGGACATTCATTGTTACTGCAGTGACCTAAAATGTAAGCCTTTCAGCTTATTATTTCTTGCTCTTTGTTCTCATTAAGAGCATAGTTATGCTCTGTGTTTGGGGACCTAGGCCAGTCAGGCTACTCAACTGCTTAAATATGAGCACGTCAAAACCGTTTTGTTGCCTAAGGTCATGCACGTTACTCTCCCAGTCACTGACAGATATGCATCACTAAAATTGTAATACTAGACCTTTACCACTAGAAAAACTTCTGGTAAGTAGACAATGATACACAGCTATCTAATACAGGTTCATCTGTAAATGGTACTGATACATACTGAGAGATTGCTGCTGTGGTCTGTAACTCACCAACACAGTGACGCAAAATACACTGTTATAAGACCTAACTGTGAGTAGTATTATCCTTAGAGCAAGTAAGTACATTAAAAACACACTTTTACTTATTTGGAACACTGGGGTATAATTATTTCCCTTTCTTATTTGTTATTCAGAAAATGGTATATGCCTGTGCATTAGGTTGCATGCTTATGGGGCACCCAAAGTATTTTGCTTATAAAATTTGCAGCAGCTTGTGGTGACACCATGATCTATTGTGACATGCTGCTTCAGCTTGAAGGATGCTTAATAGAAGAAACTGGCATGACAAAACATAATGCTTTAGTCCCTCTCATAATCAAAAAGATTAAATCACTATGAAAAAGTGGAATTAACCTCAGATATATATTGAAAGGGATATTTCTTGGAAAAAAGAAAACAGAAAATGACTCTTCGTAAGTGCAAGGAACAAGTGTGTAGCCTGAAATTACTCTGTAGATACCTTTCTGAGTGAGAAAGCACATGATGTTTATGTTTGAGTATTTTCAAGATAACGTAGCACACTAAGTTAAATAGGAAGATACCGTGTAATCTGTCAACAAACATGTAAGACTAGTTATTACAAAGGATATACCTGAAGGGGATAATTATCAAAGTCAGTGATTCCCAGCACAGCTAAATCACTTGTTTAGTCAAATCTTTTTTAATTGTATGCTCAGTACTGGACATTTTAAGTGAAACCACTGCCTCATCTCATTTATATTGTCCCTTGATTCCAGTGAGGAGACATTGTGTGTGAAGACAAAATGTAGCCTTTAACACACATCCTAACAGCAACTAAATCCCCTGATTATGAAATAGATGGCGCTCTCTTGCACCTCTGGACTGTCTCAATATATTTTAGTGAACATTTAATGGATTTTTTGCATACTTGAGGAAGAAAATATGTGATCCTACATATAAAAGTCTCACATGGGGAGTGTGTAGCGTTTGTTCCTAAGTGACAGAAAGGGGGGAGGGGCCGGAGAGAGAGAAAAATCAGTGTGCAGTTTTGAGCTTTCTAACCTCTCCTATAATCCACTTAAAGGAGAGAAGCATGCCTTTGGCGCATGTTACAGTCAGAACAGCAGTGGAGCAGACATAATGGCACATGACTGACACAGATTCTAATTCTGTTGTCGTAGTTACAGCAACAGCTTTATGATTAGGAAGCTCTCTTCACTTTTTCATTTGCATTAATCCTCTTCTATGCTTGATACTTATATGCGTGATACTTATAATGTGTCACTACCTTTGCCTGTCTGATGCTGTAGTTGGATCTACAGACCATTCTCAGCAAGGCACTGTTCAGTATTCGTAAAGGGCATGAAGCTGGTCCTTCCTTTGCACTGCTTCTCTCCCTGCTCCCAGTCACACTAGGGAAGCCACTTGCATCAGGCTCTGTTCTGCTTTCTGCTGTTTAAAGCAGCCCACACCTACTCTCTATGGAAAACTGCTTACAGGCTTTTCAAAAATGATCTTACTGAATACATTTTTATAAGCCTAATTTACATACAATTTATACTACATTGAATTTCTCTTCCATTCTTATCTCCTATTACCTTGGATAACTGAGAGATGACTAAGTAGTTCTATTAATTGGCAAGTGTATTAAATGTTTTGAACTGTTGCTATAAATAGGGTTCTCTTCCACTGTGAAAACAAAAAGGCTGAAATGCCTTTCCTAAGGCTTTTGGTTTGACGGCTACACTTTTCTGGAACAAGAAACCCCATACTTTGAAACAAAGCCTGGACAAGCAGATTTAGCACAGAACTGTCCAAAGCTGTCTTCCTTCCCAACCATGGTGCCACAAAGAAAGGGCTCTCTGCTGTAGTTCTTAGTTAGTTCTTCTACTTAGTTCTGTAAGTAGAAGAAAATGGCTGGCAGATCCACATAGCATGATTTCCCTGATTCTTCACCATTAGTCTTAATACGAATTAAAATATCTGAAATGCTGTCAGAATGGCATCTATTACAAAACCTGTTCCTCCTCTGCCTGCTTCCATGTGTCTCATAAATTCTGCTTCCTCTGCTAAGGCAGGTCTGGCTAGAAAGTGCTTTAATGCTAAAATCAAAATTCAAACCTTCGCTTGCAAATGCTTTTTTGTTGGCACTAATTCAGTTAATTCATAGCTGTAGAGACATTAAGTATGATCTGCCAGGAATAGATCACTGTATTCAACATTATTTTAGATACAAATAATGTATCTAAAACAGAAGAGGCTTCATGGCTGAAGAATTAGCAGTCTACTAAGCCTACAGTTGATTGAGCACGAAATCTTTTTATAATCAAAATGATCATTCTGTATCAAACCCACTTCCCAAAATTCTTTTTGAAATAAAGTATGTATAGATGTCTTCCAATGTATAGGGCACAGAAAACCTTGAGTGAAAAAGTGAGTAAGTCTAATGGCATGCTGCCAGGCAATTGAATCAACTAGAGAGAACTCGTCCAATGACAACAGGTCAGCTGCTGACTCTTTGAAACGTTACTCATAAGTACATTACTTTCTAATTTCATATTCAAAACACTATTTCAGGGATAACCTGAACATAAGTCTTTTTGTGAATTGTATAGAAGATTAATCAGGATATTAAGAAGCGTATGCCACAGTACTTACACAGACAATAATCCCTAATAAGTAAGAATTTTATCACAAGAAAAAAAGGAATAGACTAATATTTGGAACGTGATTAATCATCACACTGCAAATCAGCATATTCTAGTCCTCCAGCTCCTTACATAATCCTCCATCTTCCCCTTTCAACTGATTTTCTGCTACACTTACTAGCACAGAAAAGATCTTACCATTTCGCTTAGGCTTTTACACAGGCTTTGCACAGCCCATACAGTTGCGTAGGCTTCCATAGCTATAACTACTCAGCACACACATAATTAGAACTATCAGAATTGCATTAGGCAGTTCCCAACACAGGAACTGCTAGACTTAGAAAAAAGACAAAACTGGAAAGGCATATAGTATGTGTTATGTTGCCTTGACCTCCTGAAAGTCACAGCAAGAGAACACAGTTCTACTGACGTGTAGGGGATGGATATATTGTTGCCAAATTAAATGTTGGGAGGAAGTCTTTGGGTCACTTCTGGACTCCAGCACATTTTATAGTTAACTGTATTTTAACTACACTACTTTGACTTTGGAGCAAATCAGCTGTCTTGCTATACTCTAATCAGGTCATCCAGAAAACAACCAAAAGCAAGACCTTGCTGAAAACCAGATGCATCTGAAAGCAGAACTTTCTGACTACACAAGTAAAATAAAAACATCTTACACAGAGCAGAATATTAGATTAGCATTTTATTTTGGAAATGGGCACTGTAACGTAAAAAAAGGACTTTATTTTCTACTTGTCCTTTTTAATTGCATCAAATTGCAACGATTTCATTGCATCATGAGACACTGAGCTACATTAACCATATGGTGCTAGTTTGAATCATACGATATAACACTCATTCTCATTACCTATCACTTTAAGACAGTGGCACACAAGCAAGCATGACAACATATTTTTGTTTGATGGGCTTCTTTTGTTTTAAACCCACATCCCATGCTTCTGGCACTTTCTGTGAATTAAGTGTCAGGAGAGAGCAGAATCTAACATAGATTATAATCTGAAAGTACACCTGAATAAGTCATATTCTTCAGTTAGCCACTAGAAAAAAAAAAAATTAAAGAACACCCCTGTGATCAAATGGTGCAAATCTGTAAGTGTTTTGGATTTAATTAAGAATTAAGAGATTGTATTTTGACTGAAAAAATTAAAGCCAGACTGTGGCTGGATCTTACTTGATCTGGGGAAGACTAAAAAGACTGCATGAGAAGAAAAATAAGCTAGAATGGAGTAATTTAAATATATTTAACTAACCATTGGGAAAATGCGTCAAGAAAAATGGTATTTTTTTCTGTCACTTGAGGCCTTCACCTCAGGATTGCAATATCTCTAAAACATCTATTCAACTAGAACGTACTGGTGCATGGACAGGTGATGAAATAATCAGAAGATTTTCAAAGTCTCTCTATGCATATTAAGTCTATGAGAAAATGAAATCAGGGATTTATGCAGAGCATGTGCACTATGTTCACGCTTTCCACATTATCCGTATGCTTTCATATCACCAAAAGTGGTGGATTTTTTAAGATTTGCAGCAGTATATTTAAGGCAGAGCATGTTAACTTTGGGTCCACTGAAGCCAATAAGATGTAGCTCCCGCCTTGCGCACTGAAGTTTTGCCACTGGTTCCAGTAAAAGCAGCATTAATCTCATTATTAGACAAACTAATATTTGGCCATTTTAAAAGTGGTCTGCACTTCAGTTGCAGAGGAAAAATAGCTGATTTCCAAAAAGCCCTGTCCACAGATTAATGGGAACCTATATACTGATATACTTTACTGAAGAAAAGTAACATATCACTCAAACTCTGGATGGATTCTCTCAACCCAAGATGGCATTCAATATCAGGAAGAGCACCAATGCCTAGCCCTCTTCTCAATCTTTCAAATACTCTCCTAAAAGTTGGACAAGCCTTCCCCAGCTATGATCCCCAGCTAAATAGATAAGTCACAGAGAAAGCTGGTATTTAGATATAACACATCTTTGCTAATAATCCATTAAATATTATGGCCATAGTTTACACAAGAAATGTATAATTATTTAGCAGGGAAATGTAATGTACTGTGGATATATGGAAAATTCCAATGAGAAAGGATTAACTTGATGGTGTGAGAAAAGGCATGACGCAACAAATATTATACTCCATTGTACACATACAGGATGTCTTGTCAAGGAAAGAAGTAATTTATGCTCCTTTTACAATTTATAACAAATCATCATTAAAGAGCGAAACAGAAATAATTAAGATTCTCATACAGTCCTAAAACTTTCTACATGCTTTAGGACGCAAAATTGCAGTGAGGGCCAAAATTGCCCTAGGGCCATAGCTGCCACCTATCATTAACTTTAAAGGCTCTCTGGATACTACTACATGAAAGGGTGGAAAGTGAAACTCAAATTCTATGGGTGTAACTCATTGGCGAGTCTGTAGTCAAAGCTGTTTGTTCCTGTTGCTACTGTTTTTACTAAAGTTGTAAAGCATTTGAGGTTATCAAAAAGAAATACAAAGTCAAGGTTACTTTAAAACAAAGCTTGATTAACAGATTTTTAGCAAGTTAAATCCTAACACCTAGTCTTAATTAAATTGTACTTGAGAGAGCAAGTGGTTAAAGGTTTTGTCTGTGCTGGTTATTTAAAACATGAATAGCATGAAGATGTACGGAATCTACCTGTAATCAAGATGCAAGTTGGATATTAAAATACAGTACTCACCCTAACTCAAAATAATGCTCAGGGTACTTGGCCCATCTAGGATTCCAAAGAAAACTGTTTCTGAAATATTACTCATCTCACAGCATTGTGAGCAACACAGTACAACATTATTATCCGGCCTAGCCAGCACGGATTCATGAAAGGCAGGTCCTACTTGACCAACCTGATCTCCTTCTATGACCAGGTGACCCGCCTAGTGGATGAGCGAAAGGCTGTGGATGTGGTCTACCTGGACTTCAGCAAGGCCTTTGACACCATCTCCCACAGCATTCTCCTAGAGAAGCTGGCGGCTCACGGCTTAGACAGGTGTACTCTGTGCTGGGTCAAAAACTGGCTGGACAGCCGGGCCCAGAGAGTTGTGGTGAATGGAGTTACGTCCAGTTGGCGGCCGGTCACGAGTGGTGTTCCCCAGGGCTCAGTACTGGGGCCGGTCTTGTTTAATATCTTTATCAATGATCTGGATGAGGGGATCGAGTGCACCCTCAGTCAGTTTGCAGACGACACCAAGCTGGGCGGGAGTGTTGATCTGCTCGAGGGTAGGAAGGCTCTGCAGAGGGACCTGGACAGGCTGGATCGATGGGCCCAGACCAATTGTATGAGGTTCAACAAGGCCAAGTGCCGGGTCCTGCACTTCGGCCACAACAACCCCATGCAGCGCTACAGGCTTGGGGAGGAGGGGCTGGAAAGCTGCCTGTCGGAAAAGGACCTGGGGGTGTTGGTCGACAGCCGGCTGAACATGAGCCGGCAGCGTGCCCAGGCGGCCAAGAAGGCCAATGGCATCCTGGCCTGTATCAGAAATAGCGTGGCCAGCAGGAGGAGGGAAGTGATCGTGCCCCTGTACTCGGCCCTGGTGAGGCCGCACCTCGACTACTGTGTTCAGTTTTGGGCCCCCCACTACAAGAAGGACATTGAGGTGCTGGAGCGTGTCCAGAGAAGGGCAACGAGGCTGGTGAGGGGTCTGGAGAACAAGTCTGATGAGGAGCGGCTGAGGGAACTGGGGTTGTTTAGCCTGCAGAAAAGGAGGCTGAGGGGAGACCTCATCGCTCTCTACAACCACCTGAAAGGAGGTTGTAGCGAGGTGGGTGTTGGTCTTTTCTCTGAAGTAACAAGTGATAGGACGAGAGGAAATGGCCTCAAGTTGCGCCAGGGGAGGTTTAGATTGGATGTAAGGAAAAATTTCTTTACTGAAAGAGTGGTGAAACATTGGAACAGGCTGCCCAGGGAAGTGGTGGAGTCCCCATCCCTGGAGGTATTTAAAAGACGTGCAGATGAGGCGCTTAGGGACATGGTTTAGTGGGCATGGTGGTGTTGGGTTGACGGTTGGACTCGATGATCTTAGAGGTCTTTTCCAACCTCAATGATTCTATGATTCTATGATTCTATGGAAAAGCTGCAATGACCAAACTTTTTCTTACACTCTATGCAGAGTCAATACTGTCATGTTCCTACTGTTCAAATTAATCAGGCATTTATTGATTTATCCAAAAACAATGCTTGCCCTCGTACTCACATTTCTAAGTCTTCATAACACACGTTCTGTGTTATGTTCTTCTACTGAAAGTTCAGATCCTTGTTTTGAAAATCAAAATCATACAAATTAAAGTGCAAGTAAATATTACTTTTTCATATTCATTGGTAATCCATTACCACTAGTGGGTAAATACCGATGCTCTTGATCAGACTGACTAGCAGCCAGTCCATACAATACGCAGCTCACAACTTGATAATCAAGTATCAGACTATCAATCAGAATAAATTGGTCATACTCATTTCAACTTAATTAGGAAGTGGAACTGACAAGACTGTTGTGACAGTAAATGAAAACAGCAATAGTTAGACACCAGGAGAACATGCATAAGAACAATCATATACCTGCAGCTACAGGATATTAAATACACCTTCCCAAATTACTGGGGGAGGGTGGGGAAAATTATTAAAAAAAAAAAAAAAAAAAAAAAAAAAAAAAAGGAAAAACCTTACACCTACCTCTATTTTTGCTGGGACGTAGATTCTTATGTTCCCCAAGAATTGGTCCACGTTACTATGCAATGATACACCCTGAGAAGAGGTCGTGTTCTCATGAGCTCAGGCGACCTGGAACAACATTAATAAAACAGTTCAAGGTTTGATTTATATGTGCCAAATTTCAAACTGCTGAAGTATTCTCTGTATGTAGCATCCAGCTTTGGAGTTAAAGGTATTTCAATCAGAGGCTCTTTAAATTTACGTATTTTTAAAGTAAAACCAACTGGTTTTGTCAATAATCCCACAGAAAACTTACATTAAAAATGTTTGTTGTTGCTGTTTTTTAAATCTGCGTAATATTAGAATAACTGTATTTTTCTGAAATAACTGTTGGCTTCTGGAGTATTTAAACAGCTTTTTCTGCAGTCTAGTTACACTAATATTTTCAAAGAAAACCTTAATAGTACAGGCTGGATGTTTTTCAGTATTAAAAGTAATCAATTCTCTACTTGAATGGAAATGACTAGTATATTCGTATATCATTTACACAGCTATAGGCTAACAAATATTATACTTTCAGTGTGACTTTGGTTATTTATAGACAGTATGTGTTCCCAGGAAAGACATTTCAAGACCGGGGATCCACTTAAGCACCACAAGAATGAATAATGCATTTCAAACAGACATATTTGGCACAATGGAATGAGCTGGTTCCTCACTGTCACAGCTAAGAGGAATATGGACGTTTGAATTTGCATCTTAATTTTTTATTTTTTGTTTTATTGAAACAGCAGCCAGTGTACCACATCTCAAAAACCCTTCACTCTCAGCTATGAAATATAATTTAAGCATTGATGTTACAAACTTTAAAACAAGTTAGTAATAACAGACTATTAAAATTATCATGCTACGTATAATAAATATATGCTCTGAAAGACCTTAGTATTGAGAACATAAATATAGTACAAAGATCACGGGGTTTGTAGAGCTCATTCTAAATCAAGAAAATGACAACAGATGATCAAGGAAGGCATTTCAAGGTTTCTCCTGTGAGTTAGACTTAATGAAATAATCCCTGTCAACACTGATGTTACTTTACACCAGGGGTTCAAGCTTATTTGCTTTACATGCTCAAGGCTGATGACTATTTTTAAATGCTGACTTTTATAGCACATTACAGTGTTCAATTGGACAACAGCACACAACTGAAATCAGAAAGGGGGCATTCATGTGTAAGCATTATTACATCAATGAAATTTATGACAGTGGAAATACAATGGGTTTTCTCTACAAGTTACACAATATTCACTGTGCAGAGTGTAGTTGTAAAGATACTTAATCACTGACTCTACCTTTTTGCATCCAGTAATAATTCAGAAACTTTCCTTCTCCATTTTCTGTTTTTTGTTTTAAGTGTTGAAGCAAATTTTTAAATGCAAAAACTATTACAATTAATTGGGCTGACATATATGAGAAGCAACAGATTCAACTTCCCCCCAACCCAATGAAACCTATAATATCACATTCTAGGCAACACAGCTCAGTTTATTTTATTACAGAAAGGATATCCCAAGTCCTCAGAATGCTATTTCCTTTTTAAAATAAATAAATGTAACAGAGTGCTGAGGCCATAACCATGGGCTGAGTAGTGCAAACCACTGAACATTCACAGCAAACCAGACAATCTGCAAACAAACAAGCAGACGCTCTTAGCATAGCTTAGCAAGACTGTCCAACTTGCATGAACTAGAATGCCACTGTTGTTGAAATCCAATTAATTTTTTTCCACTACAACTGAGACACAAAGAAGCTGCTTTATACTGAAAAATTAATGAAAGCATTAGCATAATTGACATAATTCCTGTTGAAGTGAGATCAAGTGATTTCAACAACAGATAGATCACATCTTTCAAGAGGAAATCTATGTAAAGTAAAGGCATGGACAAGATTCCAAATCTGTTTTGCAAAATTTTTTAAAACAATTATGTTAATGCCTTACTTCACCCTCTCAGCAATATTAACAATGTCATGAATTGAAAAAAGTAACTTCAAGTTTATACCTATATTTCAAGGTGAATGGCACTTAGACTTTGTGCAAACATTAGGTAGTTTTAAAAGCCCCATATCTATGTTAATGAGACTACAAAGGAGACTGCATTGTTAAATACTGTACCTGCACAGTCTATTGCTAGTACATGAGGAAGCTTAACAGTGTGAGTGACCTTGAAGAACATTAACATTCACCAGAACAGCATTGAGCCAGCCCTTGCTGCAAAACTACATTCTAAGTATAAACAAATTGGTATAAAAGACTGTATGTGCATGGAAGGAAAGGAATCCGGGGGCTGAAACTCTGGGTTACCTCTGCAGTGAAACCATTCTGCACATTAGCAGAGATGTGCTGCATAGAGACAAGTAGCTTACTCATGCTTTTACTCGGCTGGTTCGTCCTACAAAGTAGTAGTTGTAATTTGCATCTGTTCTTAAGTGGGGCAGGGGGCGTGGTGGGAAGAATATAGGGGAGATAGGTGATCTGTTATCAGAAGCTGATTTTGATCATATAAACAGCTTACATAACACTGCAGCAAGCGCCTGGGAAGCCCTGCAGAAAGACTGATAAATGATACCATGATAATTCTACAAGAACAGATAACTGACATGATTCATACTGAAAGACAGATTGATTGCACAGAATACAACTCAATAAATATGAGAAAGAAGTGAAGGTGAAAAAAATATTAGAAACTTTAACAATATAGTAATAAGGTCCTATGAAATCAGGAATAGCTTGAGGTTCGTTTTTCTGTAGGAGCTTATAATTGACTCTGAAGCTGAGACATACAGTCAATTGCCATTGAGGTGTCTTTTCCTTTTCAAAGAGTAACTTGAAGGTTATGTCAACCCTCTTTCAGTAGCATCACAGTCCATGTACTGCTACTCTTACTATTAGGAACTCTGTGAACTGTAGTAAAGATTTTTCTATTGCAAAGACAACATAACTTAAATGACAGACCTTACCACATTGAAAAGGCTCAGTTTCAACTGGTAAGTACTATATCATGAATCATGGAGCTGAAATTTAAGTTCTCTTGTTATGTCAAATTAATCTGATTTCAATTTTAGAAATTGTATCAGAAACTAATATCCAATAGGAATTTTGCTAGAATAAGACCTATAAGGCCATGTGCTATTTGTCAAATACCATAGGCAAGTGTGTTAATAAATATTACTTACTTTAAAAAATTCTTTAAAGGAATGCATTACCCAAACAGCTTGCTGACAGAGAGGGGAAGGCAGAGAACATGAAAGGATCTGAATAGCAAAGCCAACATAAATTTGTGCAGTAATAAAATAATAATGGTGAAACAGTGACTTAATGTGACACAGAGATGAAAAGACATCTTGTAATCTCAAACATTTCTCCGAAAAATGCAAAACATTCTGCCATTTTCCAGTGCAGATATAAGTTTGTATCACTTTCCAGAGCAATCTGTGAATTGCAACATAAATTGCATGTGAAGTGTAAGCTGGTTACAAGACTTAAAAGAGTAAAACGCTAATAGAAAATATAATTCATTTGTCGCACTAACCACGAAAGTATATTATGAATTATCGTATTTATTAGGTCTCCTAGTATAAGCACATAGCATACTGATCGATGTGTACAGAGCTTGTGGAGATTTATTAAGAGAGTTCTGAGCGTTTTCAAAGAGTACATGAATTAGTTTGCAGTTTATACTTTCTTCACCTTCTCATGGCTTTTCTTGTTGCTCAGACTCATTTTGTTTCCTCAGTGAATCCATCTCATCCATACTTTATACTGAACTGGTACACAAGAAACGCTTTACTGACTGTCTTATGGTACCACTTCAATAACTGCTACATTCTGTTGACAATCTCACAGTTCGCATTCATTCTACCTTAATCCAGACTGTATTTCACCAATAGATAAAACATATGTGCTTGCTATAGACCACTATAGATCCTTTGAAAGGATATTTTCTTAATATAAAGTATCTCTCTTTCATCATAATGTTACCCCATACTTAATTATATTGGCTTCATTATATTAATTTCCTGATTAACTGTTGAAAAAAATTCGTCTGGTTCAATAAAAAGCTTTTGGACAACAACTGCAACTAAAATTCCAGTTGAGTCAAAGACATAGGGAAAGAAATTATGAAGAACTGTGTATACACAGTGATACAACGTTGTAAATCCAGTTCAGCACAGAACTGATTCCTTTCACGTTGCATAGCATCAGAAGGGAACATCTCGTGATGTCTAATAAGCACCCTAATTTTAGCCCAAACCTTCAAGCCAAATCTAGACATTGTACCATGCCTTATCACAACTGAATATAAGCTCCTTTGTGCTTACAGAAATTTAAATATACAAATTTAAAAAGGAGCAGTGATCTACACTTAAGGGGGTTTATTTGAAAGTAAGAAAGGATGACTGCATTTATTAAAATAACTAATTCTTTCTACATTGTTGTAGAAACCAGGACATATATCCATATGAAGCCTCACTTTTCTTAACGTTACAATCTAAAATGTTAGTGTTTCTCATTTTAATGTAGTTCATTATTTTGCTAGACATAAGAAAAACAGCAAATCCATGTAGTTTAAAAGAAATGTGGAGGTGATTGCTCGTTTGTGATATTGAATTGGGACCTTAGTTATGTTCCTCCCAGTCTACTGGTGGTACTTTACTTCCCAAATTTTAAAATGAGGCTGAGATATTTAAGTTTATTATGGATATACATCTGGAATATATGGAATATATATGGAATATATATCTGGAATATATATGGAATCTATATATTCCAGATAATGTAAAATCTAAACTGCAGCTCTGCAATGCAAAAGATTGTTCTATGCTTCTTGTGATTGTCCTTAGTTAATACACAAATGTCAAATTTGATGTTAAGTTCATTTCAGCATTTTAACATTAATATCAAGCATCTATTTATATGCCCCTGTGAGATGGGACTCTATCTTTTAAGATCTTTTGAGATAATAATTTCATTGTCTTCATTTAGTGAAAACATTATTTTTCTCTATGATATATTTGGAAAGAGTTTTAAAATTACATTTAGTCCCTCATCTCCATCAGTCATAATTTATTTCTTCTTTTCAACATATTTATTATTTATTAAAATACATTACATTTACTTTATTAACTCATTCTGTTTCTTCCTCTGATCTAGCTTACAGGGTTGTTTGGTTGTTCTGTTTTTCTTTTTTTCCCTATGCCTTCCTACTACCAAATCGACTTTCAGTCAAAGACTCCAGGAGGCAAGAATACTCAACATCCACTCTCATCTTGAGCATCACAGATTGAACCTGTAATGTCAGCAGTTCAGCAGTGAATTACTATTACAAAGGGAGAACACATCTGTCACCTCCATGAAGCAATCTCAACACCTCATTGCTGCTTTAAGCTCTAAACTTGGCAGTTAAGTACTGAAGGGTTCTGAGGAGGAAGGAGATCAAAGAATAAGAATGAGCACAGGCTCATTAAATTATGACTACTATGCATATTTTTAATTCAGATTCAATAGCTCAAATATTTATGTATAGAAAAATAATAAAATATACTAAGATAGGTGGTGAATATTTTGAAATATACTTCTGAGCAACCACTATATTGTGATAAAAATAAATCATTTGGTGCCTAAGGTAAGAGAACCCAGAACCTGATAAAATACCCAATGATTCTAATGAAAGCACACTTCCATGCCACTGCAGTACATGCTGAATTGACTTTTAACACTTCAATTTTAAGGGTCTACCCCTGTAAAAGGACTACACAAACTTGTACACAAAACTAATGAAGCAGTTCAGCCAACATAATTTGAACAGCTCTGAGCTTTTCAGGGTTCCAAACCCACTGTGCATATCTGAAAATATATCTTCTTCCCAGTAGTTTCTATTAGCATATTAATGAACATAGCAACTTTAGAGCCGTCTATGTTCAGAAGTTAACAGAGCAACTTCTATTGAGTGCAGTTGCAGCAAGATTCATCCTTTTGCTTTCTGAATTCAAAATACAGCAGATAGAATAATCTTGCATTGCATGCTAAAGTCTTTGTATTATCAGGTACAAGAAATTACTGGAAAATTACAATTGAAAGCCCCAATAAGGTATACAAGGGAAAAAGTGATTTTCAAAATTAGAGAAGTAGTTCTGTATTTTTATAGACAGATGAGGAGCTATGTCTAAAAGACAGTTTGCAATCCTTGAGTACAGTGTGCTTATGCTTGTGCCAATAAATAGATCCAAGGCTAGTAGATACAGTGCATCCTAGAGTGCTCAGAGCCTTAAAGATAGTGTGGTAAGATTTATTAAATGATAAAAGGACAAGGCTGTCCCTGGGTGATGAACTGGAAAGAACAAGAGAAAATAATGAGCAGGTTTTGCTTGTTTCAGCAAAGCCATATTGATGTGTCAAAGTAAAAATCAATGAAAGAGTGACTGTACAGACTAGCTGTTCTTGTCAGAAAAAGACAACTACCTACCCATTGGGATAAACTGATTTAAATTAAATAATACATCAAAAACACTTAATTTGACATACTTCCTCTTATCGTTCATCAGTGCTAGTCAACAGAGATTTTCAGAAAAATGACGGTCTTTCCTCCACTGCTGCCACATTATAACATAATAACCTACATTTTACTTATTAATATATTAATTTATTATCTCCTTAACAGTAAAAGAAGTTGAGTAGGCTAAGGATTCAGAAACAGAATACTCTGGGGAAAACAGCTTATTTAGTGCAAGGGAAGTGTATATATTTGCCTGCATATCAAAAGGAAAGATTATAATATTTTTAACTGATTTGTCTACAGCACAAGGACAGTTAATAAAGAAGAGATCTGATACCACATTTGTATCACATAGTTATGATTGAGAACATTTCATTCACAAGGGTTCTGTAACTCAAGGGAAATAGGATTGCTAACTGCAGAAATGTTGATTATATAAGAAATACCTAGCTAAAATTTGCAGATAATTGTTTTGTTTTTAATAATCCACATGGCCACTGCCATGAAAATCATTACTATTGGATCAATAAGAGAGTGCAGAAATAATGACTGCACTTACTCATTGGTAGTGTTTCATTCACACTATAACATCTAGGTAGTCCCTACATTCCTTGTTGCACGGACTATTTAAATATTTGCAGATTCATATTTGCAAGGAAATGAAGATACATGAGCGGGTATTCTTAGTCACACCTCTAACTTCTGTCCCATTTTTTTCATCTGACAGTTTCAGTCACTAGCACGGAACAGCTACTCAGCACAGCCACAGTGTTCACCTTCATTCTCTTAAGAAAAGAGTGTGTTCTTGATGCATAGTGCCCTATGCTCCAGAGATAAGGGATGGGGGTCAACGTTGGACATGAAGAGTTCAGTACTTAATAAGAGAAAGTGCAGTTAGAAACCCAATCACCCATGTAAAGACTCAAGTTATCTGAACAAATGCCCTACTGTCTGTTTTGGATCCAGAAGAGAGATGCATTTGGGGTCAAGACTTCCACTCCTTCCACATCAGGGAACACATGCCCTACTGTGAGAGATCATTTCAGAAGAGACTGGTGGACTAAATCAGGGAAATCTCCCGTGGTAACTCACCCATAGTAATATGGTACTGTTATCCTCAATCAATAGGTACTCACAGCTGTGACAGATTTTGTTCTTCTTTTTTAAATAAAATCCTGGTTTTTGCATTATAGTTAACCAGGTGTGTTACTAAAAAAGATGTCTCTGAATAGGCAGTTGTATCAACTCAGTGCTGATGCATGCCTCAAGAGGCAGCAAAACCAAACAAAAAGTAAAAAAAGAAAGCCCCTGGAAAAGGCAAAGTCACTCTACTCATTGTTAAGAGAACAACTTCCATTTATTAAGGTTGGCTCCTGCATTTGTTACGGATGCAATACTTCCAACGCACTCGTCCTAATGAATCATTCCTAATGATTCCTAAACAATCTGAATTCTGCTTGTGGAAAGTTGAGAAAAAATACTCGGCATATGAAAAAATTGCTCACTCTTCAATCCAAACGCATGCACCAATTCTGTGAGAATTTCTTCCTCATTCTGAACCCCACCAGATCCTTCAAACTATCCTGAATGAGTCACTGCTCATTCTGTTACACAGAAGTACCCTGAAGCCTGTTCATGCCTTCCAGACTACGCAGGCATCATCTTCTGTTTTTAGCAAACACTCTGTGCCTGCATTTCTAGTCTTTTGAAAACCTCCACCTCTATCTTTGAGTGGCTGGTACTGGCTCCTTTGCACAGCTCCACAACCCAGTACAGCAGAAACTTTGCTAGTCTCGTATTTCTTTATTCCCAGTGGCAAGTCTGCAGATCAGGATGAAGTGCGGGGATCCCATTCATTCCTCACTTACGCATGAGTGCTAACTTGACAAACACTGGCACAAATGCATCTGGTAATGATGGAGGAAGACAGGCAACATGTAATCCATTTTTTATATCCTTTCTTCAATGAGATGACACAGAAAATTCATTGATTAGCCAGAAATGTTCCCATTCATTCAGCCAAATTTTTGATTTAAGGGGTGAAAGTGCAAAATCGCACTTTGAATGATGAACTTAAACAATATAAAGCTTACTAATGTTCAACATTGCATGGAGTTTGTATACATGTGAAAAATAAAACTGATCACTGGTAGAAGACACCGTGATGGAGCCCTCGTGAGACCTTCCATGGAACACAAGTCTCAACACTGCAGTAATTGTGCCATTTTTACCACAGTGGATGTACAGTGTCATGCAACACTGCACACCACCCTGTTAAAGTTCATTTACTCACAAAGAAGTGCACATAGCAGTTGGAAAACAACAGGGTGTATCAGCACAGAATACACTAAGTCTTTCTACTTCTGTTTTATCTGACAATTATTATATTATATAACAAGAGATTAAATATGTCAACAAAAGACTTGATAAATGTAACACGCTACTGCAATTGCTGATGTTTTACAACATTTCAGATGATTGTTTCATACTTAAATTTCAAAGCACTGAATGTAGAGCCAGCTAAAAGGAAAGACTTTTTTCTTTCCATTAGCTTTTAATATACAGGAGTCATGTCTTAGATTGAATCTGAAGGCTTCTGTATTTTCACAGCATAAGAATCCTATTACATTTTGATACTGCAATTTTGTAGGACGTAAGGACTGTAAAACAGCAATTTATAGCTGGATATTATCAGAAATCTCTGCTTGACTACAGAAGTGTATTTTGCTAGAAACCTGTGAAGTAATTTGTTAATGTTTTCAACACATACTGAAATTACACATTTGCATTCAAAATCATTTAGTACCCAAATGCTTTAGAAATGGCAGTTATGGAATTGTGGTGCACTTGCTTTAGGGACAACAGCCTGTTTCTTCTGCAGAGTATTTAGTTTGAAAACAACTTTGCAACAAAAACAAGGTAACAACATAACAGGTATCACTATGTAACAGACTTGCCGTCCATAAATTTCTTCCCCTTCCTCTACCTACCTTAGTATGATCCTTTAGGCAGGAAATTTTCACCTAGTGATGGGAACACAGCTAAACTAAATTCCCATGGAAAGGTGCATTATTTTTTACCTAAAACATTGAATAAGGGAAGCTTCTTTTCTTTGCTTACTTGAAGCTGTGGTAAATACTATTGTAACCCACCTGCTGAGTGATAATCTGCTTTGGACAGTGTACTGAGTGCTACAGATCAATCTACTGATGCATTTCTGGCTTGTGAGTATTTCTTCTGTTCACTCAGCAATGAAGTGAAGATTCCCATGAGAGCAGGAAGAAAGTGTACTGGGAAAGAACATATCAAAAGGAGCAGCCTCTGATGAGTAAGTTGAAGGTTCATGATTTGCCTGTATGTAGCCAGGTCTATATTAATTTAGGAATAAGAGGACTACTGCACATCAGAAAAACAAACATATCAGGCCACAATATTCCATGACATGAATTTCTTCCAAATAATGAAAATTGGTATGTTTTAAATCCTCAAGAATGTCTGTTTAGAGGCATCACTATTACGATTTTATTCTACTTACTATTCAGGCTACAAAACAGATGAATCCAACCAGCAGAAATTCTGTCCAGTCAGATTATTTGTGAACTACACAGAGCCAGATCACTAACTCTACATTCTTCAGCTGTCATTAGAGGTTTCTCAAGCTGACAAATATGATTCTATATAGTGCTGTTACTACAGATTTGCAAAGGTGAGTTGACATCTTGAGATTAAAATCAGAAGATGCAACTTTATTGATAGATAACATATCAAGCAGCATCAGAATCGAATAATGAAAAGGACATGGAAATAAATCACCTCAAACAACCAGATGAGCTGATGCTGCTCAGCAGCCCCTGAACTGAGATGTCTTGTCTGAAGTACTGTGGGATTTTTTCTCTGTCAGTTCCTTACAGCATGGATATGCAATTTCATGTCAGAGGTAAGCAAAATGTGTCTTGGTCGGTAGAGTTCTCAGTTTTAAACTGTGACACTAAAGGCAATATTCCATGTTCTTCAAGTTAGCCTTCTTAGAGAAAATAACACACAAATGAGCACATTAAGCTCATTAGGTGCACAGGGTGCCTGTATTTCTGACGAACAAGACATACAATTCTGCCTCACACAAGGGAGAAATCAATGAGAACCTGGTAGACATATGCACATGTACAGATCATATAAGGACACATGGTCTGAATTTGGGCTATTCTTTTAAAGGTTTGCCAAGGATATTATGTAATATTCTAAGGAGCTTCTACTATTCTGATGATTAAAAATTCATGCATCTATTAAAAAGTCACTGAACATGGCATAACCTGGAATATACTTACTCTCATGCTATATTCTATTCCTCCCCTTTTACAAATGGAAAGCTGGGGTACACAAGAAGTCTGCAGTGGAGATTTGGTCCTCAGTCTAAAAAGTTTAATGTAATATACATTTTCTCTATTAAGGTACTTTAAAGATCTAGGATATGCAGAAAACTTGAATCCATTTTAACACAGGCAACCCAAAATACCCAGTTTTTTGAAGTCTGAATATCAGATGTATTCAGACACATTTTTTTTGCATTTGAGTATTATAGTATTATATACTTAACACTGATGAAGCGCTGAATCCAAAAGTAGGCTCTAACTGCACTAGGATTTTATTTAATTGTATCTAAAATTGTTTCATTTATTTCTCTTTCTTTATCTTCATAGACACATACACTTGAAAGAAGCACATGTGATTACACAAATAGTGGAAAGCCTCAAAATGTAGCTAAGGTAGCCATATAAATGTTCAATGAAGTTTTTGTCCCTCCTTCTGTCAATTCTCACCTCCTTGCCCCAAGTGAGCATCAGGTCAAAGACATTCCAGATTTTGGTTGATAAAGTAAGTTAAGCTCTATGGAAGAACTATCTAAATTTCTCTTTGCTAGGCTTTCTGCAGGAGGCACCTCAATAAGGGCAGTTTTCTGGAGTGCATCAGTGCTACAAGATTACACAACTATGAGTTGGGCAGAAATGTAAGTCTACCCCAGGCTACCCCAATGACGTTCGGCATTAGCTGCTGCAGGAGCTTGTAATGTGGACACAAGTCATCAGTTGCTCTAGCTGTACTTCAGCTGTGAAAATGGCAAACAAAATCAGTAACACCAGAACATACTGTCTTAGCAAAATTACACTGCTAAATTGGGAATGACTGATTAGTCAGACTATACTCTGCTTAGTGAGGCATGTTTTACAGAACTATATAGAAAGCATTTATACAAATCTCTCGTAACAGCTCTTACTCTGAAATGCAACGAGCTACAATAAAAAAAAGTTTGCTTGTATATTCTTGGCACAGCAACACTGCAACCTGTCGTTGCTGAAGACAGACTGCCAGGAATTTTTTTTTACATAACTTCCATACATGCCATCTGTCAATAACTCTCCAGAGACCTCTTTTATTCCTAAAATTTCCAGCTATATCTGACTCATTAATTAAAATGAGGGATTAAAGAAAACTAGCAAAAAACCATTTGCCTTTAATATCATCTGACTGGAAACCAACTGATGAACTTCAATGTTTCTGTTTTATTACGTTTTCCCATCTTAAAGCTCCAGATAGAGTTTTAAGCCATAACTATGAAAACGATTCAAGGTGTACCTTTTATTTTACCCGCCTATGTAAAAAACTTCCAAATTTTTTCATCTTCCAACTTTCAGTCCATAAAATTTAAAGAGAATTCCCATTCTTATGAGCTTTAGCAAATTACCAGCAGTAAAAATGTCAGGTCTCAATACAGACAACTCTTCTGGTATAGAGGAAATCCTCATATAATAGCATGTAAATGTTTCAATTTTCCCAACACTGTCAGTTTGAGAATAGAAGATATAATTTAGAAGACTGAGAAAGAAATGATGGAAGGACATAACTGATGAGTCAGATGCACAAACAGCATACTCAAACTTGAACGTACGCAGACATCAAATGTGAATTCTGAGTCTTGCTGTAGGGTTAACTTGACTTAAGACAAGAATGTTAAGCAAGGATGGATGACAGAAGACAAGTTGATATGGGTAGCACTTAAACAATCTCTGAGTGAAACAACATAATAATGGGCAGATGTAATAAAACAAGAAGACAGTTGATAAGGGAGACAGATGTACAACTTAAGAAATCTTCCACTTCAGCTTCCAAAAAGGTTATCAAGATATTGAACAGAAGGATCATAATCCCCTTCACAAAGCAAATTAGCATCACTTGAAATTGAAGGTAAGGTCTCCAGCAACTTTTACTCCCTCAAATATCTGCACAGGAAGGAGGAGGGAGAGCAAGAGAAAGAAAAAAAAAAATAGTATAAGTGACAAAGAGAGGAAACCACCTGGGTCAAGAAATACGTTATTAGACGGGAATGAAGACTTGTTGACCAGGAGCAGGGCAGAGTTTAGGGAAGAAGGACTGATACTGAAGGAAGACCAGATATACTCAGGGCACTGTGCAGGAGATAAAGCTTAGGAGATAATCACAGGCAATGTTTTGGTCAGAAACAGCATGAAGCAAAGTATTCAAGCATAAGAAATACATAAAGGAAACGTTTGGTGCAATGGCACAAGAACGATAGTTTCCAAATGACTGCAGGAAAAATTATTTTAACTCTTCTTGGTTTATTAAGTTTAAAACCAGAAAAGCTTTTAAGCTTTACATCTTGTTGAAGCTTTCCAAACATCAAAGAACTGTTTCTGTATGTTAAAGTTAAAAGTGAAGCTGACTACAGATGCTACAAATGGACTACCAGTTTGATCTGCTACCAGAGAGACATGCCATCAATTCTGCCAAGTTTAAGCTGGCATGTCACTACTGCCCTTACTGCACTGCAATATTTGTTTCCATTTGCATTTCTGGAAATCTATGTAAAGGAGATCAAGATTCATAGTGCTAACCTCTGCATAGACAGCCACGGCAGACATCCATTTCCCTAAAGCTAAATAAAAACCACAGAGGTAGAACAGTTATAAAGGCAAAGAAAGCAAATTAAAATCTCAGTTTTGTTTCTGCAGACACGCATTTTCAGCAGCTTCAGTGTAATATCTCTTATAAATATCAAGACATCAGTGTCGCACAGCAACTCACCTGCAGAGCTACAGAAAGAACCCAGGGCTGGTACAACCTCTGCCCAGTGCATTGCCACAAGACAATGCCCTTACATGGGAGACCCAAGCCCGTCTATCAGCAGAAAGGCTGTAAAATTAATAGCTACAGTATGACACAAACATTACAGATGTGATGGAGTGAGGTATCAGGCTACTAATGTGTATCTACTCTGAGATATCAAAATATTTAATCAATAACTTTCCATATACATTTTCCTTGAGACCTGTAAATCAACTTTATTCTGTGAGCAGTAACAATCATTTTTAAATTATTTCCTGAATTTCAATCTTTTATTTCTAACAGTTTAAGCATACTCCCCCCCAAATTAGCAAGAAGGCTGAAGGAATACAAAAAATAAAGACAATTCAACCTTATTTATAATCTGTAAGATTTTGTGGACACTGAAGACTAACAACGCAAGTTTGGAAATTTTTTATAAGTCCCACTATGTGTTTCTGACAGATGGTTTCCAAAATACAACCACAGTTTAACTAATCGTATTACAAAAGGAAGACTCACCAACAGCTAGATTAACACTGGAAAACACCTGGTTACTTCTTATTGAAGCTAACAGACAAGAGGTCCAGGTTGGGACACAGATAGCAAGTTATACCACTAATAACTAACATTATTAAATTTTTGTTTGTTTGCCTGCAATTTCAGTGTTAATTTAAAAGACTGAGGGATCTTACTAGAACACATCAAAAGACAGAAAGTCATTATCTTATAGAAGAAGAGTACCTAATTCAAGATAATTGTACTGTAACAGCCCTTTGGCAGTTTTCATTTCCTGGGAAAATTGCCTTCCTTTCATGATATTGTAGAACCCCATCTGCTATTATTGCTCATTTGCATTTTAATTTTATGAGGAATGCCTTCCACAAAACCAAACACCAGAGTTTATCTCCTCACAACAGGAATGGAAGGCCTTAATGTCAGAAGACATAAATGACACTGATGTCTCGTTTACAGCAAGTTCAGCAGAAGAGTTGAGCAGCGCTGCACATTAGGACTATGGATGCAATGATACAGGCAAGGGGAGAACACTCAGGTATATTTTTATTGTGTGGTGCAATGCTGAAGCAAGAGCATCATGGTTTACATCTGTGTACAATACTAACTAGGTGATTAAGTAGCAATGAGCAAAACTAGAACTACTCCTATTGTGGTCATCTAGACGTACCTAGAGACCTACCTTCCATCTGAATTGTAAACTATCACATATGTGGATACACACACAGAAGCACAAATTGCAAAGAGGTAATGCAGCACCGCAAGAGCCTAGCCACATGCCTCTTTTTTTATCCAGGCACTTCTTAATCACTGCCACACCTCCTCCTAGCTCTGCCATCAGAAAGCCTCCTATTCTACCACTGTGAAATTCCAAATCTTCTGCCTGGTCAGCAAAATCAGATGCAGCAGTGACCCTACTTAACTGGGATTCAGCATATTTGCTCCCAGTTACCTCCTGCCCCCCCTCTGCTAGTTCTGCATGTAGGCATTATGATTAGGCTGCTCTCCAAGCATCCCCAAGATGTTTCCTAAACCAGGTCACTAGTTTCAGTTACCTTGTGGAAAGTACACTAATGCTTTAAGCGTATATATTGCAAAACATCTGCTAAATGACACAAAGGTGAAATCTGAATGACACATTCTGTGGTTCAGCTAGTGCTACATTTAGTATCAAAGTATGTGCCTGTAGACACTGTTTCCTCCCTCTTGGTTTGATTTTCCTGGACTTCTGTAAAGGCAGATAGTTGATAAATTTTTCTCATAACTATTAGACAGTTAGAGAATTATCTGGTAATGAATTCTCATAACCAAAAGTTGGCCTTCACAGTGGGAGGAAAAAACCCTTACTGTTGATATTAACAACAAGTTTTGTTTAGATTTACTTTTCTATAATCCCTTTAGGTAGGCCCTTCTTTAACAAGGAGAACCCCCCATCCCTGTAAGTTTCCCCCCACAAATTTAATGAAATGTTGATTCAGTACAAATATTTTAATTTCACCAAATGAGAGGAGAAACAATTTCCAAACAATATTTTTTTCCACTTTCCCACGAGGAAAAAGTTTTGGTTTGGGTTGTTTTTTTGGGGGGTTGTTTTTTTGTTGTTTTGGTTTGGTTTTTTTTAAAATCACTACTCTCTAAAAATGACCTGAAAACAATCTCTTATGTATAATGATGGGGGGAAAAAAAAAAGTTTTCAAAACTACTTTACTTACAAACCCAAATGACTATTCAGGAAGGGGGGGGGGCAGGAAGTAAGAAAAGGTAAAAACAGTCGGAATACTGTTCTTCTGCCTAGCCAGCTCTGCATCTGGTACTGTTTTATTCTTCTGCTATGTTACATGAAAAGTAGCATGATAAACTGGTTTTCAAGAATTTTCTCTGACCGCTACTTTGGTTTTTTTTCTGTGCTTATTCGTAAGGGAAAAGCCTCCTTTTTGTATTTAGTAGCTATTGGATATACTTAGGAAGTAAAATTGTTCAGGACACAGGACTGACATTTTGAGGTCTGTTTCCAGATGAGTCATCATATGATCTATCATTTAATGCCAATAACTTAAATTCTGCCCATCAGTTTCCTCTCTTGCTGGAAATGAAGGCACATACTACACTTCCCAAAATATTAAGATTTACGGTATTAGGACTGATTGCCTATCCTAGTCTAACATCTCCTATGTCTAACAATTTTGTTCTCCGGAAGTATTCTAATCTCGTACTGTATTTAGAAACACACACAATACCCTGTTCTCTGCTGATTTGCAGAGGCCCCCAAATTCTCTTGTTCCAAACTCTCCAAGATTTGCTGCCATGCTTCTGTTAAACAGCAGCAGCAGCTACCCGTGTTTTTCTCTGCACATAACACTAGTATAAAATAGAGGATAATTTCATGCTTCCTTATCATTCGTGTTTAACATATGACTTATATTCAACTTGGCATCTTTATGATGCTTCTGTAGCAGGTTTTATACCCAGCTTTTATCAAATATTCTCATCTAATTGTAAATGCTTCCGTGAGTCATGTAGCTGACTATAGATGTTGTCAGTGAGTCCCACTCTCTGCCAAGTCACTTAGTGCCGGGAGTTGGACAGAGCACATTTACCATACCAGCCCACAACCATACAATGACACTCCATGCAACTTGTATAGCTGTAGCTATAGCTTCTGTATTCTGTAGTTGTTCCATATGCTATGTTGGATGTTCCCTAGCATTGAGTTCTTTTTTGAGACCTGCCAATATGGACTCTTGTGGCCAGCACTGCACCATGCTATTTGTTGCATATTCTGAGCAATATATTTTTTATTTATAAACACATTCTAGGAAATTGCTACTGGCACACAGGTGCCAAGTTACAGAAGTTTGGCATGTCTGCCTGCATGGTGAGGTCTGAGTAGATACTACCCCTAATAAAAAAAGTTCTGAAAAAATACATCTTTGAATCTTTTTCTTCTCTCCCTCCTTTTTTAAACTGTTCTCCCAGGTCACAGATTATAATTTCTTTTGAAATTGCTACCAAGAACCACTGAATTTCTACAGAAACAAAAGTAGGAGAGTTGCCTCAAAAGTCTACATAACTGTGCACCTTCTAATCTAGTAATAACTCCTTCAAGGCAAGCCAAACTCTTAGTAGTTAGTGCCACAAACAAGTGCTTTTTAACCTCTTCCAAACCAATGAAGAGCAGGGAGAGAGCATTTATCTCTTCAATAATTTAAATTCATCAGCTGTATCTCAGGGAACCATTTGCAAAAATAATTTATGTGCAACTGTTTAACCCAGATTGATTACATTGGCAAGTAATATGGTCAATTATTTGAGACATCTAATTTACAGTCTCACAATACTTTACTAAATTTTGCATTCATCTGTCACAGCTGTGTTCAATGATTTGACCCTGATTAAAATTCAGATAGTTCCTTTCTGTGGCAATTCTTTTTGATATCCCATTGATCTTTACAATTTCAATAAAATTGGGGAAAAAAAAAAGGAACATTGTAGCCTCTGTTTACTGTATATATTACCAGTTGTCTGCAGACTCTTGCTATAACAGTAGAGCACAAGGGGTTGACTGTGTTAGATCCTCCCCTCCTGAGTCTTTCAGGAATGAGACAAAGAACTCGGCAATATCCCCCTCTTCCACTTGCAAGATCACGTGGAGCATTACAGACAAAAGAAATCAAAAGCTTTAAAACCCCATCAACATGGAAAGTAATCTTCTAACCATACTGTGAGCCAAGACTGAGGAATTATGACTGATAAAGTAGTCTAGAACAACTAGAAAGTCATTTCCAGAATCTGTGAAAGCAGTGACATTCTTAGTGAATTACGGAGCTTATCACACCACCAGCAGGGAAGAAAACGGGAATGTAAGAATGTACAGTGTTATCATTTAAATAGACATGCTGTGGTTGCCTGACTGTCACCTGCATGAGTTATCTTCTGTTTGTTTGCTTGGGAACAAATGACCCTTCCGATTGCAACCACGTAAGACATGAAAGTAGGAAGAAGATTGAGCCAACCTTTCCTCTCACATGACAGCTTATAGCATATGTTATATTGCTACAAGAGCTTATTTCAGTGACCTGATTGTATTTGGGAGAAATGCAGAGAAATAGGATGACAGGCTTTGGCAATCGTAAGACTGCATAGAAATCTACTGGCTAAAACTGTCAACTGAAAGATAAAAAATGATTTTGTAAATCAACAGTTGAGTATGGAAAAATAAATAAATAAAATCTTTGAAAAACAAATCGAGAGCAACTGGAAATTGGCCTTGAGAGATGGTATTAGATTGACTCCTACTGCCAAAGCTCTAAACCATCAGGCACAGATGCTTTGTAACGTAAGAAACAATACAGCATGGGTTCTTCAGTAAAAAGAAAAGATAGCAAAGACATCTTTTCTTGATGATGAGACAAGCTTTATGTTGAAAAAAACTTTATACAGAAATGTGTATTTGACTAAAATTCCTTCACATCAAGCTATTAATATGCCTTCATTTGCTGTCAGTATAGCAAACTGAAAGCATGACAAAAACAATTAAATGGTGACAAATACAAGCAACAAGGTCACAGGCTATGTTCTCAGAAATTTTTCAAGTGCAATGGGATAAATGAACGCCAGTTTAAGAATTTCCATGTCAGTAAATGCCTTTCCATACTCTTAAGCAAAGGATGTGACAGGCATCCTCACACAGAACAATTTCATTGTAATTTAACAAGATTCTTGGTTGCTGCATTTTCCCATCCACAGCAGAAACATTAGTGCAGCCCAACAAAGCTACAAAGAACAGTGGTACCAAGAAAACACGTAACGTATGCTGATGTTTGGATGAAAAACCCAATTACCCCGAGACATGGTGGTTGCAGCATCACGTCACTTGAAGCTCTCACACTGGCCAAGAGAGAAAATGAGAATTGCTTAATGTTTTGATACAGCTGCTACCTCTAAGCAGACTGACAAAGATAAACACAGATGTAAGACACTACAGGCATGCCTGGCAGGAAACTGGGCTCTAGTACAAAGCGGGATATTACTGGCAATAACTGCCCTTAACCATCAAGGCAAAGGCACAGCTTTACCTATTAAGTTAAGGCACAGCCCTGCTTGCCTGTGAAGAGAAGTTAGGAGCTATGCCAAATGTACACATTGGATCTGGTCATAAACACAGTACTAAAATATATATATACCTGATTCCATTCAAATGACCTGTGTTTTGAGCTATCAGTTTTTAGCATCTACTCTCTCTCAATACAAGCATGTTTTTGAAGAATCCCGAGCAATGTGATTTATAATACTTTATCAAAAGAAGTAGCAACAGGCATCTGCAGACAAACTCCTTGTTTCTTGAGGTTCTACTCCCAGGTTCAGTCATTCTACCACAATGAATACATGACATGGAAGGGGAGGACAATGCCTCACCTTGAGAAAAGAATGCTGGGCTGGATTGCAGTGGCAGGGAATGCCACGTAACCTGCTTGCTGTCTTCAGGTTACAGAAAAGATTATTTCTGGATGTGCACCACGAAAGGTTGAAAGGCAATAGTCACAAGCTGCAGCTTTTTTATTTTATCAGATAAAAAAAAGACAGGAAGACAGATAGGACAAGCTAATAGATTTTTTTTTTCGTTCCATAATTCATCTGTAAAATAGCAGCAACCATAGAAAGTATGAAACAGGAAAAGGGAACATCACTGTGACCACAATGTTAATAAAACTATGAATGCATAGTGCAAGTATCATTATTTGTTGTACAATGCTTTTTTTATTTGATAATTGGATTCTTTTTTATTTTAGCATAGCATCAGTAACAGAAACATGATCAGCAAAGTCTTTGATGAACAGATCTGTTTTGTGTCCTTAGAACAAAAGCAAAATACGGTATTTCAAAAGACAAGAAACAGTCCTTCTTTGAGCCTTGACTGGACTCTGGGAAAAATCAGTTCTTTGACTGACTAAAGACATGTTTCTACCCTTTAAACTTGCCATCTGAAAGGTTCTTTTATGGGATTCCCCCTCCCACCCTTGTACTTGCAATATTTCAGTAGAAAGCTAGAGATTTAACTTCTTTTTATTGTTTTATCCATTGATTTACTAAATGTTGGCTTTAGGCCTTTCCAGACAATGCATAGGACATAATGACAAAATGCAGTTTGATAATCACCATCCAATTGTTAATTGACATTTCCATCAACAACTACTATCAAGACAGGGGGGAAAAAAAAAATCCTTACTAAATTACTTCCACCAAAAATTTTAGCAGGTGCTAAGATTAATTACAGACCTTTGCCTTTAGCTACATAGTTCTAAAAAGAAAAAAGCAACACTTTTTAAAGCCTCTGCTGACAAGAGAAGCTAGGTACTAACTTGGGACTCCCACTTTATGTAAAATCAATGCAAAAATCAGTTACTAAACCTAACTGCTGATCACATCCTCCCATGATGTTAAGAGAAGTCTAGTGCAGACTAACCACACTTGCCCTCCCAAATTCACAAGCAGGAAATGTGTTCTGAGGAGCTAGCATTTGGAGGACATTCTTCTAAATCTTTGGATCCTGAGCAAACTGCAACAATTACTCATAAATCCACTGCTAATAAGATGGGATTTGGATGGCTGATGATACTATTTCTGAAAATAAGGTAAGAACATTAAAAATGACTGTATATCAATTTGATACTGCCTTTTCTAATTGTTTCAGAGTATCATTTATTCATAAGGTTTTTACAGAAAACAAATTATTTCATGGACAAAACTACAGAACTTTTGACCTATTCTATAGCCACCGATGCCACATATTTATATGTATTTCATTTACTGACATGGGAAGCAGACATGTACATATTCTCCATATGTGATCCTTCCTCATTCTTGACATCAATCAGACTGTTAAAAGCTAACTGTTGTTTAAAATGTGCTAGATGGCTATTCGTTATTATAAATCATTTAGTTAATTTCTATTAATAACATCATTGGCTGCTAACAAGCTCTGGAATTGCAGTTGTCAAAAAATAAACATGTGAAACCTGTGAAAGGTACCTTGCTCCCAGCTGATGTGTTTCATTCGAACTTAACAGGATTCAAGTTAGCAAGAGCAACACAATTACTTGGACCTTCTCTAAGCAGCAGGATCCTCAAACAAGACCAAAAGTCAGATTTTATTTCAGATTGAAACACTTAACCTCCTAGATAAAAACAGAAGCAACAAGCAAAAAAAAATGTAAAGCAAGTAGACAGGCAGAAGAGAAATAAAAAAAGGGGTTTAAACAACTCTTCTCCTGCACACTGTGTTTCAGGAGGCTGGTCCTTTACTTGATTTCAACCAGCTCAATGACTTTCTGAGTATATCTATGTACGACCCCCTCCGGTCCCAGAAAGGATTTTTTTTGGGTCATGCGTGGGACCTGTCTGCTC
The DNA here is from genome assembly GCF_965638725.1 of Aptenodytes patagonicus. Classification (NCBI taxonomy): domain Eukaryota; kingdom Metazoa; phylum Chordata; class Aves; order Sphenisciformes; family Spheniscidae; genus Aptenodytes; species Aptenodytes patagonicus. The sequence continues at coordinate 17,057,142 of NC_134958.1, forward strand.
TCTCCTCCTCACATAGGCAGTAAAAGGAACTCCTTCAAATTAGCAATTTTACAATACTAAGAACTGCTGATTAGACTATTCTTTCCAAAGGTCAAGCAAAACAAAACTGCTTTTTAAAAAATATTATCTAATTTGAAACAGAGAAATTTTCTTACTTTCATCTTTCTAAAAGTATCTCTATTTATAAATGTGCCCCAATATATACTTTGAACCCAGCAGCATGCATGAAGCTCTTTGTTTCGTTCCAAATAATTCAATACATTGATCAGTGGCTTCAGGAAACAGAGAAACTCAGTATACAGAAATTTGACAATAATTTTTGATTGCAGTGTTGGTTGATATCAAAAAGTGCATATAACAGGGTTTGACATCTTTTTGTTAATTCCTCACAGTCTAGAGCAAGCACAAGCAATAGCAGCAAGCCCTGAGGAGCAATCCTAGGGCAGGCAAATCTAGTGTAATTACAAGGTTTGCAAGACTGCTTGCATGGTCCAATTTTAATGCAGAAGCAGCAGTTAAAAATGCTTCACGTATATCCATCAATTTCTTAAAGAAAAATTAAGGCAGATTCCCTGTAATGCTGTCTGTAGCTAAGTAAAGAAAACCTGAAACCAGGCACGTCTGTATGTTGCACTCTAGAGTGGTTTCACGTGTAAACTTCAAATTCAAGTCCATTTGAAAGAAGCTGCTAATTTTTTTTTTTAAATACAGCTCTTTTTATACAATGTAAGGAAAGATCAATGGTTTAATCAGTGAATAAATACTAATGTACCATATAAGGCCTGAAACTGAGGAGACATGTAAATTGCAGCAAAAATTCATATAGTCCTGAAACAATTGAAAGAAGGTTTTTTGCTGAAACCTGAAGCCTTGAGAGTTGAGACAGTAAATCTTTGTGATGGGTTGAAAATGTGGCAGCTGTAAAGGAAACTTTGAAAGTCACACAAAAATTACTTTTTGACATCTGAAGACTTCTGACACAAAATGATGGTAAAATTCATCCACCTCTCATGAAGCCAAGATAATTGCATTTTATGTCAGGAACTTCACAAGGATGAAGAAGTTCACTCCTCCCAGAGACTTGCTAGCAAACTTCAAACGTACATTGAATTTGCTGAGCAATGGTTTGGAAAGGATATGCAGACAGCCTTTGCCATCATAGAGATGGGTTTGTGAAAGCCAAGTATTTTTGTGTTTCCATACATGCTACTGACATCTCTAGATATATATATTTGAGTGTCCTGTTTTTGCTACTCCTCCTGCTATTTCTCCCAGCTAACAGCAATGATAGGAGTACTTTAGAATATGCACTTTTAGGAAATGGGGGGGAAACACAACAACTGCAAATCACTGCAAACACCATTAACTATCACACCACTGCCCTGCTCACATTTGCAATTTCAACTGAAGAACGTGTAGCTCCCTAGACTGCATCATATTCTGCAACACCTATACAAGACTAACATATTAGACCAGTACCAAGCTTCTTGGGTTAAACAACCTTCTTGCACTTACAGTAGAAAAGATGAAAAAAATTCTGACAGCACAAGAAGTTTTTTTACTAAAATGCTAGTGCAACCATTCCCTCAAGTGTTTCCATCCATAGAATCATTATAGAATCATAGAATCATTAAGATTGGAAAAGACCTCTAAGATCATCGAGTCCAACCGTCAACCCAACACCACCATGCCCACTAAACCATGTCCCTAAGCGCCTCATCTACACGTCTTTTAAATACCTCCAGGGATGGGGACTCCACCACTTCCCTGGGCAGCCTGTTCCAATGTTTAACCACTCTTTCAGCGAAGAAATTTTTCCTCACGTCCAATCTAAACCTCCCCTGGCACAACTTGAGGCCATTTCCTCTCGTCCTATCGCTAGTTACTTGGGAGAAGAGACCAACACCCACCTGGCTGGTAGTTGTAGTTGTAGAGAGCGATGAGGTCTCCCCTGAGCCTCCTTTTCTCCAGGCTAAACAACCCCAGTTCCCTCAGCCGCTCCTCATAAGACTTGTGCTCCAGACCCCTCACCAGCCTCGTTGCCCTTCTCTGGACACGCTCCAGCACCTCGACGTCCTTCTTGTAGTGGGGGGCCCAAAACTGAACACAGTAGTCGAGGTGCGGCCTCACCAGGGCTGAGTACAGGGGCACGATCACTTCCCTCCTCCTGCTGGCCACACTATTTCTGATACAGGCCAGGATGCCATTGGCCTTCTTGGCCGCCTGGGCACACTGCCGGCTCATGTTCAGCCGGCTGTCGACCAACACCCCCAGGTCCTTTTCCGACAGGCAGCTTTCCAGCCACTCCTCCCCAAGCCTGTAGCGCTGCATGGGGTTGTTGTGGCCGAAGTGCAGGACCCGGCACTTGGCCTTGTTGAACCTCATACAATTGGCCTGGGCCCATCCATCCAGCCTGTCCAGGTCCCTCTGCAGAGCCTTCCTACCCTCGAGCAGATCAACACTCCCGCCCAACTTGGTGTCGTCTGCAAACTGACTGAGGGTGCACTCGATCCCCTCATCCAGATCATCGATAAAGATATTGAACAAAATCCAGACTTTCTAGATCAACTCACAGAAATATTATAAACATTTTCCACATATAGATGAATTCTATCATCTAATTTCACATCTTTTGGGTTCTGCCTTAGGAAATTTACAATGCTGAATCCAAATATTGCTATCTTTTATATCTATAATTGGATTTAATCCAGATGCTGTCATTTATTTTCTAAAATAAACAATATTCCCTATCAATACTTTATATCAAGAAGGTGATTACATGTTCAAGAAACCATAGACAAAAGGGGTCATCTTTCATTCTGTTTTGTTATTTAGTAACTAAAGACTGGCAAAATATATGCAATTAACCTTTTCATCTATTTTTCTAGTAGAATATCTGGCAAAAGTAAGTAGCCCTTTTTTTTTTTTTTTGGTTAAGTAAAGAAAACTTTTGTGCCATGTGCGTGAACACACCTGAAGTACAGCAACACAATTTGCAGGGGTTCTACAATAGCGATAAACATGTCTGAAGAGCTACTGAAGTTGTATTAAAATGTTTCATATCATATTTAGAGCTTTAAAAGCAGCTGTTGAGCAATATCGTATGGTTTTTATACATAAACTGTATTTTGTTCAGGTTTATATTCGAGTATTGGCACCCCCAGTACTTTGCTTCAATGTCATTATGACAAGTTATTGTAGAAATTGTGTAAAATGTTTAAATCAGAAGCTATGGCCTCAAAATTATTATTTTTCTTAAACTATTTGTCAATACTCTTCTATTAAATTATAGTCTCCTTAAGAGAAAATTGTTTTTTGATGAAAAAACTATGAAAACATTTCAGTAACTTATGAAGTTTTCTTTCAATTTTTATATTCTCTTTGATTGTACAGAAACAGCGGTAGCGATAGCCCTCTCATTTTGTGTACAGCCAGCCATATGGAATACATGTATACTTTTAAAATAGAAAATCCTGTCTTTTGTCCTAAGATTTATCATGTTTTTTTTAAAATGCACCAAACAACACTAAATGGAGGACAGGGAGGTGATTCGAGACAGCCAGCATGGCTTCACTAAGGGCAAGTCCTGCCTGACCAACCTAGTGGCCTTCTATGATGGAGTGACTACATCAGTGGACACAGGAAGGGCTACAGATGTCGTCTATCTGGACCTCTGTAAGGCCTTTGACACGGTCCCCCACAACATCCTTCTCTCTAAACTGGAGAGCTATGGATTTGATAGGTGGACTGTCCAGTGAATGAGGAATTGGTTGGATGGTCGCATCCAGAGGGTAGTGGTCAACGGCTCAATGTCCAGATGGAGACTGGTGACGACTGGTGTCCCGCAGGGGTCCATATTGGGACCGGTACTGTTTAATATCTTCATCAGTGACATAAACAGTGGGATCGAGTGCACCCTCAGCAAGTTGGCAGATGACACCAAGCTGAGTGGTGTGGTCAACACACCAGAGGGACAGGATGCCATCCAGAGGGACCTGGACAAGCTGGAGAAGTGGGCCCAGGTGAACCTCATGAGGTTTAACAAGGCCAAGTGCAAGGTCCTGCACCTGGGTCAGGGCAACCCCCAGTATCAATACAGGCTGGGGGATGAAGGGGTGGAGAGCAGCCCTGCCCAGAAGGACTTGGGGGTACTGGTGGAGGAAAAGCTGGACATGAGCCAGCAATGTGCGCTCGCAGCCCAGGCGGCCAATCGTATCCTGGGCTGCATCAAAAGCAGCGTGGCCAGCAGGTCGAGGGAGGTGATTCTGCCCCTCTGCTCTGCCCTGGTGAGACCCCACCTGGAGTCCTGCATCCAGCTCTGGAGCCCTCAGCATAAGAAAGACGCAGACCTGTTGGAGCGGGTCCAGAGGAGGGCCACGAAAATGATCAGGGGGATGGAACACCTCTCCTGTGAAGAAAGGCTGAGAGAGTTGGGGTTGTTCAGCCTAGAGAAGAGAAGGCTTTGGGGAGACCTTACTGGAGCCTAGCAGTACTTAAAGGGGGCTTATAAAAAACATGGCGGCAAACTTTTTAGCAGGGCCTGTTGCGACAGGACAAGGGGGAATGGCTTTAAACTGAAGGGGGGTAGATTCAGACTAGATATAAGGAAGACATTTTTGACGCTGAGGGTTGTGAAGCACTGGCCCAGGTTGCCCAGAGAGGTGGTGGATGCCCCATCCCTGGAAACATTCCAGGTCAGGTTGGACGGGGCTCTGAGCAACCTGATCTAGTTGAAGATGTCCCTGCCCACGGCAGGGGGGTTGGACTAGATGACCTTTAGACGTCCTTTCCGACCCAAACTATTCTATGATTCTATGAAATGCTATACAAACTGTGTGGCAACTAAAAGTACAGTACAGCTCACAGTCAATAGCCAAATCATCTACCATCTGTTCCTTGAAGTAAAATGCATTCATGTGAATCTAGCAGATACGACTCACTGATGAAAAGGGTAGTCATCATTCACTGGGAACTGGTTTTTATTTTAAAATTAAAAACAATACAACCTGTCTCTCCAAAATAAATATTTTTCAATATGAGACTTCCTTTCTGAATTATGCTCAGTGCCTGTCAAAAGACATGGTTAGTGATAGTCTGGCAAACAAAAATCTGACCACTGTAACAGATTAAGCACATACAGATGGGATGTCAAATGAAAAAAAAAAAAGTTTTGGACCTACAGCATTGGCCTCTGTCTTCCTCCTTGAAAAAACATTTAGGCCACTGACTATAGTCATACAGCTACCAGATAACTCCTGTCTATCTATAAGTCTATTTTTGGGCTAGAACAGCCAAATCTAGAGAAGAAATTTCCAGACCCGGGAAAAACTCAGACGTTAGTCTAAAAAGATGTGCAGAAGAGTGAAGAAGGAATTCCTGTCGAATGCAAGCACAGAATCTAAGCTCAGAACAAAACTCTCTATTTAGGTATTGGCACGTGCATTCCTCCAATGCTTGTTTTTAGTTCCAAATATTTTTTCCAGTCACAGCCAAGAAAAAAAGGTCTCTGCATGAAGACGGGGAATTGTAAGAAGGTAAGGAGCGATCACTGTCCATTTCTGGAATTAACCTTTTAGGTTTCTTTTAGTATGACTCTTTGAAGAACAGAGTTACTCAGCAATAATGCGATGGCATTTAACACAGTACATTCAGGACTAAGAATTCTGTAGAATTCTTTCTTTCTTTCCAGAAAGAAGAGAAAGAAATATTACCTTTCAAAATTTCTCAAAATTTCCATAGGTTATCCTATATCATAAGGGACACAATACCTGATGATCTGGCTGCACTTTGCAGAACTCCAAGTTGCTTTTCCATTACAGCCAAACAACAGATAGAAGAAAAGTAATTCCTCATTTCATGTTCAAGTACAAGTGTACGAGTTAGAAACGAGATGACAACAGCATTATGACACTAGCCAATTTAAATGTAATACAATATGTGACAGTCAAAATAGAAAAGAAGTTCTGATTTCCTAGAAGTGAGTTTCTGTTTCAGTAAAATAATAGTAATAAAACAATTCTTACTATAAATGAAGAGTAGAATCTGAAGAGTTTAACTCTCATTTGGGCAAGTTATACATACTCTTCATTAATCAAGATTATTTTTCTTCCAATTTATTACTCTGCATAACAAGCTTTTTCTCTGTTACTTCAGGACTTATTTTCAAGAAATAAAACAAAAAAAAAAATCTATTGCGTGTAACTGGCAAATAATTCAAAGAAGTGAAGAGACATTTTGAGCAAATTATTTTCCCTTTTCCTTTCACGTAATTGCTTAGGGTAGGATGCTGATATTTCACCTCCTTGATAATGGATATGAATTTCCTAGCATAAAGCCAACTATACTATAAACAACAAATTCATACATTTTTAAAAGCTCTGTTAAAAACAGATAGCAGTGGCCATGAAGCCAACCGTAACACTGCACTGACAGAATGAAAAATCGAAAGAAAACAGAATTGCAGTAAAGACCATAAGATTATTATTCTCTTCTGACTTGTTCCAGGACTTGAATTCAGATAATTAACTTCAATTGATTACTGAAGAACAGAACAAGTTACAGAAGGCAACTAAAATGATAAAAGGGTAAACTAAAATGAAATTCACCACCAGAAGGGATGTTAAAGAAAAGTAAATAATGAAAAGAGGTAGGTTGCTTTAGTCTAACAGTACCCCCAGATAAATAAACCAAAACAATAACCTGCACCTTCCAACAAAATTCCATCAAGGACATAGAGCAGTGAGATGCCAGATGTTCACTCGACAATGAAAACACCACTCTGTAGATGTTTGTAGTCACAGGAAAACTACTCTATCAGAAACCTACTAGGCCAAAGAAAGGTTCTTCCTGTAATACATCCTTAGTTTCCCTAGCTTCTTTGTCTCTATCAGCCTTAAACCTATTTAAATTGTCCAGCCTTCCTATTCTACAGTGTTTCTAGTGATTTTATCCAGAGACAGTGGAATCAATACGAACGGCTTCACAAGAGCCTGTTTAGGCTACTTCTACATCACAGATATCCTTTGTCTGATGTGGGTTGGTTTATGCTTCACAGCTCCCTTGGTTTGCTTTCCAGTTCTCCCTCCTTTAGCAATATTAAAACCACTACTGCAACCTTTGAAGTCAGCTGATATTCAGGCATTAAAATCATCTTTGGAAAAATCTTTGTCATTTTCTGTAAGATCATACTTTGGACATCCCTCTTATCTTGTTCTCTAGAATAAGCACAGTATTTTCAAGAGACTTTAAAGTTTTTTCCTGTTTGTACAAGACTATAGTATAAGAATTTAATTTACAGCTACTTTATTTATAGCTATATACTACAGCAACTCATCTATGAAAAGGCCAAAATTAAACATACTTTCCAAATCTCTTAGAGTTGAGGAGCAAAACAGTTCAAGCTCCTGTTGTTTTTCCTTTACTAAGCTGGTCTTCGTAGCAATTCCAGAACGCAGAAGACAGTTGTAATGTAGGTCTACCAACTGTAGACCTGTTATAGCACTGTAAGAAGGATTTGATCATTTGGCTATTTCTATTCTTTCGAGCTTACATAATTTTCACTGTTTAAGCCCCCTACATCCTTTCTTGTTGCAGATAAAGTATACAACCTTTAATCTACAGTTTTAGTCATGAGATTTGAATATATAAAATGCAAGATGCATTTCCATAAAAATTAAAATAATAGCACGAACTGTACAGCATACAGCTTTAACAACAGCTTTCAGATGAGATGTTACTAATCGTTCCAGGGAAGCAGAGATGTATGGATAGGAAGTGAACCTGTACCAACAGTAATTAGAGGCATTACAAGCAATGAAGAATGAAGATTCAGTTCTGTATGCAGGAAGTGTCTGCTTCATGTCTCATCACCACTGTCCACAAGTCCAGCTCCATACGGGAGCATAAGTCAGGCTGCCTTGTAACTTCCTGCACTCTAAAAGCCAAGGGCTTATTTCCAAAGCATTGGAAAGTTACCATTATTCCCTCTTTGCCTTTTGCACTTCCCCAATGAGAATGTATCATTGTCGTAACCTGCCTTTCAGTGAGGGTTCAGTAATATCAATCTCAAAGACAGCTAACTACCCATTGCTACCAAATGCATCCATTAGGTCTGAGTTTGACACGTCTTGCAAATTCTGCTGGTGAAGACAGAAATCTTCCCTTTCTTGTTACTAACTGTAATGGTTGGCAGGCAAATGGGGGGGAATAATCTAAAAGATAAGCAACTTTACCGAGAGTTTTAACAAAGTTTATTGATTTTTACGTCATAATCAGTGCTGTTAAAATTATTTTCTGGATAAAAATATTCATCAGCATGTGAACTGAGTTTTAAAAATATCAGATATGAGGGGAACTGTTCCATTACAATGCCAGCTAAAGGTTTAAAATCTGCACAATATCTACAAGAACAAAAAAAGGAGGAAAAAGAAAAGGTCAGAAAGAGTTGGACAAAAAAAATGAAGCTTTCATCTTGTGAATAATCTGTAGAGGAAAGCTGCATCTAATTAAACTGCAAAATTGAAACACAAAAATTCTTATTTTTAAATTGGAGATAAACTTGGAAATAGTCTGAAGGAAAAAAATATGGAATTTTTGGCTGCATCCCTTAGTTACTCATAATTCTTGCCTGACACTTGCTAACTTAATTCAGCAGCTACTTTTTAACAAAAATGTAGACAGAGGCAACTCATGGAGTAATTTGTAGAAAAGGACACCTCTGGTACCTGCAACTTCTTTTGTGCTCCTTCTTCTAAACAGGTGAAAGTCAGGTGAAGAATCACACTGCCACCTTCAACAGCTGTTTCTGAAGCAAAGCTCTCCATCACACCAGGAAGCTCAGCTCAGACGCTCTGCAGTGCAATCTAGTTTCCACCAGAATTTCAGCCAGGAAAATATATTTCTCCTTCACATTGTGATTACAGCATTTCTCTGAAATAGCTGAGCAGGACCACTGCTTAAAGCAGTTGATATCCTTTCTCACTGGAATGCGGTAGAAAGATAGGCCATCTCAATACAAATGTCTCCCATATATTACCTTGGCCCAGAACCAAGACACTCTGGAATGTAATTTCTAGACAGCACAGAAACCTGAGCAAAGAATGCAAGTCATAGAAAATAAAACCAGGACGTGGTTCCCTACTAAAGACATTAAGAAACAACTAGCTTCTTGTGACGATACTTGCAAATACCTTCTGGGAAGCAAATTTTAAAAGACAGAAATGTCACCTCAACATGTAATTCACTCTGATAAAGCCCAGATCTTAAAGCAGACACAAAATCATTGAGTTAGGTGGCTAAGTAGTAGCTGTGTACACAGGTCTCTTCAGGGAGCAGGCTCCAGCTTCTCACTTACTCCTAATGGAAATTAAGAGCCAAGAGACCCCTTGGCTTTCAAAAGTCTCTCCCTTATATTTGTTCTGCTATTTGTGGGCTAAAGCAAGCTAAACACCCTCTTAAATATTCTCTTCAAAGGGTAAGTGATCCGTAACAGGGTCTCAAATAGCCTTGTAAGACTGTAAGGTCTTTTCTCAAATTATAAGACATACTTGAAACAGGAAGATTTGTAGACGAGAATAAAGCATGCATATGCCTTCCTTCTTGTATCAGAGGCAGTCCTGACATACCATTTGCTTTTGCTATTTATGAACTATTTGTATGAACCATGGAGGAATAAATGAGGTTACACCATTAGTTAATTCTGTTGACTCATCCAGAATGGGAAGTTTATTACATTACTTTGGATTTACATCAACTAATACCAGTTTACCCCAGCCCACTCGCATCAGTATACCAAATGATAGTGACTGGTTTTAAGCAATCAGGCACACAAATACACTCTATTTTCAGTTTAATTCTATTATACTGAAACTAATGGCAGCAGTAGCTCTAAACTCACTCTTGTTACAGGTTTTCTATAGTTTGTCAAACTGATTACATTTTGGTGAAGACAGAACTACCTGGCATTCATGATGGCAAATCATTATCATCAACATCCTCCTCTGTAAAACATATTTGTCCTTATTTGCCTCCCTATTCCCACTACCATAATAAACACTAAAACATAATTGCCCTCAGAATTTAATTTACAAAGAAAGAAAAATCACTTCTCAGCAACAGTTCTATTAGCTATACTTGGACAGACAGGACTAAGCAGCAGTAAAGTCATAGGGTTTTGTTATTAAAGGAAGACAACGTTCACAGAAAGTATTCTCTATGGGCACAGCATTGTGCTATATAAACTTGCCTACAGCTTAGTGCAGTGTGCCTGGCATGCTCAGCTTGCAAAGCTTATGGAGCAGTACTTTAAAATGGCAGGCTATTAAGTGCCAGTTTTATAACTGCTCAAGCAAAAAAAAAAAACAAAAAAAACCAAAAAAAACCCCTGAAAGAATATTTCAGCTAATTGCTTTAAATTGCTAAGCCTCTAGATTTAAGGAATCAGTAAAAGTCTAACAAAGAATTTATGTGCATGTACACACACACACACACACAAAACCCCACTGACACAAAATTAATAGATATTCCTGGATAGGCATCCTGCTGGAAGCAGCTTTGAGGCTAACAGCTTCTTTATTGATCAGAACCTCTGACATAACTTGACATGCAGCCAAAAGGCTCAAGCATTTTGCTGAAGATGAGTTTGTGCAAGTAGATAATTAATATGCATATCATGGGTTTAGTGACCCTTCTGGACTGGTTGATTTTTAAATTACTTTTCCCCCTTTTTGCGTTTTAGCCTTCATTTCCAGAGAGGTAGGAACTAATGATCCTTTTAAAATATGGGAATAGTTTAAAGAGCTGTGTTTATCACTCAGATAATTTCTCTGAACATGCAATTGTGAGGTTCCATAATGACCACTTCTCAATACTTGTAGTTCCACTTGTTCAGTCTACAGTAAGACTTTTTTTCTTTCAGCTGTTCTAAAAACTCCTAAAGCCAAGCCACATTGCTCCCTTCTCATGCACTCAAAAGTAATAAAGATTTACAGGTCAAATTATGACCTCATCTAACATCTCAGCAGCCCATTGTTGATAACAAACTTGCACCAGTGTAACAGAGCAGGAGTATAAAAACTATCTCACTGATAAAGCCACAGGAAAACACCTGCATTTCACTCACACTCAGCTGTACCAGTTCTCCAGTGTTTGATCAAAAAGAGTATGAAGATATATTAGGGGAAAAAAAAAAAAAAAAAAATAAATCTTTTAAGTGCCCAAGGGATAGTCCTTGCACTCTCAACATGACAAAAAGGTCATGGAGGGATGACACAGAACAGGCCACAGAGGTAAGAACCAGATACAAAGGAGTCAGTGGAGAGACAGTTCAGGCTAAGGGCAGCATAGCAAAGACTCAGAACAGGAAAACGGGCAAAGTCACAACAGGAGACAGTTGTTACTTCTGCGAGGTGGTGTATCACCCCCCCTTGCTCCAGTCCTCCCTCCAGCCATAACTGCCACTGCAACTTCAGTTAGGATGCAGATTTTATGGCGACTCCTTGCATGGTGTTCACTCGCACCTTTGGATGCATTAGGAGGAGCTATTAATAGTCATCTTTGCATATGATAGGTCTATCTTTAGATTTCCAAATATCCCCCCCTCTCCCCTCCCCTCCCCCCCAGGAACCATATCTTAATATGATTCTAAAAAAACTTTACGAAGCTGATGACATTCCACCTTAACTATACTTGGAAATTGGTAGAGTTGATTTGGGAGTTTTTGAGGACCACTTGGAATGGTTACCTTAAATTAAAGGCTGTTTAGCTCATTTATTCTTAATTATCTTTTATTTACACACAGTTAAGCTCACAGCTTCTATGTTTAGAAACTAAATTCTATTTATAATAAAAAATTCCATAGATGTTAGGAACTGGGACTGATTAAGATGCAACTGCTGAAGCCAACTTATTGATCCCAGCATTACATATAGAGGTATTTAATGGGTTTTCTTTACAGATGCTATTCAATCTTTTCAACTGCTTAGCAATGTTAAATGGCAGCAATTGACTTGTGTGGAAAAGATCATTTACAAAGGTCCCAAGAGAGACATCAAGGGTTTCTACCTGTAGAAAAACTCCAATTTAAAAAATAGCTGAAAATAGCTGAGGGAGATTATTTTGGTGATATCTAGTCAGAATGTCTCTCTGATTCTACTTATGTCACTGCACTTCTCTTGGTATCACATTTTGCTTTTGCTTGTTCAAGCAATGAAAAATGAAAAGCAAATCTTTCGCATCAGAAATATATTATTACAGAAAATGTGTTCCGAGCACTGCCTGGTGTCCTGGTTTCGGCTGGGGTACAGTTAATTTCTTCCTAGTAGCGGGTACAGTGCTGTGTTTTGGATTTAGGATGAGAATAATGTTGATAACACACTGATGTGTTAGTTGTTGCTAAGCAGTGCTTACACTAGTCAAGGACTTTTTCAGCTTCTCATGCTCTGCCAGTGAGAAGCTGGGAGGGGGTACAGCCAGGACAGCTGACCCAAACTGCCCACAGGGATATTCCATGCCATGGGACGTCATGCCCAATACATAAACTGGGGGGAGTTGGCGGGGGGGCAGTGACCGCTGCTCGGGGACGTGCTGGGCATCAGTCAGTGGGTAGCGAGCAATTGCATTGTGTATCACTTGCTTTGTATATTCCTTTATCATCATCATTATTATTATTTTCCCTTCCTTTTCTGTCCTATTAAACTGCCTTTATCTCAGCCCACGAATTTTACTTTTTTTTTTTTATTATTCTCTCCCCCATCCCACTGGTCGGGGTGGGGAGTGAGCGAATGGCTGTGTGGTGTTTAGCTGCCTGCCAGGTTAAACCACAACACTTGGGAAAAAGAATTTGATCATAATTATTCCTATATAATTGATGCAAAATAAGCAGAAAGTGTATTAACTAGTAAAATATCAATTACCATGAAGGAAATGTAACAGGACCACATCTCATCAAATTTCAGACTTCAATGAGACTATAAGGCTTATGGCTTGGTTTCACTGCTTCCCTTGGGAAGAACTGATGTTGCAATGTTCACACATTCCTAAAATTAAAATGATGGCATTGTTAAAATACTACACATTCTTTTTGCAAAATTCAGTTTGTTTATCAAAAATCAACTTTACCTGTATACTAAATAAATGCAAACAATCCTTAGTTATTAATCCAAGGTACAATAAAGGTGCAAAGTCACCATGCTGTGTATATACAGATGTGACTGACAGATCGTTATGGCCCTCTTCCCTGGTAAGGCACGAATTGCATATTTACAAAAAACCCAAAACCCTCATAAATGTACAGTTCACTCCTTTCATAGTGTTAAAGGGACCTCACGATCAGTGATGTTACATAAAATTTTCTATGCTTAATTCTGCTCTCATTTAAATCAATGCAGCTTACACTAACTTCATTGTATGCCTCATGCATCATCTGAGCAAAGAAAAATTGATCAGGAAAATGCCTTCCTAGCAAACCAAGATCTGAGTAGTAACAGCATCTAGGGGCATCCATTTCTGAAGTGACATTTGACCATAAATCATTTGTATAGAGCTATTTTTAAAAGCTTTATCTTCATTACATTATCATGAAGCAGTCTGAGGAACTTTGATTTCCTTCTCAAAGCTTGTCTTGCTATACTGTTCAGAGTGTTGAAGGGTTGGGGGTTTGTTTGTTTAAGTTTTCATTTCTCTGTGGTAATATAAACCCCACAAGATAATCGATCAACAAATCAAAGTGACAGAAGGAATTTAGAATGACAACTGAGCAATCATAACTATACTTGACACTTGTTATTGCACCCATAAATAATCATGCTAATAGTTTTAAAGTTAGTTATTTCTAAAATTTAAATGGTGCAATAAAGAGAACTAGACCATGCATTTGATGGGTTTCTAGTGAAATTATTGCACCTCTTCCCTTCGCTTATGGCAACGTAATATTCCATAGCAAAGGCACTGTTTCAATGCAGAGAACTAACTTAGTCTGCTTCTTAACATTTTCAAGCTTAGAAATACCAGGCAAAGTACACACCTGCAGTAAGAAGCAAGTCAGACAACTTGCACAGAGAAATGAAAAGAGAGTGCAGAGCAAGACAATCAAACTCCATCTCTTTACCTGGAATGACAATGCATTTAGAAAAACTGCTTTGGGAAATAAATCCTTGGCAGTTATCACACAACCTGTAGTGCATTTCCCCACAGGTCTCTCAAAATTTGAGCACTGACGTACACTAAATCCAAGTGAGGGTTGTCACTGAAAAAGGTCATTCTGTTTAATTTTCAGCTAATCAGCTCCTGTTCACCATGCAGCTACATGAGCCCTCCTCCCGACTTCGAGAAGGAATCTGCAAACAGATAGTGCTGACAGCCCCTTTTGGCCACAGTCCACACACAGCTCAGGCTAACCAGCAAACCGTACTTAACACATTTTTGTAAGTTTCCAAAACCTGCCTGATAATCAGCATGGTGATAAGAAAAGAAGCATGAAAGACAGCAGTTTGGTTAGTTTATCCCTTATCTTGCAAGTTTAAAACCTCTATCAGTTTCAGGTTGATTGGGAAAAAGGGCACAGTGCATCTCAAGGCTTTAAAGTTCTTTGTAGAACTGCAGTGAAATAGAAAATGATAAGTAACAAAAAGCAAAGGGGGAGAAAAGGACACAACAGCACTTGCTTTCTCAATCTGCAACTTTATAATTAAAAAAAACAAAACAAAAAAAAACCACACAGGCTTACACTCCTATGAAACTTACCACTAGGGACAGAAATCTTGTAATTAGTGGATTCACCCCAGATTTGGCAGACCACAGGTCAAGCTTACCACTTGTGACATTAAAGCTTGGTTCCAATATCTTTAATGACTGCCATGAGGAGTCTATTCAGTTGTTGTCTCTCTCTGTACTGTGAATATTACTTTACATAAATTTTAGCAGTGTGTTGTGTCTCTCTGTACTGTGAATATTATTTTACATAAATTTTAGCAGTAAGTGAGCCAAGCAATATGGGGGACACATCAGCCCTTAGAATTACTCTCAACTTTTCAGCACTGCAAGACTCATTCTGAAATCTAAAATTAAATAGATGGATACTGTAAATAAATTTTCTATCTAGAAGTCACATTTACTAGACATTTGCTGATGACCACCATGACTGTGTTATATTAGAAACACACTTCCATATATAAACTGTATGTAGAACTACTTTGCACAGGGGAATCCATGCATGCAAATCCTTCATTTTCAATAGTACATTTGATAACGTGACTATATTCTCACATATCAGCACTAGCAAAATAGATTTATTAGCCTTAACTTGGGATCATTTATGAAAATCAGCTCAAATACCTGTACTCAACCAAAATAAATGTTCAGTAATAATGCACAACAAATATGTATTATATCTCTCTCTAGTGTCAGCAGAAATCATATCAACAATCTAACTAGACCTATTTATATAATACACTGCTCTCACCATAATTACGTGCTCATGCATGAAGATTCTGCCCTGTTTCTCTTTTCCATGGCTCACCCCCCACCCCCGAAAGTTTAGGAAAGTTACAAGCAACTGGAAAACCTCATTAGGAATGTAAATGCTGAGACACACAAGGGAATGCTCTAGCATACTTTGCCTAAGATCACAAAACTGAACAGAATACCTGCTGCCATCTATCTAAAAGTAATACTAGTCTAAGTCTGATATATTGCTTTTACATTCAAAGCTCTCCTGGAATTTTCTTGGAGGCTCTTCTAACAAACACATTTTCTGCACACATGAACATGATAACCATCATTTTCAAATACAGTGAAGATGTAGTATTCATGTAAAATGCAGTAGTGAATTTACTGTTTGCATTTTATAAAAATGCAGTAGTATTAATGTAAAATGCAGCAGCTAATTTCTTTTATTATAAAATATAGTTCATACATAATAATGCCCCCACTGAGAAATTCTTCCATTTTCATATTCCAAACCTCAAGAAGCAGCCTAGAACGTATTTTACTATGCTACAAATTTCTGTAGCAACATATATTTATCTGTCTTAATTATTATCATCTTTCTGAATATGGGAAAGCCACAGCTCTCCATGATTGTATGCCTTCAGCAATTTATTTTTACATTGCAGGTTCTAGCTGCAGCAATGACGCCAAAACTTGTAACAGACCTGTAGTAAACTCTACTACAAAGAAAATGAGCCATTAATCTGCCCTGCAACCATTACTCGGTATGCATAAAACCAGTGGATTAGTGGATGGAGGTTTAGTGGATGGAGGACATTTAAATTCTCAATTCTCAATTTACTGTGTCTTGCACACAGTGTTTAATGAGTTCCACTCTGCCTCTGCCCCAAGTGCAACTGATACCTTTTTCTACAGCTCTGCAGGAATAAGATCAGTAAGTTTATAATACAGTCCACCATGTTCATACATAGCATCAAGTCACCCTTGTTCTGAACTGCAAGAAGTTGCGCACCTGAAAGCAAATTAGCCGATCCGTGATTAAAGGCCCCAATGAAGACAAACCCAAAGTCAATTTTGATAAAAACAGTAACCAGTGTTATTTTTGAACATGGGCCCACAAAGCTGAAGCCTCAGGCCATGGTTTGAAGGGTCCTTTACAGCCAGCTGTCAGTGTGCAGCGAGTCTGACACATCAGGACTCAGTGTATGGACATAAGACTAAAGTAAAGTCCCTTGCAGGTTTTTTTAACATAGTCTTTGACATTTACAGGCACATTTGCACAATGATTTCTTATCTGGCTGATGGTATGTGACCTTTTCTAATGGTATGTTTGAAGTAGAGGGGCAATACACAATGAAAGACTATTAAAAAAAGACTTTGTCATTTAACTGTTGTTAAGTATCATTAAATGACAGTGTTTTGATCTATAAGCAACATCTTGCTTTTTTAAGTTCTATTCTATTCTAATTCTATTCAACAATTTTTAATTGTTGTTCCAGAAAGAGAGCAACATCTTAAATGGTGTAGAACTTGCACCGGAAATCCAAAATACTGGCAATCCAAAGCTTCTGCAAATACACACATAAGTCTGTTACCTTTTGAAACACCATATCAGAGCTGTGTAACTCCGGAAAGAGAGTGTACCAGCAACAAGTGCAGAAATAACCAGAAACTATTGGTGTACTTGCTACCATCACAAGTCAGAGTCCCCATACTATGAATTGTGACTATAAGTCTAACAGGCTGTTAGACTTAGTCTGCATGAGCAGGAAACATGGATAGATAAGATTGCTCCAAGTTATACATATGTTAAGCATTTTTTAATTATTTAATTCCCTAGGAGCATTCCCTTTTACTAACGGAGGGAATCCATTATTACTGCAGTGACTAGTCTTAGCTGTACTATTTTTTTAGAAGATTACTAACAGCTATTTGTAATTTAAAAATAAAATAAAAAAAAAAACCCCGCTCATTTATACTTTTAGTAAGTGAGACAATTGTTTTATTCCCAAGGATTTTTCTTGCTTTTAACATCTCCTGCAGTCTTCATCTATTTTAGCTTTCCTTGGACTCATAACAGACCTGTAGTAAACTCTACTACAAAGAAAATGAGCCATTAATCTGCGCTGCTACCATTAATCAGTATGCATAAAACCAGTGGATTAGTGGATGGAGGTTTAGTGGATGGAGGACATTTAAATCCTCAATTCTCAGTTTACTGTACAGAAAGACTTTTTATTTCAAAGTTGGTGTTCAGACCTCAAAGGCATCAGTTCTTACTATTGCTGTCATTGAAATAAATAATTTTGCAAGTGCCACAACATTTTTATGGTAGCAAAATAATTCTATCTGTACTAATGAAAGCACCTCTGTAATAACAAACTTACACAGCATTTATACTCTTTTATAATACTTGAAAAATCACTAAAATGAGCTTTGCTTCTAAAGAGTAGATAAGAAATCAACCCCCATATAATAATGTGTATACTTACATGAGAAAGGAACTTCCTTCTCTAGTGTTACTGTATAATAAATGCCAATCAGCTTTTTTCCTGAAACATTAAAATCTCCTATTGGTGACTATTAACACAGATGAAAACCAGCAAATGATGGATTGAAGACATACAAGCACACTCATATCATTATACTTTCTCAAAATGGTAAAAACATTATAATTCTAGTACATGAATTTACTGAATTGCTGAACTCTTTTGATAAACTCAATAAATATTGCTAACACACCATGTTGCTCATTAAATTAACAGGAGCTTATTGATTGAATCATATGACTGCAAGCTGTTTTTCTCCCAGAAGGGAATAGACATTCAAACACAACATTGGGTAGGTAAACATAATAATACCCTATTCTCTTCTGATGTAACTTAATCTCACTTTGCTAGAGGAAAAAACCAACATGCTTTTATTGACAAAAACAAACAAAAAAAAAAAGGAGTTAACTGATGTAATCAGAGTTAACTGTAATAGGAGCTAATGCAGGAAAAGTAATGGGAAAACCTACAGGGTAACAAGCTCAGTTAAGTAACTCAGTAACTAAACAGTAAGTATTCCAAATCACGTAGCATAAACCTTGATTCATCAGTGCCTAAAAGATAACTATGCAGGTTCATTATTGTTTTAAACCAGGAAGACTGCAAGAAGGAAGTTCTCTGAAAATAAAGAGTACTCGCAAGTTATCACCAGAGGCCCAACCCAGAATTACTTACTCAGACCAAACTTTTCTACCAGTGCTCATCTGAGATTCTTTATTTCCCCCCCAGTATTTTTGACAAGTGCATCTTAATAATATATGTGTGTGTACATATACACACACACACACAAATTCAAATATTTGAAGCAGCTGTGACTGGCACAGGGTAGCTGTTGAGCTCCTCCCCCAGAGGTTACCCCTGCAGCACCCCCTGCTACCAAACCCTTGCCATTTATGCCCAGTACAACAGCTTTGACCTCCAATACATCACAGATTTCCTTGGACTGTACCTGACTATTTACTCCTTACATTTTTGCCTGTCACATATTGCCAAGTAAAGAAATTTCTGAATGAGTGCCCCTCCCAATGACTCCCTAGGCTGCAGCTTGCTAAGTACCAGCACGCAGACCACCTGTCAAAGCAATGCAAGCCCTTGCAATGAATCTCTCATAGAAATATTGACAACAATAAATAAAGTAATCTTAGAAGCATTTCTAGATACAAGCAGACAAGTTCATTGTAACTCAGATTTGCAATCCAAACTTACATCTTCTTGCTGTAAGTGTTTAAAGACTGCCTAATCAACACTTCTCAAGCATAACAATACTGTAAATCACTCCTGCCCTTTCCCTCACCCTCAGGTCACCCAGAACACCCTAAAAAACTCTTTTGGACTTGCCACAAATGCCCTATGAAAGAGATAAACCTCTAAAAACCAAGTGCATTATTAAATATATATATCAGTGGAATTTATTGAGTAACTGTAAAATTATGCCCTCATCTTTTTATATTACTTTATTAAACTACTCTGTGTAACTAATTAATTACAAAATACCTTAAGCTGGGAAAGGAAACAGCATATGCAAACCAATGTCATAATCACTCTTAGTGAGAAAGAAAAGCATATTCTGCTAAGTTCGCCTGTATTGACAGACGCGATCCAGTCAAGCATCACTGAAAAGGGATTTGCCATTGGAAAACACGCAGTTTGCATCAGAAATTTGCACTGTTTGCATGCACTGCTGTTTTGTGTATTTTAATCACCTTGTTTTTCATTGGAAAAAGAAGTAAAATGAATAATTCTCTAAAATATTAATAACATGCTAAAATAGAAACAATTCTAATGTTTCATGAGAAAATGGGCCTATCTTGTTTCTGTAAATGGTCTGGACCTCATACTGACATAGGCTGTGCCTGGGCAGCTTTCAATCAGAAAAATAGAATGTGTAGTATCCTTTTCCCTATACTGTTATCTCAGCATTGAAACCTTCAGATAGCCCTCTAAACCATGCTAAAAAAACCCCCCATGTTTTGACTGGGATTTGTGTAAACACCATCAATTGTAAGAAGAGGAAACAACAACAACATAATAATAATAAAAATTCCACCACTAAAAGAGACAAACATAGTATTCAAGTTCTTTTAAAGTTACATTTCCTTTCTTCTGCCAAAATCATAAAAATGTAGAAGTTAATTGAGCACAAATGGTTCATTGCAGCATTATCATTACCACAGCGAGGGAACAGGAGACTGGGCTAAACAATCTTCCCCTGAAGGTTTAATCTCTGGTCTTGTTCATAGTTCTCAGATACTTCAGGAACTTGGCTATCAGCCTGTTTCCTCAGTCCTGGAAAGTCTGTAGCTGTGCGATTGCTTGTGTTAATGTTCGACGAGTAACTTCTAATTTTCTGACATTCTGTAGTGCCTAAGTAGTCAGGTGCTTGGGAGCTGATTACGCATTCCCTTCCTTTGAAGGACATTTTCTCTGACATCCTTTAAAATGCCATAACGTGGCACAAGGGCACAGTTCTGCAGCACCCCTTTACACTACTTTATACGAGGCTTTCCTCAATATGAGGACCAAGACAACTGACAACAGAACACCAAAGGCTGATTTGTATGCAACTCCTTTTCTTCAGCAGCGGTCTACCACAAACATCCCAGTTCTCTTCCACTGCATCTATAATTATCAATTACCTGTGAAAACAGCTTTTACTGTAGTCACCATCATATCAAACTTTTGTCCAGAGCACACAGTAGTAATTGTGCTCTTCTCCCATTTCAGGAATGAACTCTCACAAGGCCTCAGTAGTCATCTGTTGCATGAAATCCTATTCACATTAACATCAAACACACTTATCAGGTATGTTTGTAAAAGTTTTCCTTTACTGTCAGGAACAAAAGATCCATTAGAAAAAGCAAGCAGGCCCTGCAGCTAGAATCCTTTTTCCACGTCATGATGAAAAAGAGACTTAGATTTTTACACTGATCATATTTATGGCCAACAGTCAGGGGACAAGAAAAATCTTCTCCAATAGTGTCTGTTATCTACTGAGGCTCTCCAGTCTTGTTTTGGGAAACTTGTGGTCACCACTGCCACAGTAATTGACTGCTGCCATCTAGTGCATTCCCTCTCTGGCAGCTGCTGCTTGTATTGCAGAACTCTTTCCCTAGACCACTAAGTACTTTCAGTTATTGCCTTTGACATATTACAGTTACATAAAGGTCTCATATAAGGTTGCCAATAGTTCTCTGCTCCTCAGGGTATTATTTTCCCATTTTCTTTTTGGAAAGGCATCTTATCTTCAAAACTATGCATGGATATGAGGAATGGTTATCAGGCAGTGAGTGTACTAACAGGCCTTAAAAGCCCTGACCAGCCTCACCTGGGGCCTTCCTCCACACCCCTTGCAGATGGGCATAGGGGCTCCATTTCAGCTTAAGCCATGAGCCCCTGCCTGAGCTCTCACAGTTATGCCTGTCTCCAGCTCTGCCACTGCCATGCCTGTGCCTGGCCATGAACTCCACTGATCTGGATCCAGACCTGTGGGCCGATTTCCTAGCTGGGCCTTGACTCAGCCTCATCACCATGGAACTGTCCAGTAATCACTGGGCTGTGTCTGACTCTGCCTACGATCACCGGGCCTGATCCTGACATGCCAATCAACTTTCTAGCTTGACCTTGGATCCGCCTCATCACCACAAACCTCTCTGGTGATCTGGACTTTTGGTTGAACATGACCGCTATCCCCAGTCCTGTCCCACCTGCCTTGGCTGGCAAAGCCCCCATGCCTCCCACCCCTTAAGGAGCAACCTGACAATCCCTTGCTGCAACCTGACAATGACAACTCCACAATTCATTCACAGTTTTTCCTTTTTAAAGACAACTGCAAATGCTACTGAAGTGTCTTTCACAACCTCGTGAGAGGGCCTCATCTCTGTTTTACATTATAAAGGAAATAAATGGAGCCAGGTTAAGATATTTCTCCAAGGCTGTATATTGTCTGCCACCACCGAAGCTGACTTGCAGTGTTGCATTCCTCCTGAATCCCAGGGCTATCATAACAGAGTGCGAGAAGCAACTTAAGCAAAGACACAGGCTTTGGTAGTATCAAAAATAAATCCAAAACCCTACAGCACTGTGTAAAATTAGGAAAGCCACAGATAAAATACTTCTGAGGTCTAGATATGAAAAATGAGAACCATACTTGCTAATATTTGTAAATGCTTTGATGGAAGTCAAAATCATCTAATTAATCACTGTTCTAAAGAACAGTGAAGTGCACGACTTGACTTCATAATAATAACATGAAGTCATTATTGTATAATTTCATTGATCATCTGATTTTCTGTTTCATTGGATCATGTTCCCCAAGTATTTATAATAATAGTAAGAATTAATAATTGCCTTCAACAGAAACTAATTAATTTCAATTTCAAGCCATATCACTGCTACTCAGGTTCTTAATGAGAAAATAATCCTACATTACAGCCAGTATGAAATATTTTCCTTTTTATGTTCATGGCTGATTCAACATGGGCAAAAGATTTTTATGCTGAAGCTAATTTTTTTAGTTTCCAATATATCTAGATAAATACTCAAATAGAAAACAGACTGCCAAAGGAGAGTTGATGATTCACCCTGATGCTGAGTCGATACATTCTGACACTGAGTATCTGCCTTCAGAATAAAAAAGGACGTCTTTCCTACATGGCACTGAAGGTGCTGAATAAGGTACAAACCAGTTTGAAAAGACGCATCACAGACAGAAAAATAATGTTCACTGAAGGAAGCTCACCCTGAAAACAAGACATGCATATTTTTCCATTGCAATTTATACTTGCTAGCAAGAAGGGCACACATTATTTCTGAAACACGTGAAATACCCATCTTGTATAATTTTGACTTTCTGAATGTGAAAGTTCTTTCCATTTTTGTCACATTCTGCAGAGCCATTAAGTAGCATCCATCATTACTTGCTCACTGAGGCATTATACACAGGAGAGAGGAACATTTAAAATGATTTAAACCAAACTTAGAAAGACCCTTCATGGCTTTTGAGTCTTTTAACTTCCAATAGACCTTCTGCCTGTAAAAACAAAAAAAAGGAAGCTATCCCGGCTAAAGCAATCTTGCACATTATTGATTCAGATAACTGGCTTCAAGACAGCAATTTTTAAGTCACACTGGAAAGCTGAAGTAAGTTAAGGGAAAAGTCTCCTCTTAACCTCTGCACACATTTTTACCATAAATGTAACATTTATCTTGCTGTTTGAGAAGAAACTGCACAATTCCAAACCATGTCGTAACTATAAAAGAACTTTTATCACTTCTGTTACATTAGCAGTCACTTGCCTTAGGAATTTTCACTAAAAGTAAAGAAATCTTTGGGGCTGACCTATTACCATTCACCTGAACGGAAGAGCTTTTCAAAATTCAAGTACTTTTTTGTCCTGAGACACGAACATGTGCTGTACATAATCTTACGCACAGTTTTCATGTCAATACACATCTATGAATAATCATCAAGATGACAATATGAAGATACAGAAGTTTGGGAAG
This sequence comes from Aptenodytes patagonicus, assembly GCF_965638725.1. Lineage (NCBI taxonomy): Eukaryota > Metazoa > Chordata > Aves > Sphenisciformes > Spheniscidae > Aptenodytes > Aptenodytes patagonicus. Next base: position 17,080,637 of record NC_134958.1, read on the forward strand.
TTATTTTAAAATGTTTTAGCACTTTATAAATTATTTGGGTTTGCATTTACTATTAGCATAACATGCGCCTTGCAAGGAATTTCAGCCATAAATCAGGATCCTGATGTGCAAGGAATCAGAAAAAACACGGAGCAGAAAACATCTCTGTACAACTGATTCTATGAACTACAAGCAATACAAGTGGCAAATGAGACTGAAGGCAAACTAGAAAAAACAAGGACATTGCACTAAAGAAGTTTTCGCAAAGCAAAGCAACATGTCTGTTGATGACAGTAAGCTCAGAATTCAAACAAACAAAGAAATCTAAGGCTTAATTAATAAAACAAATGGATGGTTTTATACACTCAGTGTAAATACAGTTGCTTTAATCAAATTTTTACACAACACTGGGAAGTAATACCGTATATTTGTAACTACCATGTATTGTAACTACTACCAGAAAACATCTTTAGTTTCTAAAATTTAGGTTCCAGGGAATATTTTTTATGGAACACAGCAACTCAAATGAACTAAAGCAAGACTGCAGCTTTTGAGATGCATGAGATTTACTCCCTGTATTTTCCATTTACTATATGCCCCATCAAGGTGTTTGAACTCGCCAAATGAAGCAACACTTTTGGCACAATTATGTGGTACAGAAACCAATAATCTGTTGGTCTGTAGTCATTAGTTCCTTCCATAGACATTGGGTTTAAAAAAATTCAAGAAACCAATGACAACATTAATATTTAGTATACAAAGGCCTAGAACAGGGGGGAAAAAAAAAAGGTAAGCCCCTACAACTGAAAGTCCCTGTCCAATGCTCACGAACTCCACATGCACAGAACCAATTTTCTTGGCAGTTCCCAAGTTCTGAAAGTACAATCTAGTAACATGAATATAAGGTAACAGACACATAATAGATAGTGTAAGTATATCATATAATAGCAAAAACATCTGCAGAACCGTTAATGATATCAAGGTTTATTTAATAAGGAGGATGTTACTACAATTCAGAAGCAGGCATCTTGGCACAAGAAATCTAATTGAATATCAGGCTGCTTTAAAACTTACCACTACATCATCAGTTTAATTTAAATGGTTTGCAAACAAATTGGAACTCCAAATGAAGGCTGCAAACACAAAGATTAACCCACATATTCCTCCTGAAAAGAACTTAAAGTAGAATGTTGCAATGTTAGGCTTTTGATTCATTTCTATGAAAGGGTGAAATATAGCTCTCTAGTATTCACATTACAGTGAGCGTATCTAATTAGCTATTTAGACAGGGTTTTCTTTTGGGTTTTTATGGGGTTTTTTTTCTTCTCCTTTTGGAAGATTCACCTGTACTCAAATCTTTCCCCTATCCCAGTTGGTTCACTGACAACTTTCCAGTTGGTTCACTTATGACTGTTTCATCAACTGTAAACAATCACAGATTTCAAAGCATCTTCACAAAACTGCCTTTTATCATTTTCAGAGCTCCACTGTCTTAGATGAGACTCCCAAATAAATCTTATTTTAAGCATGAATTCAACCTTTTCTGCCTTAGAAAATATAAAAATCTCCCATTGTTATCCCCTATACATCCATCTTTCTTCACTTTAAAAATCCTAAAAAGAAATTAAATTCTTTAATGCTCGCCTTTCAATAAAATCCCCCAATGGGTGAGTAGGTTCAGTGCTTGCTATAATATCAACTTACAGCTAGTAAAAATCTCTGTAGCAGGTCAGGAACAATGTGGATATAAAAGAACAGTGTCCCATTATTACATTCTCCCATACCATCTTGCTCTTAATTAACACTGCATCATTTTAAAGAGTAACTAAAACTACTTAATTTTCAATTCTGAAAGCATCCTTTTAATTGAAGGCCTAGAAGGTTGATCTTCTTCAGCTATCTTGAATGCCATTTTTGAAAACAGAATCACGGCTTACCCACTGCTTAGGACTTATGCCATTTCCTGCTAGAACCTGTTTTATCTCAAAATATTTCTATCACTGTTTGGGACTCCACCTACGCTTACAAAAGGCACTCTACAAGTAGCAAGTCAGTCTCTGCCATCTGACAGTTAAAGACTAGGAAAAGGAGAGGGAAGATGTGGTATTTCCCCCACCACCATCTCCACGGCTGCAATTTCTAGAACAAGAATAGAAATAGTACAAAGAAATTAAGTAATGAAAGAGTGAACAGAAATCTCCCTAGTTTCACTGTAGTACCTCATTCAGAAAGAGTTCTTTCACCATCTTTAGTCCACATAGAAATACTGGCCCACACAGGTCCTAAGCCACTGCCTTCTGGAAGCCCGGAGGCTAGACCAGAAAAAGGACTGTTCAGCCATTTGCTTGTTCTTCTGTTTTAAGAACTCATTACTCCAAACAGGTGCATTTGACTCTCTACATAGCATGATTCCTATATTGAACAAATCAGTTTAAAGCAGCTAATTTCATTAGAACTGGGTTGATTTATTCTAGTTGAGAACTCTGGGCTACTGCTCTTGTTGACAAAATTCTGGTGTTACTTTCTGTTCAGGGGTTAAGCTTTGAAGGTAATTATCGGTTTAGGCCTGCTCAAAAGTCTGGACAGAATTAAAAAAACAAGCGTATTTTTCTTTTGGACTAATATAAAGGACTTACCTCAATTTGCACCATTAATCTCTACAAATGAAAGGATGGGATTTTTCAGCCAATGGGGTAAACTCCTGCCAAAGAAAATCACCTACAGCACCTCCAGAAATGCTCTCCTCAGGAGCTTTGAGAAACTTTGTGCTCTTTCTGCACAAACATGGCTTAAAGGCAACATGTGATTTAAGATTTATGTAAATGTTAATTTAATTTAGGATAGAATATTCAGTGTAATGTTTTCCAATCACCACCTACTTCAGAAGATGCTGCAGTCACCTAATTTACTCTTCCATCCCTGGAGACTCAGTGCTTAGTATTCTAGTCTTATACTTCCCAAATGCAAGACTGTTACTCACTTCAGTATGCAAATCTTAGGAGTCAGGAGACAAAAATATCCAAGTTAACAAAAATGAGATTGCTAATTATGTTTCCTATTTACACACATCAGACAAAAAAACCCACGTTTTTTTCAACTGTGCATTTCTGCAATTGCTAAAGCAAGAAATTTTCTTTCATAGATAAAATCCTGTTTATTCCAGCTTCAGTTTGCTTGCAAAGCTGACCACTGCCTCCATATATACCTTCAGAGATGCCGTTTCAAATTTTGAGCCCTGCTTATATTTTATTATTTAAAAGAAAAACATGTCATGCTAAGCGGTTCTCGGATCGATTCCCTTCAGGTAGGTTAAGCCCCTGTAGTATGTAGATTAACACATTATTGTTCTTTGAACACTTACTCATATTGATGAGATGAAAAAAACAGGTTATCCTTTCACACTCAAGCTCTTCACGCTTAGGACTCAGTTTTCATTGTTTATTCGTCTGAGTCAATAGGCCTGAATTGGTAGGATTCCAGCAACAGACTTCTAGGCCATAAGAAGAAAGAAAAAAAGCCACTAAATTTGCCAAAAAAGATTAATTTGTAAAAGACATGAAACAACATGCTCAGATTCAGCCAAACTATTGTTATGCAGACTGCAGATAGAGATGTGTAACTAATACTAGCATAAAGGCCATGCTGTAACAGTTGTCTGGAATAAGGTAAAGAACCCTTGTAAACCACACTAAAAAAACAACCCACCTTGGTCTGCTGGGTCATCCTCCCAAGACTCATTATGGCCTTGCCTTATCACTAAAGCCTGCACAGAATACCCACTCACGCTCCGTTACAAATACTATGCAAGTTTGGGCCAGGATTTTTCAAAATTGAGAATTTTAAGCAGTATAGAAGTATATAAACTTAAATGACTAATTGCATATAGATTAAATAAGCAATTAAAAGCTTATACTGCTTTTAGCCATTAGATTACTTTTTTTTCCCCCCTTCAGGATAGCCATTCTTGGAAATTTTACTTTCACATAGGACATTTGCTGGTTTCCCATAATTTCTGATGAAGAAACTATAACAACATTTATTTTGATACCATTTGTTTTGCATGTCACAGGGACTTCTAGATAAATGAGTTTGTCACTATAAATGCATTTCTCAAAGTTTCAAGCTTTTGTTTATTTTCTTAAATCATAACAGATTTTCTTCAAACAGGATTTGACAGCAAAATATGAGGAAATCAAGTATAGCAAATAAGTTAGAACTGTACAAACACAATTCTTGTCATCTATCATGCATTAAAAATACAACTACATACCAAGAAAAATATATTTAATCTTTGCACATTGCAGACAGCCTGACTGAACAGAAAAAAGGGAAAATTATCCATGGGAACATACAGAATCCCAGCTTCTTTAGAATCTGGAAATATGGTCTAACACCTTCCCTAAGATCTATATGGCACCTAACCTTTTATTTTATTCACGGAAGCTCAGATTATTGTATGAATGCACGTCATCCTCCAGAGAAATGAAACCCAACTGAAATGTATGGTAGGACTAGGCGGCATGTGGTACCATTAGCAAACTATACCTGTCTTTGCATCTTAAAAAAGTGATTTAAAATACCATTAGCACACCATCTTTTGTAAATCCCTGCCTCTCCTTTCCCCTGCCACACATAGCTTACAGCCATGAGTCAGTTTCAAAAACTACCTGTGCTCAATAGATCTAAACGCAGAAATGTGTTCTGCATCTCAGATTACATTCTTATGTGCCTGAATGTGAGTACAGAAGCTTTCATCAACTGTTGATGGCTTCCTTAGATATCTAAATGTTTTCAAATTGTGAAATTTCCCTAGCAGTGTTCGCAATTTCCAAATCCAATGTAAAATTCCTTGGGTTGGGCCAGACAGTGCACAGAAGAAAAACAGCCGTGGACAGACATACCAGTCTCACATGGACCCACCTCCAACACCCTCTGAATTGGAGTTGAGTGTGTATGCACTGTTGGAATCTGCTGCCAAAGCAGTCTGTATCAAACTTAAATTTCTTTTAATATTTCTAATGTAGCTGTCTTCTAACCCAATCAAAGTAAAAGTAGTATCTTTCACACCAGAGTATTTTTCAGCCACAGAAGGAAATAGTATGTTTCTCTCTTTAAAAATCTTTCTACTGTATGTGCAGCCAGCTGTGCAAAGGCTGTGGACAGTGCAAGCATCTTGTATAATCACACCTTCATGTTTAATTATTCCAGGCGACATGGAGAAGCGCAGTAAGAAGGTAAATCACAAAACAGCCCACAGCTTCCATGTATACTTAGGCTTAGCATCAGCAGAACTAACACAGAGTGGAAATCACTTCCCCAGACTGCAGTAACAATTTAGTCCTCAAGTTACTAAGAGGAGACACACACAAAGACTGCAAATATCAAGAATTTTATTTTATATATATATATATCTGATACACTATCAGATAGTTGTACCAAATAGTTGTATCAACCAGAATAGTTGTACCAAACTATTCAACTCAGCACCACTGCCTCTAAAAACTGAGTTCTTTCAATTAAAGATGGGAACATGAACGGTTACTGTAAGGGGAAATATCCTGTAAGAGGAAAACAGTTAAATTCCTAAGTCCCTGAAGATGGATAAGATTCAATTTAAATTGCACTAAAACATAATAATCAGTTGAGAGAGATGGATTCTTCTATGCTAGAGGATCTACCAATTGTTCAGCACTTTCAATACTACTACAACAGAAAGTAAAACTAACCTATGTTTACGTACGTAAGTAACTCTCAAATTACTATCAGTAGGAAGCCTCAAAGTGTTTGGGTTTTTTTTTTTCTGATTCTGCTCAATGCATTCTGAACAGGGTGTTTTAACTTCTACATTTAAAACCAGTCAAAAGTAACAGACAAGGCCCAAAAGCGCATTATTAATTGCAACTCCAGATCTGAAAAAAAGATTGCCTGCTCTGCAGACTCTTTCCAAAGCTTTCCACCACCATGATCTCTGAAGACCTCTTGCAGTGGCTCCCATACTAAAACACCTTCAGCAATGAACACTAGCCTTACCATGCCTTGTTGAGCAATAGCAGAATTAACAATATGCCTCTATTATTCAAAACTTGTCTATAACAGAAAAAAATTGGTGTCTTATGGTGGTCTGTGTCTGAAGACAGCTGCATAAGCTCTTCTCATTCAGGTAGAGATAAAGCAAAACATATTGCTAATATAATCTGAGGAATATTTTTACATGATCCAGCAGATATCCCATCCCACGTGTGTCAGGGGCAAAAGATCAAAAGATCATCTGGGCCTTTCTTACTTGCATATTAGATCATAATTCAAACATAAAAAAGCCCTCCGTTATCACAATAATTGGACCTGAGCAGGGGAACAAAACTTTAAGGTGTTTTAAGACACCCGTACGTTTCTCGGGATGCAGTTAGCATTGCATGCAGGGGGAGGAGAGGGGAGCACAGAGCAACAGGAAATCAGTCTTTCATATGCAGTCAAGGACACCAAGATTTTGCACCTTGCAAAATCAGCAAGTAAATGGCTAGGTCTAAGTATTTATTTTTAAATGAAGTGTCTGTGTGCAAAAAAAATTTATAGCTCTGCTCTTTCTTCCCCCTGTGTAAGCAAAGAAAGAGGTACTAACATTAACTAGTGTAGTCATGGTATTTTCAGAAGACTTCTCGGCCTCCTTTGTTTAAGGATGTTTCAACAGTAAAAAGTCACCACAGTTGCAAGGAAGATCAGAAATGTTCACAACAAAGGATTCAGGCACTAACAGGAATCACCAGATACCTTTAACTTGATATATATTAGGCAGGCGCTGCATTACAAGTACAGTCTTCCAATCATTATTTCCTAAGCAAGGTATTCAACATGCTTGCAAGCCCTTCTGCTGCCAGCAGTGCTTCTTCTTGATTTACTGATCCATAAAACATCAAAAGATAAAACTAAAGTTAGTAAATATATGAAAAAAAAGTTTTATCAAGAAAGTGGTATGTACTGCAATTACTTATAATCATCCCATGAAGAGTAAAAGCTTATCCTCTCTAGGTACCTCAGTGGTAGTATTTTGATATGTTAACAGTGCAAAATTTACTTTGAAATCTGCAACACTATACATGAGCTAAAAATTAAGCACTTCTCTCTGCAAAGGACTGTGTCTTTGCCCTCCCTCCCGCAATACAAATCCTCAGTACAACTGGACTTGGATCACAATTATTTCCTCTTTGAGAAAAGTTTGTTTGCTTCATGTTAACAGTGAATAGGAGTGTAACAGTAGAACCAATGGTGGTGTTAATCAAATTTAGACTCACTCAAAACTAAGAGTCCAACTGTTGAAGAGATATTGGCATTTGTCTTTGACAGATGACCTATTTTATTATCATTCAGATTAAGGATCAAAAAATAAAGGCCACATTCTTACCTACACTCCTGTGAATGATATATTTAATGGTCCCAGAAGTGAACTATAATTTTGCTAAAAAGGTGAAAAAAATTAAATTAATTTCAATTATTTCTAGACAGAAACTTACATACAACTTGATCTCATCCAAAAAAATGCACACAATTTCTATTAAGTTCACATTAAAAAAAAAAAAAGGGAAGAAACTGAAAAAAGTCTCAAATTTAAGACTTTTTTGTTTGTTATCTACCCAGGAATGGCACTTGGAAAGAAGTATCTTCTCAGCAGGGAGCTACTTGTTAGGCAAGGCCACTGAGTCATCTAAAAAAGAATAAAAATGACTCATCTGAAAAAAGAATAAAAGATACAGGAACCTATGAAAAAAGAAAAGAATTTTCCAAAGAAATAGATCAATTTTTACAAAAAGATATACTTTTTTTTTTTTAAGCTAATGAAAGAAAACAAACTTTCAATGAAAAAACAGGTCAGTTAATAGCTCTCCTAACACTGACCTCAAAGCATGCAATAGACCTGCTGCACAGCATTGCTCCATCACCAACAGAACTGAAGCTGGAGCTTCTCCATAGCCAAATACCCAGTCTTTTAAACCGAAAGTCACAACAGACTCCTAAATCTTGTCCAAGTGTAGAAGGGCAAACAAGTCGTATTTAAAACATCTGGGTTCTGTTAAAACATAATCACCCTGCTGACAAAATAAAAAGGGTACAATGTAATGCACGTGATAAGAGAATTCTTTCTGAAAAAGGTTTTCTTTACCCTAGAAAAAGTTATAATCTGGTCTCTTTGGCAGATGCTAAGACATGATGTTGTTCCTTCAGTAATGACAGTTAACGCTGTGATCACACTGATAAAACTGACAGTAATCAGAATACATTTACACTCATAAAAGTGGAAACTTTAGTCTTTAAAACTTTTAGAATCCCTTAATGTCCAAACGTAGGTTTGTTTTCCTACAAGAGCCGAGGACACTTAGGTTCTAATACATAGAAGGAATAAAGCTGAAAAAGCATTGAGACATGTTATCATCACATGTCCAGACTTGGATCGTGGCAGTTAAAGAAAAGGAACAAAGGATTGTCTTCACTCAAGCTAGTACCTAATTATATATCTGCCAAAATCAACTGATGCTATACTGGTACAAGAGGTAAACAGAAGATCAGAACTTAGTCCATTGTTAAAAATACCTGCCTTCCACTGCTCGGGACTAGACACCCCAGTACTTTCAGTTCAGATAACCAGTTCCAGGGGAGCATACCTCAGGTTCATAAATTACTTATATAGGCATTATCATGCCACTTAAAATAATGAAATTCTTTTTCTCCTTGCAAATTTGCCAGAGGCAAAGATGTGAGCCAATCTTCATCTCAAGTGTTCATCGGCATTAACTGCCTTTTGCTATGACTTCATTCTTCATCCAGTTTTAATTTCTAGAACAGTCATTTGAAAGAAATTTCCATTATCCACTCACACATCCAGTCCTCTGAAAAGGGCATTCTGACTTCTTGTTTTTAAAGTCTTTTTGTTATGTAGGGATCACTTCGTATTTTATTCTCAGAAAACAGGCACATGCACCTGCTTAGCAAATTGATTACAGATTATTTCACTACATATTGATATAACCTCAGATTTAAGGAATGTAATAATTTTAAATACATAATATCCTGACTAGTTAAAAGCTACCCCCAACAAAAGGGAGAGATTTATTTTACAAGTCTGTTTAGCCCGCTGCAATTGGAGTCTGCTATTCAGTGCATCTTCTGTCACCAGTCACCTGTTCCAAATTCCTGAGGAAGTGCAGGGTAACAAGGCTTAAGAATTGCAGAAGTCTGTCATTGGGATTACCACTATACTGCTGTTTGTGACTAAGAGCTCTAAGAAAGCTAACTAGAACTTCTACTTTAAAGCAATATGCTTATTAGCATGAATGAGTAAGTCTGTCATTAGAAAAGAGGAGATACGAATAATGGAACACAGTCTGATGTATTATAATCCTGCAGTTTTTTTTTTTAAAGAGAAAGACACAATTAATTAATGAATTTTAAAAAGAACATACAAAAATGTGGTGGCTTGGCCCCAGCTAGCAGCCAAGCACCCACACAGCCAGTCGCTCACACTCTTCCGCTAACAGGACAGGGGAGAAAATAGGAAGAACAAAAGGGAGAGACTTCAAGGGTCAAAACTGTGACAGGAAAAATCACTCACCAATTACTGCTGCAAACAAAACAGACTTAACTTGGGGAATTTAACTTAATGGCAGTTAACATTTTAATTACTGATTCAGGTATTCAGAAACAAAGATGACAAACAGTTAAATAAACACTTACAGAAAACACTTTTCCTCCCCCTTTGCCAGGCTCAACTTCACTCCAGACACATCTTCATCCCCTCCCCCCCCCCCCCTCCCAGTCTCCACTCCCTTGTCAACCCTGCAGGTTGCATTCGGTCCCTTCAGGGGCAGTACCTGCCCTGGTGTGGGTTACGCATGTGCCACAGTCCCTTCAAGGATGTTATCAGCTCCACCATGGAGCACCTCCTACTACTCTGGCCTTACTGTTCCTCCTTTCTTAAATATGTTCTCACAGAGGCTTGACCAGCTTCACTGATGGGCTCATACATGTCCTGCAGTGGGTCCATCGTGGAGCCAACTGCACCCAGCACAGGGCAGCCCCTGGCCTCTTCTCACAGTGGCCACCTCTGCAGATCCCTCCCCTCCACCACCACCAAAACCTTGCCATTTATGCCCAATAAAAAATAAACTATTGAGATAAAAAAAGTTTCTTGAACTCTTCCTTCCTGCCTTTGCAATAGTTAATCTGTATGATTATTGGTTGGAATCTTGGAAGAGGAACTTGCATCTAGAGCCAGCCCCATTTATTCTCTTGGCTCTCCCTGTCTACATCCAGGCGTCCTTCACTGATATAAGCCACGTTCTCTGACTTGGTTCCAGCACATTTGCCCTGCCAAGGACAGCAATGCCTAAAATCCTACTGAGAAAACAATGAAGCATGCCTCTATATACAAGTATCCCTCACTCCTTAATTCCAAATTCTAATTTCAAACAGCTCTTAAGCATTTGCCAGTTTTCTGTTCAAGGTATGTACCACATAAACACTCACGAAATCTTCCTTTTGTAATAAGTTCCCAGATTCACTGATCAGTTACTACACACATTTTATAGCGATTCATTCTTTCCCACCATTTTCTGGGTCACATCACCAGCAGCCTGCAAGACAAAAGAGCCTTTTCAATAGCTATGTAATAAAGGTAAAAAGGATTCTTGTGACTGTTAGTGCTGCTGAGGGCTAGGGAAAAACACTACAAAGAACAGCTCTTCCCCAGCATCTGTACTCCACCAGGGTCTATACCTAGGAAACATCCTATAAATCCTCACAAAATGAAGCTCATTTCTTGACCCACTCACACTCTGCAAGTCACCTCTACTCCACGCCCCACACACAACCACGTAAATGGTAAAATTGTATCACTCCTAATTAGTTTCCTGTGGATATAAAAGAGGCATATCCTTTATGCAGCAGTTTGGATTTTGTTGTATGTTCACTGCACCAGTGCTTCTGCCCAGCAGACCACAGAAGGTATTCCTATATGCATGTGAAATTAATTAGTCTTATACTAATCCACAATTCCACACTGCAAGGAAAGAAAACAGAAGAAAAAGATGGTATACACTGACAGTACTCAGCTTGAACACAACGCTTTTCACCTTTCTTTTCCAGGGAAACTGCCACAGTCAAAGCTTACTAATCACATAGCCATTCCATGACTTGTTGCCCTGCTTTTGCGGTGCTACAGCAATAGATAATTAGGTTTCCTAGCACACACATTACGAAATTGATTGATGCTTTTCCCTGACTCCTCTCATCAATTCCCCTTGTGCTGCTGGCAAGTCTGTGCAGAATCTGGTCATAGATAAGCAACTGTATTTCAGATCCTCTCAAAGAAAACAGATAGCTGTTGAAGTTTCTTTTTTAAATTTTGCTCTTATTAGAAAAATAAAAAAATAGTTGAAAACTAAGTAAGGGAAACATTTGTTTCAAAGGGGCATTAAAGACTTTTAAAATATCTTTTTTAAATGCCTTTTGATTAAGCACAGTAGCAAGGCATAGTTTTCTGGACTTACTTGACAAGTAAAACAGACACATTGCTCCTTTCAGACTTCATCTCACACTCTTCCAATAGGTACACACTGAGCCACACCAAAAGGTACCTGCAGCCCAGTATCATTTTTACAAACTGCCTCACTCCTGCTCCCTGCCTCGACCCCCCTTTGCCCCCCATCAGAAAAGAACACACTGAAGGCAAAACAAGAAGCCATGGAAATCAGCTTAAAAAAACAAGGGCTGATACCAAGTCTTTCTGAGTCAGGGTCCAGTTCCAACTGTCTGGAAGTCAGGGACCTTATGAACCAGTTTCTGTACTTAAAATCACTCAAAATGTTTATTTTTCATGAATTTATTTAACCTTAAGTAGATTTTTAGCATTTGCACATGCTTTGGGGAAGGCATTTCATAGCTTACATGTCATTGCAAAAGTACCTTCTTCTGTTTGACCTTACCACATTCACTGTACGTTCTGTTACAAAAAAGTACCAATTATACCCTCTTTCCATTATTTTACAGACCTTTATCAACATCTCATTTTACTCAGCTGTTTTCCAGCCTTTTCAGTCTAGTACAACTAACATGTTGTTCTCTGTTCCTTTCCCAATAATTCCGGACATTCACGTTGCTTTTTACCAGTCCATGATGTTTCCATGGAACTAACGTTACTCCTGAGGAGTTAATGGTCAGCTCATGGCTCATTGCTTCATATACAACATTAGGATTTCCCCATCCATGTGGATCACTTAAACTTCAATGTAGCTCAACATAATCACACATTTTAGCATCCAGTTTCTAGAACTCTTCAGCCTTTACTAGTGTAAATTATTTAGTATAATCAGCACTTCTGATTAAACTTTCACTCCTTTACTAAGCCTCTTACACAGATACTGTATTCCCAAACTATAGTCTTTGAGTTCAGTCACTAATGTATTTTCAAAATTCTACAAGACAAACTGCCCGTCCTTATAAGCCTATGTCAATATTCACAGAACTACCCAGTCCAAGGGCTTGTCTGAGCTTAATGTTGTAGCCGATTCAAGGATTAAAGCAAACTCGCTAAAGACAAAATAAAGCGATTCATGGATAAGGTATGTGGATTCTAGTCTTGTGAGCTCCATAGAAATTAAGAATGCTGGTGGGTAAGAAGTCATATTTGGCACAGTGTACCAGGATCATTTTTCACACAAATTAACCTGATTCAGGAAAAAAAAAAAAAGATTTCTGAAATAAAAAAATACTCAAGTGTAAATGATGAAATAAAGTGGTCTATTATTTTTGTCATGAACCATAATAAAATTTTTGCGCAGGAATACTGTTCAAACAGGACTTGTTGTAAAATCAGTTTGACTGTAACCAGTTCTAGCATCTAAGAAACAGAACCACAAAACTCAAGTTAGATCAGCTACCACACTGAATTGGTCAACTTAGGCAATCTACATGCCAGAACAAGAAAACCAACAGAACTAGATTCACATTTTTTATAAACTTAAAACTGAAGCAAAGCACAGGAAAGCAAAAAAGCCCCTAACAGCTCTCTTGTAACACTTTCAGTCAGAATCAAAGTTATCTAACCATTTAGACTGCAAAATTAGAACAAAACAGTGTTTTAAATTGGCCTATGAAAATAACCTCCCTGCAAGACATAAGAAAATAATCACAAAAATAGAATGACTTTGCAACTAGCATAGCAGAGTCTTCTGTGCATACTTCAATGTTACATTAAATTCTTACCTCTAACAGGGTCTCAAAAGAATCCACAGTGCAGATCCAAAGAGAAATTTGTCATCTCAGCACTGGCAATTCTTTCAGATATTTTAAGTGGGTCACGTGGGTTTGGGCTACAGGTATCTAACTTAATCTAACTGTAATACTGAGAGAAAACTAAAATACTGCAGAAAGGAAATTCCCTGCCCATTGATATTGGAGCTTCGTAAGATGGTCAGCAGGAAACACTGATGGCAAATGGATTTATCTTCTCTTGACTTTTGACACATTCACTCAGTGCTATTAGGGAGTTCTTCCTCGTAGTTGGGAAGAACAACCTGGTACCCTCTCCTGAAGAAAAATATTTAAAACCATTCTTAAGTTTTAAAGTATCCCAGAGAAGGAAGGCTGCCACTGCCATCCTCCTTCTCTCCCCATTAGCTCATTCTTCCAGGAGTCTGATGAGGTTCAATTCCCTCTTCCACCTTAATTTACAGCACCTGTCCCCCAGGAGCATGCCGCACAACCAGGCAGTTGCCTGTTGTGAAATTCACCTATTGAAGCCATTGTGCTTTACATACAGAATTTTAAGAGTCAAGAAAAAAGAGCAGGGGCAAGGTCTCTGACCTGGAAAAGAGGCCATGTACTGTAAGTGCCGTATGATATTAAACAGCCTCTGAATAAACTAAACAACAGTACCTGCAACAAGGATGAGTTCTTCCAACTGAGGATCATAACCACTAGATGAAGGTGATACTCTTCAATGGTTTCTTTTTGACTTGTTTCCTCTACACCAGAACAGATTCGTTAAGAGGAAGAGAAAGCATCTGTAACACAAAACACCAGGGTAGGCCTACTGACAAAGAAAAGGGAATAAAGCTCAAGCCTCCAACACATGCAGAAGCAAAACTTCCCAAGCACAGGGAAAACTTTTTTCTTTTGGTGGGGGAGGGCAGGGAGAACCTATGCCTTAGAGCAGGCAACAGCTGAACAAACATTTAAATATTAGAGTTTTGCATTTAGGTGACTGGATTCCAGCTCACACACACATTATGTTCTCAATCTTTTTTTATTTAGTCTAGATTTGGGTAACCAACAGTTCTGTCTTCCGAACACAAATGCTCTACCATCCCTAGTTCTACCTACCACAACTGAGAGCCACAATATGTGAGAACATGTATTCATGACACCATGCATGTTTTCTAATGACCAGCCTTCAAACCATACATGAAAAAAGGAAGGGTGTTAACACCCAATACAATGGAAAGTGTAAATAAATAGTATACTGTGACTAGTTTAAATGGACACCCGCTCAAGAAATAAAAACCTACCACTGATAAACTGCAGGAAGAATTGGGATATGAGACTCTTAAAAACTTGTGAACTTGCCAGAGATACATTTACTCTGCACCATCCATCCCCCATAAAGCAATCTCAAATGAATATCCTGTAAAGTGATTAATATCCTCTTAATTCAGTAAGTTAAAACATCTTGAAAAGAATATGAAATATGTTAAATCAGCAATCCCAAATTTGTGGGCAGCTTAATCTGTCAAAACTGTAACTTTAGGAGAGTCATTAACAGCAAAATGACTCTGCAATTGTTTCAATGCAACTCAGAGTTCATGAACTTACATTAGCCTTTAGCCATTTTATGCACAAGGCATGCAGCAAATGTCTGCTTTGCTCAGATCAAATTTAAGGTAAATACACATTTAGATAGCTGTGAACAGCTATGGGCTTTCTTAGAATTCACATTCATAAGACTGCATGAACTTCCAGATACATGCTTGTACTGAATTCTGAAGATCTGGGCCCTTATGCATTCTTTTTTGAGCCAACATCTTTCCCGCTCAAATTCAGTGACAGAAAGGTTCAGGATATTGCTCTTTTGGGAAGAATCTGATTATTTCTAAATATAAGAATTTATTCAACTTAAGATAAACATTCTTTTACATCGCCATTGCAATTTAAAAGTTCTAAAATGAATTTTTTTGATGTGTTTAAGAAAATTAAGCTGTCCATTCCATCAGTGAAGCACATCATTAAATAAAATTTGAAGAAGCTTGCCTGAGCACTTTACCCTCTCCCCAGTAATTATGCAAGCATCAGACATTTGGAGTTGTTCAAGAAGCTGTGTAGAAACCTGAAGCTTGAAGGTCAAAGACTAAAAAAGACAAAAAAAGACGCAGCAGAGCTCTGAAAAGAAAAAAGAAAGAAAAAAAAGAACCCACAACAAAAGCAACAATCCTAAGTCATTAACTCATGCCACAATTATTAGTGTTACATTCAGGTAGGAAATAGGAGCAGTTATAAAGATGATGTGCAAAAAAATGTATCTTTCTGAATATTTTTTAAAATATTAGTTACATGATTTTAGCAACCGAATTTCTGGTTCATCAAGCACCCTATACTCTACTACATGCAATGACACTTCTTTAGACTGTAACTGCAAGATTTGTTTAGGTGTTATACAACTCTCAATGGAATCTCATTTTACTGTACAGTCTCCTATCCCTATGCAATTAATTTGAATTAGATTTGTAAGACACTGCCATTCTCTTCTTTAAGCAATATTTGAAATCAAGTATTTCTTTCCACCTGTTGTTAGGTATGTTTAAGCACTGGCTTAAGGAAACACATTACTAGTGCACAATTTCTGTTCTTTCTCATTCTTCACTACCTCACAAACGACAACATGGAAAAGAACGCCCCTTCTAATTACCAATATAGGTATGTATGTCAATTCTACAGTGCATAACAAGACTTGCTATCAAATAAATATTAAGTAACAGATGCTAGTGTTACTCTCTTTATGTATTGAAAGTCTCAGTCACATTCCAAACATGCGCCAATGTTTGAGTTCACTTTTCCCAATTCCTGCACCTTAGAAGTCCAGATTTTCTTTTCACTATTCACTCCAATTTTCCCAGTCAGGAGAGTCAGGAACTTGCACTTTAAGCTGAAGTTCTAGGGTAGTGACATGCTTCCAGGGCCTAGGTCTCTAAAGCAACGCTCAAATATCTACAGAATTGTGCATCCAAGTGGAAGGAACATTTGTGCTGAGAGGTACTAGAAAAACATAGAACTCCACTGTTAACACCAGCCTGAATTTAGTCTTCATAGCAGCTACCAGATTTCACTCTCTTGAACAGCTGAGCCCCAGATGAACACTTCTATCTGGCCAGCCACTGAACCTTTATATTAATGGCACATCGGGGGTAGGGGGAGGTAACCTGCAGCTCTGACTCAGCGTGGGCGGGGACAAGAGGGGCGGCAGCCAAACCCCCTCACTTAGAAGAGCAGCCCCCAGGGAGCGCGAGTGACCCGGAGTGCGGTGTGTCAGAAGGGTGTGGCGCATCAGTTCGCGCAGGCAGGGCATGCAGGGAAGGCGAGCGGGCAAGGCGCAGCCCCACTCCCGGCTCTAGAGGCCAACTCAATTGGTAATCGTCGGCTTCCGAGAAGAGGACCAGCTATGGTTTCCACTCGGCTGAAAGCCGTCGCCAGAAGGAATGTGGCGACCCAGACAGAGCTCACACGCAGGCATACAGCTGTCCAGGTCTCTGGCTGCAGGGAGTGCCTGAGCCTGTCAGCTGTACCGGAGGGCAGCAGAGACACCACCTGTGTGTGGTGTGACCAGGTGGATGATCTGCTCGGCCTGGTGGCAGAGCCGAAGGAGGAGGTGGAAAGGTTGAGGAGTATCCGGGAGCGTGAGAGGGAGATAGATTGGTGGAGCTGCACCCTACCGTCCCTGAGGCAGAGGCAGCAGATGGAGGCTCCGCGAGAAGCAGAGGATCCCCTGCCTTCTTGCCACCAGGTAGAAAGAGGGGACCTAAGCGACGGCGGGGAATGGAAACGGGTCCCTGCTCGGCGTGCCAGGCGAACCCCCACCCGGCCTCCCTCACCTTCCCGGTTGCCTTTACACAACAGATATGGGGCCCTTGAACTTGAGGGCGAGGCAAACGAGGATGTAGACAAAGGTCCATCCGGGGGGTCGCCTAGGGTGAGGCAGTCAGCCCCACGCATTATGACTGCCACTGCTAAGAAAAAAAGGAGGGTAATTGTCATAGGCGATTCCCTTCTGAGGGGAACAGAGGGCCCGATATGCCGACCGGACCCGTCCCACAGGGAAGTCTGCTGCCTCCCTGGGGCCCGGGTCAGAGACATCACTAGGAAGCTCCCTGGTTTGGTACGGCCTTCTGATTACTACCCGCTGCTGGTTATACAGGCTGGCAGTGATCAGGTTGCAGAGAGAAGTCCTGCAGTGATCAAAAGGGACTTCAGGGCACTGGGGCGACTGGTTCAAGGATCGGGAGCACAGGTAGTGTTTTCCTCTATCCCTACAGTGGCAGGGAAGGATACTGAAAGGAGCAGGAAAACACACCTGATCAACACGTGGCTCAGGGGCTGGTGCCATCGGAAGAATTTTGGGTTTTTTGATCATGGGGAGGTTTACACAGCACCGGGCCTGCTGGTGACAGACGGAGTTCAGCTGTCTCACAGGGGGAAAAGGATCATGGCTCATGAATTGGCAGGGCTCATTGAGAGGGCTTTAAACTAGGTTCGAAGGGGGAAGGGGATAAAACCAGGCTCACTAGAAATGAGCCTAGGGGTGGCGTGCCGATGCCGGGGGCGAAAACGATAGCCCAGCTCAAGTGCATCTACACCAATGCACGCAGCATGGGTGGCAAGCAGGAGGAGCTGGAAGCCATTGTGCAGCGGGATAGCTATGACTTAGTCGCCATCACAGAAACATGGTGGGGTGACTCTCATGACTGGAGTGCTGCAACGGATGGCTATAGACTCTTCAGAAGGGACAGGCGAGGAAGGAGAGGCGGTGGGGTGGCCCTGTATGTTAGGGAGTGTTTCGATTGTATAGAGCTCAACGATTGTGATGATAGTACGGTTGAACATTTATGGGTAAGGATGAGGGGAAAGGCCAACGAGGCAGATATCCTGCTGGGAGTCTGTTATAGACCACCCAACCAGGATGAAGGGGCGGATGAAGCGTTCTACAAGCGGCTGGCAGAAGTCTCTCAATCGCTAGCCCTTGTTCTCGTGGGGGACTTCAACTTCCCGGATGTCTGCTGGAAATACAACACGGCAGAGAGGAAGCAGTCTAGGAGGTTCCTGGAGTGTGTGGAAGACAACTTCCTGACACAGCTGGTAAGTGAGCCTACCAGGGGAGGTGCCTCGCTCGACCTGCTGTTTACTAACAGAGAAGGACTGGTGGGAGATGTGGTGGTCGGAGGCTGTCTTGGGCTTAGTGACCATGAAATGACAGAATTCTCCATTCTTGGTGAAGTAAGGAGGGGGGGCAGCAAAACCGCAACCATGGACTTCCGGAGGGCAGACTTTGGCCTGTTCAGGATGTTGGTTGAGAGAGTCCTGTGGGAGACAGTCCTGAAGGGCAAAGGGGTCCAGGAAGGCTGGACGATCTTCAAGGAGGAAGTCTTAAAGGTGCAGGAGCAGGCTGTCCCTGTACGCCGTAAGAAGAACGGGCGGGGAAGACGACCGGCCTGGCTGAACGGGGAGCTCTTGCTGGGACTCAGGAAAAAAAGGAGAGTTTACCGCTTGTGGAAGAAGGGGCAGGCGACTCAAGAAGAGTACAGGGATCTCGTTAGGTCGTGCAGAGAAGAAATGAGAAAGGCAAAAGCCCAGCTAGAACGCAATCTGGCCGCTGTCGTTAAAGACAACAAAAAAAGTTTTTACAAATATATTAATGACAAGAAGAGAGCCAAGGAGAATCTCCATCCTTTATTGGATGCGGGGGGGAATACTGTCACTGAGGATGAGGAAAAGGCTGAGGTACTCAGTGCCTTCTTTGCCTCAGTCTTTAACAGGCAGACCAGTTATCCTCAGGGTACTCGGCCCCCTGAGCTGGAAGACAGGGACGGCGAGCAGGATAAACCCCCCATAATCCAAGAGGAAGCAGTCAACAACCTGCTACGCCACCTGGACACTCACAAGTCTATGGGGCTGGATGGGATCCACCCGAGAGTGCTGAGGGAGCTGGCGGAGGTGCTCGCCAAGCCGCTCTCCATCATTTATCAGCAGTCCTGGTTAACAGGGGAGGTCCCGGACGACTGGAGGCTTGCCAATGTGACGCCCATCTACAAGAAGGGCCGGAAGGAGGATCCGGGGAACTACAGGCCTGTCAGCCTGACCTCGGTGCCGGGGAAGATTATGGAGCGGCTCATCTTGAGGGCGCTTACAAGGCATGAGTGGGACAACCAGGGGATCTGGCCTAGCCAGCACGGATTCATGAGAGGCAGGTCCTGCTTGACCAACCTGATCTCCTTCTATGACCAGGTGACCCGCCTAGTGGATGAGAGAAAGGCTGTAGATGTGGTCGACCTGGACTTCAGCAAGGCCTTTGACACCATCTCCCACAGCATTCTCCTCGAGAAGCTGGCGGCTCACGGCTTAGACAGGTGTACTCTGTGCTGGGTCAAAAACTGGCTGGACGGCCAGGCCCAGGGAGTTGTGGTGAATGGAGTTACATCCAGTTGGCGGCCGGTCACGAGCGGTGTTCCCCAGGGCTCAGTACTGGGGCCGGTCTTGTTCAATATCTTTATCAATGATCTGGATGAGGGGATCGAGTGCACCCTCAGTCAGTTTGCAGACGACACCAAGTTGGGCGGGAGTGTTGATCTGCTCGAGGGTAGGAAGGCTCTGCAGAGGGACCTGGACAGGCTGGATCCATGGGCCCAGACCAATTGTATGAGGTTCAACAAGGCCAAGTGCCGGGTCCTGCACTTGGGCCACAACAACCCCATGCAGCGCTACAGGCTTGGGGAAGAGTGGCTGGAAAGCTGCCTGTCAGAAAAGGACCTGGGGGTGTTGGTCGACAGCCGGCTGAACATGAGCCGGCAGTGTGCCCAGGCGGCCAAGAAGGCCAATGGCATCCTGGCCTGGATCAGAAATAGTGTGGCCAGCAGGAGTAGGGAAGTGATCGTGCCCCTGTACTCGGCACTGGTGAGGCCGCACCTCGACTACTGTGTTCAGTTTTGGGCCCCCCACTACAAGAAGGACATTGAGGTGCTGGAGCGTGTCCAGAGAAGGGCAACGAGGCTGGTGAAGGGTCTGGAGAACAAGTCTTATGAGGAGCAGCTGAGGGAACTGGGGTTGTTTAGCCTGGAGAAAAGGAGGCTGAGGGGAGACCTCATCGCTCTCTACAACTACCTGAAAGGAGGTTGTAGTGAGGTGGGTGTTGGTCTCTTCTCCCAAGTAACCAGCGATAGGACGAGAGGAAATGGCCTCAAGTTGCGCCAGGGGAGGTTTAGATTGGATGTAAGGAAAAATTTATTTGCTGAAAGAGTGGTGAAACATTGGAACAGGCTGCCCAGGGAAGTGGTGGAGTCCCCATCCCTGGAGGTATTTAAAAGACGAGTAGATGAGGCGCTTAGGGACATGGTTTAGTGGACATGGTGGTATTGGGTCGACGATTGGACTCGATGATCTTAGAGGTCTTTTCCAACCTCAATGATTCTATGAACATTAATAATTTAACCCACTTGCTACAATATATCTGAGGTGGACTCGACAAATATTATTCAGAATATGAAAAAAATTAGGTTAGTAGGTTTCCTTATTTAAAAGAAATATGAACATATAAGCAGTAACCTCTTTTTTTTTTATTTTGGAAACTAATTGAAGCAATCATTGCTCAAATAATGTCATAGTTTCTCAGCCTTGACAAATCTTCAGAATATTTCTAGCTCACAGAATTGAGCACTGAATTGTCTTATAAATTCATTTTTATTACTTACTGTTTCTATTAAGGTGGTTTCTGTTTGGTACACCAAGTTCTACTCTGTTTGACAAAGCCATGCATTTAGATCATACCGGACAGTTTGGATAGTCTAAAATATTTGCGGCATGGAAAACAACACTGTCTATATAAACAGTAGGCAATTGCATTTCAGTTTGTGATGTTTCATGTTCTTTTTTTACCACTTTGCCAAATAAACTTCCAAAGAGTTCATTTCGGTTAATTCAACACTCAACATCCTAATAATCTTCTAACATTATACAGTCTACTGGGATCAAAGCCAAGCCTTTTATGAAAGCACAGAACACTAGAAAGGCATTTACAGCCTCAATCTCCAACTGATATATTCATGGAGCTTCTAGAGCAGAATCTAGACCGAAGTAGGTTTTGGGATAAAATGCTGATTTGAAGGATTTCTCATTTTTTCAAATATCTCGTAAAGCAGTATTATTTTTGACAGAATATTCATGCTGTTTTGATGAAGGAATCAGAAGTCTGAACGGTTAATGCACACATAAAAGCTAAAGGAGAAGGCATAAAGAAGAGAGCAAAGAATCTGCTCACTCTTCCTCCTCCCCAGATAGACAACAGCACACTTCTATTTTCTTGTCCTCCTCCCACAATGTAATTTTCTTTTCCCTTGTTCTCTCTTCCCAGTGCTATATTGTTCCCATAGTCATTACTGCAACATTTAGCTACTGAAGCAAGGACCTTGTCAGATGCCTTTTTGCTGCTGTAAAAAAAGTTCTGCTTTTAGCCAAGCTCAGGTATACTTTTCTCTTGGAGCAAGGGAGTTGAACACGATCTTTTTGCTGGCAACTTTCTGCCCTAGTTCTATCCAGTTAA
Source organism: Aptenodytes patagonicus (assembly GCF_965638725.1). Classification (NCBI taxonomy): domain Eukaryota; kingdom Metazoa; phylum Chordata; class Aves; order Sphenisciformes; family Spheniscidae; genus Aptenodytes; species Aptenodytes patagonicus. Next base: position 17,102,460 of record NC_134958.1, read on the forward strand.
ACTCCAGTGGAATGTTTATGCTTAAATGGCTATAGACAGACACAAGAAAAAATTCACTAGATTTACAGTTAATCCTTCAGAAGAAATAAAGACTACCAATTTCAACTGGGTTCAACTGGGTTAGGCTGCAATGGAACCAAACCCCTAATCCTATCCAGCAGCTGGCATTAAATGCTTAGTTAAGCAAGCTTAACTGCAACTATCATTGCTTTCTGCTTTCCATGGCACATAGAGATTAGACTTTATTATGAATGACTTACAGATGCTAAACCCCTTGCATAAAAAACTGCGAGCCTTTAATGGCAAGGTATAATACGGACAATATATATTTTAGTAGTTTAAAATCCTAAAGGTATTACTTCAGCTTTCCTTTTTTCTAAATGAAGATAACAATGTCTAGGTTTATTATCATTATTGTTCTTCATTTGCAAAGGAGGATCACAACAATACACTTAACTCTGCAGACAGTAACACAGCTGCAGCTCATACCAGTTTGAAAATGTAGGCGTTATGTTTGCTAGTAAACTCATCACCAGTAGGTAGCACGTTGGAATAAATATATAATTATCTTGAGATAGTACTTTAGGAATATCATGGTGAGCTCATTCAATACTTGCCACCAATTGCAGCTGCTTCTTAATACTTAATAAAAACATCATAAAAAAAATCTTGTTTAAAAAAAGAAAAAGTCTCTGGACTAGGAATTCTCCAGGACAACTTAGAGAAAGAATCCATTTGAATTCCTTGAAATACTGGCATGCATCCATCTGCTGCACCTTACTGTACCTGACACATATCATGAATTACATTACCAAACTGTGGTATTTGTCTCAAAACAGTGTCAGAATACTCACTAAAAACAAAAAGAAGAAATAATCATTCTCTTGCTGAACAACTTCCAGGGCCCAGTACTTCCTCTTACCATTGCACCACAGCCACCTTGTAATGGTGCCAACGCTCTGACATATCTGCCAGGATCCAGTACTTGATTAAACTTGATTTTTGTTAAACCAGCTGTATCTTTGCATCCCTTATTTTTCAATAAATATTTCCTCTCGTCGATTTCTAAAGTAGTCTCCAAAAAGCTATTTAATACTTGAAAACTGTCAAAGCACAGTTATTCTGTTAAATATGATCCTCTGAATGGGACTTAGCCCACTTCTGATTTATGACCATTAACTATACTTCAGTTTCAACATCATCTGATAGAAAAACAAATTAGCATTTTCTTAATACAATCTCTTCAGACACAAGAAGTGCCAAAACTTATATTGGGAAATCTGCAAATAAATGTATATCCCCTTTGTTCAAAAAGTTCTGTTGAGCCATTGTCCTTTGTGCTCCAAGGTAAAGAAGACATTAAAACAGTGCTGCATAGCAATGCAATAATCTTGGTATAAATATTAGACTAGACTTTGTCCACAAACCTGGGTTTACTATGGTGTTATAACAACGGAAAAGAACAAGCAACACCAAGAGGCAATGTTTCTCTATAAATGTTGCTAAAATAATCTGTCAGTTTAAAAGTTCAAACAAAAGCCAACAAAAATCCAATACAACTCTCAAAGGGCTATTCAGGTGCACACTGGCTACAGAACCATCTCTACTTCAGAACGGAGAAAGTGGTTGGCAAGGAATCCACAGGAAGGACAAGAAACCTCTGCAGTTGGAAATTACAGTATTTATAGAAGTTGCTCATTGGATCATTTGCTGTGGTGAAAGACACTTGCATGCAAAGGCCCAGCCCTTAAGTCTTCTTCAGAGGCTTCCCATGCTGTGTGTGCATGCTCGACACATGGCAGAATTTTTCTCTGTACAATGTGGAAAGTGAATTAAGCTCTGTTGTGGTTTAACCCGGCAGGCAGCTAAACACCACACAGCCGTTCGCTCACTCCCCCCAGTGGGATGGGGGAGAGAATACAAAAAAACAAACGTAAAACTTGTGGGTTGAGATAAAGACAATTTAATAGGACAGAAAAAAAAGGGAAAATAACAATGATAAAAGAATATACAAAACAAGTGATGCACAATGCAATTGCTCACCACCTGCTAACCGATGCCCAGCCAGTTCCTGAGCAGCAGACCCCCGGCCAGCTTTTCCCCTAGTTTATATGCTGAGCATGACATCATATGATGTGGAATCTCCCTTTGGTCAGTTGGGGTCAGCTGTTCTGGCTGTGTCCCCTCCCAGCTTCTTGTGCACCCCCAGCCTGCTCGCTGGTGGAGTGGTTTGAGAAGCAGAAAAGGCCTTGACTCTGTGTAAGCACTGCTCAGCAGTAATTAAAACATCCCTGTGTTATCAACGTTATTCTCATCCTAAATCTGAAACACAGCACTGTACCAGCTACTAGGAAGAAAATTAACTCTATCCCAGCCAAAACCAGGACAAGTTCTCACAGAGCAATGTATAACACAGTAAGTTCTTGTCCCTGAACTGTTACATCTTCTGAGCGTATCTGTTCACAGCTTCAAAAAAGATTATTTTTTTCATTTAGTTTTCAAACAACTTGTAACACAATAGCCGGGAGGTAGGAATTTTGAAAGACAGAATATGTAATCATTCCTATGAAAATCTCATGAAAGAGAGAGCACCTTAGAGATTTTTTTTTTTGGAGGAGGGGTCAGGTGTGACATTGCAGTGTTATAAATCTGACTCAGATTAATGAAATTATGTACACTGGGCAAACATGTTATACTTTGGATTTCTATGTGGAAGAGAAATGTTATATTCTCTTCATTATTACTGTATTGGGAGAAAATAGAAATCAACGGCCTGATTCATATCCCTGCTTAGAACCTACCCCTAGCAAAAATGATCTGGATTAGGGGCAGAGAGGGTTTTCTTGGGAGACTCATTACTCCCACAGCCCTTTGACAGAACTATTAAAGGGTCTCTTCCACTAGTTCAGTAGAACTCCTTGTAAAGTCTCTTCATTGTGAAATGGGCAAGGTACCGTTAAAGAATTTGTGCTCCCAACTTTCCAATTTTTGGAAAGCATACTGCAATGTTCTGAAAATGAAAGACACTGTACAAAGAAAACTCACGCTACTTCTCAAGCACAGCTAAATGCTGACTTATGTTGAAAAATAAAACAGAAAACAAAGACTTACAAAGAAAGCACAGCAAAACAAGCCAAAATGGAATGTTCACACTGATATTAGCTGTAGTCACTACTCATTGTCATTTGGTCTTCTCCATTGTGAAGCACCTTCAATCTCAATTGCAGCTAATATTTTCTAACTGAAAAGCTACAAACCATATGCAAATAGAAATTTCAAGTAGCAAGTTGCAGAGGAAACATAATTCCTTCCTAGAAACACAATTTCCATTCCTTCTGCTCTGTAATAATCAGAATTCCAGTCATGGAAAAGACTGTTTTTCTTAACAGCATTAACTTAAATGAAAATGAATGAATCAAGTTTGATTTCAAAATTCTCTTAGCTCTGCTTCAAATGCCTGCAGGCTACATGCTGCCTCAGACTATATGCATCTACATCAAGTAAAAGGGAAGTGACCTTCTCATATAGGTGCTCTGTATGAGTACAGACTCTGAAAGTGAAAAGATCTAAGCTTTAGAATTAAATTCCTATCCAACTTTTCTATTGTTGGTGATAACTGCAACAAAAAAAAAAAAAAAAGGTTGCACCCAGAGAGTAGGCAGAGCTTGGGATGTATTCAGTTCAAAGCATATTCAAATACTACCATGCAGATTATTAAAGCACATTAAACCACAAAATGTGGGTATGTAACGGAAATACATGTGTTTAGATACAAGGTCCCACGATACTAAATTTATCTAGATGAAAATACTGAAAATACTTACCAAGACTCTTCAAAACAGCTTTGGATTATATTTCTCTTGCTCTTCAAGAGGAAATGTCTATGGACTGAAAATTCAGCCTGCAAAAGATAGAAAGGCATGCAAGGAATTAGGAAGCAGGTATGCAAGAAAGATGATAGAAAGAATGAGTGGAGAAAAATGGCTTTAAGCAATACAGGCCTTTGGTTGGAAAAATAAATACACCTAAAGGAAAACTTCAGCCTGTGGTTTCCCAGGCCAGACATCCGAGTTCAACTCCAGCATGACAAGAACAAGGGCTCATGCATAAGAAAGCATGGAATCCTCCAGAAAATATAGGAGTGGAGGATCCACTTTTCATAACTAGGGAATGTATAAAAGAATGCACTTCCTATGAATACATATTTTAAAATACATATTCGTTAAAAAAATCCCAAAACAAACAAAAAAAAACCCCACCAAACAAAAACGTATCCCTGCAGTGGGACATGAATCTAGCTGAATGACAATTAAACTATCGTTCTGTAGCACAGAAACAAGTACTCAATTCAGAGCTCATTAAAATCAAAAGCAATTGGATGCTCTCACCAAGGGGAGGTTGTATATAAGTTTCATCTACTTACCCACTCCTGCCAGATCCCCAATCAAAACAATAGTCTTTTCTGTCAGCATCCCCCCCACTCCAAATATACCTATTTCCCAAAATTAAGCACAGCTTATTCCCTATTTCACAGGATACAGAACACCCAAGACAAGGAGAATCACTTTATTATTCTTATTATTGCTGTACTGTACAGTCAAGAACAGAAGTTTCAAAAGACTGCTTAGTCCATCTTCCTGTCCCGAGGCAAGATTCAAAAATAGACATCTGTCTAAACTATCCTTATCCTACAACAATTCCACCATATCCCCCCCAGTCAGAAAATAACTGTTATTTACACATGGTAAATGCAATCTTCCTTCTTGAAAATTAAATTGCTTTTTTCCCCCCTATCCTTGCAAGACTCTCTTATTGATCGCTAGCCTCCTAATGATCAAAATAATTACATCAAAAAACCTGAAATAAATTCACACTGTGGACTGTTAAATCCATGTCCAGGCTTCCTCTTCTAGAATAAACAAACCTGATTCATTTAAAAATTGCTTATAGTGGATAGAGGCAAATATATTTATTTTGGTTTCCTTTTTCCAAACTCCTTCAATTCGCCAATAATACTTCCCACGTGACAGGATTTCAGTACAGATCTTGTCAACGCTAGTGAGAGAGAAATCATTACTCTCGCATGAACTCAGGTTGTTCAAGAAAAGTTACTGCTGGAAGTGTTACCTGTAATTATTCATTCAGTGTGATTTTTTGTAATGCAGTTTTTCTCCAGTTTGCATTTGATCATTTAATTTTACATTCCAAATGCAGTATTTTATAATGTAACCTTTCTCTATTTTATTTGATTTTATTGATTTCAGATTACAGTTACAATTCACAGTTTGGCTTTCTAATCTTCCCCTTAAAAATGCTTGCATAAAACATGGAGATAGCATATGTATTCATTTAAGTATACATCAGCAAGAATTAAGAAGCTAAGAAGCTGATCCACTGTCTGCATGTCTTTCACACACATATTATCTGTCGCCCTCATTCTTTACTTATATTAATAACATAAGAAGTGGTTTATGCTCTGCATCCAAGTCCCACGGGTTGTACTTACTGACCTGGTACAACAGCATAACTTATCAATTTACATCAAGAAAAGACAGGGCAAGTCAGGCATTTTTAGGATTTTTTTTTTTTTTTTTTTTTTTAACACTAAGGAAGATTATGCCCAATGTAAAAAAAAAAAACTGGGGGGGAGGGGAATCCAATTATTACAGTTTAGCGTAAAAAAGTGGTATTTTAATGAAAAATAGTAGCTCATGCACTAATGACATTTTAAATTAAAATGTGTCAAATTGCTACAGCAAGAACGTGATTAAAAATGGACACTGTGTTCTAAGTGTTAGAATGTGAAGTATGCACAGAATTTCTCTCTCCTTTTTTTGGATGCAATCTTTCAAATAAGCACCTTTTCCCAAGGTTATCTACTAAAAACTATTAAAAAGTTAGCATAACATTTGTATGTATGTTTTTCCTTGTTCTCTCCTTCACTACTTCATTGTTAAATTAGCATGAAGGTTTACTGCTGCTATAGGCTCCCAATTCTTCACATTTTTGAGTCAAAATACATCAGAAAAGTCTGACTGGATACTTATGCATTTATATAGCTGAGCGCACCACTCACCAATCTCTAGGATGAAACTATAAGGCATTACTACATTTTATTCTCCAGTCTTAGCCAAAATTCAGTGCTGAGCAAGTTGGTCCAGTTACCAAGCAAAAATAATTTTTCGGGCAGGTGCTTCTCTGTAATTAAGCTGGGTTGGATTTTACAAACTCTCATTTCCCTTTATTCTGCAGCAGCCAAACAGCATTCACTCAGAGTTAAAAGCCCACCTGGCCTAGTGAATTTATGACAGTCTTTTTAAGCAAGCCACATTCCTGCTACTTCTTCAGCCTGTATCCTTAGCATACTCTCTATTTCTAGGGCAATAGCAATCATTTCCAAGAAAAGTTAACCTTTAAGTGTAAAAAAAAGAATAAGCATTCTTTCCACAAAACAAACAAGAAAGCCAAAAGACTTTTTCAGACAGCAGGAAATCTGGTTCAAAGGGAACATCCTAGTGGTGGAAATACAGTTATGTGATGATTTCAGCCCTTTGCTCATCTCTACTGCTTCTAAAAACAAATTACCACATAGTGGGAGAAGCATGTTGGATGCTTCTTGGAGAAATAGTAAACATGCTACTTTTTTTGTGTTACCTGTTTTTTAATTTTAACTAAGTAGGCCTTTTGATCTAGCTATCTGAAGTACCTTCTGCAATCTGACACCACCTGACTGTAAATTAGAACTAGCAGCAGCTATTTCAACTGGTTGCCAAGACCAGCAGCAATAGTTCTGTCACAAGCTGTAGGCAAAGAGCTGCAACAGAGGTGGAGAAGACTGTCTGGAACTTACACAACTTTAAAGTTTTGGAGATGTAATAAAGTGAACAATCCTTAAGAAAAAACAACAGATAATACCTCAGACTTTCTCCAAAGCAGCATCTTCGGCTCCAGTAACATTTTCTTCCACTGGCATCTTTCTTCCTATTTCACTCTGAAGTCAGAAGGTCCATCCCTTCCAAGGCTTATGCAAAGCTGAAGCAACAGCCAGTCATGTCCTAAGGGAAAGAATACACAGTTTAGCGTACTTCCTAGGGCAACGCATTTTTATTTCAGTTTTGATATTCTCTTGCACGTAATAGTAGATCCATTCATATAATAGAAACATTTTTGACCAGAGACTGCCTGGTATTACAGCCTGGCGTAGCTCTCTTAGTTTCAGTGGAATTTTGCCGATTTACTCTCCAACCATCAGATTCATGGTTCTGTAAACTCTTACTACTGATCTCAGGGTCTTCCAGAGTAAGGAAGGATACCTTCACAAAGCTCCACAACAACACAATACCAAAACGGTTGTTTCTCCCTGGCAAACTTTGTGCTTTCTTTCAGCCTTACACCACAGGGACACGTGACAATAAAAAACCCAGCTAGTAACTTGAATTGGGAAGTAGGAACTGCATGTGTTTACCATTGCCAGAGCCTGAGCAATACAGACAATAGCTGCTACCTCTTCCTCACAAGGGCTGACTCTTGGTCATACATCTTAATATAAAGCAAAAATAATTACCTGATGCAGACAGTTCCCTACCCCAAAAGGATCTGACTTCCACTGGATTACTATAACACTGCTATCCACTGCCATTTCAGTCATCTGACTTAAGATTCAGGAACTGGAACTAAAGATGCTAAGGTCCAGGTAGTTATAATCCACACAGTTGCACAGGATCATTCACTAAGGTTTGGGGTGATTTGTTTTGGTTTTTAAACATATATAGCAAGAAGACCAAACTGGAATGCTGGGGAATTATATTATTTGCATTTATTTATCAAAAGAATTTGCAAAGGTACGGTTCATAGGTACAACTTTCAGATTCCAGCTTACCTACCACACTGGAGAAAGACTACCTGTGTTCCAAATAGCAGTTAGTCTGGCGCAAAGTGACTAATGATTTTACAGTTGCTGGACACCAATGAAATTGAAAGCACACAATGTGATTTTCTTGATAATTACTGGTATGCTTCTCTGATCCATTTGCATACATATGTCCCAGTAATTGCAATTTCAGTGCAGGTGCATTACATTAATTTCGTATCATGTGCACTTTAAGTATTTACTTTTCTATGCCTTACTCAAAATAACACAATGAATAAGCAGGAACGCAGTATGAAAGTTATTTTAACATTAGAGTAAATTTACTCCTGGTTCCTGATGTACCCTATTGGACTTTTCCTCTTTTGAAAGTCAGAGACTTCCTTCTTCAAATATTCACTTTTATTTCAATATATCCCAACCAAAAATGAGTAACAGAGAACAAACAAAATAAAACAGCCCAGTGCAACAAAGGAAGGATAACAGAAATTATCTACAGTCCCCAAAGCTGTGCCAGACATTTATGTGCATTTATTTATTTCCTCTCCTCCACTCAGTAACTGCTTCAATTCTATACCAAAATCTCTGCTTTGGATCTCAAAACTCCAATCAAATCTTCGCAGGCATTTCAACTGTAGAAGTCACCTGGTTGCAGACAACACAACTGACGTTCCAATCTTAACACTCTTCATAGTTCAGAGAAAGAAACTATGGAGCACTTCCCTTCAACTTTCTGAAGACCACCAACAGTAACCAACACTCCAGACTCTCATCTATTATGCTTTGAATCCACCCCGCTTCAGTAAGGACTGAACATTTGTCCCCAACCAGTTAAAAAGTCTCCAGAGCAAAAAGCACCTTTTGGCACACATTCAGCAGTGGAAGCTGCTGACTGGAAGCACTGAGGACAGTTCCAAGTTCATCTATACTTACTGCATGTCTGTTTTCACTTATAGCTGTTCCATGTAATTCATTAAGTTTTCAGAAATCCATACATTTCTAAAAAAACATAGATCTCTAGTAAAATAGAAAAGTAATAATAAGAAGGGTTGTACTACAGCATTTTTCTCCCCTCTTTCATAAATTACATGTGGAAAAAACAGAGAGAAAAAGCTCTACTGAATAGTAATTTGTTCTTGGTAAGGGGCATTAACATCATCCCGACTTAATTTGGCCATGCCTCCACATCACTGGTAAAGAAAAAATCCTTGCTTTGCAGAACCACTGGAGTTAATGGGCCTGTTTTTCTTCCAGCAGTTGAAATAGAATTCAAGGTCTAATACAATTTTACTTAGGTCTTATTTTCCTTAGCAATCTAGCATATAAATGATCTGAGTTAGTTAAACATAGAAGTGTTCTCAACTTTATTTAAGAGAAGTATGTGGGAAAAAAAAGCTCTATTAGAGACAAGTTCAGTGCTTAGGTTTGCAAGTGTTAACTCCCACAGAAGTCAATAGCAACTAGCCCCCTGGTAAAAGCCTCTCACAGTGTTTCACACAAATGCAAGTTAGTAAGCGCAGAAGAATTTTCAAAACCAGCAGACCAACAAGGACATAATTTCCCTTCTCTTCTATCACTAGCAAACCTAGTAGCAGGATTCAAAAGGAGACATCTTCTTGGAACATACTAGAATGATTCACTTGCATCTAACCTACTGCTCAGGAAAAGACTGACTGCTGATACAGTGAAGGAGAATGCACCTTGGAAACCAGAAAACAAAAGCTCAGAACAAAAAGAACTGGCATTTCAGTATGGGTACAACTCCTAAAGAAGGTCAAATTTGAGACCTTAACATAAAAACTCTCATTTTGTGTCTTGACATAAAGAATATCTAAGATCACTTCAGTCTTCTGAGCACCCATCTACAAAAAAAGAGCTGTTTAACATATAATTGCAACAAATTGTATTTTGTAATATGGTAACAAGTAATAGTTGATGAACAGTAATTCAGTTAAACAAGAGATTTAAACAGCATAAATGAGGTATTTATGTCTTTTTAAAAAGGCCTCTGGGAAGTTTTAAGTCAAAACTTCTATTATTATTGTTGTTGTTGTATATCTCATTACCTGTGACCAAAGCCTTGACTGCTAGCATACGGCCAATTATAATAAGAAACACGAATCAGTCAGAGAAATTTAAAAAAAAAAAAAAAGGATACTAAAAAAGCTGACAGATTTCAGCACTTACTCACCAGGCTGCTAAGTACATGTTTTAAGTACATCTTTTTTATATTTACTGCCTTCATTTTGGATGCTTTTTTCATCACTTACTCTTGTGCTAGGTACACCACAAAAGTAAGTGCAGTTTCCCACTAGCTGGATTATATTATGTCTTTACAGAGAAGAATACCTTGTCTGCAGCGTCCTGGTTGGCTCACTTAGAATATTAAAGCATAAGTCATCAGGATCAATTAAGCACAAGGATCTATACGAGTTCAAGACAGAGACTTAGTAGAGGGAGCCCAGTGAAGAGTCACAAAGATGATTAAAGGACTGGAGCACCTCTCATACAAGGAGAGGGCCAAAAGAGCTGGGACTGTTCAATGTGGAGAAGAGAAGGCTCGGGGGAGATCTTCTCAATGTGTATAAATACCTGATGGGAAGGACTGAAGACGACGGAACCAGGCTCTTCTCAGGGGTGCGCAGTGACAGGACAAGAGGCAATGGGCACAAACTGAACAACAAACAGGAAATTCCATCTGAAAGTAAGAAAACACCTTTGGATGATATTAAAAACTTGACTGGACACAGCCCTGGGCAACCTGCTGTAGCTGACTCTGCTTTGAGCAGGGGGGGCGAAGTAGATGGTCTCCAGAGGTGCCTTCCAACCTCAACTATTCTGTGAAGAGCTTTACACTTTTTTTGTGGATATGTGTTACGCTACATTCTCTCCCTCTGTATATATATACACCTCAAAAAAACCCCACCAAAACCAACCAAATCAAAGAAGGCAGCTGATTCTTCATCAATACTCAGATCAGCCTAGCTATATTAGAAAATAGGAGAGGAAGATAGCACTGACTTTTCTGTATTTGTTCCTCATTGGAACTTGCATCTGTGGAGAGCCAAAATTAAGTTTTTTGGTTAAGAGCAATTCTTTGATTTTACCTCATCAATAAACTCTCAATAATTATTTCCTTTTAAGACTATGTGGCTAGGTATAGCTACGTAAGACTTCTTGACTAAGAATATTCTGAACTGACAAAGTTTAACATGGAAATAGGGTGTGGAATCAGGCATTAAAGATGAGCGTTTTGCACGCAACAATTAATCAGTGCAGGGTTGCATACAGCTTAGGTAACTTTGGCTACAGTCTCTGTATTTACCTTTAGACAGGTACACTCTTTGCACAAATCATGTGAAGTACTGAACCCACTCTGTTTCTGGCCTGAAACAGGCAGCATCCGGTAATATGACATCCTTCTCATGCTACTCAGGCTTGAAAGCTCTGACAAGTCACCTCATGTATCATGACCACCTCGCTGCTGAACAAAGATGAGGAAAAAGAGTACTGCATCTGCTACAGGACTCCTAATTTTACATTTAAATTTCATTTTAAACATAAAGAACACATGGGAGAAGAACAAGGAATTTATTATCGTGTAATTTTATGGCTTAATAATTCAAGTTGTACTTTTTTAAAAAAAACAAATGCCTACTAAACACTTACAGGCACAAATCTCGGCACCTGCAGAGCCCAGAGAGGGGGAAACAAGCGCCGGTTTCCCGCCCGCGGCGGCCTGCCCCTCAGCCGCGCGGAAGGAGGCCTAGGCTGGTCCCGCGCCCACCCAGTCAGTGCGCACGCCCAGTTCTGCTCCAGACCGCGGGGGGCAACCCCGTTCTGCTTCACCGAGACCGGTACTCTCCGCGTAAACCCGCTTACAGCACGCGCGACGCACGCTCCGTTCACGCGGAGGACCACCAACCGCCGCGGGGGCTCCGCCCGGCTTCTCCTCAGCGCGGGGCGGGGCGGGGCCGAGCCGCCCAACGGCCGCTGCCGAGCGTGCCCGCACCCGCTCCCGAGGCAGCAGGCTCGCGCCGCAGAGCCGCGGTTTGAGCGCCAAAGGCACGAGGCGGCGCTTCGCGGCGGCAGCGCGTGCCTCACCGACCCCCGCGCGCAGGCGCGAAGTGTCCCCGGCCACAGCAAGGGTATTCGATCCTTTCAGTACGAATTTGGGACTAAAGTGCAAAACTCAGAATACTGGTAACTTCCACTTTTCTTGGACTGTGCAGAATTTCTCATAACAGCAAAGATGAAAGGTCAAATGACATCTTTATCTCCAAAAAGGTTTAGGTACTGGTTTTCTGCCTTGGAATTTCACTGATTTATAGTGAAATTACCACGGAATTTGTAATGAGCTGCCTCTAGTGTTGATCTGGTTATGCCAGAGTTGGGGGAAATAAAAGCTGCCAGCAGAAGTTCCACCTAGAGACTGCACGTTCCCTCAGCACCCAGGATACTTCTTTTTATGGTATGAACACACTTCAGCTGCATCCACGCTTAGATTGTTTTGCTGTTGCATTGCTAATTTTTTACTGGTAAAGCACTAATTGAAAAACAGATGCAATTACAAGCAAAGAATTGCAAGATTCCAAAACTCGGAATGCCAGCTTAACCGAGGCATAGCAGGCACTGCTGCTCCAGGGGGTTTATATCCCACTTCCTGGAAATACAAACCACTTCCTTTGCTGAATCTATATGGGGAAGTGACAGAGACTTACCCTGCAAATTGACAATAAAGTTCAGCATATTCTGGGAGCAAACCCGCACAGGAAATGAACAGGCCCCGACAGACCACCAGGAAATGGCCGCCTTTCCCCTGTGTAACACGCCTGATTTTGTTAGGGGCAGCCTATCGGGACGTTGCTATCCCTTCTGTGAGGCTGTAACACAGGTTCTGCAGCCTTTTGCCAGATGATTACATTTTGCCCGCTCCTAAATTTGAGTAAGGATTCCCTTAGTGTGTTATACCTTTGTTGATACTTGTGCTTAATTCTCAAGAAACTCTGGAAGAACAAATCAACCAAATAAGAAAGAAACCATGTCACATAAATTCATCTTGAATTACTTTATTTTTCACAATAATAAAAAATAAATTAGTCATAAACAAAAATAGTTAACATTTTTTCATCAAAGAGAAAGTGTATACAATATGAAAAGGATGCTGTACAGTTCTGGTTCAGGTGCATTGCCATAGATACACATTCCTGAACGAGTCAGAAAGCAGTTTTCCTATACTCTCCCCCTTTAATTCACTCAAGGAACTGGCTAATCAGAAAGTTTAGAAAATTGCATTATGGGTGTACAGTATGACATATATACAAAAATATATATGTAATACCTGTGCTATAAAATTCCCTAAAAAGCTGGGTTAGTATAATGAAAGAGCTGGACAAAATTTGAATGGTATATGTAAATAAATACATAATAGGTCCCTTTTAATAAAAAATCTGCCTATTCTAAATATTTGAAATATTTTGGTGCAGTGGCTTGTTCCATAGATACAGCTCAGAATTACATATTTCCCATAGACATCTTGTATTTACAAATAACAAAATAAGTTATAATAAAGTATATCCTTCTGCCAAAATCAATTATGAGGGTCAAGTAGACAATTTTATACACATTTAAAAAGTTAGGGTTTCTTTTGTCTCCAGTCCTTCCTGATCCTCTATGTAGATCCTGAGTGACTACAATGGGACTTCACAAGTTCATATGTACCCAACCCCTGCCAAGGCCACTGGTCTCAAGAGACCCAAACACAGCATGGACGAAACAGTTCAGGGCAAGCAGCAATGACAGACTGTCACTGGAAGGTCAATGATTTCTCAAAATTAAGCTCCCCTCCTCTCCAGGTGTAGTGGTAGTTATCTATAACCCCTTATAGTAAACGGGGATGTAGAAGATTGGGAACTCACATTCTTAAGAACTTCTGGTTGCTAAAAGCTGAGAAGCAAAGAGCTGAGTTCAGGTCTAGTGTGAGTTCTCTGAAATGGAATTTTCTCCCTTTCAGCAGGTCTGAATTTCACCCACACTATTGAGATATTATAATGATGACAAATCTGCTTTAAAATACATTGAAAATGCTTAGTGGATGATTTTTCATTTCTGATATAGAAATTATTTTAACTCCATTTTCTAAACAACAGCTAATGTATCCCCCACAAACATATTCTGTAAGTTTACAAATAAAGGAATACAGGAAGTTTACTTTCAGTGTCAGTTTCAAAATTTCATGTTCTGTGTTCCAATTACAGACATGCACATAAACTATCTGTCCAATACACAAAACAGCTCTTAAAGAAGTCAGAGACACTAAGTGTAAGTCTCAAGAAAACCAGGTAGACACACAGTTTTTCCCTTTTGAGTGTGAAGAGGATAATTCTCTTTTTTTATGCAATAGATGTTAGATGTGAGAATGAAGGGCCACTACATACTTCAATAGTTGTGCAATCACAGGTTCATCGCACAGGAATTAATTCAGTAGGTACTTTAATACTATGCATTTAAAATGAGCTGACATGGACACACACACACAAAAAAAATCACTGGATTGGCAGGAATATAGCTTTCTTTATAGCTGGGCTTATTTCTAACACAGACTCTTATCAACCAAATGGCCAGTTCAGGATTTTCACTAATTCTGGCAAAATTGATTATTGTCATTCAAAGGACAAAGGGATGGAGGTGAGATAAGACGAAGAGGAGAACACTGATGGATGTAAAAGGGAGATGGGTCAGGATGAGGATGAAAAGGAAAGCCCTGGAAAGCGCATTTTACTGCTTACAATGGTATAGATTATAAAGAGTGGAAGCAAAGTATTTCCTTCAGGAAGGTATAACCTCCCCTTAACTAATCGTAAGCTGCTTCCAGCACCTACCTCCTTCCTCCCTCAGTGGTGACCACTGGCACCTTCTAGGACTCGGACATAAGCAAAGTAAGTAGCAAGGTCCTGGCAATACTGCTGCCCCATGTGGTCTTCTCTTCTACGAGTTTCATGTACTCACTTGAGTTAGGGCTATACTAACTTTCGTCAAGTCTATGAACAAGTAACCTAAAATACTTCTTTGCATCAACATGTCATTAACTTAACATGCTCTGCAACACATTGGGTTTTTTCTGTATAAAAGGACCAAACTCTGAACTGCACCATATTGTCATAAAAGTGGCATCTAATCAACAACATCAATGTTAAACACTGCTTTATTCATACAGAAAGTTCTCCATTTGCTAAGTATTGGAAAAAAAAAGAAAATAGATTATGCATGTAATGAAGAAGACACTAGTTCCCTGTGCAGGGATACTGAGGTAGTCCTGCACTGAGTCAGTGGGCATACACTACAGCTGGACTTCAAGGCTAGCAGGCTTGCAAGAACACCCACGTGTCCTGCACTGCACTCCCCAGCACTTGACTGCCTGCTAAGAAGCCCTTCCCTAATTCAGAGCCCTGGGGACTGAGGGTCAGAGACACTAAAGCAAATACTAACTCTGTCTCATTAATGGCCAAGTCAGACACAGGGTCATTCCCACAGGAGCAACCCTCATGCTTCCACACCATCTTCAGTTTTCTCAGCTAGCGAGAGGAAGGGAGAACTCCATGAATTCAGTGCTGCTAGTAAGCGCTCTCAAACTTGGCATGCAATTGCTACACACAAGCAATTCTGCCTACCTATGCTTAGATCTGACATTGTGCAGGAGCTAGCAAACCCTGATGAGCCCTTGATAACTTGATAAACAACTGCACCAGCAGTCCCCAGTTGCAAAAGGGAAGTGCTTTGAGAGACAGAGCCTGCTCTGGATGGAGCCTATTTTGGCCAGCTGCATGTCTGCAAGACATGAAAGCTGTATGCTGATTTTACCCCTAGAAGCAGTTAGACTGCTTAGACTCTTTAAATCAACGATCTACAACGTCTTTCTACATTTACTCTGGTCTTACTGGATCGTGTAAGGTGAAAATCTTTAAGGCAAGGAAGCATTTTTTCCCACCATTCTGCGGGATTTTGACTGATGTTAAAATATCAGAAAAAGAAATTAAAGTGTTGAAACTCAGAAGCCTGCATCATTTCTTACTTATATTGGTTTTATACCTGCTCTAAGTCTACTGCATTCATTAAGGCCACCTCTGATTTACAGTGAAAGTAAAACCAGGCCCTCTGCAGGCATCATCCTAAATTGGTGCACTGCTCTATTAAAACAAGCACTTGCTATAGTCACAATTTCAAAAGTGCACTTTGTGTGATGGTGAAATCTTAGCATAGCACTTACTCTGTGTAGATAATATTAGTACATCAAAATGCTGAAAAGAAGTGTTCATTAGTTCATTTTGCAGGAACAACTATTTTGATTATGCTGACACACGAGAAGAGATAAATGATTAAGTTCAGCAACATTCTGGCAGTTTCCTTAGATGTTTAATTAGGTGAAACAATCTTTTTCATTTTATCTGGTACATCTGAAAACTGTCCCTTTACTAAAAAAAAAAAAAAAGCACAATTTGTATAACCATAACTCACTGCATTCAATTCAGAAAGCTGTATACCTTAGGCGTAATACAGGGTTATACTGCTATGTGTACGTATATATTCTTTGATATTTAGCTCGCATGAACTTTGTTTACTTTAGTGGCAGCTTAATGGAGCCTACAAGATGATCATCTGTGTAAAATAACCCAATGGCCATATATTCCAGAGCAAAATAACATATTTTCTAGAAGACCAGGATCGCCTGTCTATGTGCTGAGTCGCTGACTGTCTCACAGCCAAAAGCGTGTGCAAGCCGATTATTTTCTATGAACTGATTGCAAACCTGATTACCTCTCTGCATTTCATTCGCCCTGTGGTTTTCAGAAAGCCTCTTTATGGAACAGCTATTTCCCTCAAGATGACAGGATACACTTCTTTGGGACAAAAGAGACAACAGCAAAAATTATATACTATATGTCAAGATTTGCTGCAATGAGATATCCAGATGAAAATCTGTGTTTACAAATACTGGATTCCAGAGTTGTTTATGCTGCACTTTCTCCATATCATTCGCTGGTCAAGAATCTAAGGAATATAATATGATCACAAATCTGTAAGCTACCTTCATGGATAAATCTTCATAATACAAGGGAATAGGACTGTGAAAGATTCATGAACTCAAATGAAGGTTTTCTAATTAGCATTTCTGCTTCTAACAGCTTCATATCAATCAATTACAATGAAAAAGCCCAAATCAAGGTGTACAGAAAGAGCCAATGACATTATTGGTTTATAGTCACAAAGAGTAACTTCAAATTTTAGGGGAAACACTTCCTCATTTCACTTAGTCAAACAGCAGCAGTTCATCATGTCCGAAATATATTTTTCATGAGTGACCCCAAAAAAAAAAAAAAAAAAAAAAAAAAAATAAATCTAAGTTTTGTCTCAATCCAAGGCAGCTTTTAGACTACAGGAGTTCCACCTTCCTGTGGCTTCCAGCACACAAACTGATGCGACTACTACCACACCCAGCAACCTCTGCCTCCCAGTGCCCCATTCTCTCTTCTACATCCTCTCCACCAAAGCAGTAAGAAGAAAAGAATACACAATGACGCTCAAACATGGCTCTTCATCAGTAGCAGGACACCTTAATCACTGTTATATCACATCACTGGGAGTGACTTAACATAGATTATTAAAACTGTTTTTCAACTCGGACAACAGGCACCTTAGAAATAGATGCATAGTTGGGTATCACTAATTTACAAGCAATATGCTGTAAAAAACAGCTGAATAAGCAGAGGTGTTTATTTTTTCCCTCAGCCTTCTTTACACTTTTGAAAGACTTCTCAGGTAAAGGCTAGAGAATGTGCAGATAATGCAAAAACTTTCATCTGCACTGCACAGCACATTCTATTTGCTTTTAGCAAGTCCCAGGACTGAGTACAGTAATTGCAGAAATGAAAAATCACCACCTAAATTTAGCTCTAAGTCTGGAGCCATTCTTGAGTAGTAGAAAAGGAGTGATATGAATAGATCTGCAGGATGAAACATTGACTAAAAAAGGACGAGTATGTTGTAGTAACTGATCAAAACCTGAAGAATGTCAATAGCCAAGATCTCCTTTTTACAGATACTCGGCCACTACACTCATACTGCTGCCTGATACCAAGAGTAACAGACTACTATAAAGCACAGAGGCCTGCATTCTTTGGTGGTTGTTTCAGAAACTGGTGACATACCCAGACTAGGTCTGGACAAAGTACTTTGGTATGGAAGTTGTTAAACAATAGTGCAGAGACAAGACATTAGGCAAGATACCAGTTCACTGAAATAACTGCCCCATAGGAAAGAGACCTTGCCGATGGAAGCAATCACTTTTTTTACACCAGCAAAGGCTCTTCACCTTTCTGGTAAATCTCACTGACAGCTGCAGTTGTTAAAGACTTAAAGGGCTAGACACTAGTGGCACTCTGGTAGGTAATGTATTTTAAAATCCATACAAAATTAGAAAAGTGTAACTTCAAGAGTTTATTAATTAAATATAAAGGCACTTTTTGGCAGTCAAGTGTATATATTTGCCGCCTGAGGACAGGAAGTTAGTTAAAAGTACAACTGAGAAAGCTTAACAGTGACTCTAATTTATTATGAATGGACTGAAGTAATTAAAAATATATGTTAGAGTGCTAAGAAAGTGATGATAAATGGGTCTTCACGGGTCTGGTTCTTTGTGAAGTAATTTTTCTCATGTGCATGTTTCATTGATTTAGTCATCTAAGTTAAGGCAGTCCAAAATACCAAGTAAGAGTAAGCACTCAGAAAATAACGCAGCAGCTGTATCCATACTGGTCCAATATCTCCAGTAATTGCCTGTGATTGATTTAGTTTTCATTAATTTCACAATAAGGCTGGTATGTTCTTTAAATAATTATCTGATGAGCAGGTGCAAAGAATAGTATCATTAAAAAATAATGCTTTAAAAAGATCATGGTTTTACAACAAACATTTTTAAAAAGATAACTGCGCAATAACTGTAACTGAAAGGGTGTGAGATTTAACCATAGTCTTGATGTACTCAGCAATATAAAAACCCATCTCTAAAAAGCTAAAACCTGCTGTAGTCAAAACAGTAACACTGTTCAAGCTCCATCTGAAGACTGACATTGCCGCTTTGAGTAGAAGAGTATTTGTTATCTACGTCCTAGAAACCCTGACTGTCTGTTTGCCACACGTGTACAGGATGCACAACAGGCTGTTTTGTAATAGGTGTAGACACAGAGCCGGGCCTGAACCACCACATTGCAATTGTAGTATTTATCTTTGCAGTTCTCGTCTGTGGAGAAAAAGGAAGAGAGAAGAAACTGAAGAAAACAGTATTAGAGCAACAAAAAAACAATCCCCTTTCTTTTTTACCATGTAAATCCCTTGGACCTGTATTTAACTGTTCATTGTCAGGTTAAAATAGGCTACCTATGCAAATAAGTTAGATTATTCAAGGTTTTCTACATTTAATATAAAGATACATAAAACTGTGGAAGAAATGTACCTATCCCCATTTATACTGTTGTGGGGTTTTGGGGGGGTTTTGTTGCTGTTTTTTTTAAACACAAAATTTGTCTTGAATAAAGATGATAGGAAAGTCTCTAGTATTCTTCACTTAGGTACCTGTCCACTCCATTTTTAGATTCACAGGTACTAATCTCTTGAGGCAGTGTACAGATGGCACCAGAACCTGCAAATGTTATTTTCAAGTACTGACGAATCTAAATACTGGAAAACAGTAAACCACCTCCCTCCTTACAAATACTACAAATGGTTTAAAATAATTAGATTAAAAAAGACAAAAGTTGGTGTTCTTAATATTCCCCATTTTTCTAAGCTGTTAGCATGTGGTCTGTTCACATTTTGAAGTTTTCCTTTACAACCAACAGGGTTACAAATACTTTTTAAGCGACAACTAAGATCCTTATATGATCATGTATGTGATCACAGAAACTGAGATATTAAGAAAAAGACTGAATGACAAAACACTAATAGCAGATGTAAAAATGAGCAATTCTGTACTAACCTGTTTTAAATAAATAACAACACAAATACAATAAAAATAATATTGGTATACCAAGTTTTTAATACGCTTATCTTAAATTATGTTGAAGAATAATTCTCAGCTGAAAATTGTTGTAGAATGTAAGAGTTAACTGTTTCTAAATACTTGCATCTTCCTTTCCCTAGTCATTCTCATTACTATTAAAATCAAATCTGTGAGATGAGTGACTAATTCCAATGCCAAATTGTGGATGTGTATATTTACTATATATAAAAGAAAATGGCTTAATTGCCCTTAATGTCTTAGTTTAATGTTATTGGTGCTTATAGAACCTGTTACCAAATACATTAAAACAAAAAAGGGATCGTGTATGATATAAAGACTCTGCCAAGAGAAACCTCTGAGAATGCAAGGAGGCTGCATAAAAACACCCAATATGTACCATTTCCACAGAAGCAGATTTCTGACACTCTCAGCAACTTTAGAAGTAAGCCAGTTTCTCACATGTTACAAGGAAAACGTTTTTAATCAGAAATTAAAACCTACTTTTACACCATAGAAAGAGCTGTATTTTGTGTAAAAATAAAACCCTGAACTTGATAAAGAAAATATACTCCAAAACCTTTGCAAGATTATTGACTATTTTCTCCACTAGATGGAGTTCCATAGTTAAAACAGAAGCTTCCTCTTCCTTACCTATTTCAGGGGTACAATCTTGTGTGTTACATGGTTCTTTTTCTTCAGGTTTAAGTTGTGGATCACACTGAGAACTGGCTGTCATTTCATCCGACAGACATCGTACCTCTCGAACCCGAAATCCTCCTTCACAGGATTTGGAACACTGAAACACAAAAGCTGAAGTTCATGAAGACCGTATGAGATGTGCAAATACAGAAAGAAAAAAATGAAACCTTGAAGCCAGACCCAGGTATTGCTGTAGCCTTCTATCAACTTCACCACTTCTGTTGTTTTTGGTTTTCTAACTAAAGTTCTTAACGTACAGGTGCAATTTCATTAAAGGTTCAAAAACATTTTTGACCACAGGGGCAACAACTGGACAAGTAAACGTGGTAGCCACTGCGCAACTGAAAGCATGCTAGAATATTTCCCTTTCTGAATTTATTAGTTAGCAAGTTCTTGCTTCTCTAATTAGCCTTGTTGTTCTCTGCTTATTTATACATATCTCCCAAATCTACTCTTTCCACAGCGTTCACATTTCTTACTTTAAGAACTTCCTGCACTGAACTTCACTACTTGACTGCACTGCCCTCCACTGCCCTTTTGCCTCCACTTATATACAATCAGGAATAATTTTAATTGCCTTTTTTCTAGCGCTCAATTATTTTTCACTTCTTGCAGCACAACAATTTTACTAAGCATTATAGGTTTCTTTGAATTTCTGAAGAAAATATTTCTGTGCTCCTTCAAAGTCTGTTAGGAAGCCAGAGACTTTTGTACTTGCTTGTCATGGTATTTTTAAAGCCAATTATTACACATTTCTGCCCATACTGAAGCAAATCCCCTGTTGACTTCAAGAATTTTGCCTGAGTGAGGTCTTTGAGATTTGGCTCACTGTCCAGTTTGACCTAAATGCTCACAAACTTAATTAAACTTGGGTCATTTATAACGATTAAAACCTTAATAGCCCCAAACCAGTAAGAATGTTTTCTTTCTGACTTTTTTGGCATAATTATTTCTTTTCCTAACATTGCAAAAACAACTTATCACTATCACAAAATCAGATATTGTAGCAAACTAACTAAATATTCTCAATAATATATTCTTAAATTGTTCCTTCATCTTCAAGTACAACCTTTCCCCACTTCAGAAAAGACACAGCCCTATGGCAACTGTAATAGAACACTTGTGGTTTTTTATATAATTACTCTTGTTACATGCCTGTATAGCATATTGTAATTATCCCACACCCAACAATAAGAACTTCAGTTCAGGTTTGTAGAGATCTTAAGCACTTAAAATGGAACCAAGACAGAATTTAGGTGTTACATACAACGCACTATACACAAAACCCAGCATTCTGTGTTAGCCAGCCATTTAATCCCCCTGACTGAGAGGCCACGCCATTTATCCTAGGTCATATAAAAAGTCTGCTGAAGATACGAACTGGACAGTTTCAAAACCTAGTACTGGGGCTTTGAACCACCTATTCTGCTCACAGCTAATGCCATAATCCTTTCTTTTCAGGTCTAACAGTAAGAAATAGCACATACTCTGTTCATAACAGTAACAATATCAGAAGGAGAACTGAAAAACGCTTAGAACATGATCTTGTAAAACCTCAGCTAGCGTACGTATTTGTTCCTACAGTGAAGATGGTCACAAAGGCTTAGACCTTTAAGGATTTTTAGACACCACTTCCCAGGAAGTAGGCACTTGAACAGTAACTAGGGATCTCTAAATACCTATCACATTCTGAGTCAGCACCTTGTTTCTTCTGTGCCTGCCAAAGAGAGCATATATTTTCACTTTCAGAAGGAATCTATCTGGTGCATTCTATGGATGCAGACGGCTGTATCTCTTGTGGCTACACACCTGCGGGTTCACATTTGAAAATGGGTTTGCTAATGGGTTTGCTAAGGGGAAGTTATTTAATCTAAACTAAGAGCTCAGTAAAGAATCCAAAGAATTTCCAGCAACATCAAAGAACATACTTGGGTCTACATGGCTTTATTATAAGCCTAACTTGCATGTTGTTTTCAAATAAACATCTATACCTGCAATGAAGGAAGAAAAATCAGGATTCCCTTCAGCTGATTTATTTTGTTACAACCATTCTACCTTCTTTTACGCTTTCTAGTGCTGCCAGTAGGCCAATCAAATAATTGAGCATTTAGTAAAAGCGAAAACCAAAATAATTTCTCTCTCTCATGTCATGTGGATGAGGTATTTCCAAAGGTTCCTGACTAAGGGAACTCAAACTGAAGGCATCTGAGGTGCTTCCACTTTTCAGAGCTGTCATTCTGAATTTGATTTAAGGCTCATGGCAGGGTGTAAGTTACTGCATTAGATATGATGTTATCTAGGTAGTTTTCACACCATTTTTCATTCTAAGACGACAATGCACTTTCTGATCTTCATTTAGGAGAAAAATGTTGATTTTTTTGTAAAAATCCAGTAATCTTTGTCAGGTATAGGAAATGATGGAAAGACAGATGAAACCAAAGCATTTTGTGGCAGTGGTGAATGTAGCTGGTCCACTTCCAGGGTAAACAGAAGATACACGAAGCTCTACAGTAAGTTTTCTCTCATTAAAGTTCTAAGTATTACAGTGAAGAGTTTACAGTAAAGTATTATGGTAAAACTAACTAAGAACTGAATACATCCCTCATTCTTTATTAAATGCTCCTTAATTTTAATGAAACTAGAGGTCTGAAAAGAACTTCTTAGTGCACTACATAGTCTCATTAAGGGGCAAACCAACTTTATAGAAGAGGAAGATTCTTGGAAGTAGAGACCAGTGATGAAAAGACAACTATGCAGTGTCTCCTACTGGTCAAGATACTTCCTAACTTTCCTAAGTTCCACTGGGTACTGAAGAGTATGCTTCCTTTTTAGTATCATTCCTGTGCAAGATTAAGTCAATTTCACGATCAACAGTTTTATGCAAAGGGTGTTCCCTTTCAATACACATGGAAAAAGATGTATCAAACAAAACTAGATATAGAAAAGCATGATAGACTTACTGTGCTCCATTCTGTATGAAACCACTTAGATCCACAGGGTTTGAGGTAGCAGGATTGCTGGCTGGGAGGTTTTTCCAAATATGAACATTCATAGGAGTTCAAAACATCAAAATTACCTTCAGTTTTCCTAACGCAAATTACTTCTCTCTGTTGAGTTCCACTGCCACATTCAGTAGAGCACTGTATCAGAGAACAAAAAAAAAGCGGTGGAATTTTGTTACTCATGTTCTTCAACTTGTTTCCAAAGTAACATGTTTCTCCACGTTATCTGTTTCTGAAATAAAACAACACACACACACATATACTTGCATTTTAAATTAATATTCAAACAGGAAAATTCGTAAAGCTTTGCTTATTCCCTATTCTTGGACACATACTAGACACTAACATCCAAAATCCATTTCCTTACTTTTGTATGTTCTTTCCTCAGTAAAATGAACTTAACTGTATCTTTCCTTCCATCATTGGCATATGTATGACTTGAAAAGAAAGGAAAAGGGTAAAGTAGTCCTTAATTTCCTGCGGTAGGGTTTTTCTCTCTCAGAACCAGAATAGTAGCCTAGATAAACCTTGGGTTATTTATTATTATTTGTATGTAGTACTAACATAGTAGCCAGCAGTCCCAGTTAGGAACCAGGGCAAGAAAATGCTGAAGGATATAGTAATGACTTAATTCATCAAGTGACTACTGACTGTGTCAGGTATTGCATATTTGATTTTTAATCTTAAAAATGGTTACAGTGGTTAAAACTGTGCTTCTGTGAATTTTTATTCCACATGGTACCACAGACTCAAAACATATTTCTAATTATTTTTATGAAGACGATGACATATGACTGTAAGTGTGCTTTTGGAGAAATCTAAAAGTGTAGTTTTACCTGTAGCTACAAAAAGAAACTGGTATTTATTTTTCTAATAAAAAGAGAAGCATAACTTACTTTCTCCATAAACAGTGTTACTGCTTCTTGCTGAAGCAGGATTGTACACACTGCACTGAACCTTTGAGGGTTATAAGGTTAGAGCACAGTTTTGCAGCTTTACAAATCCCCACGTTCTGTGTGGTTTTTAGAAAATGCCTTGATCTGCCAGGGTGTTCTTTTCGTATTTGCAAGTATCTGTGTGATGCAGTGTTGGTTCCAGTTCTGAAAAGCAAATTTGACTCACATGGACTCTTACCGCCCATTTAAAGGTTAAATACACACACAATACTGTTCCTGGCACTTGTAAAAAGGTTTTTAGAAGATGATTCCAGCAACATATTGGTTTCTATGTCGCGTGAAGGACTATGATTTTCAAAGGCTTTTTCTAGCCTAAGCCAATCAAATGTTATTAAAAGTGGGGATTTTGTTATATTTTGGGTGGAATTTATGATCCCTTTACCAGATACCCACAAAAAACTTGAGCTGAGTGAAGAACCTTGATATGAATGCACCCAAATAAATTCTACAGGAAATAATGTAACCGCACTTTCTTTAAAACTGAACATCTCTGTCAACCAAAAGACGGTATTTTAACATTCAGCCTTAGCTCTAGCGGAGCGTAATACAGAAGGTCATCCACCAGTGCTCCCTCCTTCTCTGGTCTACTGACTGTCTGCTTTCATTTTGATATTTAGAAGTCAGGATTTGGCCAGTAGAATGGCCAAATGGCCATAGATGTTGTCAGACACTTCTTTCAGATAACATACAGCAAAGACTTTGTACCCTTGGTATGCATCAAACAATTCAATCTCACGCAAAGAAAGAAGGTGAATTAGCTTAGAAGAACAGGAAATTGTAAAGGACAGAAACGTTCTTACTCAGAACAGAATAGGGAGAGTTAGGATGACCTTACTGAACGCTTCCCTCTGTGGTAGCAAGAATGGATACAAAGTTCCTATTCACCTGCATGGAGCCCTGGAAGTAACAAGGCCCAGATTTCGCCTGCTATTAGAACTGCAGCTAAGTATGTTTTAAATCTAAATTTGTTATTACCCTTATACAATACAAATAATTATCACTTACACTTGAAAGCATTAGCATAGTAGTAGCCCTGTAATCTCCATCTCAGCTGTACCAGTTTAATTTCCAGCTCCTTATCACCTGGAAGGATCTTGGAATCTGAAATGCAGTGAGTTAACAGCACAGCCAAGAGACTTTTCCCTAACAACTCAATGAAGTGCAGGTACCAGCAGCCCGAAAGGCTCTCTAGGCTATATGAGAGCCTACACAAAGGGACATAAATGTCTGGGCACCAGTTGACAGCTTCTGAAATGCCTTTGTTCCTGACAGCAGAAATGTTTATTTAGAACGAGAAGGACTATTGAGATGTGGATCAAGGGAAGAATCTACCTTGAGGAAAGAGCATCAGGATACAGGCCACTAACCAAATTTTGTTCTTTTCACCTATTATCACGAACAGCACAACAATACTAAAGTTAACTTTTGGGTTTAGCCATTGTTTTTGGTCTTATTTATCTTTTGGAAATTCCATTTATATCTGTATATCTATATATATATATCCCTGCAGGTATGCATGATCACAAAGGCTCTACTTTAAAAGGTGCAAATCTGTTGCTTTAGTGTTCACCTGAATATGCTAAGCAGCTTTCTGTTATCTTTCATTTTATAAATACACTGGGTCAGTAGATAAGAAATAAAAATGAAGGTACAGAGGAAGAGAAGAACAAAATCTTATTTTCATCAAAGTAAAAAACCAGCAGGTGCTGAAAAGTATTGAACATCAACTCAGCAAAATACAGACAAAAAAAATCCAAATATTCCACAGAGATGTAGAAATACCTTATGGCACACATCTTCATTGCATGAAAATACATTTTTTAAATGAGAATATCAGCACAAAACAAATACATATGTTAGATACAGAGCTTACCTGTGTCCAGCCCCCAGCAAACCACTCCACTTTACCAGCACAGGGTCCGTTATTA
Organism: Aptenodytes patagonicus; assembly: GCF_965638725.1. Lineage (NCBI taxonomy): Eukaryota > Metazoa > Chordata > Aves > Sphenisciformes > Spheniscidae > Aptenodytes > Aptenodytes patagonicus. The sequence continues at coordinate 17,128,967 of NC_134958.1, forward strand.
CAGGGAGTTGTTTCAGAGGGTCTGTTATTGCCACAGCCTTCCAGAGGCAAACTGCTGACATGGTTCGTCATACAAACCACTGAACGCGTACGGACTCCGTCACCACATTCTGCAGAACACTGGGGAGCAAAAGACAGAACATGTTCACTAGTCCGTCCTCCAGACTGCACAATAAAATAAGGAGAAGCAACAATCATGAAAAGTAAATTAATTTATGCAAAGTCGATTATTTTTACTTGTAATTCAGCTGTAGCAAATCATCTTACGGTTTCATACTTTTGAATACACTACAAGTAGTACCTGTCCTTTACAGTCACAAATGAAAGAAATTGAAGGATCAGGACAGAAAGAAATCTGGGTTTTATATAGCTTTTTATTAGCTTTCTTACTTTTCCTTCCTTCTTCCTGTCTGTAAATTCTTTCAGTTTTCATTTTATTCACCTTTTTGCATACCAACTAATAGATCTGAGAAGGGATAATTTCAATAAGCAGCTTTTCAGACAGCAGTCGTATTTCACCCTTTGAATTGTTCTACGAGTTTCTCCTCTGACCATTCAAGCTGTCAGCCAGGTGAACTCTTACACCGGTTAAAAGGACGAGGCTAGGAAGACTGAGGGCTGTGGCATTGGTAGTAAAATGACGGCATAGCGCATCCTGGAACTTTTCCATATAATGGGTTGACAGAGTACGAGAGCACAATAAAGCAGAAAAACACAAAACTTTTTGACAGGTGGTTTCAAAAGATTCAGGTAAATCCTCAGCAATTAACTGTAACTACCACTAATTATTGCCTAACCTCTTTCAATTGTAAGTTGTTAATAAGTTTTAGCAGAAGAGGTGGCCATAGAAGTTTATGTAAATTCAATGTTGCTCTCTAATGATATGAATTCCCAGTAACTAACATTCACCATTCTCAACTTTTCACTGCTGAATCCTGAAAGCTCTTAATAAATAGTGCTATGCAGATTCTTCTGTCATATATTTGGAGATTGTATGCCTGTCATCCGTAAATCACGCAGGATAAATTCCATTTATACCCTTATAGTTTGGTCATCCATCTACTTCAGTGGGAAAGTCTCCAATAGTCCACTGTTCTGGGCAGCATCAAAGTACTGACATTTAAAAAACAGAAACATGCCAGGGAAATAGTCAATTCTTGTGTTCGACTGTATTTTTGTTGCTTAATTCTTTCTTAATCTTCCCTTTCTTTCTTTTTCTTTCAAAATGCATTTGGCATTTCATGTCTAGACCATTAAAATAAAGAAAAACCCATGTGCAGCTCGCTGAAAGATATGTATATAATTGAATTTAAACAATTACAATTATATTACACATGCAAAGAAAACCACAAATAAGTATGTAGTATATGGGAGAAAAAGATGCATTTGATTGACATTTCAGATTTTTTAACTTACAATGTAATTAATTAGGAGAAACTGTGTATTACTTCCACAATGAACAGTACATTCCTTGTGAATGGATGTAACTCTGTATTGGAACATTTTTTAAAATTTTATTGAATAAAAGTAAGAATGATTCAAAAAAATGGTAATGAGACACAGAGTTGACCACTAGCTTGATTTGACTTCCATCGGCAATAACGTAAGGGCTCACATCCAGTAGTTCAACTACAGAACAGCAGGTGCCATGATAGCACCACTATTAATAACGGGATTAACCAATACAGACATTCATCTTCTCAAGAGAGAGACCAGTGACTGAATGTACAATTGGTTGCAAACTACTCTTTACTCACTCGCACTGAAGAATACTCGTTATTTGTGTGAAACATGTAGTCATGTTATATTTATTCCACAGACACAGTATAGAAAAACATTCTTCCTATCAAGCAAGTTGGTTTCTTTCACAAGATGTTCAAATAGAAGGGCAAAGCTTTACTGAAATGGAATCCCTAGAAAACTAAAAAAGTGATTCAACTTTTTACAAGTCTTTTTTTTAACAAACAAAATACAATTTTGGAATAACTAGAAATTCAGAATTTAAAGAGATGCTTATGTACTCCACAGAAATAGGAAAAAATTGCTCATAGCTTGGAATGATTTCTTCCTCCACCTGCAAGACTGAATAATTAAGCTTCTCTTAAATGATGCCTGCAAGTAACATAATGAACCTTTTTTTGTTGGTGGTGCACAACAAAATTTTCCACTTTCACACAGATATGTGAAATATACTTACCTCCACAGCAAACGAGATTCGATGGCTAAGGAGGTCTTTTCAAAGTAAACTGGCAAAATCTTGAAAATACAAGAATGATGTACATTGTGCTAGCAGTGAAGGTTTTCCTGTTTATGTAAACTAAACCTAAACTAAACTAAACCCACTTCAAACGGTCCACTCCTAGGTAAACTGACTGTTTAACTGAGGCCCATAAAATGGCTACCTTTCAAACCCACTGTACAGAAATAAATTTTGTGGCTGTTCATATTTTATCCTCGGCAAGTATGTTCAATTACATTACGCATAGAGAACTATGCATATACTCTGCAAATACTTTTCTTATTTCTAAGTAATTTTCATTTGACAATGTAATTTGCTTTTCTGCTTTGCAAACCAGAGCTGGGAACAAGTTTAGTCCATAAAGTCATCCAGAAAATCTCCATAGTCTTATGTTTTAAATGATTATGCATGAACTAGGCTTACATATCGAATAACAAAGGAAATACCAAATGGGAAGGTATAGGGTTGTCCCACCCTCTGCTGCAAGATTTTACTACAGATTAACTACCCTCAAAGGATTTACAAAGCAAACTTAAACCTGAATGTTTCTGCGTTAAGTATTTGGTTTTTCATGTTTTTTTCTTCCTTTCAGTAAAAATCTTCCATGTGAAAGCCACGAGTTCCAAAGCCCAAAGCAGGGAGTAGGGAGTGTTTGGATAATGAATCCTCACCCTTTGGCTTTCACAATCAACACACCCACTACTTTCAATTTTGTGCCACTGATTTGTTGCATTAATACATAGTAACTACCATAACCTAACATTGTATGACATGAGGAACTTTCACAAGCTGCAACTTCTCTGTTCTGGTCCTATTATTAAAGATATTTTGTTTCACTGTCTTATTTTAATTGGCAGAAATTCCTCAAAAACCTTCGTCTGTGGAATATCCTCCCTAGTTTTAAGGAGTCTGCCATTTCTTCTCTTCCTGAGGTCCCTCCCTCATGAGTTCAGTTTCAGAAGCTTTCCATTCCCATTAAAAACTAAAAATAAAACAAACCAACCCTAATCCAGTGCTCTAATAGTTGTCAGAAAACAACTGTTACAGCAGTCCATGAAAATAAGGCTAGTTCCTGCAAACTTGGAAAACTGCAAGTGGAAGCCTGAATTTTTGTCACAGCCACAGGACATGGTAGTGCAAAAACCCCCTTTAACAGTGCCAGTTCCATTTCACTAATGTGCCAGCCCTACTCATTACCCTCAACTGGGGCAACAGACCACAAGAAAGAGGCAGCAGGAAATCTACCAGAACTCAAGAGTCCTTTCACCCAGGTCTCAGCACCATTGCTAGCCTTAATTAATTTTTTAAATAACAACCAACTGAGTTCCAGTAAAACGTCCTCATTTGTGCAGGAATTCTGTGTACCACATTTTAATCTTCATCATCTTAATTATTCCCCACAAGATAGTACAGTTTTTTATGAATCATCCTCCTGATGTTACACTACTGTAAAAAAATAAAACCTAAGATCTATGTTTGAAATACATATATGAAACTCCTTAGCATCATTGGACCTACTCTGAGAAAATCCTTTTCAGAAGGGATTTTAGAAAGATTATGTAACCTTTGTTTTCCCAATAATAAAATAAGAATTGTAATTCAGAAGCTCACCTGCCGCAGTTCCAAGACTGGGGGCAGATTTTCAAAAGACAAAACTGTTGAGAGCAGCCTTGATTTCTTAAAAAAAAAAAGTTTAAAAAGGGGGGGGGGGGGGAGGGGGTAGTCAGAAATATTCTTATGTATTGCCAAAACACTTTCTGATACCTGGATTTAAATTATTTCCCTTTAGAGTGCATCTATGCATACAGTAGGTGCTGGATCAGAAGTCAAACCGTCCCTTATTTAGTCTAGCAGATCCATGGTATCCTTCCAAGGTAACAGAAGTTTTGAAATATGGTCTTAGAATTTTTGGACACTTCAGCTGGATCATGATTGCTTCTACATACACACTATTACTTTCTTTGTATGTAGTTGGTAACACTGTTGGTACTTACATATTACTAATGCTCTCTGAAGTAAGTAACGTTAGGGAACAGACCTCTTCACTACTCTGGCTCATACAGTAAGTATCAACTTGCCTTGAGAGCTGTAAGGACTTCTCAGGGCCTAAGTGCACCAATATGCCTTACTGGCCCTGACCAGCCTCACCTGGGGCCTCCACCCACACCCCTGCCCATGGCCCAGGGTCTCCATTTAACCTCAGCCCTGGTCCATCAGTCCTTGCCTGAGCTTTATCAGAGATGTGCCTGTCCCCAGCCACAGCCTGGACACAGACCTCATCGATCCATCACCCTTGGACTCACTTCCCAGCCTGACCTTGACCCTGCCTCATTACCGTGGACCTGCCCCAGGATCACTGGGCTGTGTCTGACCCTGAGCTGTGGACTGATTTCCCAGCTTGACCTTGGACCTGCCTCATCACCATGATCTTGTCTGATCATCTGGACTCTCATTTGCCCCTGCCTGCCACCTATGAGCCTGCCCTGCTGACCTAACTGGGATACTGTGGGCCCTAGCTGGCAAGGCTCCTCCCTGCCATGCAGACTTTTATATGCTGATTATTACCTAAAGCAGCTGAATTGTGGCAAAGAGAGATCAGCTCCAGAAAAGAAAACAGAAATCTCTGTAGGTCCTGGCCACCCTTCTACCAATGTCTCCTTCAAAACTCTCCTGGCTATATGTTTCATTGCAAATCATTAAGTGAGTTACATACTTATACATAAAGAATGCAAAACTTCTATTTCCATATGATTCCCACATGAAATCAATGGAAAGGGGTATTTTATCTTGTTTTCATTTTATACTGAAAACAAATAAACAGTGATAATCAAAAATGATGAAATGCCTGCACACAAGCTCCACGGTGGTCTCTCTTCCTTTGTTTTTTTTCAGGATCCAGGAGATTTTACAAGAGCTATCCAGATTTTAATAAAAAGCACTGAAAGAAAAGTGTGAGCTACAATATTCATTGGTGGTTCCACATTTCACTGGTCAACAAGCCCACTTGTACCTGTTAGGTAGTGCTTCAGGATTGTGAGGAATAAAGCGTTGATTTTTACGAAGCATACTACAGTTCTCTAATGGAAGATATTACAGAAGCATCGCTGTTACTCTTTTTAATGAAGAGTGAAATCCAGAGCATGTGTTTGATCTGTTTTGATTTTGTTCCCTGATGTGCAGCATTTTTTCTTTCTTCCCAAGATTTTATTTTGGCCTCAGAATCTCATTAACATCTAAGAATTGTTTGTATTTTGGCTTCTTTTCTAAGTATCCTCTAAACATAAAATGAGAAACAAACGAACAGAGGAGATGGCAATGAGGACTAAACAAAAATGCAAGAGGGGAATGCTCCAGTTAGCTGGAAGGAAACACTGGTGAGTCTCCCATTGCCGTAAATCAGGAGAATGCAGTTTCCCGCTTCTGACCCATAGGAGAAGTAAACTTTCCAGCAGTTAGAGCTGTCAAAGAATCAGTCATGTGAAATGTTTGCAAGAATCTCATCTGCTCCCATCAATCCCATTTTGTTGCTAAGTTCAGTAAGGTTCACCAGCTTTACTCTACTGATTAATGGATGCAGTTTGGTGGAACTCTACCGTTTTAATGCAGTATGACATCTAAAGAGAATTATGAGACAGGAAGCTATCTTTCCGCAAACGCGTGTAAAAATATCACAAAAGTTTGTCCAGACTCTATAATCAAAAGGGGTTAAAGATCATGTAGAAGACAAAGCCATGAAACTTAGGTTAATTCTATTATTTATACTCAAGATAGAGCAATACATGTAAAGACAGGCACATACAAAGTAAGATGAGTCTCACTTTGCTGCTAGAGACTTTTAACCTGTAATCTTTCCCATTGAAATGGGTAAAAATTTCTGTTTCTCTCAAGATTGAGCCTGGGGGATATCAGAATATGGTGTTTAGATCTACTTCAAAGACAAATAACAGAGCATGTACTTTTCAGAAAATAAGGGTTTGTTTCTTAAGGACAAATTGCTTTCCTTCCTTCCTTTACATGTTCCACCAGTGTGCACATGGTAGCCATACAACTCCTAAGCTTTGCAGGTAAAAGTGTGTGTGCAACATACATACAATGGACTCTGATACCCATTTATCAAAATAACTCAAATCAAGAACTGTATTTTTTTAGGAACATGGAGGGGTTTTTAATTACTTAGGTTTAATTATATGTATAAAGAATCAGTCTGTGCAGAAACTGAATCCAAGAAGGTCAATGCCGTGGGGGGAAACAGGTGGGCCATAAAATACATAAATGTATGTTGTGGGAAAGCAAGATGGGAGAACATGGCAAGAAGGCAGCCAAGTGTTATTTACGGAGTAAAGCTACATACAGCCCATCCTGGGAAGGAGACACAACTCCTGCCACAACTGTGTACTCTGCAGGTTTTTAAGTTCACGTATGTTGTATTGCAGAAGTTATATTTAGGGAAATTCAATGACATAATCTTCCAATTCAGAAGCACAAAAACTATTAATGAAAATGAAGGCAACTAGCATGATTTTGCATCAATTAAAACTGCAAGGTTTCCGTAAAATAAGAAAACCCAAAATCTTTCCACCAATCCTAAATTAGATCCTGTCCTTTTCTTAAAACTTAGATGTGACTATTCATCTCTCTCTCTCCCTGTGTTAAAGAATACCCTTGTCAAATTCTGCACAAATACATATCAGTTATCAAATCCTGAAATTTAACATCTGTTGGCAGCAAAGACAATTGTAATTTTTATATTACTGTGCTTCTTCTTGATCTTTCACTAATTAACCAAGGCTATATTGTAATGCCCCATGCATCACATAAATCCGGACATGGAAGTCTGATACATCCCTTGCTGAAAGAGAAAGTATATGCCTAACCGATCTCTGACAGGCCTCTGGAAATCTCTACTTGCTGCATGTGCAACAGTACACATTAAGTGTTTGCAAAACGGGTTCAGAAAAGTACAGGCCAGGCCTCCTCTTATGGCTGTAACCAAGTTTGAACTCAACCATTTCAAAGTTCCAACGTTCTCAAAAGTTATGATAACTTCTTTTACCTCTTATTTCTAGCCACGGCTGAAATGTCAAAATACAATGGGAAAGACTGTTCTGTGGTATTTCCAGCTGGGACTTGAAGTAGGCATGTAATAAATCTTACAAAGAAGGTCTGTTCTTGTGAGATTTCCACCACAGTTTTGCGGACTCAAAAGGTTTGAACAAGCTTTCTTTAAGCATTTGAACTTTTGGCTGCTTATCTGAACCATTTGTGGCTACCCATCGCTGATCTATGCTTATTGCTGAAGTGTGGCTTGGCTTAAAGTACTTGTTAAAGAATCGTTTGGGCAAATTACACATGCAAGGTCCATACACCTGGGAATGCCCATTTCCATTCCATGACAGAATTCTCCTCTTGTCTTTCAATAGAAACACACTCCTCTACAAAGAAAGAGAGACTTCTAAAAAGAGAGACTGTCCTAAAAACAGCCCTTGAAAGGCACACTAAGAAAGCTAATGGCCAAAGGCCTGACTTTGACTACTCCTATATTCTACTGACCTCCACTGGAATCACTGCCACTGAACATCTCTGAACATCTGAGTTATAAGGTATGTGTAAACCTTAGAAGATTCTGTACATTCTAGCCCGAATCTACTTTTTTCCTGAAATAAGCTGTTCCTTCCATTCTCTTTGTGAATCAAACTCCAAACCCACTGCTGGCAGAAGTGATGGTGAATAATGCCAACTACAGAAGCAAGCATTTGGAAGAAATTCATCTGTACACTTCTATAAGCTGAGAAGTTAACAAAATCCATTCTTTACTCTCTGACCATAAAATGTTTGTGGTAAGAAAAAACTCCAACATTTTCTACATTACCTGCTTCACTTTTATGTCTCATTTAATACATACAAATAAGCATAATAACGTTATACAGTCATAATCTTCAGCTACAAAACCTACTTTTAATTCTGCAGAGGACAAAATATCAATGTAGAATAATGAAGAAAACATTGATGCTAGAGTCTTCACTGGAGTGTGTGTGCTTTAGGTGGTGGAACTGCACTAGCTGATAGTAGCTGGGCCAACTTTTTCAAGAAAGATGTCTTTGAGGGTAGAATGGATTTTTCTCTGTTACTTGTAAAATATCACTTTAATAGCACTGTACAAAGAACAGCTCTACAAGCTAAAAAAAAAAAAAAAAAAAAAAAAAAGGCACTGCTACTTCCCCTACAGCAAAAACTTTGCCATTTGCACTAATACCTACACTTCACCTAGTAACTCTCTGTTCGTGCTATGCAAGAGCGTACACCAAATGAATAACAACTGGAAAAAGAGTTCAAATGATAACAACAAAGATTTATTAGTGTGGTTTTTTTCTTTATAAAATCTGTTTGAATTGTCTGGAGGCTGAAAATTTTGCTGGCCTTTAATTGTAGCAAGAGTCTGATCAGCCTTTTTAAAATTATGTGACATAACAGGTACCTGTCCTACTTGTGAAGTTCCTCCTCCTTCTCTGCATCTAAAATATGTGGAAAATCTTCTGAGTGTCCAGCTAATGCATAACCTATGAGCCAGATGTTCTAATGATCTAAATAATGAATCCGTGAAGTTAAGAATGTAATCTTACAGCTTCAATGACAAATTATATTATTTGCCTGCCAAAACAACCAGTCAAAGAAAAGGGAGATGCAATCAGGATTTCACAGACTGAAGGCTCAACTTGTCTACAGATGTAATTGATGTGCAAGCATCCACAAGAGGGACCAAAATACTGGGCTTTTCTTAGCCCACGTTTATAAGCCTTTTAATAATGAAAGCATATAAATATCACTACTGAACAACAACTCTGAGCCCAATTATGAAACAAGGTAAATCACTACTGATTTTATTGCTTTCATGTGGAGAATCTGACTCATTGGGATAAAAAAATACATCCATGTTCACAAAGTACAAAAGCCTGAATCAACCTTGCCTGAGTTTATGAAGTTGTTCCCCTCTTTGCGCAGCTATAGGATAATTGTTTTATGGCTTGAACTTAAACCCAGACATCAGGCCTCAAACCTCCATCCCTTAAAAAAACAGTAGGGAAACTTTTAGAGTCTGAATCTTGAGACTCAGGGCTAAGCAAGGCAGAATAATAAATCTCAGCACACTCAATATTTTGGGAAGTTCAGAGACAGAGCCAATTCTAAATCCAGATGTTTGGCCATGTACCCACATGCTTGCCCCTTCTATGAATTCTTGTATCTAACACAAACTCAAGATGCCCTTGGGATCATTATTTTTTTGTTTGCTCTTGCCTGTTTAACAGATCAAGGATAAACATGAAAAATAAGATCACTCCTTTTATGGCTGTACAGATGTATGTTTTTTAATTCTCATGCACCTAAGTTGTTTTAGAAGATTTGGCAGCACAAAGATAATAAGAAGCCTTACCCTGTCACTCCACTCTGTAAGGAACCAGCTCTTAGCGCAGGGACCCATGTCGCAGTTCTCAATATCATTTGGCCGCAGCTTCATGTTACATTCCTCATCATCAACAATGTCTCCAAGGTTGCTGACACATTTCACATCTCGGGTCCTCTGCCCCACTCCGCAAGGCACTGAACACTGTAACAAAAGGGAGGTTGCATCAGGACTCTATGCAAGAAAGGCAGTGGTTTATCAGGGAGCTAGGAACGTACAGCTCCTTCATTCCTGCTAAGACATCCACAGAAGCTATAGAACTACTCTAGATTGCTAGGAATAGGAAATAAAAACGCATTAGTAGTTTTCAATCATATTCTCAGTCTGTAGTATTCTATAGTATACTAGGCAGATATATTTGGAAAACATAAAATTAAACCCTATCTTTAACAGGCCATGCTGCACCTATCAAAATGAACTGCTGGTATTTGAATAGCAGGCTGACATATTCTGCATGATTTTGATCTTGACCTATAAGCAGATATGAAGCAAGAGAAATGCAAAGAAACACAACTTCTGAATCCCTCCTACAAATAAAGGCCGCCTTCTCCTGCTCTCTTTTCTTCAACCTCAGAGTATGGTGACAGCTATTGATATCTCTGCCTAATGATGTGAAACATCCAGATCATGAAGCAAGATGGGAACATAATTTTCTGCTGTGTACACATGAAATGTTTTGATGAGTCCTGTAAACACTCTAGAATTAAAGGGGAAAATCTCTGGGAATTTGAAGATTAAAGACTGCAGTACCTGCATACAAGGGTACCTCGCACAGCTTCCAAAGGCAGCCTCATTGTTTTTTCCTTGCTTTCGAATGCTTAATCATGTCTACTATATTTACATGTCAAAGTTATTTATCATGTAAAATATATTCCCTACAGCAAGATACCTCACGGACTTAATCTTCAGACTGCAGCTATTTCTTCAACCATTCACCCTAGAACACTGGCCAAAACCCAGACTAGATGTGTGAGGTCATTAAATAGCAAAATACTAATAAAAACAAATACCCCATTCCTCATGTCATAAAGGGGGCGATTTGTCCAAAGTTACTCTTTGACTCTAGTCTGCTGACTCCAAACTTGAAATTACCACAATGCCGTTTTTTCTAATCAGATGTAGATCAAATTTTTTTACATTTGTATGTCAGAAAAAATGGGAAGCACATTAAAATTTTAAGATGGGCTTACTTTTAAGATCACAGACGTGTCTCCAAAGTGAAAACCTAACTGTACTTCAGTAAGTATAAACAAAAATAAATGTTCTACTGAAACCAGTTTGCAAACTCAATTGCTCTTTTCTTTATGATGGATCTTCCTTCACGCCAAGAACTTTTATTTTACTTCCAAGAGGAAATTAATCACAGAATGTCATTGGAATTACGCTTATATTCAACCAGCTACAATTTCTAAAGCATTTGTTTAGCTTGATTCACCATATGCAGTAAACCCCTAAAGGCTCTGTACGCTGAAATACTTCTCAAAATGCAACAACACACAAAACCAGCTCCTCTTTCTCATCATCAACACAATAAAATAATCAAAACTTTACCTTTAATATAAATTTTACTGTCCTTTAACTCCAGATGGATTTTAATTCATCATGAATAATGAATTAACCAACCAACATATCTTTACATTCATCTGTCTAGGTATTTCTCATTTTTTTATCGGGAATATATCAACATATCACAGATACTTCATGACTAGGAAGTTAACAATGCCACCATCAGCCTCAGAAATGCAGCAACTGGGGGAGTTAACTCACATAGGCTTTACCGTGGGGTAAGACCCACTATAAAGCCACGCAAAGTCTGCTGCATGACTCAAGCTTACTGTAACTGTGTGGATGGAAAGCTGTGCTGCTACTGCCAGTGCAGCTAGTCCATGCACAACACACTGCATGTTGTGACATGCATTCCAGCACAGGCTAGGGGAATTAGGAGCAAGGAAGCACTTCAGTAGAAAGGAAAAAGAAGGTTTAGGTTCAGGGTTTAAGCTGGAATTTTTCACGGTCCATCCACCCACATAATTCAGCAACTCTAAAATTTTTTTGCTTTGTTTCATGGCTAACTGAAAGAGATTTGTTTATCACTACACCTAAAACACCAGGATATTTTCTCTTTCACACAATGGCCATGAAAGTATCTAGGATGGTTGTCAGGTTGGCCAAATCTTTTGTAAGCAACACAGAAATTAAAGCTCAAAACTGTACTGTCCACATTTATCTGAAAGTCTTAGCATAACCTCAAACCAACTACAGTAACAGCAACTACTGACTCTATCCTTAATACATACGCAAGGTTAAATAACTCCTGGAACTAAACTCTACATGCTATGGGAAAGAGCAGTAAGTTTGCCACCACGGGCAAACCTATCAGGACTCTCCCAACTCTACTTCATATAGTATTTAAGAAAAAGCATTGCTCAGAAAGCTGTGTACTTCTGTACACGCACATCTGCGTGTTTTGTACTATTCAATCACTCTTTTTCAGCTTCTTTCTGGTTACGAACAGTAAACTTTAAGGGTCATAATTGAGCAGGGTTTTCTTGAACTAATACTTTCACGTATTTCCAAGACTTCTCAGACGTTCCACTTCCCTGTTTTAAACAAAAACAAATTTCATGTTTGATTAGTGATACCTGGAAGAAAATTCTTAGTCTTTTCTGAGGTTTTATGCCCCACATTAATCAATCATACTCACTGAAGTCCACTCTGTCCTAATCTGCCATTCACTGCAGATCTTCAGCTGGCAAGTGCTGGTTGTCTCTGGTTTCTCCAGGTGATGACAGCGGTATTGCTGAACTGTCAAGGTACGATTGGCATACATTTGCCGGCATAAGATCTGTCGATGCTGCATACCAAGGCCGCATGTTTTGCTGCACTCAGACCACTCCCCTATATCCCAGCTAAAGAGAAAAAAAAAAGAGGACCTTTTTTTCAGTAAAGACTTCTCTAATACTAATCTTAACAGAACTCAAATGACATGATTCTGATGCTGGTACAGAGTCTTGTAAAATAACACTTAAGCCTCAGCATGCATAACTTAATCCTTTATGAAGACAACATTATACACTTGTAACCAATCTACCTGTAGTGGTTGATAATAATAAGCATGCATACAGATTGCACAATCCATGGTTTCAAGACATATTACAAACATTAATTAAGCCACTAACAGCTGTTTGTTTTTTAAAGTATCTATCTATAATATATATTATTGCTCTAATGACACTTCCCAAAAATTTAAGATGCATTACATAAAATTTTTATTTTTCTGCAGCTAAGGCTCTAAAAAAGGACAATACCACAAAAATCACGTAATGCATCCAGGCATTCATTCATCAGTAAAACTGAAATAGCAAATTATAAGCAATGAATAAATACATTTAATTGTAGAGATGAAAAAAATCCCTACATATATTCTTCTCATTCCAAGATTTCACTGTATTTATTTAATCAGTTTTGTATAAACATGTCATTTTCCCCTTTCAGATTTCATTTCAAGCATGAAGACATGAACAAATAAGGGAAGTATCTGAACTGTTCACACATTTTACTTCAGAACTCTTGTCGAGAACAAGCGAAATCTCTGTATTCTTTTTAATAAATATTTACATATCTTTGTTTATATTCTTGATATTATCCTGTGTAAACAAATGAAGCTGAATCAATATGAGTTGTTAAAAAGAAAAAGGTGATAAAAATGCTTGGTGAGAGAAGACATCTCCAAGTAAACAGCTTCAGAAGTTCCTGAGTATCTAATATGCACTAGGAAATTGCTTGTCAGGCATCTCTAACACTGTAACAGGACTTACACCGTTAGAAACTTCCGTGGGATAAGGACTGGCCACTTACTGCTCAGAAGAGAACTGAAGAATGTAACCACAAGAGAGATGGAAAACACAGCTGCTGACCTGAAATAAAGTTGCTATGATGGCAACTGGGTTTAACCCTTTTCTCTTCTTGGTATACGCCCTGGATGAATTGACGTCTTTTTTTTTGACAATTTAAAAGAAGTTGCTTAGCCAATTGTAAGTCACAGTCTCCTGATGGCAAGTGTCTTTTTGGAAGGAAATCACACCTGAGCTGGTTGTATTAGTGTGCTGGAAACAAGGACTACCACTTCAGAATCCAGTCTTCAAGTTGAAGAACTACTGAATTGCAGGAAAGAGAGGTGATGTTTGAGGCGGCTGTTGTGAGCATTATCGGCCTAATCTCATCTTTAAATATGACACCATGGAATGAACAGGTGGGTTCTGCAACACCCTGATTCAATGTGGAGTGACATAACCTACAGAGCCTCTTCTTTAGACAGGTATATGCTGAAGCCTGTCACTTGAAAAAATGTACCCACAGAGAGACCACGTATAGTGTGCATGCCTGCACAATCACACAAATTTTGAGAAATTACTACACTCACTTGTTGCCAACTTCCCTTTTGTCTTCTCTGAATGCTATTGCTCCCTGTGAAGGGGAAGAAGGCCAACAACAACAAAGGAAAAAATATCCACTACACTATATGACATAAGTGCATAGTACTTAGAAGTTCAAACTAGTTTCCTACTTAGAATAGCCTCTTTCACATGCAAAACCTCAATGACATTGGCTTATTTCACTTGACTTAAATTGTAATATCTTACAAAGCTGGACATGGGAAGAGGTTGCAGGCCTCCTCTTCTGGAATGGGTTTGGTGCTGCTGTCACAGTAACTCTCAGATACCTCCTCGTGAGTGATTCTGTTGACGCAGTGGAAAACTGGGTACTGTGACCCTGAAATGAAGAAGAAAATTAGGTGATGCATTGCAAAAGACTCTGCACTATAAGCCATAACAGTAGCATCCAACACTGATGCAGAAAGGAAAAGCATAACTTAACAACAGGAAATATAGACTAAGATTTTACTCAAAATTTCCAAATGTGAGAGCTGAATGCTATACTGTTTACATTGTAGTATTAAGGCAAGTCCTTAGTATATAGAAAGTACAGCATGGCATTGTAGGAAAGGCTGAGAAAACATGCTCCTTGGTCTGCATGAGATCTTTATAATGCAGAAAGTGCAAACATTAAGTATTCAGGCAATTAAAACAAATGCAGCCAAGTGGCCACAACACAGGCTTGAGAGGAGGAAAATTTCGCAGTCATTCTGTTGTGCTTCTGGAAAGAGACTGAGCCTCCTTACTTTAGAGTTACATGGTGAGTAAACACATGAGAGTATTATTCACTTTACCTAGTTTTTTAAAAGATTCATAAGATAAAGCTTACAGGTTAAACATTACTGTAGACGACAAACTACAAATTACTACTTTCCATATTTAATGCTCGGTCTTTAAATAATTTTCATGAGCTCTACTATTACTATTGCAAATTGACTACCAAAATGATGACAAAGAGCAAGGTGCTAACATGCCTACTTGTATTTGGTAAGTGAAAAGTTGGAGTACATTAACAAGTTTCCTGACACAGGTGATCGAGGACCCAACCAGGAAAGGTGCTCTGCTAGACCTGAGACATAAAAACAAGGAAGAAAAAGTCAGGGGTGTGAACATCAGGGGCAGCTTTGGCTGCAGTGACCATGAAATGGTAGAGTTCAGGATTCTAAAAGGAGGGAGCAGGGCAAAAAGCAGGACAACCACCCTGAATTTCAGAAGAGCAGACTCAAACTTCTTCAGAGATCTGCTTTGAAGAATCCCATGGGATAAAGCCCTAGAGAGAAGGCCCAGGAGAGTTGGTTGATATTCAAAGACCACCTCCTCCAAGCTCAAGAAAGGTCCGTCTCAACAAGTAGGAAATCAAGCAAAGGTGGCAGGAGGCCTGCATGGATAAGCAAGGAGCTCCTAACTAAACTTAGACATAAAAAGGAAGTACAAGAGGTGTAAGCAGGGGCAGGTGATCCCGGAGAAGTACAGAGATGCTGTCTGATTGTGCAGGGATGGGGTTAGGAAAGGCAAGGCCCACCTGGAGTTGAATCTGGCAAGGGATGTGAAAGGCAACTCTACAAGTACATAAACAGCAAAAGGAAGACTAGGAAAAATCTTCTTTTTAGTTCTTTTTAGAAAGTAGTACGAAAGTCTGCTGATTCTCTCTCTGCCATGTTTATACCATGTAAAGCGGCAGCAACCCCTCCTCTCACTCTGGTACAGCAATGGCACAGGACACCTCCATGGTAATAAGGAGCCATTTGGTTACCAGAGAAACAGGGCTCAGCCAAAGAGAAGTGGTCAAGGTACAACCCACAACTGCCAGTTCAGCCACTTGAAGCTAGACCCACTGACTTAAAAATTGGGTGATTTTAGCTGTTTTAGGCTATCCTACAACAAGTAACTCCAAATAACTAATTATTTATTGGTATCGAAGCCTTATTAGTGCAGATATTCAGATTATGCAGAGAAAGAAACCATGAACAGGAAAATTAACTCCTGAACTGAAAGAGAAACATTTTGCTTAGGTTAGACCTAACTTTGTTCCACAGAATGAAATAAGCACAAGTGGAATGCTATTCAACCAGACAAGCAGATACACAGTTTACACTTCTTCCCACAAACTTTTCCTGGAATGCTTTCCTTCTCAGATTTCATGTTTGTCATTTTGCCTTTGAAATGCATGGATGATGTGTGATCGTTCTGAATAAGGCTGTATTTTTAAAGTAAAACTATACTGACTGACCTTGGCATTAACAATATACTTCAGAATTTGGGGAAATATAGTGTACAACCTGAAGACAGAGTCATAAATGCCTAATTCTCAGTGTTTGCAATCAGAAATAGAATGAGATAAAAACAAAATTCAGGTGGTTTAAGCAAGCACTTTTTCAACAGAACTCATATTGTTCACACTCACACTGCTCTTGCCTGAAACACCCACGTTTATCTAGGAAAGCTACCACTTTATCTCAGGAATGCACCCTATACAACAGTGTCTCTAAACCAAACATCAGAAAGATTACAGAAAAGCGGGTTTTTTCCATGTTACTGGCAAGACAGGATGAAGCAGGGCACAAGTTATCAGTACAATAGCTTCATCTTTCCGCAAAATAGACTTCTCTTTTTCTTAGACCAAAATATATGTCTGCACATTTACAAAAAACAAACTGCCATGCCTCTGAGTCAAAGGCAAAAAGAAGTCCCATCTTGCCTAGAAGACCTAGGCAATTTGTACAGAAAACTCAGCTGCATCTTTGTTGGTATTTGTGTCTAAAAACAGTGTAGAAAAGGGCTAGGTTGTAACAGTTCAAGCTTACATACCTCCCTCAAATGTGGCTTTACTAAAGCCTGCACTGTCAGTGACACTGATTCATAAGATTATTGACGCTACAAGTCTTAGGCCACTGGATTGAAGACCAGTTTTCTCCAGCTTTCCATTTCTAATTATCCACTTGAACTTGCAGTCTTTGTCTAAGATCTGTGGTTAATTAGCTCCACATTTTTTACCTCCTGGAACTCAAAACCTCTATAGATTTAATGGTAACTGCTAAATAATTTTTTAAATCCTATTATCGTATTTTGAAATTAACAATTCAAACATCTCATCCTGGGTTTACTGAAATAAATTTCTTTTGTCATCAACCAACAGGTAACTTATACTTGTGATCAAGAAACAGAAAGAAAGGAGAGCAATACATTCAGCCACGTATTAAAAAACATATTGCACCAGAGATCTGTAGTAGTCCTAAATTATGCCTTTATGACTTCAAATAAAATAAGGGTGGCCATAGTTGATGGTAACTGTTGGCTGGCACACTTCAATTTCAAGATAGAAAATTTAAAATTACAATTCCCACTAAAGTTGTATTTGTTCAAGAATTTAATTCTATCAAAGGTAAGGCTTTGTATCTCTCCAGCTAACTTACACTAATACTTCAGAAAAAGCTATTTTCTGAAATTTAAGGAAAAAATCAGCCGTTTGCACTCTTTAACCTCCTTTGTAATTCTTCTTTAAAAAAGTAACCAACATGCTGCCATGACTGATAACAAATTACACATCCCAAGTCATTTCCAAGGTGTGGATAACAGTTTTAAGGCAGAGGCTGTGCTCAGAGAAGATGAAGTGAGGTACTCCTCCTGTGAGATCTTTCAAACAAAATTTGGAGGAAGTTCCTATGGCTCCAGGACTGGAGGAACTCGCAGTACACCAGCCCTCTTCTCTCCGGACAACAGAGAGGGATGATGTGCTACTTCACTTCCCTGACAGGATGCGGTAGCAGTTTCCACACTGTCCAAATTCTAGCAGATCTATTTGCTCAATCATCTTAAATGGAAATCTGGGACAAGAGTTGGTGGCAGTTCTCATGGGAAGCATTTTCACTTTTAAAAAAAATTATAATAGTCTTTTTTTTCCAAACCAAAGTTTTACTGAAAAGTGCTTTGAAATCTCACAGCTTTTCATCAAAACTGTTAATTTATCCTCCCTTTTTCCTTAGGTAGCACAAAAATAATTTTTCTTTCTTTCTTCTTCCAACTTAAAATTTCCTAGCTTTATTTAGCTTTGACAGGTTCATTCTGAAAAAAAAAACCAACAAACTTAAAGACCATGTATCATCTACATTTCTGCATGAACAAATAAAGTAGCAGAAAAAAGGAAAACATGGAAAAAAGAAAAAAGAAGAAAGTGTCCTATATTGAATCATACAAAATGAAAACAAAGCCTTAAATAGTACAAGATTTCTTCCTGATTTTTTCACTCCATTTTTTATCAGCCTATATAACCTAGTTTGACTTGAAATGCCTTCGGGGCATCAGAGATTCACACAGGCTTCTCACACCAAGATCACAAGGAATGTTCGTACAGTCTCCACAGTGTCAGGATCCTGCTCTCGAGGTCCAGTTTCTTTTGAATTTAACTTGATCAGAACACGCACACATTCTCCAAATAATGGGAAAAGAGATACTCATTTTTGACAGTTCTGTTGCTAAATTTCATGGAGTAAATTTAAGCTGCATAGGAGGCTGAAAGATATCCTTTGAATTCTGTTTTCCTACAATTTTGCTATCATTTTGACTCAGATTTCATTAATACCACTGCCAATAGCTACCAGATCTCTGAAGAAATGGCAAGAACTATGTTCAACTGTCCATAAGGTCCATAGGAAATACAACCAAGACTTCTATGATGTAAAGGAAGAATACATTTACCCTGATGTGTTCCTGCAACTGCATCACAAATTACCTGATTTAGATACTAAAATTCACCACATATAGGATAAATCAGACACTCAGCAGGTGACATTCACTGATTGCTTCTAAACAATAATCAGGTGCAATTAAAGGATTCTGCCCATATGACTTGTATTAAAGACACATAATGTATTTAAATGCCAACCAAAATAATTCTGGTTTACACTCCCTCCTTTTCTCCACAAAAAGGCTGACTTCAAAAAGTCTTTTGACTTTTACAGGCTGTATTTTAGCTCTAACACTTCTGCAGTAATTTCTCCAAGGAAAAAAGTTTTCTCGATATACTGGGAAGCAATTTTGACTGGTATCAATATTGCTGGATTTTTTAACTCTATCTGTAGCTATAACATGGACACTCATCTGGTTTTGGACCAAATTCGCAAAGTCTCCTCTCACACTAATTAGGAAGTAAATGTTCTCAGTGTAAATGAACTGGTGACAGTCAGCTGAGTTTCCTCACTGGTACGTCTTTATTTCAAAGCTCTGCGATTTTTTAGGTATAGTGATGGGTGGCTATGTATAGTACAAAATATGTCACTTTCACTATCACAAAAACTTATTCTTCCAAATAATTGCTTGTGCTACGCATTATTGAAGCTGTAGTCACTATGAATGTCTTATGGCAAAGATTAATCTGGCAAGCTCAAAGTAGCGTATCCATCACATCCCAAAAGCTCACTCATTACCAGTCCCTTTCCATCCCTCTTCCTTCCCACTTCTCCCCTGTGAAAACCTCAGTTTTCTGAAGTCACATTATTGCTGTTCCAGCAACATCCAATGATGCAAAGATATAACTGATGGAATCCCTGTGAAACCTTCCCATAAAGATCAGAAAACTGTTGACAAAGATACAAAAAGCACTGAGGGTGTATCTGACAAAGCTGGAGAGGCCAAATGGAAGGATAAAGAATGCCAAAGAATGTTGAGGAAAGCAGCTGTGTATCAAGGGTGTGAGAGAGAGCAGCTTGCCATAAAATCCGGAAATATTTCCTTTCAGAGGCAAATGCCATATATTCCCTTTTAATTTACATACTTTGTATTTCACATTTTTAATTTTGTTGTTTCTACTGATTTAAATATAAGCACACATAATAGTACTGACGTGTCTTTTTCTTGTAGGATAACAGAAAACACCAGGTCCAGCAATGCTTTGTGCATACAAGAGCTGCTGAACAGTCACACTGTTTCTTCCCTCCATGCTTCTCCTCTCCCACACTGGAACCCTCCCGTGTGTCATCTATTTTCTGTGCATGGTGTATGAAGCACTTACCTTTCCCACATGTAGTAGTGCACTCAGTTTTTCCAATCTGCTTCCAGTTGTGTTCTCGGTTTTGTCTTGGTGGTTGCACAGCAGGCACCTGGTTTTCTGGCTGATGAGAAGGAAATCTTCCTGGCTGAATAACTGGAAAAGTTCCAGCTGGCTGTCCAGGGAGAGTGTCTGTCTCCCTATGCAAATCCTCATCCTCATGATTTGTACTTTCTGGCATTCCTAACTGACCATTCAAGGGCTCCCCTGATGATGGACAATAACAAAAAAGTAAAATAATGAGCCTCACTTGCAAATATCAGTCTATGTTTCCATCCACTAATAATCACAACTGGAGCATCATAAAACTTGAAAGCAGCTTTAATCTGTTATGCAGAGACCTCCTAATAGTGTGCTGCAATGACTGTTTTGTTTTAAACTAAGATAACCAAGTCGCAGCCAGCAAATACATTAAAAACTGAAGAGTCTCCAAACACACTGTAGAGTTAATGCACCCAGTGTCAAAATTTCCCAAAGCTTTTTTTTTTTTTTGTACCATGCTCTGTATTCTGTGCCTCCCCATGTCACAGCACAGCTGCTCCTCGTTGCGAACAGACTGCAAACACACTTAGAAATTTGTCAAGGCAAGTCAGGAACACTAAAAGTAGGACCAAACTCGCTTGCAAATTTTCTACTGTCCTTCAGAACTTCATACCAGTACACACAGCACATATCCGCAGCTCAGTCAGGAGCACGAGCTGTCCAGATTCTAGCTTGGGAAGGCAACAGTTTTGTGTTTGATCCTCTCCAGTTGGGAGAGAAAACAGAAACAGTGAAGGGTTGTTTTAAATTATCTCAAACTCTGAAGAGAAAAATCGTGTTCTATTTCATTTCTGAGACATGGTTACAACACTCCAGCTCATGCAAAGCCATGGTTAACATTTTAACAAAATTGTTACTGAAAGTAGAAATATGTGACCAGATATCCTGCTACAGTATAAATAATCCCTGTCAGTATTAATTCACTGAAGTTACCAAATCTATGCAGACTTCTCTTTCAACATGTAGGGTGGAATTCTGGGCTTCTCCCACGTCAATGGCAGCATTTACACTGAATTTAATGGTATGAATTTCTCCATTAGCTTATTGGGTAACAAAATGCGTTTAATAATAGGAAATCGTGGCATTTTACCTGGCCTCCTGTGGGCAAGCAGCTGAGGACTAATGACATTGTCTCCTGGAATGATATACTCATAATGTATACCTGGGTTAGGCTGCTGATGTATCATCTAAAAAGAAAAACAGCCATATATTCAGTTCTTCCACTTGTTTTATTACTAATACTTAAATATGTACTTGAACTGATCAACTACGTAACATTATTTACCATCAGTCAGGATAGAAACAATGGCTAATGACTATCTCCAAAACATGCAAAAAAAGATATTTGTTTCTGGGAAAAATAAGAAAATACAGGTTACTATGTTTGCAAAGCGAGCTAGCTTGTGATGACAGAGAAACTGTTCCTCTAAATTTTCTTTGACAAATTTAAAACTGACATGCTCGGGGCCGAGGTGTGGCTGTGGGCTGCACCAGCCACGGCCTCGCCTCTCGCCAGCGTGGGCAGCAGAGGCTCACACCAGGCCTCAGCAGCATAAGAGACGGTCCTAAGGTCACCAAAACATTCTCAGGTAGAAGGAGCTTGACAGATGCCTGAGGAAACATGAGAACAAAAGAAACAAAGCAGAGAAAAGTAAATACCACAGACCTCAATCTACAAATCTAGCCAACTGCCTTTTTTAAGGTTTATTGGTTGTACCTGAACGGACCATGTGCAGACAGCACATATGTGTTATTCCGCATGTACCATCTCACAAATCAAACTGTTCTTTTTGTCACCGTGCAGCTACCTCTAAACCACTCAATGGAGACTCAGCAATCAACTAGCTAAAATTACTAACATTATGCCACTCTCACCATAAGCATTGCTGAATAAAGATCAAGTGAACGGATTACAAAGGCCCACATACTTGCTACAGCAGCTGAAGAGCGCCCATGCAACCCCCCTGCATCCTTCCACATTAATTTTCAACTGAATGAAGATGTAATGTAAGTGCAGACAGACTCCCACTGCTTTACAGCTAGCCACAACTCTATCAAAGTGTTCTTTATGAAACACAGGCAGGAACCATAAGGTGTTCTCCTTCATATGTGAAAATGAAGCCGAGTGGTTTCAGAACACTGCTGCATAAGCCCACGTGAGCTGACACGAGCACTCCTCTGAAAGTCAGTGCCACTTCTTGTGCTCTTCTTTAAGCAGTTAGGCATAATAAGACCTGAGCAAGATACGACTTTATGAAAGCTTTTTAAAACTGTTAGCAGCACACTCCATACCCAACTGGCTTGTATTACGTTGCTGCTGCTGAGAGCCTGAGCATACTCACACTAGAAATGCAGGGATGCCATCAGCTGCTAATTTCACTAGTTTAGCTTTGATTACTTCAGTACTGCTTCTACTGACACTGCTGCTTTAAAAGTCCTGAACTCTTTGTGGGGATTGGTCTGATAGAAGCCTCAGATTACACTTTAACTTAAAGTACCTTTTTTTTGAAAACCAAACCAAACCAAACAAACACCGGAGCTTGCACTAGCTCTTTGGTTCTGACAAACCACAGGCCGAAAAAAAAAACCTCACGCTATGCCAATGGCTTTATGACTCAGCAGAGCACACTTACGCTTCAAGGTTTCACTAAATTCGTCACATCAATTAACACCAACTAGGGATTCAGACCTTTGTTTTTCCTTGCGTCAAAATCACTTTTTCCTTGCCAAATATAATAGCTGTTTCTCTAAACTCTGTCCCTCAGAGATCATTCACTTTTCTGAACCATCTAACAATACATTGCCTGTAATATTTTTTGTAAGGGTTGGTCCTTCCCATGTCACTTTGTTATCCAAAAAAAAAACCCTCTTTGTGTTTGGTCCTGAGAGAACTGAGCACTGTGAAGCTGACTTCAGCAGAAGAGTACCTTCCCACCTTCCAGAACCAGGTCCCTGTTCTTAAGATGGTTCCAGGAACAGCTTTCCAATGGTTCCCATGGTTTTTCCATCACATTTCTCAAAAGAACTGACAGGCACATGTTATAAAGAGCTTAAGTGATCAAGTCCCTATGAATATATTGTCACAGATTTCCTGCAGTAAAATGCCTGGAATTATACAATAGTTTTGCTTTGAGTTAGTGGACCTAAGTCTGTGTAGCAATGTATGCTTCACACTTGGACGAAACTTGCATCTCTTTTTATCTAGCTAATTATAGCCTGTTGTAACTTAGAGAGCTTTTTCCTCTACATTTTTAGAGTGGAAGGAAGACAGCATGATCTCAGGGAAAAGGGAACAGAAAGCCATTTGGAGTTCCCATCTGCAAATCTCTTAATTTTTCTACATAGAGCATGAAGATCGTGAGTATGGATGAAAAAAAGAGTGGTTAAACATTGGAACAGGCTGCCCAGGGAAGTGGTTGAGTCCCCATCCGTGGAGGTATTTAAAAGACGAGTAGATGAGGCGCTTAGGGACATGGTTTAGTGGGTGGTGGTGTTGGGTCGACGGTTGGACTCGATGATCTTGGAGGTCTTTTCCAACCTCAATGATTCTATGATTCTATGAAAAGAGAATTACATGGTTCAGGAACTGCAAGACAAAGTCTGACAAAAGGCATCTGTATTTGCGCGGCTACAAATTTCAAACCTGTAAGACAGGCTGTGTCATACTGATGATTGATTTTCTTTCATCTAGCACTATCCATTTTTATCTTCCCACACTATATTGAAAAAGACACTAAACTATCAGCTTATAAAGAATTGTAGTATTCCTCATATCTACAAGAAACATCTCAGATAAGACTCCAGTCAAATTAGATGTGGCAATCCATAGTAGCAGCCATAGAGCAAAACTGATAAAGCTATGCCCATCATGCCAACTTTCTTATATTCATTGCAAAAGCAAAAAAAGAAGAGGCTAAACCTAAACTAAAATTAAAATATGATAAATTTAAGCTTAAGGGGTTTTTATGGTATTACTTTGGAAATATCTGTAATCCATTTCCTGATCCTTTTCTCTCTGGGTCATTACCTATTAGGCATCAATCAGCTGACAATAAAAACTTAAGGCCAGACTTCAGCTCACAGCATCCTGTGACAATGACACATATATTTTAAAAACACGGAGTCTGCATTACAGAATCTAGGAGCCCAACCATTTAATCTTCCAGGCTTTTGCCAGTCTTACATTGCAATCAATTAGAAATTTTCCAAAAAAGTACTAAAGTTTGCATAATTATTACATTGCTTTATTAAGACACCATATAGCAGATGGGGAATAACTTTGCCAACATCTAACTTTTCCCAGCTGAGAAAGCAAGGTAGTTACTATTTGTTTTTCTATGAAACAACCCAGCACACTCACTTTTCCACCCCATATTGCACTTAAGGGCAAAAAGCCATAGCTGGATGAAACAACCGTATCACCAGTTAATCTAGTTTTTTCAATTAATGGATTTTATCATGTGAAAGTGTATAATCTCAGAACACACCATTTATCTTTGCATAAGTTGTAATCAATTCCAGTTATATTTGTTATTTCAATATGATGCAGTAAAAGTCCCATCTGAAGTAAACAGCTTTTTCAATGATTCCCCCCCCTTAGCCACAATTTGTCTTCTCTCTTCCTTTCTCAAATGGCTATTATCTATGGTCTCCGAGCACAGCTTTGTATGAAAGCTGCTCTGCTTCAAATCCCACATTCTATAGTTTTTTGTACTTATGTTTCTTTTAAAGAAAATTGAGATGGTACCACTCTGTGAGAGGCCTTGTCTGATTTAGGTATTTGCTTCAGTTCACTGTAAAATTAAGCTACACCAAATTTGCTTGAGTAGGAAAGTATCCGGAGAAAATCCAGTTCACAAAAAACCCCCCCACCCAGACATTTGTATGCTTTATCTCTGTTTTACTGAACAAGTAAAATTGTTTTACTGGATCACTAAAGTGTGAGAAAAAAAGGTTTCATCGTTATTTAGACTTTCTATGATCTGGAGCAAGATGGGAGCAACAGCAAACAATAGTAAAATATAAAAAATAATGTTTCAAAATTAAAGGAACAAAATAGTAACAAAGTATTGGTACTGAATGGAATTTTAGTGTTGCATGTTAACAATGAACTGAACAATTTTTTTTCATCAGGAAGATTAATCTAAATACAAGAAACTTACATAGACATCAAGGACTTCATTTGTTGGACCATCAGCTAAAAATGACTCTCCTGCAGTGCTGGAGATTTCATTTGGGCGTTTATAAGTGAACATTGTCCCACCACCTTCATATCTCCCAGGTCGATCAATTGCCCAATTTCCATTGATGATGGACCGTCCTGATCGACTCCGCAACGCTGTAGAGGATGGGGACAGAAACACAAGGACTTTGGTCAGAGGAAATCATCTTCACATACTGGTGCCCAATCAAATCCCCAAAGGTGCATTACACTGTTAGGTGTTCTCTGATGCCAGAGGACAAAGCTGTGTGGGTGTTGAAAAGAACAGTTATATTAGTATTTGTGCAAAAAAAAAAAAAAACCAAACAAACTTAGAAAACTTTGTCCAAACACTTGGTATGTTTATGCTGCAAGAAAAGAAAGAAAAATCAAAGATAGCTTGGAAACCTTTTTCAACAGTTTCTCATAGGTTGTCACGTGACTCTCAGCCAGCCAGCGGCATACACTGAACAGACATGGATGCTGAGGAAGTGGTTTTCCTCCACTTCCTTCCGATTGAATTGACTATTTTGTGATTTACATAGAACAAAACACAGAAGCAGATACAGAAAATCTGTACATTATACAATGCAGAAGCACCAAAAAATTTAGGAACACATGAGTATCCTGGGTTGCCAAATATTCCAGTTATTCTTCATGAAGCCATTTGGCTACTCCCTCCATTTCCTTTTCAGAACACGATTTTTTTGCCAGAACATCTGCAGAGCCCTGATCTGCAGCACTGTTTGGAATGATGAGCTCTCTGAAGATGCCAGTAGGATCTCTTGCCTCAGGAAAAGTGACTTCGCAAATCAGATACTAGCCAGGGAAGGATAAAATATGGATTCAATATCCAGTTGTGCAGTGCATTCCCTTTGTCATCATGGGCAAGTCACTGATTTCTAGGTGCCTCTGTTCCTTCTTGTTCCTACTTCCTTTATCTGTCCATGTGATAATGTTAAGTCCTTAAGGTCAGAAACTCCTGCCACATACATGTGCATAATTTTATGCAATATGAGTTATATATTTTAAAATATAGTAATATCTTCAGGCTGAAACCACATCAGACATTGTTTAAGTACACAGGAAAGACATGACCCTTTCTTTAAAGGCTTTACTCAAAGATTTTCAATTTTATTACAAAAGAATTTGCTTTTAAATACACACTTTAAAACAGACAACAGAATCTACTAATATCCTTGGCTGTATGTCGTGGTTTAACCCGTCCAGCAACTAAGCCCCACACAGCCCCTCGCTCACTCCCCCTGGTGGGATGGGGGAGAGAATCGGAAGAGTAAAAGAAAACTCATGGGTTGAGACAAAGACAGTTTAATAGGTAAAGCAAAAGCCGCGCGCACAAGCAAAGCAAAACAAGGAATTCGTTCACCACTTCCCCTCGGCAGGCAGGTGTTCAGCCATCTCCAGGAAAGCAGGGCTCCATCATGCGTAACGGTGACTTGGGAAGACAAACGCCATCACTCCCAACATCCCCCCCTTCCTCCTTCTTCCCCCAACTTTATAAGCTGAGCATGACGTCATATGATGTGGAATCTCCCTTTGGTCAGTTGGGGTCAGCTGTCCCAGCCGTGTCCCCTCCCAACTTCTTGTGCCCCCCCAGCCTGCTCGCTGGTGGGGTGGGGTGAGAAGCAGAAGAGGCCTTGACTCTGTGTAAGCACTGCTTAAGTAGGTACTTGGCAGTACCTAAAACATCCCTGTGTTACCAAGGCTGTTTCGAGCACAAATCCAAAACATAGCCCCATACTAGCTACTGTGAAGAAAATTAACTCTGTCTCAGCCAAAACCAGCACATTCTATATTGCCAAGCAATTCACTTTTTAATGCAAATTCAAGGTACGAGTTTGAACTTACAAAAATTTAGGGTTGAGGACCCAGTTATTCCAGAGACTGTTTCTTCTTTGTCCTGTCACAACTGCGATACTCAGTTAAAATGCTCTCAGCATTATACACAACTATTTATGCTGCTGGGAAAAACTTAAAAAGCCTACATGCATGGCCTAAATGATAGGAAATTAAATTTATGCCATTAATTCCAAAATAATTCACATCAGAGAAGAAACTTAAATTGTTCTTACATATTCCAGGCATCTGAATTAACTGAATTAATCAATAGAAGCAGTCTTTCTGCTTTTGCTGCAGGTCTCTTGGTGAAGAACATCAGTGTGACTGTGTGGTGAGAAATGGTCACAAAATGTCATGTAAAGGCACATTTTGTTAAGATAAAAAAAGACAGCAATAGAGAACCACACTGCAAATATCATTGTTCTTTTATGTAAGTTAAGATTTTAAGTGCAATACTATTGCCACATTTCAGATACCCTGTCAAACACTTCACTACTCTTGAGTACCCCCTTGTTGAAAGAAAACCTCCTGTATTGAGAAAATTCCAGTTACAGATAAAGATGCAGACAAATATAGACATATGGATTAAAAATCAATTATTGCAATTCGAAACAAAAAAAAAAAAGGAAACTAATGAAAAAAAGGTTTGTAAATTCAAAAAGAATACTTTTCACACGATGTGTGTCTATAGGCTTATCAGCTCCAATCCAACAAGAAGCTGTTGAGGGGAACACTTTAATAAGATTCAAGAAGGGATTGGACTGGTACATATTTATTTTTTAAATTAATAAAAGTAAATAGCTGCAAGGAACATCCTGAAATTGAAGGTTTGAACTTCATAATATCCTATGTATATTAGACTAAGACCTATAACTTGAGCAGATTGTTTTATACTTGCCAACTGCATATTCTTACAGTATCTTATGAAACACCTTACTGTTGGTCACTACAAAATACAGGGAACTGGACAGATCACTACCTTGATCCACAGAGCAAGTGCTGTAATCCTACTAGAAGACTGAGCTGATATCCAGGCTTAAAGACAATCCAGCATAGAAGAACTCAGAACAGAACATAGTGGGTGAAGGGATACTGACACTGTCAGTGTCCTTGCCTTGTGAAGTTGCAAGATCAAAGTCTTTTTCCCCTATGGGAGTGGTTGCTGCTGACTAACCAACTATTTTTAATTTACTTAATATTGATGAAATTGTTTATAGAAGACGACTTCATTGTGGTTTTTGATAACTTTTGTAAATTGTGCTTAGATACCATCATGTAATTATGTCTCTTGTAAGTCCTTACCATTGTTATTCATTAATGAAAAAGCAATAGTTCATTAGCCAAAGTGGCTGACTTTATCAGTCTTCAAGCATCAACCAACGAGAATTTTCAGTTATGTTTGTGATTTGAAGTCAGCTTGCATTAGTTTGCCTTATAATACATGCAGAAACAGAGGTATGCAATACTAATATATTATCTAGCTACTAATAATAGATTTGAATTGCAGTTGTATGGGCTTTATTAATTGTCCCTGCACCAAACTGACACAGTCACACCTCTAAAGAGGCTAAGGACTCAGCAACCTACTTTTTCAAAGCGGGGTAACAAATGATATGAGAACACGTGTGCAATCTGTAAATTTAAAATATAAATTAGTCTAGTCTTTATTATTAGTGTCCCAGTTTGTGCAAGAAAAAATTTTAATAGGATCGAATCTGTTTTTCATTAAAAGGAAAATAAGGTAGTAACTGAACAGAATGGGTATAAAAGTAGATAAATTAATTTAAAAGAATTTATATTATTGCATTCCCGTCTTTCTACACTGTAAAGAAAAAAAATTTTTTTTTTCATCGCTCTGGACAAAATGTAAGATGTAGGAAGGTTTAGGATTAAAGCAGTTGGCTACCACCAGTTCTGAACCTATGAGAAAGAAGTCCATATTGTTGACAGTCTTTACTTTCAGGGAGATACATAGGACTGCCCCTGGACCACTTGTCCCTGTAAAGAGCCTTGATGGGTGAAGTTTCAGACTCTTACTTCTCCCTATGCAAAATACTTGGTGGATTTGAGTGGCTAGACAGAGCTGCACCTACATAAACTCAGAAGGAATGAGTCACGGTGGAGAACTTCCCGCCTTTTTGGACTTCTGAAGGAAAGCAAAGTTAGTCTGTATCATTCCCAAAAGAGCACTAAAATAGCTGGCAGAATCAAGAACCTGGTACATTTGGCTTGCAAATGAAATAAAAAAATTAAATTACATTAATGGCTCTGGATCAGACCCTGTAAAAATGTATTCACACATTTTGAAATTTTTTTTTACTCAATACTACATGTTCATTTTCCCAAGAGCTATCATACATCCACTTGCTTCTCAGGTCTCATTTTCTGACACATTAACAAAACAGTCTCTATACCATGAACATTAGTTGAAAAGTATTTTATACAACATCAGCCATGAAAATGGCATCATCATTACTCATATAGCACTGGGAGGAAAAATTACGGCTCACATACTATTGCATACAGGTTAAATATGAAATCCATTCACACTATTTACATGCTATTTACACTTGTTACATTTTAATTCAAACAACTGTGGAGCAAATGCTTCTGCAAAACTTACTGGACACTGGTTTTACATTGTTTTTTAATATGGAACACTTCCTTAACTTTATGATCTGAGTATTTTTTTCTTATATTGCTGCTAAACAAATAAAATGAACTATCAAGAGCTCAGAAAAAAGAAAGAGAGCTGGCTAAGATTAAATTGTTGTTAATAATGAAGCTGTAAAAGATGGCTGTCTGAGAAACTGAGAGTCCGTTAAATTTTCATTTCAAATCCATCATATGACAGGTCTGAAAGAGGCCTCTCCATAAAAAGGGAAAATGTGCCTCTTTTATGTTTTGATCACTGCAGCTACCACCTCAACTCTGCCCCCGAAGAATTTTTATGGTGCCAATCTTTTTAGCCGAAGCATGAAAGGTTATGAAAAGCTTTACCGTAATTCTTCATGAGGAATTCCTTGTGCAGTCTGTAGCTGATTTCATCTCTTTCATCCTGGGATCAGCTTCTTAACCAAAACAGTGTTGTTTACAGTGGCCTTCAGTAATGTTTTGCACTAGAGATATGTAATATTTCAGGATACAAACTCTGATCAACACTTCTGCTTGGGCTACAATTCTATGGCAAAATCTCAATAGGCCATTCATTAAGACTTGTATTTCAAGTATCTGAAGACTATTAATTTATTTTCTACAGTTCACCTTACAGCTCTCCTTTTAAAGATGTTTTGTAGCTCCTGTCTTCCTGTTTAACAATTCTATACAGCCTCCCCTACAACTCGGACAAAAAAATAGCAAAAGATAATTTAAATCAAAGGTAGCTGATGCAGCGGTGCAACGGAGTGAAGTTCTGTAAACAATGAACTTGCATCCACTTTCAAGGTCAGTATTTCCAGTTAGAAGTTATGTTTGATGGTTTATAAGTAGCTTTTGTAATCCTAATTTAAACTACCTCACTGCAATCAGAAAATTAAAAAATCAATGCCTCCACTACTTTAAAGATAATTCCATTACTATAGTTCCCTTTCATTTCTTTTTTCAATCTTGCCAACTTTCTCGATTCTAGCTCACAACATGCTCCAGCTCCTGAACTTCAGCGACTACTTCATGCTCTCAGGTGAATTTAAGAAAAAACCAAAACCTACAAAAAAGTTTGTAACACTCAGAACTAGAAAAATATATGAAGATGTGAACTTAGTATATGTCAAAGCTAGGCTACAAGTAAAAAGACCCCAGTATTATTATTATTGTGAAAAACGTCATCCAGCCTGTATCAAAACTTTCTACAAAAGTTTTAAATATGTAACATTAAATTAAGAATCTTACACAGGAAAAATGCACTGCTCCTTACCATTTAGTAACCCAGTTGTTCTGGCATAAATCAGTCACTCTTCTTTCTCCTTTCCCTTCAGCTATAGCAAATTTAACAGCTAAGGTAAATTTTGGTGTTCCAGTTTTTAAAAGTTTCACTCAACTTTTTCAAATAGGCGATTTCCTCGTTAGAACTACCACATCTCTTTTACAGTATTACCACCAAAAAAAACCCAACCCACCTTTAAAAAAATCAGAGCGTGGATACAATTCAAGTAAAACCATTTGCTCTTCTGCTCAAAACTCTCCTGCCCTAGATTAAGTGCCTAGTGCTGCTCAAGCAGATGGAGAGGAACTTGAAAAAAGTTGGTAACATTGCATATCTCCTAAAGACAGTTTTCAAAAATGTGCTCTCATTCCCATGACAGCAGCAAATACACATTATTATTAGATATAAGGTAACTGCCTGATTAATTTCTGTTCCTCTGTAATCTCCCTGTTTCCAGAATTATTGTCTGATCTTTAATGACTCAGGCTCCCACTTGGTTAAAACTGACCAGAAAGTCCTCCCAGCCCTTCCCAACTCTGAAAACAGAGTAAATAGCTGGAATTTGGCCATCTTAAGATGATTCGCCTGCAATATAATAAATATTAACCTGAACAATAAAATAACTCACTCTCTGTCATGAACTGTATAGGTGAAAATAACTGCCCTGATGAAAGGAAAATGTCATGAGTCAGTCACAGTGAAGTAATGGTGAGTCAGAAAAAGAATACGGCATGTACAGATATACTGCAGAGGTTAGAGAAATAACTCAATATGAAAAATCCTAATATACTTCCAGCTACCAAGTTAAGTTTGAACAAAATTAGCTTTCCAGGTGTTTTTAAGTACCTAATTTAGTAGCAAGACTCATTAAATCTACAGCAGAAAAAGATTTCAAGACTTCCAGAACTTTTCATTTCATAGTAAGTTCACATTATGCAAGAAAAGCCTCTTCTCGTGGCATTTTCCTAAGTCTTAATTCTGGGAAAAGCCCAAAACATTTGCTTGTGAAAATTAAAGTTCGCATAAACTCAATGTAAAAATACATTCAGCTTGAGTTACAGGGCAAAGGTTCATATCACATCTTAATTTATCTCATTATTATAACATAATACAACAAAAAGGACAAAAAGAAAGTTAGCAATTAAATAGGAACAAATGGCAACTGCCTCTTAGATATGTAATTTACAGTGTGTTCATGTTAATGTGTCAGGTATTGCCAACATGACACATCTGGAATTGTTACATACCATCAGACAGCATCATTTAAAGATACTCCAAAATATGAAGAGAAAAAACTAGTCTCTGTTTTATTCAGCTTACTTAAATACTTCTGAATATTGACAGAAAAAAATGCCAGAAAGATTCAAGTACTTGCAATAAAGGTAATAATTAATTGAAAGTAAAATCAATAGCTTAGCATTAAATACTAATATAAACATTTGTACACATGCAAAGCAAAAAACCTGAATTTTATAGATGAGTGTTTAGCATGAGTGAATGACTTAAAATCTAACAAATTGTTTTGGAACATCTGCTGTGAAGGTGCTAGACAGTTTTCAAGGGAAACAATTCTGGGCAGCAGAGTACAGGGAAAACTTACGGTGAAAATTTGTAACAAACCATTAGTTTGGATTTGTATTTGGTGGATGGGTAAGGAAAGCAACAATTTCGTAGAACTCTGTGATGGACAGCTATCTGAGCAACTTCTACAACAATTAGCAACACTGTGCAAGGTAAAATAAGAGTTTCAATTTATTTATCCTCATGTTCCTCAAACGTAGGTTTTGATAGGTCATTTATGTACATGTTCAGTTTTAGCCTACCCAATGTTAAACACACTTCATATTATATAAAGTATGTCTGGCCTGGAATTGCAAATTTATAATATAGATGCTAAAAGCTTTGTATGATCCAGAAAGAATATACATGCACTATTCCCAGCACAAAGTCCCACCTGTGCTTCAGAAAACTGGAAACATCCTGACCCATATAAGCAGTTTGATATATTTTGTAAACTTATTGCTGAATGACTCCTATTTTTCTAACCACTTCATATCTGAAGAGAAGTATTTTATGTGTGGGCCTAGTACCTCACTACCAGCAGTACATTTTCACCCAAAATCGCACAGGCACAGTACCGATAATAAAATGAAACCTCTCAAACCTGGCAACAGCACTAATATTCAGAGTAATACAGTATATTTATTTTCTGTCCTAAGGCCTTTTTGTCTGGGAGAACAGTGTCCTAAGTCCTACTTAATTGCTTTACAAACCACATAAAGTCTTTAGACAGACAGAATCAAAGTTACTTCCCATATATTAAAATTCAGTCTCTCTCATTTGGTCCTGACCCAAACAGAGAGCAGCAGAGAGCAGTTCCTCTCTTCTGGGAAGAGGACTGCATGCTTGCAACTGTGGTCAGTGGGAAACAAAGTGAAGGTTTGTGCTGTTGAAGTTAATTGCAAATGTCTCGCTGGTAATTTAATCCACACACTGGATTACAAAAATCAGTGCAGAATGGTGCATCTTGTACCACTAAACCAGAAAGATACCCTTTGGGGAAATCTCCTGTGAGATAAGTCAGTCAGTTTCATGGTAAAAACCATGCATAACTTGGCAGTGGGGAATGTAACAGTAAGAGAGACTTGGGGGGGGGGGGTGGGGGGGGTGTTGGAAAAGTCCAGCAAATGGACTGCATCAAGCTGGCCATTATCTCTGAACAGCTCACGCTTACAGCCTGTTGCCAGCTGCTATACCACAAGTCTGACTCCTAAAACCACTGGCTACTTCTGAATGCATATAGGTTGTAAAACTCTCTCTCCAAAAGTACTTGAAGACAACTTCAGATACTTTTTTTAAAAAAAAAAAAAAGAAAACTATTCAGTTTTACAAAACACAGCTTGCCTTCATGCCTGTCAGCCTTGCAGTATGGAATACACAATACATTTCAAGTCAACAAAGAAAGAGCATATTGACCACAATCTAGAAATACTGTAAGTCATAGTATACAGCTACTAGGCTACTTAAAGTACCTCTGATGCATAAAGAGAAAAAAAGCTAAATGCCTAGAGACTCAATAATACACTTTTCTAAAATAATGATATACACTTTAGTTCAAATGGACTCTGAAATAACTCCTTTCCAAAAGCATAGATATTTGCTCATTATTAGAACACACCTTAGTTACAGAATATTTAGGAGAAATTTGGCACACTTATTGTGAACTGAATTATATATTATTTGCCTCTGATCTTTTGAATTCAAACTCCTATTGAGGTCATGGCAGAGCTCCCACAGGACTCTGAGCTTAATTCAAGAAATATTAGTAGGGCTAAGAATCCGTAATCAGCAAGAATCAAATGATCTTTAACAGTCTGATCCTACAAAACCCTTATTCTAGAGCCAACTGAGGATATTAGAAAATGGTCAGCAGTTCACTGACTGGGCCCTAAATTAGTATCAGATTGTATACGCTCAATCTCTGCAGGTGGGACGCCTTAATCTCTTGCACTGTATCTGGTTACTTCACTGGCAACCAAGACAGGGTAAGGGTACAGATCTTCCATGACAAAAATGGGGCATCTTCTAACTGTGCATAGCTGAGACAAAGTGTTGCTGAACTTTCAACCATTTTGGAAGTTCAAAGCCATTACTGGTCACTTTAACAGTGTCAGAAAGGACCCAGACCAGAGAGTGGGACTCTCCACTGGGAAGTACTATATGACCTTACATAATCCTAATGCAGAAGAATACTTTCTAATACAAACTTTAGGACAAAAAAAACCCCTGTGTATGCCTCCACTATTCTGCAGTTCAGGGAGGACCAGAAGCAAACATAACACAAAAGCATAATACGACTTTTCATGTTTTTTTTAGATCCTGACTGAAACCAAGAGTAAGCTGGATCCTGTGGTATTTGCTGTCCTTTTTCAAAGCCTAGGAACCAGAACCTTCTGCACAAGTATCCAAATTTGAGATACTTATTCATATTTGGATCTGGGAAGCATCTGACATTTTGGTTCTGTCTTTCTATAGTTACCCCAAATAGAGTAATATAGACCCCATCCTTACAACTCTTAATCATTTTTTCACCTAGTAGGAACTTAAAAATCTACTTTTTAGAAATCCAACAAAAATCTTTCCTTACAGCTTTGAATAGCTTGGGCACATACTTATTTCCCAAAGATATTGTTGCATGTTATCCATGAACTGAGTAGTAGTCATAACATTGCCAATTATGTATGACACAGTGTTATTACTAACAGCAGCATTTAAGCAATTACTTAAATATTTTCATAGTACAGAGTAGATAAAAATGGAGATAAAAATACCAAATTTGCAATACTATTACAAGGAAATGATAATTCAACTATACTATTATTTCCAAGGAAAGACTTACACAGTTTTCTTTCTTATCTAAAATATTAACAGTAGACTTCAGATCAACATTGTGTTCTTCAGTATAATCCTGCTCAAGGAGTTTTTCTGGTATTCTACTTGGGGAGCTACCATATCATAATCAAAGAAATCCTGCTTCATATGAGAATAAATTTGAAACAGTGAATTGCATTAAACCGATTTTGCCAAGTTTGTCCTGAGGTTCTACTTTTGCAAGTTTTATCCTTCCACAGTGACACAGTCAAAAAAAGCCAGTAAAAGACATTCCTGCTCTGCTGTCTTAGGTCTAATTTACTGTTGTTTCAGTTGTGAGGGAACAGACATCTTCTGGATGCATTTCTTAATTATTATGAGAGCCATCTTTTTTTTTTTTAAACGTGATCTAGTAAATTTGTATCGATTTGAAGACTGGAAATAGATTACCTAATGGTAAGTTAGAACAGGTAGATGAGAAATCAATTGAGCTGATGGAAAAATTTATCTTCAACCTTTATTACTGATTATAAGCTGGCTTTTCTGAATCTGCAGTTTTGTACTGCAGATCTACGTTATACATAGATGTCACAAAACAATCTTCATTACTAATACTAGATGAGTGTGCCGGAATCCAGTTCCTTCAGAGTTCATTTACTTTTTGCCATTCATCTTGCTTGGCCAGTTTTCTACAATGCATCCAGCAGGCTTAATGAAAACAGCATTGCCAGTTCTCCTTCAGTTTCTGGGCAATCTCCTTTTCTGGATTTCATGCAATAACCAAGTGCTGAGATGTTGTGAATGCAGTTTCTTCCAAGGACATGCTTAAAATAAACAACATGTTTGTTAAGATAGTTCATTAAGACCTCCTCCTGTCTTACCTATTTCATTTAACCTTGGTTTTGGTCCGAAATAATCTGACAGTATTTTAAAATACTTAAGACTCTCTGGAAATGTCCTCTAGTTTTCATGCATTTTTCTTTTGTGTTTGACTATGTTACAAGCAAGTCCAATACTAATGAATTGATAAAGCAAAATTACAAGCCGTTTTGTGCTTCGTCAGCTGTATGCTGTGATCAATCTACATTTCAATTCTGAATTATGCACAGAGATGCATCAGTGATTGCAGCACTGCATTCACAGAAGACAAATTATTGTCAACTTTTCCAATGGTTTGTTGCCTGGAGGAGACATGCTGTCTCCTAACTTTTCATTTAGATTTTCTGACTACCGTTCTAAGCTCCCCTGCAGCCCACTGTTAAAAGCGGTCTAAAACCGAACAACTGATTGCCCTTTCTACACTATCTACAGCTGTACTAGATGGTAAAGCTCAGCAAACAAAACCAGACAAACCCAAAAATCCAAATAATATTACTTTGGCACAAAATGAAATGTTTTGCTTTGGTGTCAGAACCTTAGTGCCTTTGGTCTGACTCTGAAAATTGTACATTGAATTTGAAATTTAATTGTGTCAAAATAAAAATTTGAAAATATTGTTTCACAAACATCTGTTGCTTTCCTGAAAGAGCTGTGAAGTTTCACAGTAAAATACTTCTGTCAATATAATGTCTTTATTTCATGATAGCTCTGAGATTGTCCTCAGAGAAAGAAGTTTAATCTTGCTCAGAGATCCTCATGTTCTTGCAGATCATCTCAGGCAACAAATCCCAAAAAGAAAATACTATTTACTTGCTTAAAGGTAAAGGTTTTACGGTTAATCATTGCAAAAAGAAACGCTCATTTTCTGCCACTGCAGCAGTCATTTTCCTTTTGGAGTATTCATTAAACTGTTGCTCTCTAATTTTTCCCTGCTGATGCAGCTTCCTCTTCACTCAGTTATGCCTGTTCCTTCTTTCACTTCTGACTGCAAAAGCCATGTTGATGCATCAGCACAAGGGAAATGCTGGGGCAGCAAAGCAAAACAGACAATTAACTACTGCTGCAATAAATATGGGCTTTGACAAACAAAACTGATTTATCATTTAGCCATACGATCTATTCAGGCCCAGATACTACAGCAGGTTCAAAGTCTCGACAGCTTCAATAAAATCTCCAAAACAAATTTCAGATTTAATGTGCATGTTACAAAAGGGCATACATCTTTAACTTCTATCAGAAGAGGATGCAGTATTTCCCCACATTTTTTAATAGTCTTCCCTGATAGGTATTAATAACAGCCAACTGAAACAAAAACACAGTAGTTAGTCTACCCTTCCTCTTTTGTTATGTCTTTTTGATGAGATGAGAAGCAAAAGGAAACAAACACACTCTCTGACTACAGTATTCTCACACTTCAACTTCTGATACTCTGGCACATGCAAGTTACTACAGAATATGCATAGAGTGATATATGACATGACATTTGCAAAATATGTGATTGTATGGCATTAACTGTGCTTCAGTGTCACTACTGCTCTCCCACACATCATACTCAATCCCACTGGGGAACAGTGTGCAACACTGAAAATCTAACCAGGGACCTTTTGAAAACAGATTAACACTGTAGTGTTAATCAACGAGAGGATTTATTTAAATCCTTTTACTCATGCAGCTGCGAGAGTAAGACTGTAAATATATGTCTGTATATGAGCTGGAACTTTTGAAATAGGGAGTTCATGAAGCAGATTAGATGATGCAAGTAAAAAGGTAAATTAAAGCAGAAATTCAGCATTTTGGCAATTCTTCCACTGCAAGGCACAAGCACCTCTTATGAATTGCATCTTGGGTTTCATTTTCAGGTTTTTTTCTATTATTGCTTCCCCTCTTTAAAATTGCTCTAATAAAAAGCCTTTTCCCATTTTTCAAACAGGTGCCTTTGCGTGATTGATGCCTTTTAATATTATTATTCACAAGTACAGAATTAATAACACTTACATGATTCCCATGCTTTCCACAGGGAGTAAGTTATGCAGAAGCAATACTCCCAAATGTTGAGCTATGACTCTAAATAGCTTACCTGGAGCATACAATTAGTTTCTAAAAGCATTTATTGCAGGATTTACTAATATTTATTGAGAAAGCAAATGAAAGAATAAGAGGAAACAACAGAGATGAAGCTTATCTTTATGTTAGTGTTATGTTTATGAGGTCTCTAGCACAAAAATAAACCTGCTTAGTCCTCTTAAGCATGATAGGCTTTATTTAAGTCAGGAAAGTGTGGAGGCATTAATGGTATGCTGTTAACTATATATGCAAATGTTGCTCTGTGTCAGGATCTCAGTAACCACTACCACAATTAAAGATACAACAATCCAATTCTGCACCAAGGGTGTTTCAACTCCCAATTTGTATCAAGGTGTAGGGACTGCAATGAGTAAAAAAATCCTGTAAGAAATGACATCACTCCCAAACACAGTCACTGTATTTTATGAGTAGTTTATTACAGTCCTCTATACTGGAGGGGAAGTAAGAGACAAGTTATCAAAAGGCTAGCACAGTATTTGCTGAAGGTAAGAATCATTCCAACAATAATTGAAAATGAGCAGGTTTCCTATTATTCTGTAAATGAGTTAAACTAAAAGGACTTACACAATTAATCTACACAATGACAGTATATGATAAAGAATGATGAGCTTTCCATTTATTTTTACCTAGCCCTTCTCTATAATTATATACCTCAAATACATTTTATTAAGTACTATTAAAATAATCTATAAAAAGCTCATTCTCTTTTAACTTGCACAGAAATTTCCCTCGAGTTGAAAGGGTAGGAGGCTATGACTGAATTCCCAATTCCACTAAAGTCAGTGTAAATATTCTGCTATTTTCAATGGTATATAAATTTACCATTGTTCAGGTTTGTCCTGAAAATACTGAAGAGGAAGGACAGAAGGGCTGGCACAAAAGTAGACTGAGCGAAATGAAATGGGGGGAAGATAAAGGACAGCACTAAAAATCAGAAGAATTGAGTAAGAATCATGCACATCTTGTATCTGTAGAGAAACTATATTAACTGTATATGCAGTTGCACATCTATTCTCTTTTAGGAAATACAGCACCTCAAGGGAACTCTTGTGGTTCAGAAGGACATAGGAATTGATCAGCAGAATAACATACATGCAACTCATAATTGTGGGGTTTTTTCTATACAGAACTTCAAAAAGTCTTTTCACATTCTTACTTATACATCCTTAATTTCTTTCTTTAAAGAAGCCAGGGCATAACTAAGGTTAAAGTTTTTAAGTGACAGTCTCAGAACTTCAGCTCTTATAAGGCTGAACAAGAATTTCAGTCTTATCCCAATGAAAAAGCACGACTTGAATTTTTAGCAACATATTTCCTACCATACTTCAGTAACATCGGGAAATACTCTTCACTGGCAATAGCTGTAAACCAAGTATTTAGAAATAACAAACGACATTCAGGACTAGTAGTCTCCAGGAGGGATACATTTTCCAACATAACATGTGATATTTTAGCTATGCGACTCCCACTGAACCTGCAGATTATAGTATTTGGCTTGGTTACATAATTTCAGCTAGAATCTGGTTCTTATATTTCAGGGGTTGATCAGACTGGCTGCTAATGGCTCTGAACGTGATAGCTGAGCCTTCTGGCACAGCTCAACTGCACATTAGTTAGCCCAGCACAGAAACTCAGCACACATTTGGCTTAAGTCCTATGGGCGGATAAATGCAATTGAATTATCTTCTAATCTAGACACTACTTCAGTCAGAAGGGCCAGATTAGTGAAATGCACATGTGCAAATACCCCACTCTTTTCTCCAGCTGGCATAACAAAAAATGTTTTGTACCTCCTTGCACTCCTGACAATTGCCAAGAACTGAAATAGTTGTAAGACAGCTAAGTTAAAACAGCAGATTGTGATATCTCTGCAGAAAAACAGCACTGTATCTCATGAGAATCAAAAGCTGAAGTAGAAAGAATTATAACTGCTTCTTTTGTTTGCTAAATAGCTTTAATTCCTCGCAGTGAAAAACTGGAGCTAATGAATATTCCTAAGCTGTTTCGAATTTCAAGTGGAATTTCTCAAGAATTTTGGATGCTCTTTGTGGTAAAGTTGAATACTGTAACTCAAAACACACAGATCTGTGAGCTGCAAAGCACTGTTGGGTCCCCTAGCTTAGACATGAATTCCTCTGGCTCAATGTCTGTCATTCCCACTCTCTGGAGGGCTTTCAAACCTAATGTCTGATTTCAGGCAAGTCTGACAAAGGTGCTGAAGTCTCAAATACAGTAACATTTGACCTAATGCTGACAACAGGATAGAGGAGAGATCTAAAACAGTTTTCCCCTACTGAAAAGCAGGTTACAGCACGAGCCCACAGCTATCTGTAACACTAGGCCAGCCAGCTGGCCCAGCAGCATATGCAGACTTTAGAACCAGGGCCAGCACACAAGGTAGATCTGAACAGGGCACTGGCACGGAGACTGAAGTTACTAGACCAAAGACAGATCAGAGGTTATTATGGGTGGGAGAAGATTGGCTTTGATTATTTTAGTGGCCATTATGGTAAGGATACAGGAGCTTTGATTACTTCAGTGGCCGTTACAGTAAGGATACAGGCCACAAACTAAACCAGACAGACTTAGTTCCGCTGTCCATGTTCAGCCCTGAAAAAACGTTCAGTTCTTCACTTACTCTCTCTTCCAATAAAAGCTGACAATAGCATAGTAAACCTTGGTCTTCAGCTTAAAACAACATTAATTTATTACAGATCCTTCTGAGTATTTGGCTCTTAGCAAAGAAAAATAATATATACACTAGTGAAAGGCTGTCTCCATTTACCTGAGAACACTTTGCCAGAAGATGAATTCCTGGCACAATAAGCTGGGTGGTCAGAGGAAAGCTGGAAATACAGCAAGTCAATTCAGCATTGGTATCCATTTTCTCATACCTTATTTTCTGGCTATAAGGGCTCGGGGCAGTCTTACACATGTTATTGTTTATGTCAGTCTGCACATTTGAACATAAAAAAGATGCTCTGGGACTGAACTGATTTGATATTTATTTGACAAAGCTATCAAACCACGTGAAACACACAACTGATACCTGGAGGTAAGTGCAGAAACCTATAGACATGACAAATATGAAAATAATCTCATTTTATTGATGATTTTTATAGGTCCAAGAACAACAAAGAATATGACTGAATTATTTCATGAAAAGAAGCACAGGACTATCCCAAATACAAATCATTTCAGTGTATCACTTCTCATTCTATCATTGCCCTTTATTCCCAAGCTACCTATTAGGCTAATGAAACAAAAATTTTCTCTGATCAAACTTTTTCATGGAAACACCGAAAAAAATTACAGATTTCCTAGTTGTGAGTCTATCCCCAGATCACTAAATAAGTCTGGCTAATAAATGGCAGTATTTTGTCTGCAGCATAGATAAAACAGTGGAGTCCAGATTCTGAATAGATAATAGAAGAAAATGAGTTAAGTATCACTAGTACAAACGATATAATTATTTTGCCATCAGGAAGTAAATTGAAGTTTTTCCAAGCATATGTGGGAATATATATAAATAACAAGAAAGTTGTTTTCTTCCTTCTTTTACCAAGATCGTTTTCTTCCACCAACACTGTGCAAGTAGATCTCTTGCAAACTGCTCTGCAGACACTTGTATTTCTCAAGTTTGATCTTCTAGACCTTCTGCTTCCAGTCCCATAGGTCTCCTGATCACTACACTGAGCAGAGATTGGTATATACATAGACTAATACAGGCCTAGATTTTCCAGAGGAGCTAGGGGAATCTCAGTAGCAACAACAGGCCAAGTTTACACTCCTAAACCATGAAATATGACCACAATGAATTTATCATGCTGAACATTAAATATTCAACACTTCAGAAGCAAATTTCTTATTTCTCCTTTACAATTCCACCTTAGAAAAGAAAAATCCTTGTCTTTATGTCTTTGATTAATTCATATTAAAGTTTGATAAACTCTATCTTCTGCCTTTAGTGGAATTTCTCCAGTATCACTTTTTCAGAACTATAAAAAGTGATTAGGTATACCCTTAAATTTTGTGTAAACAAAAATTTATATAATCCATAATCTATTTTTTCTACATTTCAGACAGCATTTTTCACACTGTTTAGATTAACAGTGAATTCAGTTTTTTGTAAAAGTACATCTAGTACACCTAGTTTCATACGCAGCTGGGAACATTTTTTCCATATTTGAGATAAATAAGTGTGTCTTTTTATGAACGCTGTCTATGAGTAAAGAGCCTCCCAAAAGTCATTTAAACTGGCTTTCTGTTATAAACACAAAGTATTTACTGAAACGGCAACAGGTTAAACATGTCTAGAAAAATACTTCATGCTACTGAATGATAGCATAGATTCTTACCAGACTACAAAGTCTTTAACGTTATATCACCTATTTCAATCTGATTCAAGTCCAAAATAGGAGTTTTATCAGGGAGAGGGTAGATATAGAGAATCAATCTTCTTAACCCAGTCCTTTGTGTGCTAGACCATAATGATTGCCATAATTTAAAGTGGATACATTGACAGGCCACTGCCAAGTGATAAATCAAAACACTGATATTTCTATGCACATTGTAGTCCGCTGAGCAAGTACCTCAGAGGTCCCCTCCCATACCCTAATACATTAACAGAGCAAGCTACCACTTCTTTGGTGGGTAAGCTGTTTATCTGCATATACTGTGACCCATAAAAGCTCTGTAGTATAATTCTGCAGCCAAATTTGACTTCAAGTGCCATCTTGGGATCGAGTGCCACTCTAACACATTTCGCTTAGAGTCTAGAATCCTGCTGGGAACAAAACGAGATCAAAGTGGCTGGAACTGTCTTGGGGAACGTTCGTGCTGTATCAGGGAGCCGCTGCCAATGCAAGCCCAACTCCACTCTCTTCTGCAATGTAACTCAAGGGTGAAAGTATGCTGGTTGTTTGCTTTAAAGTGGGAAAGGACATGGCTTAGGAGAAACTCTGCTGAATTGCACTGTTATTTCTGCTGAACAATCCCCTTTCCTTCTTCCCCCCTCCAGTACAATTTATAGCCCAAGTGACCCAGAATCAAGGATCCAAACAGTCAGGTTTTTTTGCTCAGTCCCCATCTTCATTCAGGCTGACCTCTGCCTACACAGCACTGAAAATCAGGTTTGTCAGGTGACGTCCTTGTAGCATGGAGGTCACTGGCAAAGCCCTCCTCATCTTCCATCAGGAAAAGATTTCACCAAACACATCCCATTCCACCTGTAGCCTTTTTATGCTTCACCGCATTGATTCCAATAGTCAGCCATGTAAGCACTAGTTCAATAGCTACCCTGCTATTATACTATTAATGATAAAGCACCTCTGAAAATTTGTTGACAAGCAGGAACTAAAAGCTCAAGTAAACTAAACCAACCTTTTTAAAACTGTACTTTTCTTTATGGCTTTTACCTCACCAACCAAGCTCTTTGTGTGGCCTTTGTTTAATTCCAACTGTTAAACTGGAAGCATATGATGCATCTTCCAATTTACCTCTTATTCCTGACTAATGAAATACAGAAATGGTCTAACTACTGACCAAAAAACTAAGAATATTTTTTTTGGAGAGAAGAAAGCCAAAGAGGGTCAACTATATAAACTGAGGAGAGGCTTTAAGATCCTTTACAGGCTAGGCATATGGTATGCAACTGCATTATATGCTGCACAGCAGGACTGGTAGTAACTGCCAAAGTTTGCAGAGCTTGTATAGTTATTATATAACATAAAGCAATTGAATTTGAGAAACAGTCATTCAATAAAGCTATTGAGTCACCTACATTTAAAAAAATGCACAAAATAAGTTTAAACAAATTAACTGAACCAAAAAAAGTCTTTACCAGAGATTATTATTACCAATCCAAGTAAACAGCAATCCACAGATACTTCTTTGATGACTTTTGATAGATATATAAATCTAGGTTAAAATTCTCCCCAGCATTTTAAAGAACGCATTGGTAGA
This sequence comes from Aptenodytes patagonicus, assembly GCF_965638725.1. NCBI lineage: Eukaryota > Metazoa > Chordata > Aves > Sphenisciformes > Spheniscidae > Aptenodytes > Aptenodytes patagonicus. The sequence continues at coordinate 17,173,466 of NC_134958.1, forward strand.
GTGAGGGTTTTTTGAATGGGTTTTCGTATTTCCCATTATACTGCCTTTCAATTAGCCTCTTCTTTCCTTTCGCCACCCCTTTTATTTCTTTTCTATTTAATCATTTTTTGTTTCTATACTAGCTGCCAAAAAAAAATCTAAACTAAAAAACAAACCCTGCCCATCTCATCCAAAGAAACCATAAACAGCTGATCCAACAACGTCTCTTCCACTCAAGCCAATAAAATCATTGCATACATCTGCATTGACAGTCTCTTCTGCTCAAAAAAAAAACCCCAAACCACAACCTAAAACCAAACCAAACAAAAACCCAACCAAAAAAAAAAACACCAACCCCCCCAAAAAAGCCAAGGTGAAAAAGACATGGAATAATACTGCAAACCACTGCATACAAATAATGTACTGGCTGAGCAACACACATAAAGGCTTTCACTGGCATAACACACACAGCCGAAAAGCAGCAAATACTGTTCTCTGAACAGTGAAATTCTCCGAAGCTTACTATTGCTGCCCCACTGATCAGCTAACGGAGTGTTCTTTTTTGTCAAAGGAGTTTTTCAATACTTTTCTCAAATACATGATGTAAATACACTGTTTCTTCCCACTTCTAAATGCATCACAAAGAGACAGGCTGTAAGGCTTTGTAACGCCTTTTTTCAGTTATTACGTTCCAGAAAAGACAGATGCTAGGCACCTGTCCTGGTTTTGGCAGGGATAGAGTTAATTTCCTTCCTGGTAGCTGGTACAGTGCTGTGTTTTGGATTTAGGGTAAGAACAATGTTGATAACACACCGATGTTTTAGTTGTTGCTAGGTAGTGCTTACACTAGTCAAGGACTTTTCAGCTTCCCATGCTCTACCAACTGAGAAGGCTGGAGGGGCACAAGAAGCTGGGAGGGGGCACAGCCAGGACAGCTGACCCAAACTGGCCAAAGGGACATTCCATATCATGTGACGTCATGCTCAGTATATAAAGCTGGGGGAAGAAGAAGGAAGGGGGGGACGTTTGGAGTGATGGCGTTTTTCTTCCCAAGTAACCGTTACGCGTGATGGAGCCCTGCTTTCCTGGGGATGGCTGAACACCTGCCTGCCGATGGGAAGTAGTGAATGAATTCCTTGTTTTGCTTTGCTTGCGTGTGTGGCTTTTGCTTTACCTATTAAACTGTCTTTATCTCAACCCACGAGTTTTTCTCACTTTTACCCTTCTGATTCTCTCTGCCATCCCACCGGGGGGGGAGTGAGCGAGCAGCTGCGTGGTGCTTAGTTGCCAACTGAGATTAAACCACGACAGCACCTCATCAAAACCAAGCTAAACGTTAATCACTCTGGGACACAGAATTCTCCCATCACTCTCACTTTGGAGTACGGCAGGAAGCTTAGCACTTTATCCAGCAACTGATGCTGTAAACAGCGTAAGGTCTTCAATGCACCAATCAATAACCAATGATGGCTTCCAATGCTTACTCAGGCAGGGGAGGAATATTAAAGCAGCAGAAAAAGGGCAACACAATTGGATTAAATTTCTAGAAAATAAAGATCTATACCTATTGCCCAAAAGCTGTAGTCTCTTAATTTGTGTTTGTGCATGCATACATACAGGCCTGGGAGCCACCAACATATCCATGTTGAAACCTGTTCAAAGACAAGAAATATCGCTCTACTCTGAGTTGTCTACAAAAATCCCCACTGTCACCCTGGTTGCCAATGACCAAAAAAGACACTATGTTACTGCAACCTCAGCTTTAAGTAACATACCAAACACGGCAGATTAATAATCTATTCAAGAGCTCTTCTCCCATCTCTTAGGTTCCTTTCTGTCTACGCTAAACAGGAAGATACCATAAATCCGATACAGTGAAAGTAACATTTCTCATTTAAACTGGCAGACTCAAATGCTATTCGTAGTCTTCAGTATGACCTATTTATCTGTCTTCTTTTAATCAATCCCTGTTTCAGTGTTTCCAAGTTCACAGCCTACTTAATTAACAATTATTTTACTTTCAAACTAAATATCATACTTACATTATTTAAGGACCATAACTCCTAGGGAAAATATCTGACCACAAATTGACAATGCGAACTAAATACTAAAGATCTTTCTGGGCGATATTGATATGCATATATTCCAAGTCCAGTGAGTTTCAACGCTGCACATTTTTCATTTATAATCCTATCGAAAACCCACACAGTCACTTCAGTGGTTAACAGCATTTCCTGATTAACTTCAGTGAAGACAGAAACAAACCCCACCCGAAATACCAAAACACAAATTGGTTCCCTTTACAATGACTTACTGTCAGATACAGTTTAGGATAATGGTCACTTGAGAGAGAAAGGAATTTTTGGTAATTCAGTAGAGAGATAAAGTATTTTCCGTTTTCTTACTAGGATATATCCACAAATACCAATGACTTTATTTTGTTTTGCCTTTCTTTTCCATTCATTTAATGCATCTTTCTCTTGACTGTCTCACACAAAACGTATTCCATGTGTTTGCAAGTATATCTTCATTACAGATATTATTACTGTTGTTGTTATTATTATTAGGTTTTAAAACTCTTTATTCAAATCAGGTGTTACTACATATTGCTTTACTTCCCAAGCAAAGAGCCAGGCCTTTCAGCTCGTCTAAGGCAGCACAGTTCCAATGAAATCAATGGCACCATTGTAATTTACAAGCCGCTGAGGATCTGCCCCTGCCTGTTTGAACAGCAGCTTTTTTACATCCACAAGCACGTGGGCCCAAAAGTCTGCTGAAAGTTCAAAAGCATTTTTAATTTTTGTGCACTTCTTTTCAAGCACTTTTAAAGTTATTTGGGCAGTAGAAAAAACACTTTATCCAGCGAGGCTCCAAAAGTGTTTAATACAGTTCATTGCAGTAGGAGTGCTTAATGGGCATTTTCAGGCTGCTCCTTATCCTGCTCACAGGATCGTGAGGATCCAATTAATTAATGTCAGAAAAACACTTTGAAGATAAGAAGCACTTTCTGTGACGATTTTCTCAAAGAACCAAGGAGCTTTTGTTTCAACAGCCAAATTCTGGATGGAGGCATGAAATACAAACCCATACACTGGTGGATTTCAACAGAAAACACCACCGAGAGAAGGTGAAGGAGGGCAGCCTTGCACAGCAAGAAGTTTTAGTAACTGTTCCCACCTTCCCTCTGGAACTATTTACCATGCTGAATGGATTTTAAGCACTAAACAGCTATACTGCTATTTATTATTAATTTTAAAAGGCAGCGTCTTGAAATACTTTTGGAACATCTTAATGGTCTATTAAAGCCTGGGAGCCTTTCAAAGAATGAGAAACCTAGGCAGCTCTGCTTATACTCATAGGCACTATGTATGCAAAACCATGCACAAGATGAAAGGTCTGGCCTGTTACTGCATTCCCTCAGAAGATCAGTTCTAGGATTTTTCTTATATTGATTTGGACTCCGAGAAAGCCGGATCATGACAGTCAAAAGGTTCAAAATAAATATTTAACTCGAATCCACCGTCATTTCTGCTGGGGATGCAAATATGCAACACCTTTGGTAGCACCCTCACTTTCATCTCCATTGTGAAACCCAGTACTTTGTAAAAGATTGGTATAATTTATCTGACTCACAACATGCCAAAACAGAATCTGTACTTCAGACTCTTAAGTACCTTAGACCAATTAAACACATTACCATTAAAATTAAACATTTGCTTGAAAACCTCATCTACATAGTGTATTTTTAAGGTTTTAAGTTGCCAGAGTCAGCACATACGCAGGCCTAAAGAATTCCACTATTCCATTATTCTGCACCATTAGGGAGAGTAGAAATTTCACCCTTGCAAGTGGTGGTGCTGAACTGCCTTAGAAGGAGAGAACAAGAGGTGAGAACTGCAACTCAGACATTAAAAGCTGTTTTTCAGTTTTCAAGGGAAGAAAGCCACAGGATGCCTGCTTTATACTGGAGGAGGGAAGAAAAAGCACAAGCAGGTGGCAATGCATAACAGTTATTAGTTCTTGTTAAAATCTAAATCCAACAGGAATTGGACTCTACATATACAATATTGTACCAATTTTAAGACGTAGGTATACCAGAATGAAGGAGCAACAGATGACTCACATATGAGCAGATGCTATAGTCAGGGCTTACTGTTCAGTCTTGTTAATTCATTGTACCTCTAAGACATGATGAAAATTCAAATATAGCAAATGAAAATGGCACAATTCAACCAAGTGAAAAGAAAGCAGCATTAGTCCTTGACTAGTGACGCTAAATTCACCAGGAAAATCTGCATCCTCAGATGTATACACAAAATATACCAAGGAAATACTAAAGAAAAGTTTAGACTTCATTACACAGTAATGTTATATCTGCTCTGTCACTGTATTCCTTTGTTTTAACATGCAGCTCTCTCAATTTTAGATTCTTACCTTACAATCTAACAGATAACTTATTAACTCTTTAATACTAAGGAGAGTTGAGGGTCTCTAAGCTTCTTTAGAGAGTACGCATCAGCACCTGCAGAATTAAGGGCAATGGAGATGCATCTAACTAATTCTGAAGCCTAGCTGGGTTCCAACATGCCTGATTTTGGTTGGACTTCACAGGAATCCTGACCATATTACCATTGTTTTCTGCGTAAAATTGATGAAGCTAACAGACTGAAAAAAGCCTTCAATTCACCTCCAGAAAAGTGTTAAATGGCTATTGCTTCATCTGCATTAGGGATGATATTGAAACAAAATGCAAACGCTTACACCCCATTCCACACTCCCTGTTTATTCCTCCCGAATCTTTAGAGACATTCCAAGGTGGGAACAAAACTATTCCATCTGATTCCACCTTTGCTTCAAAAGTGTACGCAATGGAGATGGAGATGCTAAAGATATAGCACATGTTCTAAACTGAAAAACAAGAGAGAACAGTGAATTTTAAGACTCCTTATTTGCTCTGTTTCTCAGTTTAACTTTGAACTTTAGCCAACAAAATCTAACTCAGGAACATGACTCTGGCAGGATAGAGTATCAAATATCCTAAGGTGTCAGACTCACCTGATCATCAATAAATACAAAATAACGTTCATCTTCCAAGGTGCATGCAGAAAGTCACATGGCTGTTTTCTTAAGTGTTTGAATCTCTGAAAAAATTGTCTGGTTTTATTTTTACAATAACATTGTTCTACTTGTTAGTATGCTCATTTCACAGTCTGTTAACTGAAGACAAATAAAGGCAAAGAACAAAGATGCAAGCTGCACCATCTTAAACAGCTTGTGAAAACACTACTTCTGTTTGTTGTATGGTCATCGGAGATACTTCTCCCTGGGTTCCGAGTACACACCTCTCCTGACACATGAACTACCACACACAGTTTGTTATAAAGAAGGACTCCAAAGGGCCACCATCAGTACAACGTAATTCAAGGTTAATCCGAACAAAATAATAGAATTTCCCACGTTTATCTTTTTTATTTAAACTATCTACAAGGTTCATGGCAACATACTAAATTACAAATACGTGACACTTCTTCACAAACTAACAGAATGGAATAAAATCCTGTATTTTCCTTTGCAGTTCTCCAAAATCTGTCTTTTGCACAACCGCTCACAATTGAGCCCACACTAAGAGGCATGGGAAGGGAACTCTGTTTCATTCATAAACCAGTGAACCTTTGCTTATAAATAAATGACAAACTTTGCCATTTCAATGCACAATACCTCTCCCTCTAATAGAGCTAACCACTGGTAGTTAACAATAAACTAGGTCTGTTGCTCATTAGGACTGTATGAACAGTTTCAAAACAATCCATGAAGAACTGTTTTGAACTAGAGACTCAAAAGCTTTAGGAATGAACTATGATGTGCTACTGAGACAAGGGTTATAAGAAAAATTAATTTCTCACTGTATCAATAGATACAGACTGAAGAAACCGCTAAGTTCTTAAGATTACATGCTTTTTTCAACTGACACATTGGAGACTTTTTTTCAAAAGTCCACTTCGTTAAAAATGCAACAGAAAATGATGTTGGAAAGTTACAATCTCTTAACACAAATTTAAGACTGCATCATGCTTCTCAGTCTTCTTTTTACTGGCAGAAGACAACTGAAGAAACGTATTGTCTGCTTGTAATGTAAATTTAAGCTCAGACCAATCGCCATGGCTTGGCCTTCCCCTGCATTAATTAGGCTTGGGGAAGGAAAGAAAAAGTATTTGGTAAGAACAACAAAAAAATCAGAGGGAACTATCGTCTGGATATATAACAACCTCTTCTAGCTCTGCCAGACACTTAAGGAAAAATCAATCCCCCCAGTCCTCTAGAATATGAACCTAAAAGAGAATGATGAAGTGTTATGACAGAAATTCAACAGTAAACTTATAATTCCACTTATTGAAGGTATCTTTATTCTGTAGTCTGACTGAACATCTGCAGATACATTATACACTAAGACATTGCTGCCTTAGGTCCTTATAAGCAATTTACAAGACAAATGATGGGGCCTCTTTTTGCCAATAAAAACGTATCTCTTTCCCAAGATTTCCAAAGCTCTGGTATTCCTTATCATTTAGATGTTCTCATGCTTTGGTTAGAGTCCTCCTGCTCAATGGAACAGCCCTGCTCTTGCTCCTCCCTGAGGTTTACCTCCCATAATTTCAGTGAAACTGCTACACAGAATCCTTATTTTAAGTTACATTCAGATGTCCCTTGCTCTGTACTAGCTACAGATAAAGAGTTTTAAACGTGAGGGGGAAACAGCTGTAGCCTTATGCCATAGCAATCACTTACACCAACTGACTGCATGCTGACTCAAAGCTGTGTATTATTTTCTTCAGTAGAAGTGCTGTTATAGGTGAATGTAGGTGAATGAGATGGACTGAGTTATTAACCTCTTAATGCGTATTAGCTGCAGCTGGACTATCATGCCCTTAATAAATCCCTTTATTAGCATTTCGTGGTTACCGGTGCTCAACAGATACTCGGTTTTTCTACCTCAGGGTCCCTAAGCCATGTCTAGATTAGCAGTGCGAGCTGGTAACCTTTGCTAAGTAGCTCACTAAAAACAAGTTCATAATCTCACAGCAGACATTCACCTGACCCAGAACCCTCAGCCACGCTACCAAAATGTTCAGAATTACAGCAGTTTAATTATAACACAGATACAAAATAAAATAAATGACTGTGGGGTAACTACTGCTGCCATGGGTACAAATATGAAAGGAAGATTGGGTCTCTAAGGCTTCTAAGCACCCAAATTTTTCTGACACAAAGTGTTTGAAGTAATATTCAATAGAAAACAAAGACACTGGCCAAGTTAAGAAATAAAGGATAAAGTTTAATCTCCCTTGACTAACTTCATGACACAGTCTATAAATCAAGTTTTAAATCCCCATATATATTGTGTATTAGAAAAGACTTGGATTTCTTTTGGAATTTAATGCTGCAATATAAAAATATTCTCCGCAGATGAAATCTCTTTATTGGATCCAACCATGAAGCCACTAATCATGTAGAATTTCTACTGGGTGATTATTTTACTAACAGATTTTTAAAAGGGTAAGAAACAAAAATGTTGAAACTGAGAAGTTCAAAGGGAAGTAAGAGAAGCAACAGCAAAAAAAAAAGATGAAAATATGTTTTTTACAGAATCAGACAAAGATGTAAGAACACATTCTATCTGACTAGATCAAGGGACACTTAAGGAACAAAGAAAGGTTTTTTGCTATCCAAAAGAGAATTTTGTTCAGAATAAAATAAGATTAAGGAATCAAAGAATGCTGTACAGAAATACCTACGACAATTGAAACCAGGTTCCCAACTATTTTTTCTTAAGTTTTGTTGTGTAGCATTGGAACAACTATTTAAATTAGTAACAACCTCTCCTCTTGGCAAGAAAAGGAAGAAATGTGTCTTCATGTGATTTGGGAACTTGCCTATGGACAGTTTATGAATTTGGACTGACACTGGTCATTCTTTATGTATAGCTAAGTCAGAGTACAAAATTCATTTTGAATTAAAATTTGTAAGAGGTAAGAGGAGAAAAGTACTGTATCAGACCCATGACTAGCAAGGTAGGATCACTACACCTTGATCACAATTTTAAAGAAAGAACATCCTTAGTCAAAGTAGTGTTTACTCCAGGTAAAACGACAACTGATTACATATAAGGGACTTTAATCAACTCACAAAGCTAACAACTTCCAAAGAGCACATGACATTTCCAAAATGGTCCCTTGTTGGCCATCTTAGAGACAAAGGAAGAATGGAGTGAAGGCAGAAAGTCAGCTGCATTAGCGAGAGGAGAATCCATGTTACTGAATATTGGTCAGTGCCATGAAATGTATGCATCGTAAGATGCTCAATTAACACACGCTGCTCAGAAGAGCTTAGATTTTTTTAAGAAGCCTTGAACAAACCATGTGTTGATATTCCAAACACTGTGCACTAAGACCAATGTTCAAACGAGTATTTTCATGCAAACTACTTGATGGTTTGGTCATCAACTAGAAGACAAAAATAATCTAAAGCTTTGAGTTCTAAGAAGTTCACATTAATTGGGTTCAGATTAATAAAAACCCTTCAAACAGCCCATCTCTTTCATTTTTTAAAGCATTTTCTTTGAAATTTTGCATTCAAGTCCCCTGGTTCTGTCCATAACTGGAAACAGAAGTATAATCAAAACACTGTGAGAAAGACTGAAATTAAAGTTTTTGGGGTCTGACAAGAAGCAGGAGATACTGAAAATCTTGCAGAGTCAGTCCTCCAGAGGCTTCCAGGCCAAGGGGGTTTGCAAAGTTATATAAGATTGCTGGGTGCTTTACAAGTCAAACTGAACAACCAGCCTTTCTGAGTTCCCTCTCACTATTTTGCATATTTCTCTTTATCCCCTTCCCTTCCTTTAAAAACAACCTTTCTGTATTTCAAGAGAAGGAAAAAAACATTCATTTAATACAGAACTTATGAAACAAGCACCTCAGTGGGACTCATTGCTGCTGGCTGTTGTTCAGATGATGTATTTGCAGGGCAGAGCATCAAAGCAACAGCAGGCTTCAGCTGGTGCACTGCTGTAGTGACAGCTGTTTTTATAAGAACATTGCTTACAAACAAATGGTAAAAAAAACATAACAACACCTGCGTCAAATGACAACAGAGCTAGGAAACACAGGAAATGAAAACATGATTTCTATGAGTTCCAACACTGGTCGCAACCGCTGTCATCAATGAGCAGGTATGAGCCAAAAAGCCTAGCCAATGGGTGCTGGAAAGAAATATTCATATTCTTCTTCAAGATGCAGAGGGAAAAGAGAAAAAAGGCCAGGAAGCCGTTTACCTAGAAAAGCACCAACACTGAGAACTCCCCTTGAAGTTCAGGCCAGATGGAAAGCCACCAGTCTCCCAGACCAGGCATCCCAGCTTCTTCCTCAGCACCCCAACTCAGGGCTATCTCTCAGCAGATCTCCCGCAATCAGCAAGCAAAGAGAATCTCATTTAGAAGCTCGTAAGTTAAAACACCAATGGCAAGCGACATGCAGAAGACTGTTCTGTAAGACAGTGGTGGAAAGCTGTGATACAGAAGTTAACCCAGCCATTAAGGCTTAACCACTTTCCTGAGGCCAGGGGAAAGAGTACTTCCCATCACCCAGACGAGTAACACGGTCTGCCTTTTTTTAAGAGCTGTCACTTAATATATAAAAAAGAATAAACCAGCTTTTGAGAAAGCATTTCTTTTTTATGTTTTCAAAATGTGCCTGGAACCCTACAGACCACTATACAGAGTGTTAGATATTAGCTGGCTGTTTAATGAAGCCAGAAGGGAAAAGGTAATCTTGGAATTTACTATAATAAGATAACCTTGCCAGAAACTCTAGAATGTAATTATTTAAGCAACACTGGTATTGAAAAAATATATGGTCAGCAAAGAATAATGTCCTAGATATATTCTGGTTCAACTATAGGTCATTAGACTAGGTAAGACTCCTGTGCAACTTGAATTCAGTGGAGTTGAATTCATTAACACCAGGGTTGAATTTCATCCAAAATCTTAACAACTTCAAGAGTTTTAGTAAGTGATCACCCTAGCCAAGTAATACATGTTGGCTGCAATAAGATGAACATTTATTTAGTGAAAGAAACTCTCCCTGCAGAAAATCAATTTGAAACTATTTTAAGGACAATAATTCAAAGGATATGTAAATGTTGGTGTGTGTGCATGAAGAACCAGGCATCTTAGTAACGATCTTCAGGTAAGAAGTGTTAGAAAGATAGCTATTGCACATTTCTGTCTGTCTTAATATACTGCCTCCAATTATTCTTTTGCATTAGAAGCAAACTTGTGACAGTCTTTATTCTCCATAATAACTTATCTACACATGCATTATCCTCAAACATAGGCTGAACTCCAAAGGTCAAATACTGACATAACCTGCAAGGACTTCAAGTAGCACTGTATCAGATCGTAAGTGAAATCCCCTTTACAGCCTCAGGAGTGTCTACATCGGATTTTAGATTGCCTCCCATCCTATACCTCACGTGAAGCTGTCCCACCGTGATTCTTCAGTGCTGGATTTTTCTGTTTTTGTTCTTTTAAATTTGATGAAAAGCTCATATTGTTTTCAAAAATCATTATCTTTTAAAGGCTTTTACAAGTGAAAGATCTACGCTCTCCCTGGCTTTGTGTGTCCCAGATGTTTATCTAGCATCTCCACAGAAAAGGCCTTCCAAATCCCATAATGAACTAACCCACGTGACAACACACATACAACTGTGGCTAGAAAGCATAAGCAGTAATCGCAATTGTCCTGTAACCTATCATCACCTTTTAGGAAGGAATGGTTTAATAAATAGAATGTTATCAATAAGGCAATTAGTATACAGAAGAAAGTACAAAGACTGTTAAATGTACCACAGTGAACACTTCATCCTAGCTATGACTTTTTTAATAGGGAAAAACCACGCTCATTGTGACAGGAATATGACCGCAGAAGGCAAGATCCAAACTCAGACTGACCCAAAAATTCTTGACAGAATATTCTTCTAAGATTTCTGTCGTCTGCAGACATAAAACAGAGACTCCTCATGCCTCTTCACCATTGTCTTGAATCCTCCAAACAGAATGTGGTAGCCAGACTGGCTATGTTAAAGGTAATTATCATGACCCAAAGTAAGAGTAGGCTGTAGGCCCCACACCCACTGAAACTACAGTTTGCAGAGGAAGATCATGAAATCATCAAAAATCACCCATGTAAACAAGTTTTGCCATGACCAACTAACCACAATACTGGACTTAACTTTTTGGCTTAAGGAAATGCAACCCATTGAGACTCTCAGGCCAGCACATGTAGTCTAAACGTAAATCCTGAAGTGAATCTGTCAGCAATTAGTGTAATATTAACTCACATGCACTGGACTGGGTAGTTGCTAAAAAATGCATGTTGTCTGATCAGACTCTGAGCTTCTGTGCATAAAACAACAGTCATGGAAAAGCATTTTCCTGGATAGGTCAGCATTAGACACTTCAGTACTGAGGCTGTTTTTAAATCCATGTTGAGAAAGACAACTCTCTTAGTAGACCTGTGTTAGTTTTGAATTAAAGCATGGCCACGCAGACAGCAATTAATTCAAATTATTATTAATTCAGATAATCAATATATCTACAATTAAGCAACCAATGCTAACTAAACTGAATTAAGTGAAGTGGAAAAAATTAGAATCTTCTCTGCTCATCAGGTCTCTTCCAAAACTGACGTAGAATCGAACCTTTTGAGGTGGCCAAAAATTGGTTAAGCTTCTATTAATGGCCAATTTTGTAGAGTCAGAAAATATCAAACCAAAAGTAAAATATGAAGCACAGAAGGAAAAGACTGAGAGTGGAAATAAGCAGATAAGGCAGAAGCAAATTCGCAGGAGTTATCAATTGATATTACCATTACCATGTTTTTATAGGAATGCTTGATTTTGCAAACATTTTCCAAAAAACCAAGTTGTTCCTCTTTCTGTGTAGTATTTCCTGACTCTTCCGTTCAGTATTCAGGAAGTAACTGCACAACAGATTTGCTAGGATTCCTAGTCATAAAAAGCGTATTTTAGGAATATTATTCAAAATGTTCTGGTTAAGTTTACACAGAGGTTCTAACTGCCTCTTCAGATATTAATAATTTACTCTGAAATTTCCTTACGGCTTGAACTTGCTGTGCTGAATTTCAGTTTATTTAAGAATTGATTCCTTAAATCTTTTCTTCACAGTTTGGAGCACATTGTTGTCTGTACAAAGAAATGTCTTTGTTGTTTAACTCCAGCAGAGAACAGGCAAGAGGACCAAGGACAAAAGGTAAAAAAAACAGTTATTCTAATCCAGATATTGTAATTACATAGTTTATAAGTAATGCATTCAGTAAGCTGTACATGAGATACACACTCCAACTCTAATGCACAGACTGACACATACAGGGATGCACTCAATAATATACACCATAAGAAATACAATGTCGAAGTCCTTGTGAGGGTTTCACAAGTCCATCACAATAAACATACATAATAGCATACCTTTGGGTTGCAGCACTTGGTAAACTCAAATGAAAAAACTGCAGATTTTGTTTCTGAATAGAAATGTAAGAATTACCAATGGTGCACTGAGAGCTCTCACTACTTATTTGGGACAGCCACTGAACCCAGTGCACACCTAAGCACTACACGTAAGCACTGTAACAGAAGTTTATTATAAGCAGATCCCTTGTATATAAAGTAATTGAGAAAATAGAAAATCTTTCCTCCTTGGTATATTCTTGCATGTTCATTCCAAGCCCTGAAAATTCAAACACACATCCTCTCCTCCATATTACTATATAGTATCTGTTGCAAATTTTTTTGCACAGAAACCTTTTTAATCTTGTATTTTAAAAAAAATCATTAAGAGCAATTTAAAAAATGTGTATTTTAATGTGTATTAATTGATCTAATTAGCATCACATGAAGGAAATCAATGAGTTAATTGCTAATATATAAATTATAAAACTTTTCATATGATCATGTGATATAGCAGTGCCTCTAACAATGTTTATCTTCTAAATTCTCTGCCAGTGTTCTGATCTAATTCCTTTATTTGCTGTAAATTTGAATCTCTAAACTGATTTCAAAACGTTATTTTAAGCTCAAGAGCTGCTAACAATATTTCATCATGAGACATATTGTTTGAATGTTATCTGCTGCAGGGAATACTGAATCAAAATATTTTTTAGAGAATCTTTTCACAGCCCCTTTAGTATCAGCCACTGTTGTTTTCTTACAACAAATTCCTTAAATCCATGTTCATGTTCAGGCACGCCAATATTCACAAGAATGCTATTAACGTCTCTTGGACTTTTGTTAAAAAAAATATTAATGTGTAACTCACAAATACTGTATACTGGCATGTGCTAATAGACGATACTAGAATAGCACAGTATCATTTTACAGAAAGCAGGGAAAACGGATTAGATCCAAAGATCTCCCTATCTCATTTAGTGGCTGAAATAACTTGATTCCATGAAAAACAAAATTGAAATACATAATATATTCCCTGAAGCAACTGTAAAGAGCTTTACAATTAGCAATGAAATAAATTTCACTATGAAACATCTTTGTAGTAAATAGTATTCAGGTAAGGCACAAAATGTTAAGAGACTTGCAAAAACTCTAACGTATATACTTTGCCTTTCATAAGATATCTCATAAACATCTACTGCCAACGATAGCAGGCAGTATGTCTGGTACCGTTTGCAGAACTGAGTCTCAAAGTCATATGACTCCAGATTCAGACAACTGCTCCAGAAACAAACTGTTGCTTGAGTTACGGGACATTACCAGATTCTTTCCAATTAGAGTAAGTTCATTACACATGGTAAGTGTATTTCAAAACTAATGCATTTTCAACCATTGTATCTTTCACTCTTGTATTAAGCTAAATTTTAATTCTTACTATTGATACCTCTTTCCCATCAGATTCTCTTGCTGTTGAGGCTATGGATAACAACCAGCTTCTTTGAATTAGGTTCTCAAGACCCAACATACAAAAAAGCACCTTCCAAATAATCACTTCGGATTCATGTCATTTGGCTTTAAAATTCTGCCATTATCCCAAATCCCAATCCCAAAGATGCTAAGTATTTATACTCAAAACCACATGTTTTGCAGCATAAGTGCTGTAACGTACTGGTCCCACTTAAGGTATTGTGGTCCTACTTAATTCAGTGGCAAGCTTCCCACTTCAGTGTATGAGAACTGGCCAGCTGATGATTACCAGTGGGATAAAAAGTATGTCTTTGTCTCTTTTCTGTACAAGACTAGCATGTGACAGAAGTGCTTTGCCAATGGAAAAGTCTGTCCAAGGTCAGCAGTTCTGTTGCCGAAAGGTCTAACACATCAGCCAGTAAGAAAATATTGCTGAAAACTACTTTGAGAAGCAAGTCATTCCATACATAGCTTAGGACTGTACAGCCTTGTTTACACTTCATAGAGTCTAAACCTAAATTGTAATACATAGCTTTTGCTTCTAACTGTAAAAAAAAATACTAGAGTAAATATATAGACTGATTAATACATTATTAATAGTTATTAATAGCTATTATTTAGCAGTCCAAAACTGGACTGCTTGCTTTCCGAACACACACACACACACACAAGAAAAAATACAAGATGTTTCCTGGGGAATTTCTGATCTGTCTTATGGCTCTATTGCAGGTAGTTCATTTTGGCTTACTAAGAAACACCAATTAATGTCGCAGGCCATTCTCAATCTGACTGTTAAAATATTTTCCTTTATCAGACCGACACTCTTCCTACAGTAAAGATCTTCAAGAAATGGAAAACCTAAAAGGATTTTTAGCACATGGGGGGGAGGGGGGGGGGCAGGGAGAAGAAAAGATTATGTTTGTGCTGTATGAAATTTATTCATTCAAAAACAGGAGAACACCCAAATAAAGAAAACATAAGCAGAAGAAAACACAAACTATTTTGTTGAAGGGTTTTAAGGCATACAGAAATAAAATAGTTTAGATCACTAGATGCACAAGGAATCTATGATTTTGTAGTTTTTGTGAAATGTTAATTATAAAGTTACATGAACAACCAGTTGAACAACCACTGAAGTAGCCTGTCTCCTTTAATCTGAATATCCTGACTACCCAGATAATGACATGTTCCAGAAACACTAAAAGCTTCATATACCACTGTCATGTTTTTTCTTTTAACAGGAGTTTATTGTTTTCAAGTAGCAAGAACTTATAAATTTTATTCTGCAATCACTCCAACTTGTGTGCAAAAACCAAAAATGCAATACTTACAATTGGTAAACCTTAATAAGCTACCATCATCTTCAGCATCACCATTAGAACTATGCTTTTTATGAGGGTCACAGGTTTTGCAACAATGAGCAATAGATTACTACAAAAAAGTTTACAAAAGCAGTATGGAGCAGCTTTCAAATGTTTGGATGACTTTTAGCTGAGTTTGAAATTCTTTGGGTAAGAAACCTCACATTCTTGCCTGCTTTTTCCAGTACCTCCTGATTTTACAGAAATACTTCCTTGTGAAAACACACTTTCCTGATTGCTTTTTTGCTTAGTACTTTTGACAAAGCAGTGAAAAGGTGTGGAGCTTTGTAAAAATTGTTTAATGAAACCACATGGAACTCAAGACAGTCTCCTGAGCAGAGACAAGCAGAATAACTCAGATTCCCAGAAACATCTGCTGTCACCATCTAAAAGAATTTTAGTGACCTTGAGCTGACTTATGATTTTGAATTGAAGAAACCATAAACTGTGCAAAGTGAAAGGAAAACCAAAAGCAACTACCTTACCCTCCTTGCAACAAGAAGAATGTTGCTTACAAGCAGCTCTGATGGCTACAGCTGGACTATGACAGAACAGGGACCTGACACTTCAGTTTTGCAAAGCATTCAACTACAGGCTTAAAGGAATGGCTGCTGGGTTGTTTTTCTTGTTGCTGCTGCAGCATAAGGATGAGTTTAAGATTTTTTTATTATTATTTTTAAAGTTCAAGGCTTCTGCTTATTACCATAAATACAGAGAAACCAGTAAGTACCAGATCTGAGTTTTCAAGCTTCCCAGCTCTACCAGTGTTATGTGCTCTATAAAAATGTGCACGTCTAAATTTTGAATGCTGTTTTATCAGTGAGAAATTTGTGACCACCAATATGCCAAAAAACAACCTCCCAATTACCATTTCACTTGTCCAATAAATTGCTTGATAAACCTTTCTCTAGTTTCAGTTTTCTGATCTGTTAGAACATGTTCATTCCTGTACTGGTGCAACTCACCTGCCTCAATAAACCAAGTTTATCACGTAACGGTGTAAGCAGAGAGGCTGGAGTCCTTCTAGCTGGAACTGCAGCCTCAAGAATTCCTAACAGGGGAGGGAGCTGGCAAATTTAGCAGACTAAATCCATACCAGCAGCTTTAAAATGAAACATATGAAACGGATAAAAAAAAAAACAAACAAAAAGAAAGAAAAGATGATAGCATAAACCTCAGGGGATAAGGAGATAAGGAGTAGCATGGGAAAGAAAAACTTTGCCGCTTTCCCATACATGCCAACAGCCTGGTTATTTTTAAGCAAAAATGTTACTCTTTTTCTGTCCTGCCCATTTCAAAAATGTTCAAGTGGCTCAGGACATTCTAACATAGTTAAGGGAATTTTTCTGCCAGCTGTTTTCAGATGCTGGCATGTAAATCTGACAGAAAAATTACATTCAACTCCATGATTTTATATATTAGTAACGTAGCTACTTCCACCGTCCTGCCAACAAGTAAGCTGCATTCTCAGCCATTTTCTACTGAATGTACAAGTATCTATGGAAGCTCTTTAGATAGAATTATTGGGTTTTTTCCATCAAACAAGTTAGCGTTGATGGATGCTATACAAATCGTTCACATGAAAAAATGAATGCTAGTGTATATAGGTGTGTATAATGTATGAAAAATACATTTGGATGAAACCAGGACAAATTAGAACTGGTAAGATCACCCTACAAGAGGTGCAGAACATTTGGTTTTCTTGGACTGTGGGTAGCTTATATTATTTCTTCACTTTTGAAGAGTCACTTTTTTGGTAAAATTATGGAGTTCACATTACAGTTGAGACTGTTCCCCATAATAAACTCCCATCTACAGGCAAATGTTTCTGTAGAACAGCTCCAGCAGGAATTAAGGAGCAGAAAGCAGAACAGACGAGACAAGCAATTCAATAATGAGCACTTGCCTTTCTTGTACTTGAGCAGTAGCTGAGATGCCTACCAGCCAGAAGTGAGATAAAACAGCTGTCAAACAAGAGTACTGGGATTTGAAACTTCCAGTTCAGCTAGATAGTTCTAGTAATAATTACACCAAGCTAGCAAGAAAGGCCTTGTGTAGCTCCATTTTTATTATTTGCTGTGGTAATTTTTAAGACAGATCTAAGGATGGACTGACAGGTGAAGAGAAATTAAAGGGCGAGGGGCAGGTTTTACAAATCTTTCCAGTCCATTCAGCAGAACTGGCTCCAAAACAGAAGCACAAATGTAGGCAAACGAAGGGCTTTGTAACCTGGGAACGTGAGAGGTTACAACAGGGAATGGCACAGTTCACAAATGCACACAAGAGAGACACAGATCTGTAGAAATTCCCCATAATCTCTAATTTGAGCACACTAGACAGATCTAGAAATATAACACAAGATGCTATGATGTTAATATAAATATTCCAGGATCCTCTATGGTTTTGAATTAATGACCTGCTTCAGAATAAACAATTGTAAAAATGACCTTGCATTCTGCGGATACCACCTCAATATCACGTTATCTCAATACAATTTTGATATACTTTCATTTTAAAAGAACTGAATTTTTTAGGTAATCAGAGGATGCTTTTTTCTCCTCAAGCAGCCTCGATACACTTTACATAAATGAGCATGCCGCTTGGCTGGATTCTTGACCACTCAGAGAAGGTTAACGACGTGGGAAGCGTAATCAGCACAGCGGAACCAACTAATAGGAAACACCAAAGCCAAGTCAGACGGACAGGGAAGTAGATGGTAACAGGTCTACGGTGTTTGTCATGCGAGATCAAGACAGAATTATAAACTGCCAGTTAGTTCTGATCAAAATGCCTGTTTAATGATTCCCCCCCCCCCTTCTCCTGCTTGTTCTTGACATCTATTTCACACTGCTTAGAAGGCCTTTCCTGGCATAACCTCCACCCAGTTGCACTAGCACACAAAGAATGCTTTATTCACTGAGATGCAACTTACCCAAATAGTTGTTGCTCTTTGACATCTCAGTAATGTTGATTTTAGTAGCTCCTTCAGGAATTTCCACTATCTTGTGGTAGCCAAGATTTGTTAGTGTGTGTTTGAAAACTCCAGACACAACCTTGCAAGCAGTGTTGTCCCCTCCACATATTCCACACTTGTCAATCACCTTGTCTGAACCCAGATAGTCGTCACAGCCAATGCTCTGCAAAATAAAATAAGATTTCTTTTTCCAAGATCTTACAACTGCAGACTTCAGATATAACAACTGAGGACAGTATGACTTTCAGAGGACATTCAATCCTGAAAAGATTTTGTGAATTAGCATTTCAGCAACTTCTTCCCTTGTTCTTCTGTATGCAAAAAGGCAATAAAAACCAGAGGGTTCACAGACTTGGGGATTTCAAGTTAGCCGACAGGTTTTTACAGCCTGTTACCAAAAATACAAGAACACACTAAAGAACACTAATGCATTGATCATTGTTGATGACACCCTCCTCAGCTGAAAGAAAAGACTCTCCTAACAACATAGTTCCTGTAGCTCTAGTCAGAAAAGAGGTGAAGAGTTACGATTTTGTTATGATCCAAAATGGGCTTTTTACAAAAGCAGAACTACTTTATATATAAAGTGTCATCTTAATCACCTCTAAAATTGAGCACTGAGCCTATTCTCACCAAAAGAGCTTTCTAAAGAGTCTTTATACTGCATCTAGACAGTTACAGAAGCGATCCTCCTGTTCACTGAGTAGAAAATCTTCAACCCACTCAGTAACACACACTGGGACAGGACAGTTTAAAAAAAAATTAAATAATTTAAAATAATGTAAATTAAATGGCAGAAAAAAATGTTAAAGATTTGACACAAACCAGAAAAAAAATCTTTCCAACTTACTGCACTTTAAAAGTGCACATACTGTAGAGACTATCTCCTCTTTTACAGAAACATTTTCTGTTCATTGATCTTGCTGTTTTGTATTTACAGAATTTAAATAACATTTATGATGAACACTTATCACCTACCTATATGATTAACTGGCACATGCGAAAAAGAACTTCTCATTCTCATTCAGATAAGAATGAAATATTACATAAGCCAGTAGAACAGAAGCCTATCACGTTTTATGAAATGTAATCATTTGATGGAAAACGTTCAAAATAAATGACAGAATATTGTTCTATTATTTCAAATTGCCAAAAATATTTGCAAATTCTTGCAAAATTCTTGATGAAAAAATGGTTAATTATTGTTTTATGATCTTTCCTGGAAGCAAACATCCAAGTAAGAGGGAGAAGAAAAAGAATTTTTTGATCCCACCAACTTACAACATAGGGAGTATCCTGAGCCTTGGCATCAGTGTATTTCTTTCCTATTCCCAATATTAACGCTTGGCCCTTGCTGCGAAAAATGTTCTAAACTGCAAGCCAGAGTCTGCTTAGTTCCAATACAAATATTTAACACCCAACATCTTTTTAAGACTATCCAAGAAACACAGATAAAACCATCTAACTCATCACTGCCAGGATCATATGGAGCTTGACAACGATACCTATTTGTAGTCACGAAGCAAGAGAATGAAGAAGATTCCCGAGCACTCTGTGTTTCAATGGTGGGAAAACCTGATAACTAAAAATCTGTTCCATCCTATCAAATCTAGTGTGAGCAGATTGTTGCATGACTGCAAAGAGGTTTTGGATTCAAATAGAAACACTTAGTTTAACATCTCGCATTTGCATTGCTTGGCGGAAATCTTAAAATCATGTACGAGTTCAATTTTTGTGTTTTGCTTCAAAATGCATTACTAACAAAGTAATGCATTTGCTTAAACATAGGAATTATAAATGTCACTATATCAAATCATACAATATGATTTCAGACCTGCTGAAACAATCTGAAAAATGTGAGTGATCTAAATTTAAGACAGCTGTGCCCAATGACCGATTAATCTCTGTACTAGTCCTCCTTGAAGGATATTTTGCTGATAGTATTTACACTTTCTCTACCATCTATTTTTTGGCCGGAAATGTAGTGGTACTTAGCCTACATTATACAGTGACTTTCAGGAAATTTCCACTGCCAGCAAGTTGTTTTATGGAGGGAATCCTTTCAAGTATGAGGTGTTATACAATATGAATCGCTAGTATAAATGTTTAATGGTGTTCTCCATCACTACTGAGTCCCACAGAGGTTAATAGAATTTTCTTCCTCTTAGAAAACAAAAGAGAATAGAGAAAAGTGTGTTTTATTCATTGAGAACATAATGCAGAGCTACTGTGGGTCAGTCTGAACAGAACTACTTTTCACAGAAGAAACACAACCAACCAGTACAAATGGGATTCCTTTGTAGCGAATAAGTATCAACCCTGTTTTAAACTCACATGTCATTCTTAGTCAAATGTTGACTGACATACAAAACAGCTGTCAATCTTTGGCTGTACTATTTGGAATTCTTCCCATATAGGGTAAAAGGAGCATGTGTCACAAAAAGTGCCTGCAATGCTTAAATACTCTTGCACAGAAATGACTGAGAAAGATACAAAGAATGAATTACTGGAGACAAGGACCTAATAATCTGAAACCAGCAACTGACAATGAGGAAAAAGCCACAGAACCACAAGTATATAAATAAGATAAATAATAAGATAATAAATACATAACACAAGATAAATAAAATAATAAATACAATAAATAATAAGATATAAATAAACTATACATATTATGCAGAGTGCACTTATATATGCATTTTACATACCAACAGAACAGGTATTTAGCAACAAATTACGATTTTACAAAGAAAAATTAAAAATCTTTACTGGGGTACCTACTGAGGCTTCCATGGAAATGATGTACTGTAAAGATGAATATTGCATAGGTTTCAGAAGAAAAGGCCAGTTACAACTAATACATTCTAGAAAACCTTGACATTTGCTTAACAGAGTTTAGGCGGGCGTATAAAAATGACTGTGTACTCTCTAATATTTCCAGACCCAGCAAGGATATCATATAGCAAGCCTGTGTCCCACGTGTTCTATGGGAATCTCCCTTTCTAACTGTATAAAGCACAGACTTCTAGCACTGACAGGTCATGACATATTGGATCAGACACCTGTTACTGGTCCAGGACTCAATACTTAGGATGTCCTGGGCCATGGTCCAGAGTAATTTTGGGAAGATGAAAGAAACACCTTTCTGGCAAGCTGATTCTGTTTTCTTTCTGATTTTAAACAGCCGCTTGAAGCTGTGCCGAGATTTGGAATAGTAGTCATCCTTGTAGAACTAGGCTGGTAAACAGAATTCACCTAAATTAACCAAAAATGTAGAATACATGCAACTGTACTGAACAGATAATTCAGCATTTTTTTTTCTTTTTTCTGTTATGACTATAAATTTAAGAAGTACCACCTTGCTACTTGGCTAACATACATTCATATAAAAATACGAACCAACTTCTAACTTCTCTCAGGATGTGGTATTCATTACATTTAAGCACATGTATACGCAGCAAACATAAATCCCCTTATCACATTGCCTAATACAGTGTGATACATCAGCAAGAAAAAATGATGTTAAGGAAAGAAGTGATACAAACTGGAATCCACTGTGAGTGTTCTTTCCAATATTTGCTGTGGGAACATGAATAAATCTTAACTATGTCAACAGATATAAAGATTAGAAGTTATGCTAGATAAGCAGATAGGTCTGAAATCTCAGATAGTCTCCTTGTACAACTCTGGAAGGTTGAGATGTAAAGTGGGTGCCAAATACATTAACACCCAACTTAACAGGCCAGTACACTCTCACAATGGTGAAAGGCAGCCTTGGTCAATGAAGAATTCACAGTTGGTTTTCATCATGTAGTACACATTTAAGGAATCCAAAAGCAGATGTCACTTTTCGAGCCACATCACACACAACATTCCTACTATGAATGTAAAAATATTAGGATTGTGAATACGAGGTGAACGAGAAGACAAAGGTAAATGCATCCTGCCCACCAAAAGGATTTTGGACAGGACTACTGCTTGCCTATCAATATGAGGAGGTCTAGAACACATCTGTCCCTTAAAACATTTTCTTGCAAAGTGTTCTCTCTTAGAAGAGGTACTTTTGACTTGCACTATCTACACATCTTCTGTATTGCTCAACTATTTTTGCAAAGTGGTTCAAGAAACTCTTAAGTTACAAGTTAGCATGAAAGACACTGTTCAAGAATTACAGCCAACTGTAAGCCAAAATTAATTTAAATAAAAACCCTTGAGAGAAACAAGGGACAATCTGGATGAAATATTCAGTGGTGGACTTAATAGGGATTTAGGACTATGTATACAATAGAATGCAGCTGGTGCCAGGCATTTGAAAACATGAAGTGCTGATCCTTGAAATGGAAAACAGATGTTACAATTCCAGTACTAAATGATTCTATTAAAAATTGTGATCTATGTGGTAGAGTGGCATAAATAATACAACATGACAATAATTTGCTTCCGTTGCTTTAGCTGCATTATATTATCAGGTAGGAAAGCCACAGTTACGAGTTGTAGCATATTAACACAATTAACTTCAAAAATTAGTTCTATTGACAGGTAGTTAGCTAAAAGTTGGAATACATAAGTGATTTGGAGTCTGGGCATCCATGGGGCTAGAAGGCAGAAGAATAAAACGTTTACTAGAATTCATACTTAAGTATAAGTAAAAAATTCTAAGAAAAAGGTCAGGGACAGTTATGGATGTACCACAGCTGATCCAGCTGCTAAAGAAATGTTAGGCAGGGTAATATGAGAAAAGTATTCAAGCAAGGTGCATGGCCTAAAACACCACTAAAGAAGTTAAGTGGGTAGCAGAAGAATACCTGGCTACTGGTGGGAGACCTGCTTTGACACTGTGTATTATCAATAAATCCTAGTTCTACAAATTGCTGAGGCTACTGCTAATTAAGTTTTATATGCTACTGTCGTATGAAACAGAGCTTCATGGAAGCCATCATATTTGCTGTTCTGCTTGAGCAACACTACATCTCCCCCAACTTGGTATCGCTGATTTAGCCACCAAAAAACAGGTATTCTTTCATCTGCCCTGTGGAATAAATAGAAGTACTGAGATTAACTATCGGCATAGTGGATGATTTCTGGTGGTCAACTACAAGAGATGATGCCTTTACTTTTAAGCTACTGTTTCTCCTCTCCATGTTCTGAAAAACTTGGTACATGAGTCTTATGGGTGGTATAATGTAACAGTATCAGAACTAGGCACACCTCCTTTCTCAAACTTCTGGTCATCCTTCCAAAATAGTTCAACATCCTTTGATAGCGAATCCAACAAAAACAATGAAATACCAAGACCATTAAAACTACCTTTGCTAGCTGATAATATCTTTTCAGTCTTCTAATTTGCAGTTAAAATATTTACCTTTTTTCCCTTCTATAAAGTATCAAATTATGCAAAAACATATTTTGAATATATTGGGATTCAAGCTGTTTAATAGCATGTAGCTTCTACAGAGAAGCAGGATTACATGAATTAATTAAATATTATACTGACAGGAAATATTTCATAAAAATTACTGGATCTAATGCTAAGGATTAATTATTCACTGCATTTAAGGAACAAGAAAAGTAACATCCTCCAAAGTCTCTTTTCCTTGTAAGTATCCAGATACCTGAGGAGAAACTAATAAAAATACTCTGTGGTTTACATTAGAAAAATACTACATCAGGGTAAGAAAATCTGCATATTGACACAAAACTACCAAAGCAAATGGGTAATCCATGAAGCATTATCAACATGGGGAATGATTAATTTTAGCACACATATCCTGTCACATTAGTTTGTGTTGAAAATAGACAGATTTAAAAGAAAAGAAAAAAGACATCCTGTAAGAGTGTCTAGATACTTCTCTATTAATATTTAGCTCTCACTTGCTGTTACCTAGCTTCATTTGTATTGTTAGCAACTATAAAAAGAAATAGCTTAGTCTTAATAATATATTATTTTAATCTGAAGAGAGATATGGAATGGTGATTGCAGGGCATACAGAGAATGAGATTCAAGCGTAGAGTAAGAACTATTCTTATGCAGTCTGCCACCTAAGACAGAGAATGCAGAGTCATTAGATGTATATATTAAGGGCAAGAAAGAAGCAACACAGATTATTTAGATTACCCAGAAGGTAAAATACTCTACAGACACTTTTCATAGGTTATCTTAAAGGACTTTAAATTAACAAGCAAGGATTAAGATCCAAAACAGGATATATGACTCTAGAGAAATTCAACACAGAGGGCACATATACTCCTAACAGTGACTGCAAGAAATAAAGTAGACTGCCCACATTCTTAAGCCTTTAACAAAGACCATTTGATAAAGTATTTTAGAATTCTATCAGATAGAGATTTGAGGGTTTTGATAGAATCATAGACTAGTTTGGGTTGGAAGGGACCTCTAAAGGTCATCTAGTCCAACCCCCCTGCCGTGGGCAGGGACATCTTCAACTACATCAGGTTGCTCAGAGCCCCATCCAACCTGACCTTGAATGTGTCCAGGGATGGGGCATCCACCACCTCTCTGGGCAACCTGGGCCAGTGTTTCACCACCCTCAGCGTCAAAAATGTCTTCCTTATATCTAGTCTGAATCTACCCCCCTTCAGTTTAAAGCCATTCCCCCTTGTCCTGTCGCAACAGGCCCTGCTAAAAAGTTTGCTGCCACCTTTTTTATAAGCCCCCTTTAAGTACTGATAGGCTCCAGTAAGGTCTCCCCAAAGCCTCCTCTTCTCCAGGCTGAACAACCCCAACTCTCTCAGCCTTTCTTCACAGGAGAGGTGTTCCATCCCCCTGATCATTTTCGTGGCCCTCTTCTGGACCCGCTCCAACAGGTCTGCGTCTTTCTTATGCTGAGGGCTCCAGAGCTGGATGCAGGACTCCAGGTGGGGTCTCACCAGGGCAGAGCAGAGGGGCAGAATCACCTCCCTCGACCTGCTGGCCACGCTGCTTTTGATGCAGCCCAGGATACAGCTGGCCTTCTGGGCTGCGAGCGCACATTGCTGGCTCATGTCCAGCTTTTCATCCACCAGTACCCCCAAGTCCTTCTGGGCAGGGCTGCTCTCCATCCCTTCATCCCCCAGCCTGTATTGATACTGGGGGTTGCCCCGACCCAGGTGCAGGACCTTGCACTTGGCCTTGTTAAACCTCATGAGGTTCGCACGGGCCCACTTCTCCAGCTTGTCCAGGTCCCTCTGGATGGCATCCTGTCCCTCTGGTGTGTCGACCGTACCACTCAGCTTGGTGTCATCTGCCAACTTGCTGAGGGTGCACTCGAGCCCACTGTTTATGTCATTGATGAAGATATTAAACAGTACCGGTCCCAATACGGACCCCTGCGGGATGCCACTCGTCACCAAATGTATTGATGTAGGAATGCTAGCTGATAAATCATAAAGCTAGTACTATCATTTACGTCATCTAGCTGGTATTATCAAATATGTCCCCCTTACAGTAACATTATTTTCTTGTTGCCTTTTTTTACTGGAATATCTATGAAATGGTCTGAAAGTAATAAATATTGAGGCAGTAATCCTACCATTCAAACTCTCCATGAAAATACTCGTCAGACTTCATTTAAAACAAGCCATCTACAGAATTAGTTCAGAATTATACGAATTTTTGAGGAGAAGATACTTACTAGGACTCACTTAGGATTTTGCAAAATTTATATTTAGCTTCTCATTGACATTCAGATAAACAAGATGGGATGAATGGGTTCTAACTATGTATCTTTTTTAATTAGGCATCACAGACTCTGATCCAAATGTCAGGAGTCTGGCATTTCCAGCATTCATATTGTAAATCTGCATATATTGCACTATAAAGGAACATCACTTTAAACCAAGCCAAGATAAAGCAGAATTAAAGATAGACTGGTACTGAAATAGTTATTTTGAACTTCTGCCCTTATATGATGCAGAAAAAACAAACGAGGAAGAAAATACTTTAAAGCTGACCTGTAAATAGGTAGTAACTTCAAGGTCATGTGGTAGATGACTCAAACATGGTCTTCTCGGCACATAGCTATTATTTTGCTTTTTGTGCTTCTCAGGCCCATGAAAAGAGTTGAATCTTTTTTTAAGAAATCCTGTGGGGGTTTTTCCAGGTATCTTGTTATTTCTGTAGCTTACTGTGCTTTCTTATAATTGCACCTGAGTAATCCATTCCAAGGATGCACACTAACAACTTTGAATAAAACACCAGCACAACAAAAAAAAGCAAAAGTCATTGTGTTCTTCATCCATATAAGCAACAAATGGAAATACATAAACCATGTCTGTGTGTTTACACAGACTACGCATCTGCACCGAAATTACCCTTATTCTGTCATATCTGTACTACAGGCTATATAGCCTGGTTTCTTTCCTTCCTAAAAGGAGGAATTGACCCATTGTAGATCAGCGGTGATATATGTGATGAATTCCACAGTTGCAGCTTATTGAACAGTCATTATTGGTTGTTATTGTTGAGGAGATTCTGCCCTACAAACAGCATTGGAACAGTAAATCCAACACAAGTTCAGTATCTGAGATAAGATTCTCAGTTCTCCCACTTCTCTTCCCTTCTCCTAGAAACTACTATTTTCCTTTCATTCTCCTAGATGTTCTGTAGGATTATTTTCACTAGTACAGAACAAGAAACATGGAGTACCTTATAGCTCTTGGTCTACTGTTATTATATTCTATCAAATGAAGGATGTAGAGAGTAGACTATACACTGTAATGTAACAATTTTCTCACAGAATCATGCCACTAATTAGTACTATCTTCTTAGGTTCTATGGGCTGCGTGGCACTATACAACAACAATTTAGTGCCTCACTTGTCACTAGCTTAATTTAGAATTTGTCAGAGAACCTGAAGTTCCAGTGATCCATAGCAATGTCAGTGGAAATTGCCTCTTCTGAGTTTTCCTCTCTTTGTTTTCCTCTTGAGCAAGACCTCCAAGGTCCCCAGACACATGCCTAACTGAAGTCCATAGAAGAAAACATTTCTACACTTACCTAATCCCTCCTTTCAAAATAAATGAAATAAACTACGGCATCTCTGAGAACAATGAAGGAGAAAATAATTGTAAAAAGGGGCAGAACATTACAAATGTTTTTAAAGTTAGCTTCATTTGGCTTCTCCCTAAACTCCAAAAATTTTCCTGAACATGTTTATTCAGGTCTACCAAAAAAATGCTCGTTCAAGCACAAAGAAATCATTCCTAAAAATCTATGATCACGCTAAAGCTGAAAGTCAGGAAAGATGTAATAATAAATTAGAAATACAGCAACAATTTTAACAGAAAAAAGGAAAAAGCTAAGATTCTTAACAGATAAATAAAGGGACTATTAGAGCCACTTAGGGTAAAGTTGAAAGGTGATAAAAGCATGTAAACAACAAGACAATTCTTCCATCATTCTGGATCTTTTCTACCAAATGCTGGAGCCTTAACTTTTAGAGTAACCCCTGCTCTACATTGTTCATGGTTCTGCTGTTAAGAGAATCATCTTTGACCTTCTTTCATCCCCATTTTAATAAACAGCTTCCTATATTCTAGCCAAATTTCTAAGGTAGGCTGAGCTATTCTTGCCATGTCAGATATCTTCTCCATATACAGTCTGATGTTTTTACTTCCCAAGCCTTTAAAACAGAAATAGAAAGATGTTATCTTAATAATTCAACCAGTAATAACATGGACACAATTGAACTTGCAGATTAGAAATTTAGTGTTGCCCCCAGGACGCTTAGGTGAGGTAACCATTTGTACAATATGTAAAAGAGCTTCCCAACAGCTGAGATGCTAACTTAGAGACTTCTTCACTGATGAGGAATATAACTGTATTTTTACAAAAACAATGCTGCTGTATATTTTTGTAACAGTTTCATTAAAAAACAATTTATCTAGAAGAGCAATCAGCTTCTGTTTTGTGACAACATACAAACCACTTCATCAGCAAGCCAAGGAAGAGATTTGATGTCCTGGAATTTTCATACTGGTTATGGCGTAAATATAGCCTGGAGATAAGTAGGAATTTGTGACTGCATTGTGCACAAGCAGTTGGAATGGTTGGCAGCTAAACAGCATACAGACAAACCACATGGTATTTACTTCTAGAATACAGGCTTGAATTTGAGTTGGCTAGAAGGGAAGCTCCAGATCCTCAAGAGACACTTTAAAGATAAGCAGCAGATACTTAATATACCTTGAATCTGATAGCACTATCTTTATTAAAAAGCAGAAAAGTAACTACATATAATTAGAACCTCTGTATTCTTCAGAATAAAATTTGGTTTTATTTCTGCAAAGCACAGAAATGCCTGAATCAGGGCTTGCTGTTACAGGCATCATTGTACCTAGGCATTAGAGACAAGACATTCCCCCATGTAAAAACATGGCATAGCTGACCCACCCAGCACCATGAGATGTCACAACACCATGTCCCAGAGCAGAATACAGCTGCCAGAAACACAGGAAACACCAGGATGTCTGACAAAGAAAACGCTACAACCCACACACAGAGATGCAGACTATCAAGCCACCTTCTGAACACCACAGTCCACTGTCACAACAAAGTCCCAACCAACACAGGGACGATGATTGAGCTGTTCAAGAGCCACAAATTAGTCACCCATGGACACAGTCAGGAGAAGGGGTGAATAAGCAGCCACCTTTTCAGGTTGTTTTTAAATCTGGAAGGATAAGATTGCTAGAACAACCTGCAGTCACACTGGAGGTCTGTGGGAGAACCCCAAACTCCCTCCAGACGTAAGTCATAGAATCATAGAATCATTAAGGTTGGAAAAGACCTCTAAGATCATTGAGTCCAACCATCAACCCAACACCACCATGCCCACTAAACCATAGAATCATAGAATCACTGAGGTTGGAAAAGACCTCTAAGATCATCGAGTCCAACCGTCGACCCAACACCCCCATGCCCACTAAACCATGTCCCTAAGCGCCTCATCTACACGTCTTTTAAATACTTCCAGGGATGGGGACTCAACCACTTCCCTGGGCAGCCTGTTCCAATGTTTAACCACTCTTTCAGTAAAGAAATAAAGAAATAAAGACCCAGACCATGCCTCCATTATACCACTATTTCTACTTAGTTTCCCATATCCAAACTTAAAGCTGCTATTGTCACTCCTCAAGAAAATTGTTTTGCAAGTGGAAACAAGTTAGAAACTCTGCTGATGCAGAAACCAGGAAAAAAGTCTCATTTTCCCTAGCACTGTAGGGCCAACACAGCTATGGGAACATGAGACTAATTTCTTTCTGGTTTGTGCATCAACTGAATTAACTAGACTCCAATTGTAGAACAATGACCTGTAGGAATGACACTTCCAACAGCAGCTTAACTACATTTCTAATGCTCTTCCAGTAACTTGTATTTTCTCCTTCTACAAATATACAATGAACAATATAAATTTCTCTATTTTAACCTACAGAAAAAACACTGACAAATACTTTCTAGGAAGCTCTCCTTCCAGTATCTAAAGTTCAGAATACACTATATAGATTTCAATTAAGTTCACTGAAATCTGTAGGAATCTTCGCAGCTGAAAGAGGCCTTAGGAGGAACAGTCAACTAACATCCATAGAGCTTCTCCTCTCAGTGCTCTCTTGATCCTGAGAACATATCACTGCATACTTCTGGTATTATTCATTTTGCCACTTTTTATGTTATAAGCAACATCTTGTTTCGCACTGCATCAGGGGAGGCGGGGCAGAATTGATTCAATCTTAGCTATTCCTTTCTTCTACCATTATCACCTCCCTCCTGTTGCTGCTCGTTGATATACTACTCATTCTTGAGAGCACTAACAACTCAACAGTGTTTTTTTCTTTTGGCTGCTAACATATGCTTCATTTCAAATGGATACAGAATACAGGCTGATCTAGTTACCGCAGCTTAGTAATGTTTTTGAACATGTACACAGTCATTTGTGTTTACAGAAAACACTTGAATCCAACCATTCAAATTGACTGCAAATGGTTAGAGAGATGGCTGAGGTAAAGGGGAGGAAGACAAAGAGGAAAAATGTAAAAGAGAGCCCAGGCACAGGCTAATTAAACTGCAGTTTCTTCTTTGTGAATGTAATTCTCTTAATATTTGCTCAACTTAATGTACTGGTGGAGCAAATGCTGTTGGGTGTTTTTTGGCTTTATTTTAATTCCTCACCTTAAATGCTTGAGCAGATCATTGGAACCATTTAAAAGTAATTTACTTTTCCTAAACATACTATTTGTTTCCTTTGTGCATTTTGTTCAAGATGGACAAGGCATTTATTGTCTTGTTAAATCTTCACTTTCATTTCTAGTTAACAGCATTCTGGTATTACTTAGAGGTGCTGTAATTTTTTAAACAGACTTTATTTGGAAAGCCCACAATAGAGGAAATTAAAATGACTGAATTCAACAACTGTACTTTGCAATGTCCACTATTCCATGATTCTAGGAATATATACTGCAAAACTTTTATTGCATTGCCATGATTGAATTTTATTTATTGGCTTTGGGAAATATCAACTTCACCTATAAGCAAATTCTGAGCACCAAGGTTAGTTCGTTTACACAGAGAGCTCTGCTTTACATATAAACTCAATGCTGAAATGTTGTTATGCAGTATCCAATTCTGAAATTCGACCTCTCTGACCTACCTGATACAAGAGAGCCCTATGCATATTCTGAGGCACTCATTTGCTGGCAGTCAGACTGTCATTCACAATTTAAAAGCCTTTGGGCAGGAGCATAACAGAAGAGCTCTTAAAAGAAAAAAGTGTATACAGGTAACACAGCATGAACTGCTGAGAATTAAAAATTACATGTGCTACTTCATGACATTGCATGAATTATTGTTATCAAGCCACTTTCACACAAGGACATTTGGGGTTACAACATAAAGAGCTTGTCAAATTACCAGACATCAGGGATTTCACTCCTATGGTATTCCATTGATGTCTCACTCAGGAGAAGTTGCCTGAAAACACAGGTCTGCTCCATTATACATTTAGAAAGTGCTCTGCCCTCCACCTTTACAGGAATTCCTTGCTTTTCCTCCTCAGTCCTTAAATGGATTCTTCTTTCTCCTTCCCATTAAAAAACCATGCAGGGATAAAGTCAGTCACAGCATAAGTCACAGTCAGTTCAGCTCCACAAGTTGGTGTTTTAGTTTCTTACCAGCAGTCAGTTGAACTCAGTGTCCAACTCTCCTTCCTTTGAATATTCCAGACCTCCTCATGATGTAGCATCTAGTGGACACTGGACCTTATTTTTTTTTTTTTAGCTCCCTCGTACTGCAATTGTGCTAACAGATGATGCATTACCTTCATATAAAATGTCTCACTCAGTGACCGTGGTCTAGACACACTCAGCTGAGTGAATGCAGCAGGTTCCTGAGCAAAGAATACGCAGGGAGCTTTGAAAGGATTATTAGGAATATTTTCTTCTGAATCTTTTCTAATCCCCCCCTCCCCCCCCCCAGCATAATATATGTGCAGTAAGTGGTCAAATATTCAGAAATTTGTCCAACAAAATCTACTTCATGGAGAAACACATTTGTATAATATTAGTTACTCTTGATCCAAATCCCACTGAAACGGTGGAAAGGCTCCCTTTGAAATCAGTGGGAGTTAGGCCTAGGAATTAGCTCTAGTCTCCAGCATGATGCCATCTACAAAAGATCCAAGAATAAGTATAATTTACTGTTCTTGATTCACCAGGAATAGCTTGCTGAAATCACAATTTACTTCATGGCCCTCTGTAAGTGTGGAGGATTTTCAACTTAAAGTTGTGGGATTCATTGTACCACAAATGCAGCATGATTAATTGCCTTTCAGAGCCCTTTCACCTCAGACAATAACTTAGGAGGTCTCCATGGGGACTCTTTGTCTGTATCCAGTCTTATAAAGGTCTTGAACTCTGAAGGAATATAATGTTGTTAATTTTCTCAGTTGGTTTACGATTCTACTGTTCAGTCCTCAAATTTCATCTTAAGTTAAACAAACCTCAAGCTCACCAGGACAACTACAAAAAGCTAGATGATATGAACAAAAAAAATTTCAACGCTATCACCGATAGCCTTTTATACTCGGTGGTTGCTTCACAGATACCTTAATCTCTTTCACACTTTTGCCACTGGAAATGATCATTGCCGTTGTATCCAGAACCAGAAGATTTGTTTTATTAATCCCAATTTACCCAACAGGTTTACCCACCTCAATGTTAAATTCACACCTGCAAACACTGTTATTGACTTTTTAGCAAAGCATTTAGTATGTAAATATTATTGTCTTTAATACACAACACTTTTTTTTCCTGTCTGTGACAGAGGCTTCAAGCTAAAGCTGTAAATATTTGCCTTTCTCGGGAGTTCTCTTACACACTGGTTCCCTCATTAAGATCTTGCCTTCAAAGCTTTTAAGAACCATGCCAGTGTTGCTGTCTCGGAGGTTAGCTATGCTTTCCCCTGGTAAGTCTGAGCAGCTTTCACATGCGTTTTTAGTCATGGTATCTGTTCCTCTTTCTGGTATCTATCTGAACTGTCATCTGACATTCTGTTGTCTATCAGAACTCGTTTGCAATTTCTGAAACAAAAGTTTGCACGCATGCTCCTGAGGTCAAACTGCATACTAACTCCTCTATTTGTTATTTACAACATACTGTCTCAGATAAACAGAACTGTAACTAACTACAGAACTTATCTCAGGAGTCTCTAAGAACTGATACAAGGTTTAAACTAATTTAGCAAATACTACACTCACCTTTAATAAAGTATGAAATCTGAACACAAGCTTTGCTGCTTTATCGGTCTGTTATTCATCCATCAAATATCCGTCTGGGTAAGACAACATCTAGATGTACACATGTAATCCAGTTTAGCCTTTTGACAAAAAAACTTATGAGAAAGTCATTTTATTAGAGGAGTTCTGATTTGAAGACCCATTTTGAATCAATTCCTTCTTCACTGATGCCACAAAAAAGGCAGCAAGTTTTGTTGGTCCCCAATGCAACACAGAAAATACTGATGTCATTTAACACACAGCCTGGAACACAACTGTGGAAGCTAAGAAAAACTGTCAGTGAGAATGGGAAGAGCTGGGGAATCATGCCCATCCCTGAGACTCAATTCCACTGCAACTGAACACAGGAAAACTGGGCAAATAATTAGGTTGAATAAGGTCTTGGGAAACGAAACATAAAACACAACTCACCAGAGAAGCAGAAAGTGAAACCAGAATGGGTTTTGGCTCATTTCAGGTTTCCGGTTCTGGGCCTGAAGCTGCTTAGGTTCAGTTCCAGTTAAATCAACATCAGTCTAATATAAATTGGGTAACATGGTTTGGTAAATCAGCCCACATTGCAAAACATGAGAGAAATCAGCCCACATTGCAAAACATGAGAGAAATGTAAGGATCACATGATGAAAGCGGACTTACAAAAAGGGGCTTTTGGCCAGGAAGGCAGGTTGGTTCTTTTTCCTGCTTCCTAAACACAGTGTGAGCACCTCTGAGATTTCAGTGCTGCAGCTGCATCTGGTACTCAGAGCAGGACTGGCTAGAAATTCTGGCATTGCACTCCCCAGGAAAGTGTCCAGAAACACTACAACCAGAGCTTGGCAGTTGCAGGATAAATGCTCTTTAGCCTGGTTTCCCAGGCTCTGAACTAGACCAAGCTGAGTTTTATTTACTCCCTGTTTCAGATCTTGTGTACCACTCTTTGGGAGGTGTCTTTGAGCTCAAGGTGCCCAGGCTCAAGGCTAACTTTCATAATGCAGCCATCCAGCCTTGAACCACAGAGCTGAGATGCCTCCTGCTCTCCTTTTTCCCAGGAGGTGCTTCTAAGGTCAGGGTCTCACCACTGGTCTCTGTCCGAGCTACGCTGCAGGCACACCTGTGCCGGCTCTTGTTCCACCCTGATTCTGACCCTGGTCCTGATCTGCTGACTTGATTTTCTGGCTTGACGTAAGATCTAGCTCATCGTTATGGATTGGCCTTGACATCTGGACTGTTGGCTGAGTCTGGCAACCATCAGCAGACCTGCCCTACTTGCTCTGGAACTAGGGACATGCACCCTTTTTGGTAAGGCCACTGTCTGCCTGGCTTGCTGTGATTCTCAGCTCCAGGTTCACCTTCTCCTATGGATCAGCATGCCCTTGTTGCTCCTGAAACTGTAGATGAGACTGACCAAATTAGTTTTCCTCTGGCTGTCAAACTACCCCACTACTCCAAGTTCCAGTCAAAGCAAAAAGATGTCCTGCTTTGAGCAATGCAGCTTGCTTACTGAACAGAAAAAAGAAACCCAAAATAAGCAAATTAATATTGCTCTAAATAACCTAAATCTCTCTGAATCAAAATAAGCAGAAAATGCATAACTTTATTTTTTCCCCTAATCAGGGGAAGCTTGCACTGTGCAGTTGTTACTTAGATTTTACTGTATGTCATGATGTAACACTGCAACCAACAGTGGTTCAAAACCTAGACAGTCTTGAAGCTCTTAGTAATGTGTGATAAGAAGAAAATAAATGTAGAATATATCTGTTCCTGCATACTCCTACATTCTTTTTAAAGTTAAGGGGAAACACTGTTTTTTCTTCTTAATCTAGGAATGTTAAAAGATTTGACAAAAAAATGATACTTGAAAGGTTTTAAATTACTAAACAAAAGGCTGTATTATTTAACACTACTGGGAACAAATGCTTGGTCCCCTCTTCAATAGGGCAGGGCTATCTGGCATCTCTTAGAGAGAATCTGAAGAGAACCCAGAGCTTGGGTAACTGAGAAAAGGGAAACTTACTAGTTAAAAGACCTGGTTTTCTGCAATTTACAGTCCTTAGTAAAGTTCTACATATCATGTAACAAGTTGCCATTCAAACCAGATCTGTGATCCACACAAGCTAGCATTCAGGATCTGGTAACACGGTAACATGTTCTTTGACTTCAGAGATTTCTTACAGAATACTCATATACTAATTAAGAAGGTAAAGTCTCAGAACATGAATTCACAATACTGGAAAATACAATAAATCAAAATCCTCCAATCCTTAAAGAAAATGTAACTAATTTCTGTCACAGAATTTGAAACTAATTTTTACTATCCTACCTCACCAAGTTGTATCCGATGAGATACAAGATTAATAATGTTGTCCACAAGGTGGCACTTACAAACCTTGTGAAATCAGAATGTAAAAGGTCCATGCAAAAAAAGGTTAATTTCTTACACCTAACCACAAAGTTTGTATTGCTCTTCTTTTCAAATTAGCCTCTACTACGTGAGAAACAACTACTGCTGTTTTGTTATCGGTAATATGTTCTTAAAATTTATCAGTCAATCCAAAGATTTCTTTTGGTTTGAGAGGTATTTTAACCTGAAATAAAATGTTATACAAAACTGAAATAAAGGAGAAACTCTCAAACTGATTTTTCTTGCATCATCTGCTCTCCTTGTCTGGAGAGCAGGTGGACTTCATTTATCAATCATAAATAAATATATTAATCCAAATCCTGCTGTCCTTCCTCAAAAGGAATCCTCATTGACTTCAAAGTTAACATCAACTGGAAATCTGCCAACTCACAGGAGTCGGCCTCTTTATGGATTTGACAAGGCAAAATTATGTCAATTCCATGGTCTTCACAATCCAAAATTTACTAACAAATTTAAATGACTTTTGGTTTTAAGTGTATCAAACAGAAGTATATATTCTGGTTTTGTGTAAAATTAAATCACTCCCACTGAGTCTGTGGAAACGAGTAGAGAAAGATCAAATTAGGGAGCACCTGACAAAATTTTATGTACACAAATCTTTGGGACCAGATGGGATGCAACCAAGGGTGCCCACAGAGCTGGATGACATCACAGTGAGGTCATGGTGATTGGTGGCAATGCCCAATGACTGGAATAAGCAAATGCCACATCCATCTTCATTAAGGGCAAGAAGGAGGACCTGAGGCTCAGTTGCAGGTTGGTCACCCTAATCCCAGCCCTCAGAAAGACTGCAGAGCCAATCCTCCTGGAAGTCATTTCCACGCACATGAAGGACAAAAAAAATTACTGGAAACATATATGGATTTACCATACATGGTAACATCATGGATTTACCAAGGTCAAGTCACGCCTGAGCAAGCTACTGTCTTCTGTGATTAAATGACTAGTTCAGTGGATAAGTGGAGAGCAATGGATGTTTTCTACCTTGACTTTAGCGAGGCCTTCAACATAGTCTCCCACAGTATTCTTAAAGCCAAACTGGAGAAATCCAGACTGAGTAAGTCGACAATAAGGTGGATGGGAAACCAGTTGGATTGCCAGACTTAAAGGGTAGTGATCAGTGCTCCAAAATCCAACTGACAGGCAGTTACTAGTGGCATCCCTCTGGGAGGCCTACTGGAGTCAATACTGTTTAACATTTCTTTCAAAACCTGGACCATAAGACAAGAGTGTGCTGTTAGCAAATATACAGATGATACCAAATTGCAGGGAGTAGTCAAGATACTGGAAGCAGGACTGCTACTTAGAGGGACCTCGACAGGCTGGAGAAATGGGCAGACAGGAACCATATGAAGTTCAAATGCAAAGTTCTGCATCTCAGACAGAATAACTCCATGCACCAGTATAGGATGGGTGCTCACTGGCTAGGAAGTAGCTCTGCAGAAAAGGATCCAGGGGTCCTTGTGGACAACAAGTTGAACATGAGCAAGCAGTGTGCCCTTGCAGCAAAGACAGCAACTACATACTGGGCTGTACTAGCAAGGGTGTAGCCAGCAGGTCAAGGAAGGTGATTATACTCTCCATTTGACACTTGAGAAACCACAAATGAAATACTGTGTCCAATTTTGGGCTCCCAGTAGAAGGCATTTATTTTAAGAATGTTTTTGAAGAGAAAGCATTAAAAGCTTCTGAATATGTCAAAGATAAACCCTTCCCCTGTTCTTTTTCCTGTTTTCCTTACCCAAGCCCCTCTTCCACTTTTGCCTCCTCCAAAAGAAGAAAAGTGAAAATACCATGAAATGATACAAAGAAATGCGAAACCACAAAAAAATGAATGATTATCAAAATAAAACAATACCGGTTATCAACTCTTTCCACTGGACATCTTATAAGATGATCTGCATCACTTCCTTTTCATATTTTCTGTTCAAAGTTGCACCAGCAACTAGCAATGGTTCTTTCTTATCTGTTATTAATTCCAGCTATATCTCTATTAAGTTTTACGAGACATAGTCACTGTAGAACAGGCAGTAAACTTGATTAAAACTGGCTAGATGTAGACATCTGCATTTATACCTTCAAGAATTAAGGTTTCATTTATGCATTACTATTAGAAGCCAAGCCATCTTTAAACTAAAACAAACATAAAGCAAGGATCCTTTTATTCTTTCAATACCAGATTTATTTTTCTAAAGAAAGCCTTGAGCATCTTTTTTCAGAGTCAAATTTGTATCATGGACATCCCACAGAAATGAAAAAATTACTCTAAACCAATAAACTCAAAAATTTAAATACTAAGAAAGGCCAAGGATATTTGGCAAGAACAGCCCATTGATCATTTTCTCCAGATGAGTATTTATGTCTGAGAACTCCTACTTCTTTTATAACCAAGCAACACCATAAAAATAAAGTCGGGGTTTTTTTTCCCCTAAGTAATGGCTATGTAAGTAAACAGCTGGGAAAGAAAATTATAAACTTTAAAGTATGTCCCTTTATACCACTAGTGCCACTCTATTCACTCAGAACTCCAATTTCCAGGAGTTTGTATTAATATAAACTCAGCTGCCTTATTTCACTTCAGGTTGTACTCCATAGAAGATCTACACACCTGCCTTCATTTGCATGTGCAACTTAACATTAATGCATTCTGTTTCTAATGGATCAAATTCACAGCAAGTAGTGAATATACCTTTACAAACCCCAAACACATACAAATTCAAAGTAAATCAGAAGAATGAATGAGGAGCAGTAAGGTTAGTTAATGAAAAAGCAAACTCAAACATTAGAATATATATTTGACACAGTTTCAAGCCCTGTTTGAGCAATTTGAATCTTCTAAATTTCTCACTGCGATTAAAAACATTTGATGCACAATGCTGAGGAGACAATATTAAAAGACAATTCTGGCATACAAATGATGATCTTTTTCTCAGATGAGTCACTTTAACCCAGGTAAAAACTGTAGGATAAAATTTAACGTAAACGTTAGTAAAATCAGATCATAACAGAATTCTACACCAGAATGGGTAAAGTACTTACTTACAACAAAATGGTACAGCTCTATCTATGGGGTTCTATGGCAATGCGCATCACATGAGTATGTGACACACTCCAGAAGGTGTTAGGTTATCCACAAAGTCACTTATGATATTGGACTGGCGGGGCTAAATAAGTCATTAAACGCTTGCAGTACTGCTTTAGTTTGGTGTTTACATTCTAGGCTCCCCCTTTAGAACTTGTACAAGGAAGCTTGGATAAAGAGGGCATCACAAGAGATACTAACTAAGAAAGTCCCAACTTTATTAATTTCACTCAACTGGAATTCACAGAAGTGCCGCTCATTTAATCCTTTCCCTCTAGGCAGGAGGTACATTAGATTAGTAACAAGAAAGCATATATTGCTTTGGCATCTGAAAGCTTTGGCTCCTCATCTTTCAGAAATACAGTTTGCGTTAGTGGACTTCATTCCTTTCCCAGACAGCCAGTTTCTGACACTTCCACCCCAACTCTTGTTTCTTGTCTTTGATACATCTCTCTCCTCTCCGCTAGGGAGGACCCTAGTTTTTCTGCGTTTTTTTCCCCCAAGCCTAAGCCAGGCTGCCTAGAGATCGGCTGGATGGCTCTCCCCTCAACATGTGAAGAAGCTGAGGATAACAATACTGGTTTCCTCTGGCCACTGTTAAAACCTTTGACCTTCATGTATGAACTTACAGATTTAACTCCTACAGTGAGATGAAGATTATTCCTTTCATTGCTATCTGTCTGTGACAGGTGTTAAATGAGACACCAATGAAGATTTTATGACTGCTAGACAATAATAGCTGGCACATGCCAATACATCTCCTCTCCTGGTGGGATTCCCAACAAATGTACACCTCATTCACCGTAGCTCTTTGTAAATGAGAAGAATGATACAGATTTCCAGGAACTGCTTTCAGCTTTGCTGATCCCTGAGGAAGCCGAAATGTACGTGCTGCATAGCATTCTAATAGAACAGCAAGCAAATTACACCACACAGCCAGATTTTTAAGGATTTTACTGTATGAAGTACTTAACATGTACAAACAAGAGTGCAAGGTTCAGTGGTGCATGTCCTTCAGCGGAAACAAAATAAACAGGGTGTTCAACAGTGAGGAACCTTGCCTATACTTGTAGAGCAAGAGATACCTTCAGAAAAGTTCCAAAGGCAGAGCACAACAAAGACAGTATAGCCTGCTTGTCTTACTTTAATGTCTCGCATGTCTTCAAGGTTGCAGCCTAACCCTCATTTGCTTTACAAATCAATGGAGCAATGTTGAGAATTTACATTCAACCACAGGATAACAAACAACATTCTAATGG
This sequence comes from Aptenodytes patagonicus, assembly GCF_965638725.1. Classification (NCBI taxonomy): domain Eukaryota; kingdom Metazoa; phylum Chordata; class Aves; order Sphenisciformes; family Spheniscidae; genus Aptenodytes; species Aptenodytes patagonicus. The sequence continues at coordinate 17,213,291 of NC_134958.1, forward strand.
CTCTCGCTTGATTTGTGGTTAGCTGTAACCATAATTTTTACCCAAACATTTGATCCTACTTTGGCTTTCAAATATTTCCTGCTGTCCACAGACCTAATGCTCACAAATCTTTGATGCTGTTTACAGCCCTTCACAAATAGATTGTGGTCACATCCAGATGCCGCCCACTTAATTAACCACAGATTTTCTACCTGCACAATAGATGTTTTCATTACCTATCTGTGCTTTATGTTGAACTTCATTTTGTCAGATACATTTCAGACAGCAAGAAGAAACAAACTATTCATTTTTGACAACCTTAAGAATCCCAATGACATTTATAGTATCTAGATATGCACCAGTTTAATGAAAAAAAAGCTACTCACATAAAGACATATAAAGACTCTTTCACTAAGACATTCAATGGTTTCTTGCTGGCTAGAGAATTACTTGAGAGAAAAAAGGTTTTATTCTTGTTACAATGGAAAAAGTAAAGTCATCCAGGAAAAGTAACCATGTGAAAAGATGGTCTTAAAGATATCAACTAGTAACAGCTAATAAAAAAGGATTAAAAATACAAAGCATGCATCTCACACTGATACCTCTGACAGTTAGCAAAACAATTTCTCTCACATTGTTTTTGTTCTAAGGAAAGATACTATAAATGGGACTTGTAGCTCTCCCATGCACAGAACCAATTTAAGGTGTATGAAATCAAGCTAACCACCAGCAATACTGCAGCAATAAAGAGCTGAAATTGAAACAGACCATTGCTGGCTATCACCTTATCAAAGTAAAGATAGCTGTTCAACTCTACAAATAGCTTATTAAAGAAGTTGGTTACTCAAGTGTTTTGGAGTGGTCACGTTAGTAGCATTTAAGAGTGAAGGAGATTAAGATGCCTCATCATAATATATACATTCTACTGGAAACTGGAAAACATATATTGAAGGTGCGTGCAAGGCTTGTAGGCCTTTTTCTTCATTTGATCGTATACCATTCAGTCAGCAGCACTCATTTCTGCCTGGGTTAGAAGACATCTATCTTAACCATTCAGGAGCCTCTAGGCACTGAATCCAACCACAAGCACATGACCATAATACAGAAGGAGACTAGTTTTACCATGCCTGGACACTAGGGTCAGTCTGTTCACATACATATCTGCTGCTAGAGCATTCAGAAGCACATCTAGGGTCCTGGGGCTTCAGTTTTGTGTCTTCACACTTTCAAGTGGATCAAATTGCTCACATTCATTACAGATGGGAATACTGTGATAGAAAAAACAACCAAAAAGTACCTGAAATTGAAAGTTTGACTATTTTTTTCATGTGAACATTACATCTGCAACTGGAAGCTCCATATCCAAAGAAGTTCTAATGCTCAAGAGGTACAATAGGTTCAAATGGTATGTGCATCTCCACAATGCACTAACTGCTTTTTCACTTCAGAAAACTTAAAACCACAAGGATAGTAAAGTTGCTTTAGTCTGAAACCAGACTAAATCTAATCTGAAATAAATATTCCAAGCCAGATATAATGAAGCACTCATGTCTACTTGAGCATATTGATCTGCTGCAAATATGCCGAATTACTTGATATCACAGATTCAACAAGAGTAAGGCAACTTTATGCTTCTATTGATACAACTCAACTGGAAAAGCAAAAACCGTTTCAATATCTAAGGTCAGATACCAACTCCAAACATTACAGTTCTTGAAGAAGGGTATCTTGTTTCCTAGAATCTGTACACAGAGATGAAGCCTATGTTTATGATGTGGATCATAAAGCTAAGGCCTTCAAAAGACAGGGCTTGGACATACAGATGTACTGAATCCAGTAACAGTGCAGTTTGAAAATTCATGAAACAGTTCTTAAAATCTAGCCTAATTTGACCTTGTTGGCAATAACAAGAAACAGTTAAATAAAATAATACAATTGATGTCATTGATGTTAACTCTATGCCTTCTTAAAACACCTCTTATCTAAGCGGCTAAAGCTAATGCATAAGTCAGCACCTCCCTGATCATTATCTCAATATTATTGTTGGCAAGTAGTACTATGCCCATTTCAGGATTAAATGAAAGGTCTCCACAATTCTCTTCAAAAGCTTGATACTTCAGAAAACAAGTGTAAAACACAATGTAACCCATCCAAAGATATGGCTGTTTCCCCAATATAACATACCTACTCCTTGTTGGCCTTGAAAGATTGCATTTTAAGTTTTCTGCTGAACTCTTACAATACCTACCATTATTATGTTCTGGTTCATGAATGTCATAAAGAGTGTAAACAAACAGTAATAATATTTGAAGACAACATCAGGAAGAGAGCTGAAGAACACAAATAGTCTCAGTTATGACTTAAGTTTAGAATAGCCTCCTGTGCACTTACAGGCAAACGTTTGCCTCTACCCACACAGCAGTGAGAGTCCCTGCTTCCGCAGCCAAGTATTTAATTGTTTAAAGAAAGGTTCTATGGCATGATGACCTCTATGATGCTGTTTTTATCCTGCCATGTAGGAACAGGAGATGGAAAAATGGACTGGTAGATTTTCCATTTGAATGACAGAAAAATTCAATCTGTTCCTTCTGAAAAATCAGAAATGGTAGAGCACCCACTCCACAACGCAGCAGACCTCTCCAATGTCACAGCCAGGAGTGGAATCCTCCATTCAATACAGCTGTATTTTCTCCATCCTTGGTGCTGAACAGCTATATAGTATCATCCCAATTAACATCCATTTAAACAACATGGGTGATTTTGCACAAATACAAATGCTTTTTCTTTTTGAAGAAACTATATACTACATGGAGCTCTAACTGAGATACTTGAAATCTTTCAAACTTACAGGCTCAAGTTTTCTAGTTTTTAATAAATAGACAAACAAAACAGATTTTATCCTTGCAAAGCTCTATTTGAGCTTGCAGTCCTGAAATACTAAAATTCTGTCTGTCCTATAGAAAATAATAGCCCTTAAAACATAAAAGGAGGGGGGGGGTGGGGGCAGTTTATTGCAAATCTCCTGCAAGACAAGTGGAATCTAAACACTCTGGAGCTTTACATATTCCTGTTGACCAGAATTTAGGAAGGGAGGCAGCACACCCTAGCTCTGTTACATGAGTTAAGTACGAAGCCCATTTAATATTCAGCCATCTGGATTTTTGGCTGTACATCAATGCTGTAGGGGAAGGAGGTGTGTGAATCCAAAAGGGAGGAGACCGCAAGAGCAGAGGATGTGATGGCATAAAATAGCTCCTTCCAAGTGTATGTCTGTATCACAAGTAGCAGAGATAGGAACACCCACTTCCTATGAATGCAAGCAATACCTGAGAAAATTTCTTTGTGGAAGACTCCACACAGCTGCTGATCACTTCTCTTTAGGATCTCATGTGGCCCTGAGCATTTGTCAGACTTTTTCGATTTATCTTGAAAGAGATGATCCTTTGCTCTTCAGCCAGCAAGGACTGGATTTAACTAGTGCTTGTTTCTTAACACGGTGTTACTGTAAGGTTTGTGCCAAAGTACTATGCTGAGATTCAACGAAGCAAACTTCAGAAATATTCCATCTGATAAAAAGAAAAAATAAGATTTACTACCATGTGAAACATAGTCCTTCCAGGAACTGTTTCTTCTTTATCTGTATAAGCTCTTCCCTGATCATCTTGCAACCAAGACGCTACAGGTCTGCAATAGATTCCCTTCGCTCACATTCTTCACTCATGTTGTTCTACTGTTTCTGGGTTTTAAGAGAGTTTAGCCCAAATAACGTCTTGTCTATACAGTATACTATAACATTGTTTTAAATACAACTGGTTTGTACTGCAGTGGGAAGTTTCCTCTACTACATGATCTTCACCTGCCTGTGAGAAATTATTTGCAGATATGAATTTCCTTTTTACAACGTGATTTTGTGCTAACAGACATGGGAGGAAAAGAGTAGCAGCACACCATCCCTACGTGTAGAGCTCATGTTTGAAGATGGACAGAATACATTTCTGGAAAAACACGTAACTAAAACTATCCATCTTTCTATACCAATGAATATTATTTACATAAAAATAATAGTAATATAGAATACTGTAATTTTAGACAAAAAACAGCCCTCTTTTTCACTTGTTTTAATAGACTGCTTATATGGGACTAATCAGTTGACATCATTACGTATTTTTCATGCTCAAACACTATCAAATAATGAAATTAATGTTTTGAGTGACATTTCTGTAGCCAGAAACCATTTTCTTGCTAATGTGAAGATATTCAGGTTAGCAAAAAGGCCCGAGTATGAAGAGCTTCAGAAGAATCTCAAGGCAGTGAACAATCAGGCCCTTTGAATGATTAGATTCAATGACCAAAACTCTTCAGCTGTAGTACAAGAACACAGAAACAGAAGAAAGTCATGCCAAGTCAGACCAAAAGTCCATTATTCAAAGGCATCAACAATGGATCCATAAGAGAGATCCTAAAACCAGGAAAAAAATATGGTATTTTGACAGTATATTTTTCCAGGCTGCATTTTTTATTTGAGGCACAAAGACTTCCTAAGTCAGATATAATGTCTTTCGTATCATTTAGTAGTCCTTTACTGAATATGCTTAGCTTCCTTCCTACATTTTAGCAGCCCTAATTCCTATAAGAGTTCCACTGTTTAACTACATGCCATATAATTTTATTTTGAGACTAACACTAGGTAATTTCTGCCAATGTCTTGTATTTCTTGTATTGAGAAAGACAACGACAATAATTTCCTCTTCACATTCTCCATGAACTCTGAAGTTTTACGGACTTCACTCAATCATTCTCACCCGAGTTATCTTTTTTCCAGACTGAAATGTTCAGCCTATTGAATCGCTGCTCATGCTATTCCATTCCCTTGTCATGTCTCTTGGCTCAACTGCATCTACTATCGTTCTAAACTGTCCTATTTGAGGTGGGGAGGCCCACACATTTGAGATGCACATGCGCCACGTGTATGTTTGTCTGTCTATACATACTTATACACAGAACTACACACAGAACAACCTATTCTGTTTTCCATTGCTTTCCTAATTCCTAACTTCTGATTTACTTTTTTACTATTTTACAGAGAGCTGACATTTTCATAAAAACATCTGTGTAAGTCTGAATGTTTTTTCTGAATGGCAAACTAGTTTACTATCATTTTTTTTTTAATTGGGGCTATCTTTCCTTCTGTGGATGACTTGCCTTTAACTGTGCTGAACAGTATAATCCTAAACCAAGACACAGTGACAAAAATTAGTTTTTTTTTTTTCCATTAAGAAACCTTAGAACCATATGTTCTAATGCTTGGGGTTTATATCTTAACCAGTTACTTATCTATGGTATGATCTTTCTTCTTATCCCATCACAAATTAATTTCTTTAAAGGCCTTTATTGAGGGAACTTGCACAAAAGCTGTGGAAATCCAAATAAGATCTTCCTTGTCCCATTATGTTGATATACCCCTTCAAAGAGCTTAAAGAGATTGGGTGAGCTTGATTCCCCTTTAAAAGGTAAAGCAAGCAGCTACATTCATTACACATGAAGTGAGATTCTCGAGCACAAGGTCATATGAAGTACAAATTACAACATAGTATTTGTTTATACATGAGAGGATTACTAACACTTGAAAACGGTTTCTAAGCATTACAGAGATTTGGGAAAATTCACATTTAGGTTTGAATTCAAAGGGGTTTTTTTTCCTAGTCTGTTATGTTCGTTTCAACAGACTAATTCTCTTCCTCTTCCAATCTCATTCTTTGAACATACCTTACTTTAGTGCTTATGCAGAAGGCTGTTACGTCTAATAGTTTTTTAAAATCTCATTGTTTTTAAGACATGCTTTTAGGAATGTACATTTTTCAAAGTTCAATCCTGTTTTAAATATCATTATAAGCTCTGTCCAGACAGAGCCACAACCACATTCACAGTGTTTTCTCAGGGTGGAACTCATTAAAGGTTTGGTTAATTTTGGCATGCTAAGCAAAAGTCTGGTATACCTGCAAATGAATGCAACTGCACCACTTACACAACTGATCCAATTATTTACAAGGTCAGCCCACTGCTGTCCCCCATAGTGTTCTTACTATATTGTTTGCTCTAAAATGTTTTCAGAAGGTAATTCCCTCTGCTACTACCTTTCTTCAAATCATTTATGAGTGCTTGATCTCAAACACTGTTTCCCTGTTTCAGTGGAACTACTTTTCAACATCTTTTTTCTTCTTTCTTGGGTGTCTTGACAGGTCAAAATAGATATGAAAACTGCAGGCAGTTTTACAAGGTGAAATCTCTCCCCAGAGCTTCATCCATTTGGAATGCCCTGTAAAAGTCACAGCCACAGCATTTGGATTCTTTTCTGATTTTCAAGGTAGCTGATTTATCTCTTTTTCCAGAGCACTTTGGTTCAAAGAGTTGCATTTAGATTCATGCAATTCTTTGAATAATTTTTGTGCTGTAGGAAAGATAAACAATAACCAATTTTTGAGCTATAGAATTCCATTCAACTTCCATATTCCAGTTGTAAATGCTGAAGAATGCACAGACTGCAGCACACAGTAACAGGCTACGCCTGAATGAGAAAGAACATTTGAAATTATAACGGACAATTTAAGATCACAAATGTGACCTCAAATTTTATTTCCTTCTGTTTTCCTTTGGTTGTTAGTGAAAAGGTGAGAATCAAGCTAGGTAAATCAAGAACATCTAAGAACTACTGAGAATCTCTTTAGTGTGGACTCAACACCTGTTCAAATACTTAAATCTGAGTTTAAGCTTTGTAATGTCAAACATCATCTGAATTTCAAACTCAAAGAAACCTTATTGTAAAACAAGAAAACAGTAAAAAGGAATGTAATACTATGTCTCCTAGATTACTGGGAAATGGATACATCTGCAACAAAGGTCAGACTTCAGGAATTTGACTTTTGTTTCTTATTGCCCATGGTCACCACATAGTCACCATGTATTTACTACATCCTTTGTATCCCCATCACTACTGCTAGGATATAAACAAGTTTAATTTGTGAACAGTTCCTGTAAACACATTACATGAGCTGAGGTTCACACTTTGAGTACCTACAACTGCACCATGGCCACTGGCCTACTCCTGGAGCCACATCCAGATTGCACAAGGCATTCAGACAAGGAAGTCATCAATTTATTCAGTCACTGCAGTTTTGTCTGCACATATTTCTATTAGAGAATATATGAGAAAGAAACATTGAAGTTAGAGCCAGGTTATCTTCCTAGAGAGGTACATCTGTCACACAAGAGTGGACAGAGAGGACTGTCTGTGTTTTTAACATGATGAAATGTACTCTGAGTCACATCTAGCATCTGTCAGCTCTCAGTCTTTACATTTCCCCAGCTCCAAAAATGATTGCTGATGATTCTGTGTCTTTTAGGCATTTCTGTTTCCTGGACTGATACACTGGAGAGAGAAAAGGAACAAGCTTTGGGTAGTCATCCAAACATGGATCAGGCATTTGGGTTTTTTCAGCAAAGATGAATTAGAGGACGGAATATAAAAAAAAGTCATCCTAAATAAAAGCTGAAGAAAATTAATGGAAAACACTGGTCCTTGGTCAGGCTCCACACTACATTTTGAGTTGCATCTGTGCAAGTTTTATGGTTGTAGTGGATATTGCAGAGATGTGACCTTAGAATCATAGAATCATAGAATCATTGAGGTTGGAAAAGACCTCTAAGATCATCGAGTCCAACCGTCAACCCAACACCACCAGGCCCACTAAACCATGTCCCTAAGCGCCTCATCTACACGTCTTTTAAAAACCTCCAGGGATGGGGACTCCACCACTTCCCTGGGCAGCCTGTTCCAATGTTTCACCACTCTTTCAGTAAAGAAATTTTTCCTTACATCCAATCTAAACCTCCCCTGCTGCAACTTGAGGCCATTTCCTCTCGTCCTATCGCTTGTTACTTCGGAGAAAAGACCAACACCCACCTCGCTACAACCTCCTTTCAGGTAGTTGTAGAGAGCGATGAGGTCTCCCCTCAGCCTCCTTTTCTCCAGGCTGAACAGTCCCAGTTCCCTCAGCCGCTCCTCATAAGACTTGTTCTCCAGACCCCTCACCAGCCTCGTTGCCCTTCTCTGGACACGCTCCAGCACCTCAACGTCCTTCTTGTAGTGAGGGGCCCAAAACTGAACACAGTATTCGAGGTGCGGCCTCACCAGGGCCGAGTACAGGGGCACGATCACTTCCCTCCTCCTGCTGGCCACACTATTTCTGATACAGGCCAGGATGCCATTGGCCTTCTTGGCCGCCTGGGCACACTGCCGGCTCATGTTCAGCCGGCTGTCGACCAACACCCCCAGGTCCTTTTCCGCCAGGCAGCTTTCCAGCCACTCTTCCCCAAGCCTGTAGCGCTGCATGGGGTTGTTGTGGCCCAAGTGCAGGACCCGGCACTTGTCCTTGTTGAACCTCATACAGTTGGCCTGGGCCCATCGATCCAGCCTGTCCAGGTCCCTCTGCAGAGCCTTCCTACCCTCGAGCAGATCAACACTCCCGCCCAACTTGGTGTCGTCTGCAAACTTACTGAGGGTGCACTCAATCCCCTCATCCAGATCATCAATAAAGATATTAAACAAGACCGGCCCCAGTACTGAGCCCTGGGGAACACCGCTCGTGACCGGCCGCCAACTGGATGTAACTCCATTCACCACAACTCTCTGGGCCCGGCCATCCAGCCAGTTTTTGACCCAGCGCAGAGTCCACCTGTCTAAGCCGTGAGCCGCCAGCTTCTCGAGGAGAATGCTGTGGGAGACAGTGTCAAAGGCCTTGCTGAAGTCCAGGTAGACCACATCCACAGCCTTTCCCTCATCCACTAGGCGGGTCACCTGGTCATAGAAGGAGATCAGGTTGGTCAAGCAGGACCTGCCTCTCATGAACCCGTGCTGGCTAGGCCGGATCCCCTGGTTGTCCCGCTCATGCCTTGTGAGCGCCCTCAAGATGAGCCGCTCCATAATCTTCCCCGGCACCGAGGTCAGGCTGACAGGCCTGTAGTTCCCCGGATCCTCCTTCCGGCCCTTCTTGTGGATGGGCGTCACATTGCCAAGCCTCCAGTCATCCGGGACCTCCCCCGTTAACCAGGACTGCTGATAAATGATGGAGAGCGGCTTGGCGAGCACCTCCGCCAGCTCCCTCAGCACTCTCGGGTGGATCCCATCCGGCCCCATAGACTTGTGAGTGTCCAGGTGGCATAGCAGGTCATTGACTGCTTCCTCCTGGATTACGGGGGGTTCATCCTGCTCGCCGTCCCCGTCTTCCAGCTCGGGGGGCCGAGTACCCTGAGGATAACTGGTCTGCCTGTTAAAGACTGAGGCAAAGAAGGCATTGAGTACCTCAGCCTTTTCCTCATCCTCGGTGACAATGTTCCCCCTTGCATCCAATAAAGGATGGAGATTCTCCTTGGCTCTCTTCTTGTCATTAATATATTTGTAAAAACTTTTTTTGTTGTCTTTAACGACAGCAGCCAGATTGCGTTCTAGCTGGGCTTTTGCCTTTCTCATTTCTTCTCTGCACGACCTAACAAGATCCCTGTACTCTTCTTGAGTCGCCTGCCCCTTCTTCCACAAGCGGTAAACTCTCCTTTTTTTCCTGAGTCCCAGCAAGAGCTCCCCGTTCAGCCAGGCCGGTCGTCTTCCCCGCCCGTTCTTCTTACGGCGTACAGGGACAGCCTGCTCCTGTGCCTTTAAGACTTCCTTCTTGAAGATCGTCCAGCCTTCCTGGACCCCTTTGCCCTTCAGGACCGTCTCCCAAGGGACTCTCTCAACCAGCGTCCTGAAAACCATTAATGAAGGTTGGCTAAGTTCTCTGAATGATCTGAAGGACCGTGCAGAAGAGAGACTGTTGTCTGCATAGATTCTACCCATATAAAAGAGTGCTTTTCTCCTTTTCTAATAAAAGAAAGGAGAAATGTTAGGAAAGACTTTCTAATCAAAACACAACTGAAGATTGTTCTACAGTGAAACTAGTCACTGTACAGGTTTCTTTTATTGCCAAAGGTCATATGTGTAAATAAATTCTACTCTAACCACAATATGGTATTAACAGTGCTGTGCTGCTAGGTTGCCATCAGCTTCGTATTATTTAAGTGTCAATGGCATGAATATTGCCACACATTCACTCTATCAAGTGCACTTAAGTACTGGAAAAGTGCAAAGAGAGTAACAAGAATTTACATACATGTATATGTAGTATAAAGAAATACAGCTGCATATTCTAGTCTAAAATGTTAAGGACACGTTCACATTCTTTCCATTATCAATTATTTTAGAAAATGCAACGTGTGTGTTTGTAAATATCCATGTCCAAGGCAAATGATCCTATCAAGATTAGTTTTAAATTCCATTTCCTAGACTAATCAAAGTTAGCTCGTTGTTGGAAAAGCTTCATTAGATGTACTCATTCTTTTTTTGTTTAATTTACAAACACTACATGTGAGGCAGTGCATGTAATCCTAAACACCTTCTATTAATATTAAAGATTTCTACAGCTGTGACTCTTAGGACCACACTAAAAATTCTCATCCCAGATTTCAACAACTCAGTCTACAGATGTGTGTGTCCAATTTCACACATGGAACTGGTTATGCCCCCTAAAGCTGACACCACCCATTCCAACACGCCAAAACCACGTATCAGCAACCACACCCCAACTATTTGAACACTCAGACTTGCAGTTTGTACATGGACTGTGAGAAAAACATGGGTTCAGACTGAATGGATGACATATAAAAAAAATTATTATCCAATTTTTCATCCTGATCCTGTAATTAGATTTGTGCACAGTTCTCACTAAGTGGATCAGTTTCCAGGATCAAGGCAGTAGGGAGACCAGCTTGCATATGCTTCATCTATCATTAACTCAGTGAGTTTATTTAACAACTCCAACAGATGCTCTGTATGCCTTTTCAAGTTTTTTAACACCTTGGAAAATTTCAACCCAGATTTCCAAAAAAAGTAAAAATTGTGCAAAGGAAAGTTAGTCCGCAAAGACTTCTGGTTTTGATGTTATTAACTTGTTCCTTCAAGAAATCTGAACTGTTTATATTGAAAATTACATTAAAATTGAGAAGCAAGACAAACTCTCCTGAAGTGTCTATTATCTCATAGTAAAACTGTAATTTCTCATCCACTTGCTCTTTTTAAGGGTCAAACAATATATGAAGTGTCTCCGCACTCTTCTTCTGGATTTTTCCTTTACACAGTGCATCAATAGCTAGCACAACTGAAACAGTCTAGGGCAGCAACATTAAATTACTAGTAATGATCAAAACAAGGCATTTGTTTTAAATTCCTTTTAAAACAATGCCTTCACACGGCATTAATCAGTGAATGCTTAGCTATTCAGATGAGATGTGTAGGTATTAATAAAAGAAAAGTCAAGATAAAAAACCCAACAACATTGTTGAGGTTCAGATGAGAGATGGGCCTGCATTTTACTGTGGAAGCTCATAGCTAGTTTTTATTTTATTTAAGTATTTTTTGCAGTCTGTGTTATAACAGTGTTGATTCCTCAGGATGGAATACAGTCCACTCCAGTGATAAGCAGAGATAAATGAATGCCAAAAGTCTCTCAGAGCAGTAGAATTTGGATTAAAAATAAAATGCCTGGAGGCAAAGCAAAGCATAGTCATTGTCGACCTGTTTCAATCTTTTTCTCTTTTACTGAAGAACAAAATAAAAGTTAAACTAACAATCTGTTAAAACAGCAAAATTCCAGTTTTAACAGGTAACAATTTGGTTACCTCATCCAAGTTCTCAGTGGATTGTAGAAACCTAAAATCCCTGAGGCAGATACTACACTGCACACAGTTTATAGACAGGTAAACTGAGGACAAAGGAATTAAAGAACTAGTTTCAGCCATTACTAGCATTACAAGTCTTGTGACCTGGTCTAACATACAGAGAATCCAACCCATACAAGCTCTTTTTTATGCAAAAGAAATACATGCAAACTTCTGCAGAATCCAATTCATAGTTAAGTACTATTGTATGCCAACACTGCTCCCCAGATTACACAAACCTCAGCTTTCTAAGCCACTCAGACTTTTCAACTGTAACAGGAGCTTTACAAGTTTTACCTGCTTGGTACGTGTAAATAACTGTCCCTATGGGTATACTGTATTTAACAAATACTTGCATGTTTTGCAATTTCAAAGTTAAAAGAAAAGTATTTTATTTTTTTCTGAAAAATAACAGACCATATATAAAAGTTGCCTAGTGTAATACTCCTGTAAACTTCTGTCTCTTCCATACTGCTTAATAATACAGAAGTCAAGAATAGAGACTGTGTGAGCTACCCTTGAGATGGGGGAAGTCAGAGTCACTGTCTTTCTAATAATTCCCAATGTGAAAAGGACTCTGGCCATTGCCAGTAGACTAGTCCCAACTGGCTTTATACTAGGGTTATGTTTATTCAAGTGTTCTCCTTTATGAAGGAAAAACTTGGCTTTATTTCAAGGTAAAGAAAAAACCTCGAAGCAGCAAAATATTTTAAGGACAGATGTCTGATCTTGAAACAGCAGCTAACATAGCCAGAATATATCTGTGCAATAAACACTTACTCATCAGCCCTCCCTTTCAACTGCATGTATTTCTTTTTATCCACTATGTTGCTCACACGAAAGCAGCACAGAAAACAGTGTTCTCTATTATCTCCCGGGACAGCTTTAATCAATTCCTTTTATTCTAATAAAATTTGAAATTCTATAACAAGTGCTGTTTTTTTTTTTCCTCTGGAGGCTTAATTATGCCTATTACACCTCGAACTGTGCTACTGAGAACTATGAGGTGCATGGCCCAAACAGCTGCAACACCCAGGAACTCAATGCATCCTATGAACCCAACTACGCTTTGACCTTTCGTCATCCTGCTATGCTCACTGCAGCTCAGCTTGTCTTTACTTCCTCTCCACCTTGGTGTACCTGCTTTTGAGACTACTTGCACTGATGCAATTTCATCCCCAGCAATGTTTCAAGTTACAATTTAGCTTAAAAAAAAAAAAAAAAAAGAAATACAGGCAGAGCTGGTAACTATAGTAATGGCTAATATTTTCAAATGCTTTCCAAGAATATCCCTGTTGCTTTTAGGTGGTTATAGCTCTGCCAAAACTTAACAACCCACACTGAAAATTTCCTTGCCAGGTACTTGAAACAAGCTGAACATTTCTTTTCAAAGAAAATAAACACTAAAAATAATTTCATTTTTTCCAAAAACTAGGATTACACAAAATTTTGTGTGTTGTAAATATTTTAAAAAAGAACTTAACTGGTTTACTCAGCAATTCTTGTACTTTTCCTGTTTAATATCAGGGGCTCAAAATTGGCAAGGAGGCTGAGAGAGTATCAAGGATGTGCTCTTTTCTCTGCTTGTGAAACGATGTCCATGTATAGTCAAGATTTAAACTCCTGAGTATCACCATAGCATCTAGTCAACACAGACTTGTTAAGAATTGGGCAGCACAACACTAAAAAAATACCCCAGCCATACTGTGCATGCTCCAGAGTTTCAAGTAAGTTCAAGACTTTGCCTGCAATTGCTACTGTCATGAAGGAAACCACATGAAAACAGCCTGCTGTCACTGAAGCAGTAAAAGCAGCAGAAACCGTGTATTTTACTGTATGTGATTGAGGAAGAGACAGACAGTGGGTGATAAGGACAAAAAGAGAAGCTGGAGCACAACTTACAGGAAGCATATTCTCCCAGCACAGGAACAAAAGAAGAGAGGGTGAGTAGTACAGCCAGAACCTGCAGAAACTGTAGCAAAGGATCCTGAGTCTTAACACTTCAGCTGTTCAGCAAACAGCTGATATCCAATGGCTTTTTATCTAATGACTTTGAAACACTTGCTGTGCTATGAAAGTCAAGGTGATTCCATGATGAAATCTCTGGGGGGAGCAGGGGTTTGTAGCTTGCTTTCTTTAAAAAACAAGCAAGCTCATATGACTGTTCCAAACACAGGAAAATGACAATATTAAAGTAGATCTTTCAATATGCTCTCAAACTCTTTTTATTCCGCCCTCCCTCCCGCCCCCAACTCCGTATTAATTCCCAAGGTCAGACTTCAAGAGCTAGAGGTGCTCCAAAACACAGAGGTGCAGAGACATACCCCGACACTGCACCCATACTAAGTAGGTGGGGTGGCACCACCAGCAGGTAAGAAACATTCTTTCTTAGTAAGAAAATGCTGCAGATTTTATTGAAAGGTTTGGCTTGCCACTTATGTAGTTAGGCATTCAATAAATGCTCTTTTGCCCCAAGGCATGTTGAAAGGGAATGGATAGTACCAAGTCTAGGCTTCAGAGTCTGAGTTTTCAAATGTAGGCAAGCAGTACTCTCACCTTCCTACTTATTTCTCATTCTTGGCTGCTCCAAGCTCACACTCATTTACAACAGGTTTTCACGGTTGCCCCTGGACTGCTCTAAAGGCCGCATGGCCATGTTCATGTTCCACAACAGCACTAGGCCTACGTCTGTTGGGGAAGGAAGTTTACAGACACCTACTAAGGCCTAACCTCAGCCCTCCTCTGAAGAAACACTCCAGCTCTTTAAATACCAGAAAGTCATCAACAGCCCATAGTAGGAAGTGGGATCTATTTTACCATTTTTCACCTTTAGTCTGCCCACATATATCCAACATCTCTGTCCTCACTGTGGTTTAATTAAGTCACAACCTGCATTACCAACCTGCCAAGCCATCCTAATACTCAGGAGCAAGGGACTGAATCCAGCATTCTCCCTGCCCTGAGCTGGAAGCAGTACCCCCCAGACAAGAAAGTAAATTGTAACAGTACCCCTATCTGCTTTGATGGCACCCCAAAAGCCAAGGGATTATCTAGCACTGATGTGCTGCAGCAACTAGAACTGAGCTGTTCTTTCAAGAAATTCATATTCAACAATGGGAGGTATTTTCCTAGCTTGACTTCTACACTAAAAACTAGAATCTATTATATTTATCATGCTAACAGCAAAGCACATGCATCTTTTTCCCAGCACTTCCATTCTTAGAATGTACAATCCATCTGTTAGTAAATTAGTTTGGCCTCAGGGATTATGTAATATTCTCACTCACTCACTGTATGGCACCAATTACACACAATCTCAGCTTCAGTTGTGTTTTAGACATTTCAAAATCTCTCACTCCAAACTACCAGTGAACTCACTGATGTAATTTAATTACTACACACTGTTTGTGCCAAGACATGACAGTTAGGATTAACCACATAGTCTGCCCATTCTTGATCCCCAGCAAAATCACAAAAACATCTCTTCTAGGGCTCTTACTCTTAGGCTTATTCTCTCTACTCCAGGTGCCTAATAAAATACATTATAGGAAGCCAAAGTAACACTACATTTCTATTCAAGGCAGATCCACATTTAGGCTCTTGCTGGAAATAAATACAAATTTTCCTCTGGCCCTAAACTGAGGATTTTCTTCCATTTAATTCTGCCTTTTTAAAATTTATTACTCTGCCAAAGACTGCTTTTCAAATAGAAAACTGTTGACTTCTTTCACTAAGCTCTATTGTATCTACATGTATTTGCTTGAAGGCAAAAACATTACTTTGCTAGCTGCTGTGAAGAATTTGAGTCCCGTTCCTTTTTCCAATCCTGCATGCTTTTCTCCAATCTTTTCTCTCTACTTCATCACTCAAATATCTGTTTATTCATGGCGGGGGGGCGGGGGGGAGGGACGGGGAGAAATGATAAAACACATGTTGTACTTAACCTTCTAAATACGTTATCTGGGTACTGAACTCAACAGTAATTCTGCTACTTCATTTATTGAAAAAAAGATTTCTCAGTCACGCAAACTCCATGGAAAAAATGTATCACTTTTCCATAATATTATTCAGCAACAGCTAATGAGATGCGTGTACCACCTAGCTAAATTGCGCAGTGCCTTTGGACTGTGATTTACTGAACTGGTCCTACGCAACCAGCAGGCACTCTGACTAATATTTAGGTTGGTATAGCAATTCCAACTGTCCAATGTAAATACAAGTGCCCATCACAATATGAACAGTGCAAATTCTCTGACAATCAGCCAGACATCCCAGACAACTGTTCTCCTGTGCAAGACTGTTCTGTTTGCTCTGTCTTCTAGAAGGCCACAGCTCAAAAACTCTGGAATCATTTTTATGCCAGTCATCAAAATAGAATTAAAATCCATTTTGAGCTTAACTACTCATTTAAGTTTTTATGGCACATACCATTGATGAGAGAATTTAGTTTCTGTATCCTGATCAGATTGTAACTTGCCTACAACTTCTACTGAATTTGAAATAGTATTCAATTCCTTATAAATGCTATTTAATTATGGTTTTCCTAAACATCTACTCTAATGCCCACCACAATATAATCACTGGCCAACTGTAGAGACACAAGATTATCAGGTACGAAGGACAAAGATTTTTGATATGTAAAACCATCCAAAAACCTAGGAGAAGCTTTCTCTGAGGTAAAGACGTCTAGGAACTGGGAATAACAAAGCCTTATTGAAAATAAGTAGACTAAGGCACATGAGACTTGCACAATCCCAAATAAGAACCCTTCTGCTAAGAATGAAGAGCACTAAGCTGCATCTCATATTTTGTTATTTTAAATTAGGAGAAAAGGAAAATCCAGAAACAAGACTGGTTTTACTTACATGGGAGTTAATACAATTTGCTGAGAATATGGTGGGAACTCCCTTTGCTTAGAAAAGCTTGTTACAGAAAATGTATTCTATATAAAGAATAGAAGGGGCCTCTATATTATTGCTCTGACTGCCAAACAAATTGTCAATACCCAAATGCAAATTAATCCATAGTCTGTGCAGTTCTCTAGGATTCGTTCAATTAAAGGAATAGCCAGTATTTCAGTCAATGAAATTATGTATTTTCTTTTACAACATGCAAAACTGAAGAAGTAGGTATGTTGTGCTATCAAGACTTCAAAATTTTGAATGACAGTGAATTTTGTAGCCTACTATCTCAAAGCAAAACACCAGCAGACAGATTATTACACACCCTATTCTCCAGTGCTTTTTTAATTACAACAGAAATTCTAGTCTAGGTTGAATCAAATTAAATACTAACTAATAACAAATAACTTTAACACAGAAGCATACATATACCACCTCATCCTGGTTGTGCCAGTTTAAATATTGTGCACACGTATATGAAATAGAAAGTAAAGCAAATTACCAAAAGGCCAAAATACGTAAAACAGTATGATCATAGTCACCAATGTGTACAACATAAAATATGTGGAGACTGCTAATAAAAAGCACCACTTGTCTGTAAGTTATCTCACAGTGTCCCACATATTGCAGATATTTTATACTGTTCCACACAGGGAAACATATGAACTATTGCTGAATAATAACTGCTAACCTATGTTAATTCCCATATGATAATTGCTAAAACACTGGTTAAGTAGTGAGGTAAGTTGTAGCCGATGGGATAATCACACATACTTTTTTATATGACACAAAACGACACCTTTAGCTTTATGTTTATGTTGTCTTTAGGCAACATAAGAAACTCATCCACACACGTATCATTTCTGATCATCTGAGATATACTCCACTTTTACCACACTTATGTGCTTATTGTACTCTACGTTTCTTAAGAAGCAGACATTCTCCACTGATAAAGGACAAGGCTTGCAAGAGAAGATACAGAACTGACCAGCCTCATCATCCTTCCAAGTGTCTGTCACTTCGTTTGCATCTTTATTTTCACTAGTGCTTAAAAGTCTACCCAGATGAAAAATAAAAGTGATAAAGAACAGAATGTTTTTTACTGCACAGCTACTTAATGGTCTTGGGATAACAAACACATTCTGCTCAGGCTTGCTGAGCTTAACTAGACAGACACTTCTCCAGGATTTGCTTATCAGACTGAACATTATAAAAGCTAACATGGACATGCAATGGAATGCAGGGCAGATGAAAAACAAAAGCCTAAGCAATTTTAGGGAGTAATCACTTTAAACATTTTTAAATGTTTGCTTACCAGGACTACTAAGCACTCCTGTACAAAAGAAACATCATTTTAATTCTATTAAATGCTTTAAAGCCAAAAATTCACCTTAACAAAACATCCCAAAGACCTAACTCCACTGCAAGTTTTGGCTACAGTGGAGATCTTACTCTGAGTAAGGCCCTGAATGAGGTCTTCAGGACTGAGCTATAACTTAACAAGGTGTGTTACAAATAAGCAGAAGTTAAAAGAAAAGTGTCATAAATGTGTGTATAGTAGCAACAAAAGCTACAATACATCCTAGAAAAATACGCTGACATCTACATTTAAGAGCTTAGAAATGCAGCTGTCTTACCCAAATCGATGCCACAAGGTATCTCATGCTGATATTCCATAAACAGCTTAATAATGAGACTAACTATAGCATCCACCCACATTAATTTATACAACTGCAGAAAAAACAAACACCTGAATCATTTCCTCATACCAGTCCTGCAATATGCCCAGACTCACGACACAAAAAGCCAAAACCAAACCAAACCCCAAAAGACCCCCAAACCTCTGCTCTTTTCCCTAGCACAAAGTAGTACAAAACAAGTAACTGCAAAGGCAGGTAGTACAGTGTCAACAGAACTTCTGGCAAACTTAGGTTCTTCCAATTAGAGAAACAGCTTGAAAAGATACATGAAAACAGCCAACAAAATACCATTGGCAAGCAAGGAAAGAACCAGGCAAGAGAATAGAGTTTGGTTTCCTGTCCAAGGAAGGAGAGAAGGAAGAGAGGTGAATTTCCACGTGGAACAAATTCATAAAATAGTCCAGAGCGCAGAATTCTGGCAGCTGTATTTGCTGTTATACTGAATCAATATCCTGATCAAGTTTGCCAACGCTAATGCAAGCATTTCTTTCCTGCATTCATACCTATGTAAATATTCAATAAACACAGCTCTTTCCCAGGCAATGGAAGTAGCTTGCAAACACCAAACAGCAGAATTCTCTAACCACAGAGGCACCACAGAAGGTAGGATTTCCCAGCAGCTCTCTGCAAGAGCAAGTGGAGGGAACAAAATTTTCTATTAGCATGCTATCAGCATGCGCAGTGTACATGCGGAACCATTCACAACTAACTATGTCCAGAAGAAACAGCAAAGCAACAGTTTAAAAAAAAAAAGGCCTGTGTTGATAACAAAGGACACTGCTCATTACAATAAAGCTGAGGAAACGTGGTGTTTATGTCAAGACCAGAAAGCCTACACTGCATCATGACTCGCCAGTGGAAGACTCTGCACTCTGGCAAAAGCAGGAGGGCAACAGGGCTACAGCAGGTCACATTTACCATTCCTTTTCCTGTTGGTGCAACAGGAAGACACACTGTTGCCATGAAGTGTCCCCTAACAAGAAAAAATGGACAATGTGCAGCAATTCTGCTTTGGATTTATGGATTGAGCTTCTGAGTCAAAAAGTCACTCCTAAATAGCTCTTAGGTTAGAAGAGGTGTGTCGAAAACCTGTCTTCCTCACCAAGCAAGAGACAACCCAGGAGACAGAGTGGGGACTGGACAGCCAGCATTCCTTGCCCTCTACGTTGCACAGAAGTGATCCCCACCAGACCACTTTGACAGATATGTCTTGGTGTTTCAGAGTATACGTGGGTATGTGAGTGGTAAAATCAACTTGCCTTGAGATTTTACCATAAAAAAACCCACTTTCTCCTTCCATAAGATACTGTATAGTTTTATCACCTTAATTTCCTACTTCTGTACAAACTAAATACAGTTCTACTGTCCATTTCCTGATACGAACACAATTGTTTTTATTTATGCTAGTTGAGCCTTTTTCTTGAACTACATTTCATCTGTTGATTTTAAATTACTTTAAAAAGACTAGTAAAATGCAGTATTAGGGTAAATAATGAAATACCATCATAGTCTTATGTACTCTGACTTAATGAGGACACATTCAAAATTCTAGCAAAAATGAATCTACTTCATGAAGGCAGATGCATACCATTCTTCACTGCTTCAATGTTTCTCTCTCCAGTGTTTTTGCCATCTCCCAGTATAAAATTATTTCTTTTCTGGATATAATGAAGACATCACTTACTACAAGAGCAGATAAAAACAACACAAACATTAATGCTTCTAATGGAAGACGGTAGTTTTCAACAAGAACACTGCTGTAATTTCAGCAAATCTTACAGAGCAGTAATAAAAAAGAAAAAGGAAATCACACGCTTCTCAAAAGGAAGCTGGCAGAGAGAAACTGCAAAATCTTTAATATCACTGCTTCTTTAACCTTAAGCCACTTGTAAACTCACACCCACATGCTCTTTCAGTATATTCTTTTGAGGAGTGAATGCAGACTAGACTAATCCATCACTGATTCTTGTAGGTAAGAGATAATTCTTGGAACACACAGATGGGAGGCAAGCTCAGCCAAATTACCAATATCATTACCATAGTTGTGATGATTCTCTTTCCAAATCCACAATTTTTGGCAGCATTAGGCAAGAACTGACAAACAAATGAATAAAAATTAATAAATTTATCGCACTTCTGCTTAGTTCATTTTTACACTGTATGATGTTAGTGGAACTGGCATACCACGCACTAACCTACCTTCTGACCATGCTTAAGAAGCAGATGACCAACTCTTCTTGAATAAAAAACCCCTTCAATATATTTAAACTTCTACTACCTGCTGAATCCTTAGTAAAACCAAGATACAATACTTGAAACATTCATGGCAATTTTGCTTACCTCTTACTACCGCGCAGGTTCATAATGCCTAAGAATCCAGCACCTATTCTAGTTTTCTAGAATGCACATCTCAAAGCTGTTGCAGCTTCCAAAAAATGCAGTACAACTTCACAATTCTCTTTTATGCTATATACTATTTATTGTCAAGTAAAAAGTGGAAGTCTGCACTAACATAAAAGTTGTTGGGATTGGCTACAAAAGAACAGTTAAAAAGAACTTAATGAGACCATCTACAATTTCCAGCATCTCTAACAACTAGATGGATGATCCTGGCTTAATGTTTGGTTAAATCCGGTCTGATTAAATTCTTTACAGCAATTGAAGTACTTGACCTACAAATCTGAGTTCCTGTTACTGCGACTGCATGCTTAATATCTGCTGAAACTTTAAAGATAAAGGAAATGAAGCAAGCGGCTTCCATGGCTTAAGCCTGACTAAAGGAGGTATTGGTATTGGTGTTCAAGAGTTTGGTGAAGAAATTGCCTTTGTTATCTGCAAGCCTTTCAATCTCAGCCTCAGTGAGAGAAAGGAATGAAAAGAAAAAACAGGACAAATAGTTCATATGCAGGACACCCTTCATCAACTATTCATAAGGCAGCATGGAAGGATCTTCCAGCCTCTATGAAATCTTACGCTGCTTGCCATAGGTTGTTGTATTTGTAAAGCACTTAACACTTGACTTCTGAAAAGCAGCAGATAGGAACTCAACTCCAGAGGAGAGTGAATGGTTCCAGAACACCCAACATGTATACACTGCACATCTATTTGAACTTTAAACTGAAGAAAGCTAGGGTAAATATCCTCATGAAGACTCACCATCCCTTACCACTAAAGTGCCACCTGGCAACATATGAGTCACACTACAAAATGTTTATGTAAAAGTTATAATCAGGACTTATTTACAACACTTACTGTTTCACAACGAGCTGCCAACAATTTTTAGTAAGCCCTAAGATCTTTTCTTGAGGTCTGCAGGGTGAGTCCCATAGCAAGCCATATTTTCTTCTTCATTTTACCCCTAGAAAACCTCTAATCTGTTAGATAAAATTTTGAATACTTCTTTCTAGAATTTTAAAACTTCTCCTTATCTTTGATGAAGTTGAAAATCCACTATTATCCTCAAGCTAGCCATCAGTTCTAAAACAAACCATTTACAGAAAACCATTTCCCTGGCACTGTTGAAAGATGTTAATGGTTTAAAACTGTTAATCAGAGAGAGACTATATTACTGTAACACCGACTATGCGTGTAATTTTAATCTTTAGAGAAAATCACTAAATATATGGAATGGTAGACACACAGCAACTTTAAGTAAAGACTATTTCTTAATGCCAGGCTGGTTCTCCCACCACCACCCTTTTCTCAATCAGTAAGTGTAAGCAAGTGCAAGTGACTGAAGCATCTGACCACCAGGAGTTAAATTAATTAAAATTTAAAAGAATGAAATTAAAAGTATGCTTCAGCAGTTAAGAATTAGAATGCATTTATGTCCTTAAGTAAATTATCATTCTGACATTAAATCAATGACTACTTCAGTCTTGCCAAAGTATCAGAATACAAAGCATATCACCTACTCTCATTCTACTAACTGCTCAATTCAAAATTTGTTATCTCACATTTCTAAATTCAGTCAGGACTATGTAAGAGTCCTAATTTTGAGGCTGTGGATTAACAGATAGTTTTCCAAGACCTGTCCTCTCAATTTGGAGAATGACTGCAAGTCTTGTTTATTTTGCTTGGTTCACCAAGCATCACTGAGTATTAATCTTTGCTTCCTGAACAGTTAATGCCCATTCCCAAATATCGCCACTTTTGTCAAAACACAAAAATGTTTGACTTTCTACTGATTGACTCATGTGCTTGGCTTAATATTCTCATTCTTTATGGACATATAATGAGGCATTTAAGCTAGATTTTACTATTTTGCAATCCAGCTTTTAATCACATATGTTATAAATAACTGGTGTGTTATATATAAATGACAACTCAAAGATAATGTAATCACTACTAGTAGGGGTAATTACATGAAACACTTTCTTTTAAAATTTCTTCAAATTTTCTTGTTATTTCACACTGATAAAGCACAGCAGTGCTTGCCATAATGACAGTTACAATGTGAGGTACTTCTCTTTCATTGGAAAATTCTGCCTGACAGTCTTAAAATTCCCAGACCTTTGCAGGATTGGTCCAGATGAGTTTTTGCCAACGTCCCTCCTGCTCAAGAAGTGAGGGTGAGCTATGTGGTAGTGGGGACCATTGTACTTGTCAGATTACAAAGACAGCATGCTATAAAAGAAGATTCCATATTCCAATGTCAATGCTGAATAAACCACCTAAGTGTAAACTAACATGAAGCGGAGCCAGAAGTTTCCACTACTCTCTGCTCTGTACATGAAGCAGAGCCAAGAGTTTCCACCACTCTCTGCTCTGTAGCATTAGACCAAATAGATATTTAAACACACAGTTAACAGGACAGGAGGAAAAGTAATTCTCTGCTCCTCTACTACACTGAGCAGGATCAATGATGAGGAAATTCAAGGAGTTTATGCAAGGAGCACAGACTTGCAAAATGTAGGATCAGGAAACTTTATAAAGACCACAGAATTTGGCCTATTATGTACTTAACATATTACTTTTTAAATATTTTCTTTCTGAAGAATTTATCCCAGATTGCAACCACCATTTCATACGAAGCTGTAAAAAAGTCACTACGTGATGCTTCCTACTATCTGTTTATTAAAAATCTCTATGCACAGATTAGAATTCAAAGAAAACAGGATGTAAGTCTGTTTGCCCATATGTGAAGATTAGTCTCCAAAAGAACAATTTCTATTATTCTGGATACAATGCATACAGTCTCAGTATAAAGAAAAGTCGTATCGTATAGAGTTTTAGAAACCTGATGCTAGAATTAAGAAAGAGCCTAAATGTTCTACTCTCTACCCCAGAGCAAAATTAGCAGCACTTTGAAGTCCTGACACAAAATCTTCAAAGTCTGCCTAACATTAACAAAGAGTTTGGGCTGACATACAGTGTTTAAAGAGGACTATGAAATCTGTAGGCCTGAATAAACTATCATGGTTTAGGATCCAGCCCTTCCATCCCCTCCCTACAGTCCTGTGTGGCTCCAGACCTCCCTGGCAGACTTCCCTTCCTCCTCCTAGATTTGGCCACAGGATACACCGCAGGATTTATATCCAGAGGCAGGGTTTCAGGATGCCAGGGTTCAGCATGAGGTCTCATCAATGTTTCCCCGTTCTGTTTCCACATTCCTTTATGTCCTCCAGTGCTATGCAGAACACCACAGATTAGAGCTACTGTGGTACCTAATCTAACCACCAACGAAGAGAGCAGATAAACTGCTCCTAGAAAAGCAAACACTCCTGTGCAATTCCTCTCAACCACCACCTTGGCCCACAGTAACATTTCAACAGGCTGCATTTACAACATACCCAGCCTCTACGAGCATGAAAGCACAAAAACTAATTTCACATGAAAAATTCCAGGCCTCACATCCTGTTCAGTATTGAACTCATCAATTCTATTGTACAGATAGCTAGGAAGATGCTACTGCTACATTTCTGCTATATAAATACTCCAGGCTTGCTTCTCCAATATTTTGCCTTTTGCTTAGACACAGGCACAAGGGAAAAGTGGGTGTAAACCACAAATATTCTGATTTGTTAATATTTAAAGCTTATTTTGCACTGCTGTGTAAAAATTATATTTTCATCTCAGTACCTGGGCAGTAAACACTGATGAGGAAAACTGTTCGAACTGCATTTTACTAGACAAGCTTTTAAAACAAGTTGTAAGCAGTAAATAACTGTAAGATGGACTTTTTGTGTATTTATTGTATTGGGTAAATAAATAAAAGTTTCCTGGACTTGGTTCAAGGTTTTTATATTTGTGGGATATTTGCCAGTCTTTGTTTTACACTTAAAGCAAGAGAAAGCAAGTACACTGTTGTATTTCACAGAACATCTATTCTGTTACCACATGACAAAAACACCGACCATACTAATACTTACTCTAATTCATTGAAGAGTATCTCCTTAAACTTGGCATTAAAGTACAAAGAATTCCAAATGTAATTCTTAACATCCCCAGCCCCAGACACTGGCAGAGTTTAGAAGCCAGGCTTTCTCAGAAGGAATGCTTTTAACTTCAGCACTAACAGGGCTGAAATTATTGTAGAAAAAAGTGTATTTCCTTTTTCCTTCAAACACCCACTGTCTTCTGTGCAATTCAGCCCAAGGTTATAGAAAACTCTATGTTCTAAGTTTGGTGATCCAAATCCTTCAGTCTTTACTTAGGCAAAACTCCCACTGCAGTCAGTGAAATCAGTGGGAGTTTTGCCTGGGTAAGAACTGCTGGATTTGGCTCAGAACATACATGGCTCTGTAAGCTGAGGAGAATGTGAGTGAAAGTCATTGCTGCATCTCGGTAGCTTATGTTTCCAGCCACGAAAATCATAAATTACTTTACAATATACAAATGAGCACCTCAATAATTTCATATTACTTACATTATGTTGTAGAACGCATGTGACAAAAGGAATAGAGAAAGGCTTGTACGACTATTGATAGAGTTAAGTGACTATGATGACACTAATTCTGTGTGCAGTTACAGCTTTTCAGTACAACTTCTTACTTAGCAATCATGGAAAAAAAAAAAGGGACCTAAAATAAAAACTCCTCTGAAAAAGGCAGGCAATGATTACTTGAACATGCAGCTCTGCTTAGAGCTGTGTATTTCATGAGTGGGAAGCTCTGCTTAGCCGTGTACCTCATCTGTGCCCTACTGTAACCCATGGGATACTATTCTTCAGTATGTCTCACAGCCCCACTAGAAAACCGTGGAGAATATCTGAGATATAGAAAGATTTAGGTTCAGAGAAGTGCTTCATAGAAAACAAAACACTCTGTTACTTAAATAGGTAGAATATCACTATTGTGACATGTCCATTCCGGGTCTTCAAGGCACCTTAGCGTGCTTGCACTTGCCTGCGTAAGTATATTCCCTCTCACACATATGTACGTGCACTCTGTGTGAATTTGGTTTATGTTCTCAGATTTGGACAGCCCTAAACACCATCAGTATGGTGAGCAAACAGATGTGGAGACTTTAACAATGGTTTAAGAGCGAAAACTGGTTCAAACTGAAGTGAAACAATTAAAAACTTTATAATGAAGCATACATTTGACTAAAAATTTTAGCCAACCTTCAACATTCCACAGAGCTACATTTTAAGTATCATGCTTCACTTTTAATTTGCTTCTGCACGTTTCCCTTCCCCGCCTTTTAGCTTTAGATTTAAATTCATAAATAGGTTTCCAACCCTCATAAAACTCAACTTTTGATAAATTAAATAACTGAATTCTTCTGCTCTGCCAGTATGCACGTTAAACAGTTGGATCTGCTACCTGAAATTGACTATCACAGACATTTAGACCTCTCCCTCGCTCCTTGAATGGAGATTTAAGGATTCAGTCTCCACCCAGGCAGCAGAACTTAAAAAGTAATAGGAAACAGATACAAATCTCTGCATACTAATTTTCCACCTCTCCTCAGTATTCTCTGTTCTGCACCTGTAAGAAACCAAGACAAAGCATTCTCACCTGTGTATCAACCACACACAGTATTTTTCAAAAGATTTATGTAAGCTGCAATACGCTCTACACATGATCTTCAGAGAAATTAACTGGTTTGTTAACTTGTGGAAAGTCCTCAATTCAAACTCAAATCTGAAGAAGTTATATGTAAAGAACTCTGAAAGTTTTAAAAACAACTTTTCCCATATTTAGTACATTTCAAATGAAAGTTTAAACCTTTCTAAATGAACTGATGGAACTAGATGAACTACACAAATATTTCAATTGTCCCATCATTCTCACAGAACTGTATGCAGTCTTACTCCACTAGATACAGAAATAAGATTACTTTTTAAAAAATCTCGCTGTAACATTTAAGGCCCAAAAACTTAAATAATCCTTCTATTTATTTATTTATTCTTTTGTTCCTCCCCAGCAGGCCTCTTTCCATCTGGGATCCTAAGAGCACTTCGGGAGACAATTGCATAGGACAAAAGTTGTTGCTGGACTTCAGCAAGAGAAGCCTGTGGAAGACAAGAAGGATTTGCTGCAGGGGAGGGGCCACACAAGCCTGCATTCCAAATATCAAAAAGTTACATTAATGGAAGACTTGCCTGCACCAAAACCCTGTGTCTCATGATCAGTCAGTGAGTGTTCTCACCCTCCAAAACCTCAGGGCACAGGGCTGCCACCCGATTGCCTTCACTTCCCACACTATTCCTACTGTGAGTCCTTCATGATTTGCAGGAAGGGAAAAACCTCCAGCTTTCCCATCCAAATAAAATTTTTGTATCAAAATCTAAACTAATTATACTTAAGGGGGGAGAAACAGATGCAACAGGTTGCAAAATATTATTTCCAGAAAGTTCAGTTCTCTAATACAGGCATAGATTCTCAACTTCCTCACACAAAAAGTTGTTTTCAGTAAAAAGAAATATGTCTTCTTTGTACCCTTAATATTTTCAAGTAACAGGAACAGAAGGGATTCTCTCCCTCAGGTTTATCTGAAAGAAGCTAACAAACACATTTATGTTCTATTTGGGAAGGAAGCCACATGTGGTAATCTGTTATGATGCCACTGCTGTACTTGCCTAAAAAAACCTGGGCGAAGGCAGCGAAAAATAGGGAATTTGTAAAGTCAGATGGTCCTGCAAATATTAGCATGCACGGTTACCATACACAAAAGCAGTGAGGATGGATTTTATCTGGGAGATTAAGATGGGAAGAAGGTATCAACTTGTGCCACTTTACGCAGAGAGCAGGTTTAAACCTCTGTGGCACTTTTCTCCTTTTCTTTTTGGCAAGAGTGCTGAACTATGCTACAGAAGATATTCCCATCAGTTATGTCTCCACATGTTTTAAAACCAGTACAGGAACTGAACTCTCCACACTGTTGATGCAGACCAGCGCATTTCAGAAGGGACAAAGCTTACAGCAACAGGAAACAAGTCAGAGGACAAATAAATATTACTACTTTAGCCTTCTACGTAACTGGAAACCACTAACTGTTCAGATGAAAAATAGATGCTGTTCTACCAGGTTGCCATGATAGATCTTAGAAAGACACAGACAGTTTTATGGTCTTATAAGTGTTCTTCGCTGAAAGGGAAACTTGGAAGTAATAAAGCATTGTCTTACAGCTGAAGCCTGACCACAACTGCTGCCAATTCAACAGTAAACTGGCTTCAAGTATGTGGAGTCAGATGATTTCAGCTTCACCACTACAGGGAAACCAACTCTGTAGCCTGGCACAACCACTATCTGGAAATCTGCCACGATTGTGCATTGAGTTAAGCTCCAGACAGACTGTAAGGGCTGAACTTTAAACCATTTGTATTTTTAACATACACAAATAAATTTATAGCTGCATAAAAAAAGTCATGCTTCAGGGATTAACCTCTAATAACCTCTCTTGCTATGTTAACAAAGACATTTAAAATCTGCCTCTCCAAGTTACACAGGACTCAGGTTAATGAAGGCAATTCAAAAAGAAATTTTAGGGCCTCATTATATCTAATAAGGGATTAGTGACACCAGCAATTTTTAAGACCATTTGTGGACACTTTGATGCTGCCCTGTGGCTTGGGACTCCCTCATTTTACCTCAGGATTCCCAGATAAAGGTAAGTTTGGCAAGGTGAATAGAACGCTATAGAAGTGAGTGGCATGTAGGACTTGAAAATGGAAATAATTTTCAGAATGTCATAACATACATGACATGTCATTGTAGGCATTCTGCCATCTAGCAATTTAGTGTTATTCCTATTTAACAGAAAAGTAAGGCCAACCAGGTAAAGCAATCTGCCTTAAGACTGTAGTTACTCTCATGAAGCAGAGAATACCTATGGCTGAGCAGTACTTATGTGACACTAATGCAGCTACAGACACTACCAGAAGTTTCCTACCTCTTAAGTCAAGCAAAGGCAAGACAAGAAATATATGGCAGAACAGGGACTAGTCAATGGGAAGTTTTAAGATCTGACCAGCTTTAAACACACTGAAAACTTTAATGGCTTACCTACACATTTGAGACAGGTACCACAGTTTTTGATGACAGGAGATGATGTAGAAGGAAGTAATCATAGTAGCATTCCCAGTCAGAAAAAGTTGACAGTATAAGCCCATTTTACTTCTGTTAAGAGAATCCATACAGAAATGATCTGTTCTGAACATCACAACTTCAGAAAAGCTTTATTTAAAATATCTGACTAACTAGGCAATAGAGGATCCATATGGGAAAGACCCCTTAAATCAGCATTGGCCTGTACCATCAAAACCGAAGCAGTTACAGAAATTAATGTGTTGATAAGAAGAAACTAAAGCTGGAAAACCAATGCTGATGACATACCAGATCAGAAAAACACATCAGAAGCTTGCCTTTTCTCTTAGTTGCTATTGTAGAACTGTTTCCAAAATTACTCTAACTTTTAAATAGAAAATGCAAAAGGCCTTACAGAGATGTTCATGACCTTACATATTTTCTGGGAAATTGCAAATATCCAGACTATCCAAGTTTTGTAGGTTTATTTCCAAACAAAAGGCATATTCCTAAATTTAACTACTTATCTCAGAACCTTCAAGGACAGAGGCAAAAAAAAGGAACAAAGATGAAAATTGTCAGGTTTAGAAGAACCATCATAACATGAGGTGACCTGCAACAGAAAGTTGGACATGCTTACCTACAAGGACAATTCTAATCCTATATTCCAGTATGTCTATTAATGCTTCTATTTTTTGTCTAGATAAAACAGTAAAAATACTTAAAAGTGAAAAATACCAGGGAGAAAATTTAGTTACATTTTTTTAGAGCTTCAAGGACATTAAGTTTAGTTTGACTTCTGACCATAAACTATAAGGTTTCCAGAGTTTGTATTTTATCTGAAAAAGTTCAACAAATCCCTAGTAGAAACTATTTGACAGGATAGATGTAAAAAAGAAAAATAAAACCAAAAAACAAGAAAAACCCAGACACCTAACGGCTAAAGCAATCCGTACATGCATCTGATAATATTCTACAACTGTTGATGTGACTTCATAAACTGTGGTCTGTAGTTTGGGCTTTATGGAGCCTACACATACACAATTACACATTAAGGCTGCAATCCATTAAAAATTGTGTATACTTAATTGAGAAGCAGTATTATATTACACTTTCTATCCAGAAGATGCTATAAAATACAATTAAAATGAGTAGTTCATGTTCACTGGTGTCAGGGACACAATAAATACCAATAGAACATCAAGGACACTTTGTCAATAACAACTCACAGAAGAATGAGTGAAAACCAGCTTTTTTGTCTGATTCAGGAATTATTTTTAAAATGGTATTTTCTGATGAAATGCAAAGAGACCACAAAGAGACTAAATGCTTGTATTTATACATACATCTAAATACACTGGTAAGCACGTGGATAGTTTTTTTTAAAAGAGAAACAGCTGTTACTCATTTTCTAGAATGACTGTATATCACAATTACAGTTATATTAATTCTTCATGGTTTAAACAGCTTCAAACTCAGAAATCCATAATTTATACACAAAATTAAAAGCAGACAAAAGGGAGAGATACACAAGGGAAGTGTACCTCTATGTAAACATCCCCATAGGCAACCAAACAGAAAAACTCCAGCAAAATGATCTGTTTGGAACACATAAATATGAAATTTCTTACATAAATTAGCTGAGAAAATTTTGTAGGCCTATCGAAATGTCATTGCAGTAATCTACACTTTTAGGGCTTAACTGCATGTGTACACTCCAAAAATCTTCAGATAGAAGTAGAATGTGATCAAGAATTTGAATTAAAACACAGCAAGACTTACCAAATGTGACAAATGTAATAGCTATTATCAGTATTCCACTTTCATTAGACTTTTACTTACATCTGCATCTTACTTATAAAAGTGCTTGTTATTAACCAGAACACAGGTACGAAAAGTTGTTACATTTAATCCTCTCCATACTACCTTACCTGTAACAAACAGCCACAGAGCTTCATTTGATTGATACTACTAGGACCAACAAATTATTTTTATGTTTATTTGAAGAATCTGTTTTGAAATAAATGCTAAGGTATGATACCTTATCAAAACAACCATATATAAACAACACAAATACAAGATAGTAGTATGTACTGTGGGTCCTGTTACTTTACAGACTACAGTGCCTGCTGCTAAGAGGAATCTCTCACAGTTTAGCATTGTTATAATGCATCTGTGTGATAAAAAATTTAGGAAGAAAGGTACCTTTTCAAGTATAAAAAATGTGAAGACTTCACTTAATTTTTGGTTTACATATCTATGGATTTCTAAATAGAAGTATGCTATCAGTAAATTAAAATGCAGAATTTTGATTCAAGCTTTAAGCAAATTTTATAGGAGGAAAAAAACCCACGGGTATTTATTGCATTGAAGAAAATGTCTCTGCCGTCAGCCTGCTTGCCCATAAAACCATTAACAATAGAAAACTGAAACCAAATCTGTAGGGAGGTAAACTGTACCTAAAAAAAATTGTCATTAGCTGGATAGCTCTCTGAATTTTTACACTTGTCCTCCAGAAGCCCTGAATCTTAAAACAAACCAACCAACCACACAAACAAACAACAAAACCAAAAAAACACTCCTGCTCAAACTCCCCCCCCCCAAGCTACAAAGACTTTTTAATCCTTTCACCATCGTCACTGTAACCCTCTGAAGCATCCAAGCAATGATGTCTCACAGGTCTGTAATTATCAGGTAATTACTGTACAATTTGATAAAAAATTAACTACCTCTTCGTATCTGTAAGTTTGACAATTCAGTGAGTGAATAATGTATTAACTGTGCTAATTAGACATCACCTGATCTCTGAGACAAAGGCTTAATATTGTCATAGACCTAAACCAAGTCACAGCAATTTTTTCTTTTTTTTTTCTTTTTTTGGGGGCAGGGGTGGGGTGTGGAGTGGAGGGCCCCAAGGGATACAAGTATAAAAGAAGTCATTTCATGAAGGTAATACTTTATAATACTAAGGTAATGATACTGAGGAAACTATTGGACAAATTTACGAAAAAGATGCATCTTGTTTATTTCCTTTTTTGAGTTAGGGTTTAATTAATTCTGAAGTATCAGAAATCAACAGTGAATGAGGATCAATTAACCAAAGAACGCTGATTCTTCATTCGTTGCTTCTACCACAGACTCAGTCAATGAATAAATAACCACCAAAGCAATAAAACTCATTAACTTTTTCTTGAGTTATAACTTGGTTAGCTTCTGATATTTTTCATACTGAATTACTGAATCCTGATGAAAGTTTTTTTCCCAAGCATAAAATTATGAGTAGCTTTGAGACTTTTTTTTTCTTTGAGGAAGAAAAGAGTTTTATTAAACAGGAAGAACAGACGCAATGACTTCGTTTTTAAACATCACTACAAAGTCCCTCTTAACAGTGTCTTCATCGTTAATCTCAGCACTACTAGTTGATTGCAAAAAATGTTACTTCCTGATATCTGCACCAGCAGGCACTCTTGACCTAATTAACTTTTCATAAACCTCACATTTGAAGACATCATTTACCACAACATCCGGGTCTCAAGACGCCGCATAAGAAATACACACTTAGAAAAAATCCTTTACAATCATGCTTGCAAGTCCCAGTTACTTAATTTTATTCCTAACTTTTCCTTAGTTGCCAGTAACACTGTGGTCTTAACACTGCTGGAAACATGGTTCTACTGCTTTGTGTAGAAATTCCTATCATCTTCAAAAGTAATTGCTCACTATGGTCCCATCTGAGCAAGAAACTCATGCACACTAGTTCAAGGGAACTTCTCACATACTTGAAGCTGTGAACATGTTCAAATGCTTTGCTGAACAGGGCATGTCTCTGATAAAGAGGTACCAAAATTTAAGTAGTATATTGTTTCATTTTTAATCACAGCACATGTTGAAAAGTTAGAAATTATAATCTTCACTAGTTACTGTAACTGTCATGATTACCAAACAGGACAACTACCAGGAAAATGATCACAACACTGACACAATCTTTTCCATTAAATGTAAACATCCTTTGCACTTAAGACAGATAAAAAAATAAAAAAGGTTAAAAAAATTTTCAAAAAAAGGAAAACTGGGATAGTCCTGTAATAACTGCTGTAATACCACAAAGTGCTAGGACATAATTACATATTTTTATTTTTCTTAAAACACACAACTGGAAAATACTGCTTTTGGTCTTTGACTTGGCCTGAGAACTCATTTGTTACAAGCCCTTTGAAGCCATATAAAAAGACTTCATCACATACAGTGTGGACATAAGACGACATA
Source organism: Aptenodytes patagonicus (assembly GCF_965638725.1). Taxonomy (NCBI): domain Eukaryota; kingdom Metazoa; phylum Chordata; class Aves; order Sphenisciformes; family Spheniscidae; genus Aptenodytes; species Aptenodytes patagonicus. The sequence continues at coordinate 17,246,414 of NC_134958.1, forward strand.
AAAACTTACACTAACCACCAGTGATGGCACACACAGCAGTCCTATCATGTAAGAACATTTACCATCTGGAAAAAAGAGAAACAATAAGGCTGAAATAACACTTTTCCCCCCGTGCAGTATTACTAATTAAATATTCATCCAGCTTACAACCTAACTCTCCGCGAGACTGGTTTCATTAAAGGTCCAGACTGAAAGAGAGTTTGATTCTTCCACCTATTGGCAGAAGGTTATTATCCAGGCAGAGCTGTATGTGATTAATTGGTACAAGGCACATGCCTGGAAACTCCTTGAATTACACACAGACCATTCACCAGCCTCCACCTTTTGACAACTTTTAAAAATTATAATTTTTTTTTTAAATCAAAAACTTACTATGCCACAGCACTTTTATGAATGAAAAAGGGACAGCATTTCTCCTGAAGTTTTAGCACTGCCATTCTAAAATTTAAAATGATTTGCACAGAGTTCAGTCAGCTCTTACTATTTTTAGACATGCCCCACACCAGATGCTTTTTTCCTTTCTTATGTTGCAGGATACCACATTTATTTCCAGATCCTCCCAACCAATGCATTTACAACTCAGCCATTGTACAGATGTTTGTACAATGCATATAGGAAAACTTGCATCTAATCAAGGCAGCAGGATTTGGCTAATGACATCTCTTTCCTAAATCCCAAGTTGCCTAGAACGAAACCCCATTTATGAGAGTATTAAATCATTGACAATTTGGCTTTCATCATCTTCATCTGAGCCAAGACTTCACCTTGACGTTCCCAATGTTGATCCTCCACTTTTCCTTCCCTGCAATGTCTCCCTAATGAAGTCTCCAATAGTTTCCACAAGGTTGATTGTTTTTCAGGACATTTCCTTACTTTCCTATAGATCCACGGCCAAATACTCTTAAAGCAAACAATGTTTTAAGCAATAGTGTTCACTTCTTATTTTCTGAAATTTATCATAAATGATAAAGCACAAATTTCCTTCTGACTTGAAGCAAAAGTATTAGCATTTTCTAGCAACATCAGTTTGTTATCCAAGAACTAACTCCTTATCCTTTATAGGGAGATGTGAGAGTTCTACAAATTTTAACTTGCTTGCTAGGTATTCCCAGCTTTCTCTTCAGAGAGAGGAACCCAGTCCTGAAACTTGAGCAAGAACAGTCCTATAGTGCTATAAGCATTGAAATCTGTTCTTGCAAGTTCTGAAGTGTTTCTCCTTAACTAAAATACAGCTTCACCGGCTCTTTAATGCTTATTTAGCAGCTGGAAACAGCAGCAGATGTTAACTTTTGATCTCATCTGCTCTCAATCAATTCTTAAAATGAACGGTTGCATATACGGCTGGAGCTACACCAACTGCCATTCTTTCCAAGGACTAATGGACTTCTGTGCATCACAATACTGACTTCTGACAACATGGAAAAATGTATTAGATTTTTCCAAGTAACTCCTACGTTTTCAGTACACTGTATCTTGTCTTGTAAGCATATTTACTGATTCTTCTTTCCTAAAATTGTCTTTGGGGAAATCATAAAAGAATTAGACAGTTCTTTTTTCACAAGCAGAATCTACTACAGTGAGAATGACAAAATTAAAATTAGCCTAATGACTCAATGTATCCACTAAAGCAAAAGTGATGAACAGAAAAAAACCACACTTAACACATAACATTTATTATCACCTTTAAAATAGTGTGATATTTAGGTAGTTTGTTAGGAGTGAGAACAAAGAAGCAGCCAGAACTGTACGTGATACATTCCTGGCTTGATTCTCACTGAGACTAATGTTACTTTAAAGCCTCTCAGTATTGACACAGCTATGCGAAGCGAAGTTAGTACACCTAAAAATAAGACTACTAATCTTTCTAATTTCTTCTGAGTAAGTTATTACGATTGTTTCCCTTTATTTGAACCCTAAGCATGGTTTTACTTAGTTATTAACCATTTTTATGTGCTTAGAAACCGATTTCTACCATTACAAATAAAGCATCATGATATTAGTTGTCACTCCTAGTATTTCTCACTCTCATCTGACAATTCGAAGTGGTGGTCATTAAGAAAGAAAAGGCAGAACACAACCCAGTCTCTGCTGACTTGGTCTTACCAGAGATAATCCCCAATAGCCACACTATGACAGCTGGATGCATTAGGTACTTTCTTACTCCCACTATCACAATGGTCTGATAAGGAGTTGCTTATCATTTTGCTTTGCTTTAGCTTTGTTAATTTCCTGGACCATAATAAAACAGCTGAAGAAATATCTCTGTTTCTTATTGTTGTTCATTCTTAATTACTGGTTTCTTTGGTAATGCATTGTTCTTCCGAGTGCCACCATATCACCAATGTCCGAGCATCTCAATGAATGTAACACGTTACAAGCATTTGGTGTATGCTCTATCAGGCAGCCTAAGGATAACATTGAATAGTTAACCTTGTGTCCTGGTTTCAGCTGAGATAGAGTTAATTTTCTTCCTAGTAGCTGGTACAGTGCTGTGTTTTGGATTTAGGATGAGAATAATGTTGATAATGCACCGATGTTTTAGTTGTTGCTAGGTAGTGCTTACACTAGTCAAGGACTTTTCAGCTTCCCATGCTCTACCGACTGAGCAGGCTGGAGGTGCACAAGAAGCTGGGAGGGGGCACAGCCAGGACAGCTGACCCCAACTGCCCAAAGGGACATTCCATCCCATGGGACATCATGCCCAGTACATAAACTGGGGGAAAGCTGGCCGGGGGGGGTGCTGCTGCTCAGGGACTGGCTGGGCATCGGTAAGTGGGTGGTGAGCAATTGCCCTGTGCATCACTTGCTTTGTATATTCTTTTAGTATTATTATTCTTATTATTTTATTTTATTTCAATTATTAAACTGTTCTTATCTCAAACCACGAGTTTTCTCACTTTTAGTCTTCTGATTCTCTCCTCCAACCCACCGGGGCGGGAGAGAGTGAGCGAGCGGCTGCATGGTGTTCCGTTGCCGGCTGAGGTTAAACCACGACACCTTGAAATACTAGACAATCACCTAAGTACCTGAAAATTTCAAAAAGGATGAGATGCAGCCACAGAGCAAATGATGTTATAATCACCCCATGTCACGAGCAGGGTATATGTGTGCTATCCTTAATGGCATGGGGCTACAATGCCCCTATCACTTACCCACTTCCAGTTCCTCCACAGTACCAAGAAAATCTGTGCCTGATATAGAAGCAAATACTGAACAAAATTGTCTTCAGTTCAATAGATTGACTCAAACAACATAATTCTACCATTTCAACAAAGAATTTTCCATTTAATGAGGAAATAAGAAAAGTCATTTATATAGTTACTCTGTATCCTTGTGCTTTTCTAGAGGATATTGGCTCATAGCTAACATCAAAACAGTGGGTGCCCCTGGCGAGAATACTTCACTATCACCTGCTCATTCGAGCACTAAATAAATCTCAGTTTTCAAGTACTTACAAGCAAGAGTCCAGCACGTGTTTCAAATGCTCTATTCATGTACAGATGTTAATATACCCTCCATACACTGAATGTTATCGAATGTATTTTTGTTGTCTCTGCAGCAGTTACTTAAAACTCATTTCAAAAATATACTGAAATTATTACATTAAGAGAAAGAAGAGATCTTTCCTTAGAGGGGGTAATTTCTTACGGTAAATCTATTAACTTTTTGGGATTAAAATGCAGCATTTCCACATGTTTTTCCCATTGCTTCTATAATTTCAACTTCCAAGGAGCAAGGAGGCAATCCTGTATTAAAATACCAAGCTTTCTACTGCTGTTATCCTTTCCTTGTGATGACTTACATATTAGTCGGTATCTTTTCAAAAAACAGTTCTAAAAAACCTTTTAAATTTTCGATGAAAGAAGTGGTTTCTAACCAGTATCTTTTAACAACAAAAGCATTTTTCCTTTAAGTTAAAAATGTTAAAGGATTTATTCGCACCACCATGACATTTTGGGAAGAAATCTCATGAAAAATGGAAGCAAACATTATGCTGCAGTCAAAAAGCAGTTATTGTTGGAAGGATTAATTTATTGACTCCTAATTCACCTCAGTCTCCTGTGTCTGCCAAATAGGTGGGAGTGGAAATTTGTCAAAAACTTCTGTCTCTTGATAAAACCTTCCTCACAACCCACATGCTGGGAAAATAATACCTATAACCCATGAAGAAACAGATCGACAGCTTCAGGCAATCATATACACAGGCAAACCTTTAATTTAATACTCTCTCATGCTCCACTTTCATGTGTCTCATTTAGAAGGGGTCTTTAAAGAGAAGCAATGTAGCTGCTGTCAGTGATATAATTGCTGCGTTGGTGCCTTTGGGTCCTTAAACACACCAGCAGATGATGTTTGATCCCTACTGCTGTCCTTTTGGCAGCGATGCATAGTAAGCGATATGGAAGGAACAATCAAGAAAGCTACAGATCCAGTAAGGATAGGGATATGTGTCACACGTACCAGCCCCCTTCTATATGCTGTCTTTCAACCATGCAGTGAAAATTCGCTTTACGTTCCTGATAACTGCATAATTCCCTCCAACTCTTGACTCACAGGCTCTGAGCCACAGCTCAGTGAGCACTGCTAGTAATCCATCTATAGCAGTATACCTGCAGGAAAGCTTGTAGCAAAATTACAGTCTTGACTTTAACAGCAGGGCATTTGTTTAGTTACTTAGCACAGCCTCTTTTGTGTGCCAGGTCTCATTTCCAGAATGGCTCTGGTGGCAAGAGGCTGGGTAATTCTATTAATCAGCTAGTTTCCTTAAAATGGGTACATCATCCACATGCAGAACTTAACAGTGCTGTACACAAAATGAAAGATAATCTCAGACACGGCGGGGGTGAAAGGGGGGGAAAGTGTTTTAAGAAGTGATATTACTTAAAGGCAACCACCAGGAGTTTACAAGAACTTCCATTCTTTTAATTAAACATTTTATGAGTCTTGGAACACATTCCTGTGCCCTATTATACATCAGAGCACTTAAAAAAAATTCAGAGCCTTATAACATTACCATAAAGATATAGGAAAACCAAAGAAGTCTTCTTCTAAAGAAAGACCTATTTATACAATGACTGTTCTGATTCAAAAACAATTACAGGGACTTATTTTACTTACTAGATTTTATTCCCCCCTTTTCTGTTGTTTGTGAATACCTTTCAATACATCCTAATATAAACTACCCGCCTCCTAAATTCATTGCTCCATTTATACGCTCAGCATGTTTGGAAAAAATATTAAAATTCTAAGAAATTCAAGATAAACTCGCTGTGCCAGAAGAAAAAGCATTTACATTACAGTGATAAAAATACATTCATTAGCATTCAATTTTAAGTGAATTATTACTTCAAAAAGCAAAGATACAAAAAAAATAAAGCAAGTAAATCAAGAGAACTGATACTGATAATGAAATATGATAGAGCATTTTGTGAACTGTTTCTAGGTAAAAGAGTATTTCCAAGTATAAAATTCATGGTACATTCTTTAAAACATATGTCTATCTAATAAGTAATCCAACAAGTTTCTAGGACACCTTTCCAGAAAATGGTCTATGAACCATGTCTAAGAAACAAATTAGCTCATCCATCACACGTAACCATTTATTTAGTAATGACTTAACTATAGCTTAACTATGGTAGGACTGAGCATGATGCTGTAATTACTGTGGGAATTACTGTAGCCCTCAATCTGTCTTTTAGATGTTTATAGCATGGAACAAGAAGCTCAGCATAGCCTGAAGCAGAGCCCAAAGTCAAAAGGCTTTGGATCTAGGCCTATGATCTGAGAGCTATTAAGGAGGTATCGTTACAGACTTCTGCCAGTACACACCGCTCTGCTAATATTTCAGTCCTGTCTTTCCCACAAGAATAGGCCAGGGTACACAGTATAGGAAGAACTAAAAACCCTACAGAAATCTTGAGAAGAAAATTGGAAGAACATTTATTCCACCTAATCACAAAGGGTGAAGGAATACATTTGGAGTAATTTTGCTAGAATGTAATTAACTTTAAACTGTTCATCCTACTACACTAAGTTTACATCAAAGTTTTTAAAGCAAAATAGAGTTGTGTTACTAATACTGCAGTTGAGACAGAAAATAAAGCTAGAAAGTATGAGGCAAGAATGCCAGAGGTCAAATAAACCTGTTCTGTAGTACTTACAGCAACAGCAATACAGAGCATATTCTTATAATTTGGCCACGTCTCTGGATATTTACTTGACAGGATTTTTTTCAACTATGGTATGTCTCACTTTCAGATGTTCTACTGGTGATGTCAGCAATTACTGCCATATGTAAATTACCATCTGTTTTTTCTAACTCAGAATAGGGTAATTTTAAAGTAAATCCAAATAATTTTCTTTTACGTATGCTACATAAATAAATGGTTCAATCCCTCCTTAGTTACCAGTCCACAAAGCCTCTCAAACATTCTCATCCTTCATAAACAGAAGGGTTAAGGGTGATGTTTTATGGAAAAATATATTCAAGGTGACATATCAATTTCTCAGAGAATCAATGGAAGCCCTATTAACCTTGGCTTGCAAATAGGAACAGTCAGGGACAGAGATGAGAAACTATTTTTGCCAGTATGTCAGTGGCAGAAATTATGTTTTCTTATATGCTGGCCCCATGAAAGACAGAGATGGAAATGCTTGTTTTATTGGGCCATATCATGTGCTTCCTGCCTATAATTGAAGAAGTTGTATCAGTAACTGTAGCCTGGTGATTGAGCAGACATAGGTTAACTAGTTCATTTCCTGGCCATACAGAGTTTCTTTGAGGCAGTGCTAGGATACAAAAACATTAAGGTTCTGGAAAGGCTGATTTGTCAAGCACATCTAAAAGTTGTTCTTATTGACAACTGTTTTGAGCTTCTGAATGGTATTTTACCTCTGTGGCTCAGGAATTTGTAAGTAATAGCTGGGTAACAGCACTCCCCTACCTCAAAAGACTATCATAAGGATAAGAAAATTGAAGACAACAAAATCCACAGATACAACAGTAATTAAGGCCATGCCAATATGGCTGGTAACGTAAAGCTGAATGCAATAAATGAGGATCATTAACAGTCATGTAGTGTAAGCATTGCCATGTTCATTCTCCACACTGTCCTTCCACAGAAGTGTACTGAAATTTCATTAGCGTACTCTTGTGTGACCTGCTGGTTAGCTGTCTCCCCATGCCTCTTCACAAGTACACACCATTTGCCACACGTGCATCAGGTTTGACCGTAACACCAGAAGATTCCACTGAGTAAGGTCAGAAATTTTACTCCAACAAGTCAGAAGAAAGAGCTCTTCTGTGACAAGAAAAAAGTCAGTCAAGAAACAGTGTCAGAAGGGCCATGACCTCAAGTTGTTTGTTGGGTTTTTCCCCTCTTGCTTAAGCAGTCTATTTCTGAGATCAGCAAGGGAAAGCTCCATTCATATTATACCACACGGAAATAAGTCACAATGCTAGGATGAGCTGTACTCCCCAGCTAACCTCAGAAACGGATTGGGCAGGCAGGAAAGAATTCTACACAGGGCTACACATATGCTGAAGACTTTTTTTAAAATGCTCTATTAAGGTTTTTCTTCCACAGTCCAGCAGAGCACAGAATTAATTCTATACATATATATGCATGTGTATACATACACACGCAAAGTTTTAGAAGCAAAATCACAACTTCAAGCTTACAATAAGGATCACAGGTCTTCAACAAGATAGGGAAGATAATAATTAGGAATGCGAGAAACAGTTCAGGTCTAATAGAAACTCTCTTTAGTCTCTCCTGAAACCAAAACAATCTATCTGTCTATTTTTAGGCATGAATGAAATCAGTTTACCTACAAAGATAGTGTTAAAAGTATTCATCTTCATGTAACTTATTAGTGTATTTTCTTTTGGCCAGAAAGGGAACCTTGTCTCTGAGTGCAACGTGTGTATAGTTTGGATTAATGTCTGAACCAAATCTTCTAAAGTTTGTCATAATTCCTTTGCCAGTTTTTCAGCTAAATATGCTTTGGACCTCTAAGTGTTCTTAAGTTTCTTGCAATGGGTTGCATTTGTGTAGAGGGGATTGTGACACCTAAATCTGTTCAGAACCGAATGATCCTTTAAAATGTTGACAAGTTCACTTTGCTTCTCTAGTTCCTGTGGACAAGTTACATACTGCAGAGAGGACACCCACTACGAAAGTAGAAATGAATGGGAGCCCATGACAATAGGCTCCTCTGCATTTCTGCATGTTTATTCCTGGTCTTGCAACTTGGGACACTGTAAAACAACTGTTTCAAGTATCAACCCATAAGCCACCCATCAGAACCAGAAAATTCTGTATCATACAAAGATTCAGACTCCCTTATGCATTTTAGCAAGCAGAATGTGATGTTTTCACCCTCTTTATGCCCAAATTCCAAAGGGAAGCATTTCACATCTGTGAGTAAACAAACACAGCATTTATAATAAAAAAATATATTAAAACAACCTTTGAGGACATTGTTTAGTATCTTCTACACTTCATGTTAACTGCTTTATGAAGAAAGCTAAACAGTATCTAGTATTCAGATATTCTTAAAGCTAAACAGTATCTATTTAAATCAAAATTTTGCTTCTATAAACAACTTTATTATATTAACTGTAGCAAAACATCCTGTTATCTGAACAAATACTATTCAAGAACTGAAAATAATTAGGTTTAAATCTTACAAACCAGTTCCTGTTCACTTAAACCTGTTGAAAGTTCTGTGTTAAGTCACATATCATGTATTTTTATGCTTAGTCAGATTATGATTACTTGCCACATTAAAATACAGATCAAATGAACATTTAAGTTACATGTGAGGCTTAGTTCCCTTTGTCCACACATTTTGTCAGCTAGACTGAATTTTTTTAATGCTAATAGAAAACAATACAAACAAAACTCAAAATTGTACAATTTGATTTTGCTTTTTTGCTGAGGAGGCCAGGCTGGTGACTTTAGTACATTTGCATAGCTTCACTGACACCTGTACTGATTCTAGTAGTACTGATTCATGGCCAATGTGTACAAGATTAAAAAAGCTACTACAATGGAAGGAGAATTCAGCTGAAACAACTATAATCTCAGGGAAGCTGAAATTCTCTTCTCAAAATACAAATATCTATTGAGTATACTGAGAAAAGAATATTTAAAAGGCTACCTGCTTGACAATGAGTGAAGAATAATTATATGCTTATGAAGACTTGAAAATAACGGGGGTAGGCTATTCCTCAGGAAGACTGTCTAGTTGCTCAAAGATTTCTCAAGCCCAATGTATCTAGTCAAACCAACAATTTTCATGCTAGAGATGATTCCAAACCACCAGATTAGAAGAAGTGGGAAGGAGGAAACCATGATTAAGTATTGTTTTGAAATTAGGAGTTCAGGCCTCATGCATTCTGCGTAGTACCACATATGTTTACCCTGCTTCATCTTTACTTTCTAGTTCCTCATCACACAGGTTTCCCATCTGATGCCAACTTAGCCTTAGCTCTTTCTCAGTCACAGAAGATAGCAGTACAGTCTGTTGATGACAACAACTGCTCCTGGACACCCCACAGAGAAGGAAGCTGAACTCCGACCCTCTAGCAAGGCTGATCCTGGAAGGAGATACCAGCTAGAGCTTCCAGCTATGGATGAAGAGCGTCATGCTCATTTCCTAAGAAGCACACAAAAAAATTTTTGGTCTTGGCCACTGCAAACGTAGTGTAAGTTGCAAAGCTATACCTTATTTCCCTCCTGAATGGAAAAGTCATGCAACGCAGTTTCACTGACTTCATGCCAAGTCATTCCTTAACTCAACAACAAATGAAAAGCAGAACAGAATTATACACACATTAGAACAAGTGTTAGGGGTTCCTTCAGAATTATAAGGGTAAAAACGTAACAGTTGGATTTTTATAATTTTCTATTTCTTAAATGGTCAAAGTTCTGCAGCATTAAAATACAGAGAGCACAAGCTGGCAAGAACAGCAACTTCCCATTGACTTTATAATCTATCACAAACTGACACTTTTATGAGCAGATCTTTTAAAAATACATACCTATAAATCAATTAAAATATTCAGAGAAGTAAACAGAACAGTTCAAAGGAGCACAAAACTACAATACAAGTTCCTTTTAAAAATGGCTTCTCACTTATTTTCCCTGTCTTCAATTCACTGTCTGTCCACCACAGGAAAAATGTAACTGAGAAATTTCCTAGAGAAATAATATTTATGTAGCCAAGGTTCTGCAGCTGGAGCAGGGAAATGCACAAGGTTATCAGGTGGTCTCTTACAATACAGGACAAAGAATTACTATATTAATAATAGTAGACACAGTATAATTTTTATTATATAATTTTCAAAATTAGCCATATGAGCATAATAAAGGCGAAAATGTCTCACTACCTACTAAAACCTACAGCCTAAGATTCATTGATAAACTAAGAGGCCATTTTTCAAATTCTGTCTGCTGTATTAGCTGAAAAACTAAGAACAGTACATTTTAAAGTACTTGGCATACAGATCACAGTGCTAAAATATTCCACATTGCACTTTTACTGCAGAAATTCATTTCCAGGTAAGAACACAGCATTGCTTTTATTTTACTTGCTAATGAGGATAATTGGCAGGCAACACTCCTGCTGCTCTAGATTTGTTCTTTATATGAATCTCTGAAGACTGCATGTGCATGCAGTGGTGACAGAAATATTTTCCATATGAGCCACCACACATTTTAAGGTCCCTCAGACTGGACAAGGTGAGTCCATCTATCATTTTGTGTGCTCAGTAACAATCAACCAGGAAGTTAAAAACTTCAGTGACAACTAGAGGGCAATGATCAGCTTCCAATTGCTCTGATCATCAATCCATTTAAATTCCCTGAGCCTCTGCTGAAAACTTTTCCCTGCTTTAATTAGATCAAAGGCAGCACAAGATTTCATTAAAAGACATTTTCTTGAATTAAAACTGTTACAACTTCTCTTTTTAAAACACCCTGAAAGCAAAATACAGTTTATATCTAGAAATACGAGCTATAGAGAGTGTCAACCATGCACTGTTGAACAAGGTGTTTTTTCCAGTTCACTTCAACTTTCTTTTACCAGGGAAAGTAATTGCTGTGGACTTTATTAGGCTACTATAAACTTATGACAGGGCTAGCAAAAGACAAAGCTCTAAAGCAGAATCACTGTTTTCAGAAGATTTACTTGAGGAAGGCATATTATGGAAGAAAACTATCCAATGATTCCTTTAAAATGCGTAACTATACACCACATTTCAGTTAGAGCGAGGGAGAATGAGTATCAAATGTGTTTTCTGCTAGTAACTTCATTAGATGGAATATTTCGTATCTAATAGTACTATGCTTGATGAATTATTTCCTAAATGACAAACGAGTAACTGAAATTTTCTGCTTTGGTATGAAATAAGAACTTGATGAAAAACTGCTCTGATGAGAACGAAAATCTGGAAAACTGCTCTTCGTAAATCAAGTAGCAACTTTTTAGAGCGTAGCAAGGACTGTTCTATTCCATTACTTAAGATTTCTCATATTAAGAATGCATAAAGTCCCTCTTTAGTAATATAAGTTTTTTAAAAATAAAGTTCTTTCTGCCCTGCCACATACTAAACGTTACATATATTTGCACAAAAAGAACGTTATTAAAGTAACGGAGCCTGAAGTTTTTACATGCTCACATCCCCAAAATATATCCTTCATAAAAACTTTTTCAATCATGCACGTTTTTTGTAGAAAATCTGAACAGAACACTACCATCTACTGCTGGAAAGAGTATTGTATTTCTCTGTATGTTACTAAAGAAAAACTCACAAATTAGTCATCTCTCACAGAAAGCATATTGTATATCAAATTGAAAGATGCTAACTTTCAAACTACTCTCCCCTTAGTACCTATAGGCGTTTGCAAAAAAAAAAAAAGCCAAAAAACAAAAAAACCCACCAAACCCTGCTGCAAACAAAACAAACCCCAAAAACTAAACCAAAACAAAACAATAGCTTTTTACACATGAAGCAAGCAGTGCAATTCTAAAATGTCTAGCAACATAAAAATCATTCACAATCCATCTTAATAGATAGGAAGAAAACAGAACTCTGAGAAGACGATTTTTGACAAGACATTATACTTTGCTTACCTCACCCCCAGGTCTTGCTAACACTGCTGTTTGAAAGCAGAGCAACGTTTGTATCAGGTAGCTGACAAACATTATTACCCAAAGTTAGAGCTACCCTGGAGGAGAAAACCCTCTGCCAAGTACTAACAGCTAGCAGATGCACTTGTGTCTCAGTATCACAGCCCTGAGTTCTTCTCGGTGCGACTCTTTCTCCCTCTCCCCCTTTCTATCGCACTCACTGTACGACCAGGAGCTTTGCTCTCAGCCACTGCTCTGAAGACAACTGGTAAGTTGATCTCTTCATGTAATGACTTCTCCCTGCTGGGGGAGGGGGCTCAGCCAGCAATGAGCTGGGGGGCTGTAGTTAGTATAAAGCAAAGAAGGGGAGGGACAGAAATGGTCACTGCCAAGTTATGCATCTGCTGTGATTCATGGAACAAGCTAAACGGTAACCTTTAATGCACGAGGAGGTTTGGCAATGCATTATTGACTTAGGCAGGCATGATTGGAGAAACAGGCTAAAGCAGCTTGCAAAAGATGCCTGTTGATGGTTAGACGGCATATGCTACTTAAAGGTACAGCACCTCCTTTTATTGAAGAAGTTTATAATAAATAAATCATAAATTAAAATCTAATCAGGAAGCAGCCTATGGTTTTACAGTCAGCCCTACATCAGCACAATCCTGCAACCTGAATAGCCTGATCCTGCCACGGACATGGTCAGGATCTGCTGGCTCTCACTCCTGGCCCACAGGGAACCCAAGTGTCCATTCGCTCTCAAGAATGTCACAACTGCTTCCTGAAATGGACCCCCATCCTTTAGGATAATCCTGGAGCAGGATATGGATGTAACCTCTCTTTCTTTTTTGTATTACAGCTGAATAGAAGAAATTTTGGTTTATAACAGTCCAACCCATCAAATAACCTGCTTTGACTAAGCAAGCAGAAGTGCAAGCCTTTGAAAAGAAAATCTTTTCTTTTAGAAGACCTATTTTCAAGTAAAGAATAAAGCAATACTGAAAGCCTGAGACAAAGCTGAATTATTACATCTCGCAAGCAGGCCACGGAGTCTTTGTCCCAAAAATGAATAAAATTGCAAACAGAGCTATAAAAGTTGGGAGGGCTTCCCTTTAGTTGAGTATGTCTGATTGTAATCTCTATGCAATAGGCATTTTCTTATGGTAAACTAAGCAACATAAAAATACAGAATGTAAAAGAAGTTTTGAACCCCAATGATCTATCACATTCAACAACAGGAGAGAACAACTGTTTTATAACATATACGGGACACTCCAGTCCTGTATTCCCTTTCCTTCCCTTTCACATTTTACTTTTTAACTTCTTCTAACTTTACTGTTGCCTATTTAAGTATTTTATCATGGGAATGTGAGACGTTATGTCTTTCTTAAAGTTCCAACTCCTGAAGTCAAGAAATCACACTATATTCTCATCTTTCATGTAAATACATATTTCTTATCCTTATGGTTGCAGGGGAAATCTCAAGAATATGACCCAAGAATAACCTGGTCTCATATGTCAGACAGTAAACCACAGGAACTCAGAATACAGGTACTTTAAAATATCTCAAGATTTTAGGAGGCAGGAAGTAAAAATTTTGGTGAAATTGAGAAGCACACCATTATTATGTATTAGATTTCTTTTTGTAATTTGGTAAGCTTTGTATACACAGCTGAATATGTCAGACTCCTCACGCTATTTTTAAACTACCTTTACCAACCATTCTTTTCCTCTCCTATGAAAGGTGAAAGATACAAGTATTTTCCCTCTCTTTTTTAATATTCAAACAAATCATAACAACAGAATACTTTTATGTATTAGACAGCTTTCAGAATTGTAATTAAATACAGTCAAACTCCTAAACCAGTATAGAAAATTAGCATTCTCACTGCTGCTAAAAGTCCAAATTCTGCTGTATTTGAATTTGGATATCTGGTTCTCCAGCATAGTAAAATCTGACCTGCATTAACTAGACACCATGGTCACTGCGCCTCTTCCCTCTCAGGTCTTTCCTTTTACACACTACTATATTGTCCATAAAGAGTACTATCTCTTCTCCTGCCTAACCGGACTTACAATGCTGTGTCTCTCTTCTACATCTACAGAAAAACCTGTCCTTTTTAGCCTCTCAAATCAGCAGGTTAACCTTTTTTTCCCCCTGTTGTTACACAGCCTTGCAGCGCCGTGGTTCTGGCAGCATTACTGCCAATACCTGCTAGCACTGTGTTCAGTGGGGGCATGCCAGGTAGGAAGCAATGCAATGTAGGCCAAGCAGGACTAGGGGTCTCAATGGCAAAAGAGTCCACTTCAGCTGACTCCCCTCGAGGAAACAGTAAAAGTTCAAGAAGATTTAAAAAGGCAGAGTGAGAGTTTCAGTATGGAGCTCATGAGTGGCTCTTCCAAATGATCTGAATGATCATAGGCAGCCAGCCACAGAGTTGTAAGAATGGTGACTGGCAGCCAAACCTGCAGTTTTTGAAAACTTACTATAACTTTAATGGTACTTTCTGACAAAAATCATCCAGAACTTTCTACTACTATGTTGATCTCACAAATACACTACCTCCCTTCAAGACCTAATTGAACGAAGCATTTTCCCCCTTTTTAAGGCAAGCTGAAGGTTTGCAGATTATACCATTGTGCTGACAGCTAAATGTAGAGCTGCCATTACAGGTACTTTGTACACTGGTTGCCTATGGCAAAGTCTACGGACTAAAAATGTAAAGGCAAACAAACTTAAGGAAATTTTCCATCAAAACCCTGTCAGGAAGCCAACCTGTCCTTCCATATTTTTTTTTAAATACCTAGATGTACCACAAAAGGAAAAAGGATAGTAAGCAAACTGCCAACTAAACCGGAGTTCAAAATACTTCCAACATGAGAGCTCCAACTATGATAGTTAAAACTACAGTTTCAGTGCTTGAAAAAGTTTAAAAAAGAATACACCATTTCAGATGTTGCAGTGTGTAACAAAATCTCCAATGATGAAAGTTGCTTCATGCAGATTGACTACTGTTTCCATAAAACGAAGCTTTGCCTTCTTCTGCAGTTCTTCACAGAGTGAACTGATTTTTGTGAATAAATATATAACATGGGCAGAAAATTGCCAATCCTCTCTTTTTTAATGGCAGGTAGAAAAGCAAAATAAAAAAATTAGGGGTAACTGTGATTTCAGTCTTCTCTCTGCTGATTATTCCAGAAAGCAGTATATCCTCTCTAAATAATGAAAAACCTTATCAAAGTCTAACTGAGTATTATTAGGATGAGTTTCTGAGCACAGAAAACTGTACTACATTCCCATATAATAAGTCACATAACCAATACTTTCCATATGCATTTAATTTTTCCTCTACAAAAACATACAGGCAGAATTCCCTGAAATCCAGAAGCTGGTGTTCTGTTCTCCATATTAAGACAAGAGATCTGTCCATACCTGCTACTACGCCTTCAAGTTTTATCCAACTGAACTGGATAGAATTGTGCATGTTCACAACCACAGCTTTTCTTTGCAGCACAAAGTAACTTGAAACTTAACATTATGCCAAACTTGGCACTGCTGCAACCAAGATCAGAACTTCTCTGCTAACCTCAACAATCACTACACTAGAGATTACAAAACTATTGGTGCAATAGAAAAAAAAATCAGTTTATGACTGAAGAGCTATTTCAGATACGAAGTTCTCCAGTAGCAGACAGAGAAACCAAAACACCTTGCAATAGTAAAATGAAGAAAAAAATATCTCTAATTTCAACACAAAAGCATCCTTGCTTTTACTTAGAAACATACAAACATAGCAAAATAATACCGTAACTATTTTAGGTATATAATTTAAATAGAAAATCCAAATTTTTTTTTAAACAGAAAAATACATCAGAATCTTTTGAGGAAAGCTCCTATATCTTAGTCTCAGAAATTAAAATACACAAAATACACAATGGATCTTTGGATAGTATAGTTCTCATTAATAAAATTACTGATTTTCATCTGTGAACAAATTAACTGTCAGTCTCAAGGGGTTTGTAAATATCAATCAGTTTATGAAATTTGCCTACTAGCTACCTCCTGAGGCAATTGCACCTAAATCTCAAACAAGGACAAGTTTGTTAAACTTATCAAAAGCAAGCAATTTCTCTTCCAGGTCTCTCAGCCTTCCTGTAATTCCACATGAAATCATGAACAGTATGCTCAGGTAAAATCACTCACAGTTACTTCTTTCTGCTAAAGGTGTATTTGCTTAGAAAGTTGACCAAATTCCTACTATAAAAGTAATAGTAAGAGAAAACATGAGTCAAACCATCATTTTAAATGCTTCCTTGCTACTTCCTACAGCTTTAACGTTTGTAGAGCTTAACTCTTAAACTCTTAAAGCAAGATAATATGAAGTATACTTATTTTGGGCTGAATTACTTTAGAACAAGACAATGACAATTTCTGTGCATTTCAAAGTACTAATACGTACAAGTGAAAATCAATAGTCTAATTCACATTTTGTCACTATGGGTGCAACGTCAATGCTACTGAATTTGGGAGGAAACAGAGGGTTGACTGCAATGTCCACTGGTACTCAGCTGAAGCACGTAAAACGATTAACTATTTAAAAGGACGATAAAGGCTAAAACAAGTCTGCTGCTACAGCATAACCCATAAGCCCGTTAACTGTTTCTTAAAGCAAGTATTTAAAATAGCATTCTGCTAATTTGCTTTGGCCAGACACCATCTTCCTGGAATCACAGGAAGAGCAAATTAAGTAGACACTGCATATTCTATTATTAAGAAAAGGTATTGTTTTTGTATTTCAATGTTCCATGTAAAAATTTAATAGAGGAGAAAAAAGGCTGAATGTACTAGAAATTTTGTACAAATTACACAAGATGCTGATGAATAACAAAAGAAAAGTCAAGTGGAAAATCTACTATGTTTTGGTTTTATTTAATTGGTCATCTTCCCCAGTTAGTGATCTAGGAAGAAAAGTTTAACAGAGAAAGTCTTATATGCTTGACAAAGTCATGTGTAAAGATGGCTGCCATATTTAAAGCTGTCAGATAGGCATTTCCAATAATTATCTCATTTCATTTTTTCCAGGAAGCATTACCTTCTGAATTTGTTATTCAGATATTTTAAGGTTAGAATAAATTACTGCTGTCCTTCAGCCTCAACTACTGAGAGACACTGGCCATAAAACTTCTTCAAAATTTCTTCTATAAGTTTTCTTAATTTAAAAAAAAATGTTTGTGTTTAATTAAACACTTGAAATAAAGAAGAAGTCACTTGCCACCCCATGTATGTCTCTGAGCAGTCAGGGAATTTAGACTGCAGAAAGAATGTATTTTCCTTGAAGATAAAACAGTGTACTGAGAAGGATGCGTGCAGAAAAACACTGCACTCTGCCCTGCCTTCTTGGATTCAGAAAATACTGCAGCTGAACCACAAAGGGATTTCTCTACCCTCATGGAGGCTTCTACATCCATTTCACTGGTTTCTGCATTTCCCTGGCCAGACAGGGTGAAGAAAGAGAGCAAGAGACTTTCTCCTATACTCTCCCTTCTATAGTTAAAGCATTTCTCCTTGCTATTGCAGACCTTTTGAAAGAGGCATGCTCATACTCACACTGAATCTGAATTTCATCAGCACCTCTATCTTTTGTTGACCAAGAACAGATGAAATAACAATAGGTAGAAGGACCAAGAAGGAGTATTTGGACTTTTATACATGCCATTAAACAAAACAAACCCCATGCAGCTTGGGAAGGAAGTCAAAGTGTGAGCTATGTATTACAGCCTAAAAGTTAAGTATATGGAGCCCTATGAGAGCAAATCCCAGACACTAAGCACCTTGGAGAAAACAAGTCCCAGAGCCTCATGTGTATTTCAGTGCATCTCAGCATTTTTTCTTGGTTGAAGTTTTAACTCAATTTAAGTATTTCAGTTACTAACGCTTCCCCAAGTAACTCCCAACGTCTTATTTGTACCCTTTTGCTCAAATTTTTTATTAAGAAAGCAGCTGACTTCACATAATTTCTTGTCCAAAGAAACCTTTAAGGGGATATTTATGCCCATAAAATAATTCCTTCCAAAACTGAAATATTGATTGGCTACCGGAATACACCATTGCATGGGGCAACATGTCTTCCACTGTTATCTTACATAATGAAGCTAGAGATATTCTTATCTATCTGCATGTCTAATCATTTTTTGATCCCACTGTACAGTTACGGAAAAGACAAAGGGATGCTGTGGAAAAAAGATCTTTAAAGAGCTTTTAATAAATTATTCCATACAGTCGCTTTGTGTTCTTACTAATGCTTTTATTAGTTAACCACTTTCCAACTTAACTTGTAACTTCTATTCCTGCTTATTTCCCTTTCTAAACTGAACAATCCTCATTTTTCCACTTGTTTCTCATTTAAAGTCATTCCAAGTTCTGGCTTTTCCTCTGCTTCTCATCTTTTTGTTTCTTTGTTGTGAGGAAATAGAGATCTGATCAGATCAGTTTAGAAAGTACACCATTAAAAAGGTATTATTGCATCCTGTGGAAATGGCATTACAAAGTAAGTTTCAAACAGGCATTTGTACATAATTAGGTCAGCCCAGCTTACTTTACATCACTGGAAGTTTGTCAGCTACTTCAGTAATAACATGTTAGTCTTCATTATCATCTTCTTTTACTCCTCTCACTACCATGGTACTGGCAGTGCATGGTGCTTTTAAACTACACTCAAACCCTGAAAAGGAAATCTGGCATTTCCTTCCTCTTCTCCCTGCTCTTAACTTCTTAAAGCTCAGACTTTTGATTACAAAGCCAGACTTTACTGAAGAGGTCCACCTTCAAAGAGCTGAATATTAACCTCAAATTGATTTATCATCTTGAATCTTTCCTTCAGTACTAAATCTATTATCCCTTTCTCTTTTCTGGCATTACAGTGTGCTAGAGGGAGGAAAAGACCCTTGGTTGCCACCTGCCCAGGGCTGGGCTAGAATGCATATTTTTCATGGCCATATTCCAATTTTCTGTATTTTGATGATAGAATTCTGGTTTATATCCCAAGTTCTCAAAGCACCTCTTTGCCTCCCCAGATAGTAGTTGCATAGTGCAAGTAGAATAAGACGACATTTATGACGCATTCCTTCCTCTGCCCAACACTACATTTTGACTACACAACAAGTGGACACCATGCTTTGAACTTCTAATTTTTATGAATACCATTCATTCTGTGACAAAAATTTTTCTCTCTGCATTTGTTAATCAGTGTCTTCTGTTTTCCTAATAAGACATTAAGATTTTTAGCACCATATTCAGGGCCTCCTCACACTTTATTTTAATACTATTTTCTTACCTGTTTTCATAACACATGGTCCAACATTATTCATGCTGTCTTCTACCTCTTCCTATACACAAAAAAGTGGTGAAACCAAAAGGAAAAAAAATTCTTTGATGGATCATATTTAATCTCTTTCTTTGTATGCATAAAAAACAGACACACATTTCTAGAAAACTACCTCTCATCACACTAGTTTCACATAAGGCATTTTGATCTGTGTTTCATGTTGAACTGCAGCAAATGAGCAGCCACATAAAAATAGGAACTGAAGGAAAAAGCATGCCTTGCCCTTTAAAATATTTGAACCAGTTCCTTCGCACCTACCACGAAACTGGAAACAAATTATGTGGTACCACTGCTATATTTGCATACTTTACCTAAAATAAGAAATGGGACTAGGCCTGTTTGTCCTTTAAAAAAAAAATCCCCAAAAAAACCATTAAATACTCTTTAACTAAACCAAATTAATTATAAATTACACAAATAATGTATGTCTATTTCCTGTGAAAAGTAAGCATCCTCCTAGAGAAAACATTCTAAATATAAATTTGAACCATGGTATTTTCAAATCTTTCACTTCTTCATGAGGGATAAAGGCTGATACTTCTAACTCTACATGAAGAAAGTATTCTAAAGATACAATAAGGAAAAAGGTGAGGCCTCTGGATCATGTAAGTGTACTTACTCTTAAATTACAAAAACAAACAAACAGAGGTCCTGGTGAAAAAGCACCAAACTGCATGATGTAATAGGCCATGACCAATGCTATGAATCCTTCTATGAAATCAGAATTATAAAGGAGAGTCTTTTTTCAGGTCTAAAACTACAACACACTAAAACTAGATTTTAGTGCTAACACACATTCTCCCAAATGTCCAGCCGGCAAGTGACAGGTACACCAAAAATGCCATCATAAAACGATGGGAACAAGCTGTCTCCAAGAGAAAACTAGTTAGGGCTGCAAATGTAATCATAATTTTCAATTTTGCTTGGAAATGTTCTTGAAATTCATTCAGAGGAGGAATCATAGACTAGTTTGGGTTGGAAGGGACCTCTAAAGGTCATCTAGTCCAACCCCCCTGCCGTGGGCAGGGACATCTTCAACTAGAGCAGGTTGCTCAGAGCCCCGTCCAACCTGACCTTGAACGTTTCCAGGGATGGGGCATCCACCACCTCTCTGGGCAACCTGGGCCAGTGTTTCACCACCCTCAGCGTCAAAAATGTCTTCCTTATATCTAGTCTGAATCTACCCCCCTTCAGTTTAAAGCCATTCCCCCTTGTCCTGTCGCAACAGGCCCTGCTAAAAAGTTTGCCGCCACCTTTTTTATAAGCCCCCTTTAAGTACTGCTAGGCTCCAGTAAGGTCTCCCCAAAGCCTTCTCTTCTCTAGGCTGAACAACCCCAACTCTCTCAGCCTTTCTTCACAGGAGAGGTGTTCCATCTCCCTGATCATTTTCATGGCCCTCTTCTGGACCCGCTCCAACAGGTCCATGTCTTTCTTATGCTGAGGGCTCCAGAGCTGGATGCAGGACTCCAGGTGGGGTCTCACCAGGGCAGAGCAGAGGGGCAGAATCACCTCCCTCGACCTGCTGGCCACGCTGCTTTTGATGCAGCCCAGGATACAGCTGGCCTTCTGGGCTGCGAGCGCACATTGCTGGCTCATGTCCAGCTTTTCCTCCACCAGTACCCCCAAGTCCTTCTGGGCAGGGCTGCTCTCCACCCCTTCATCCCCCAGCCTGTATTGATACTGGGGGTTGCCCTGACCCAGGTGCAGGACCTTGCACTTGGCCTTGTTAAACCTCATGAGGTTCACCTGGGCCCACTTCTCCAGCTTGTCCAGGTCCCTCTGGATGGCATCCTGTCCCTCTGGTGTGTCAACCGCACCACTCAGCTTGGTGTCATCTGCCAACTTGCTGAGGGTGCACTCGATCCCACTGTCTATGTCATTGATGAAGATATTAAACAGTACTGGTCCCAATACGGACCCCTGCGGGACACCACTTGTCACCAATCTCCATCTGGACATTGAGCCGTTGACCACTACCCTCTGGATGCCTTTCCCGTGTCGACTGATGTAGTCACTCCATCATAGAAGGCCACTAAGTTAGTCAGGCAGGACTTGCCCTTGGTGAAGCCATGCTGGCTGTCTCGAATCACCTCCCTGTCCTCCATGTGCCTTAGCATAGCTTCCAGGAGGATCTGTTCCATGATGTTCCCAGGCACAGACGTGAGACTGACTGGCCTGTAGTTCCCCGGGTCTTCCTTTTTTTCCTTTTTAAAAATGGGGGTTTTGTTTCCCCTTTTCCAGTCAGTGGGAACTTCTCCAGACTGCCACGACTTCTCAAATATGATGGATAGTGGCTTAGCAACTTCATCAGCCAGTTCCTACAGGAAGCCCTTGTAGAACATGTTTTCATGCATATACTTTACCTGTCCTGTTATTTTCTACATTGCTAAAAATCTCAAAGCCATAATGATACTCTTTTAGACAGGGGAAAACAGATCTAGAAAGAACTTTGAAAATCATTGTGAGTCCTCCCCAAGAGTGGATCAACTATAGCACACACTAGTCCAACACGGAGGTAGGAAATGTCTAAAAAACATTATGGTAAAACCTACATTTGCAAGAAATGTGCATCATCTCCTGCCAACTAAAGATGAAAAGAAAGCTCTGCAAAAGCTGGCCAACATTTTTCATGCTTACTACTTAACTAAAGCAGTAAAACAATATCAGTCAACCTTCAAAAACTCTGTCAGGGAGCAGCGACAGCTGGCTGCTCCCTAAAGGGACGGGGAGCCAGGTGTCAAGCATGCCAACAAGGGCAGCAACGCAGGTGCCTGCACTGGCTAGGACTCTGTCCCACTGCCACCAACAAGACGGAGCAGGGCAGATCCAGGAGTGGCAGTCAGGGTCAAAGAAGAGTCAAGATCATTGAACAAGTCTGTGGTGACAAGGCAGGTACAAGGTCAAGCCAGGAAGGCAGTCCATGGATCAGGGTGCAAATCAGCAGGGTCTGTGGCCAGGTGCACACATGGCTGTGGCTGAGCTGGAGAGAGGCATGCCTCCTAGGTAGCTCAAGCAGGGACTGAAGGCCCAGGACTGAATTTAAATGGGGCTACTGGTCCCATGAGCACAGATGTGGGGGCAGGCCCACCAGGGTGAGGGCTGGTCAGGGCCATTAAGGCTGATCAGCTTAATTGAGGCCCTGAAAGTCTGTGCCTATGTCAAAATTTGCCTTTCTAACCATGTGTATACAGGGCTAGCAACAGTAGAAATCAACTAAGCAAAAGGAAGAAGGTAAGAGACTGTATCAGGCAGCAGATAAACAGTCTTGAAATAGAGGTAACCTTGAGAAAGGAGCCAGTACTGCATACATTACACACACTAGTTAGGGGACAGGACTAGATCAGCATTCTTCCTAACAAAAGAAAGTGAACATCAGACTAGGAGTCATACAGTTGGAGCACCAGAGCCAAGGACAATTCTGTAGCACAGGCACCTCTGTTCTCTGGTGTCACAGAAGTACTGAACCAGAGCTTACTTCAGATCCAAAAGGAGAAGAAAGGAAAAAAGTCTTGGAAGACTTGTATTCATGATCAAATTGTATTTTCTGTCATTTATGGGAATATCAGGTTTCTCCTCTCTTCTTCTGACAGAAGAAATGAAAATAGCTGTTGTGTTGAAAATAGCTGTTGTGTTGCCAAAGGAAATCTATATGCTTGGCTGAAGACTTGAAATTTAATTGCAATACTGATCAAAACACACTGGATTAAGCCCTCATCCTGAAACCAAATACAGGAAGAAAGAGGAGGAAGATTTGCAAAGTAATTTCATTACACAACCCAGATACCTGAAGTGAGCAGAGAGAACTAATCTCATAGTAACATAACTTATGCTTTGGGCAGCAACCATATCCCAACTTTTCCCATCTAGTTACAAAACTCCTGAGCCAAAGATGCAATTATTCCTTCCCAAAATCTCTTTCTGTTCTGTTTGATTCCACCCTCCCAGTTCACCACCTCTTCCAATAAGACCATCTGATCTAAGCACATGGTAGCATACAACCTGCCCCTAATTGCATTGCAAATTAAAAGAATTAACACTAGCTTAGGTCAAAAACTACCCTATTAGTAGACTAAAGGCTCATTTTTCATCACTGGGGGTCCACACCAGGTCAAGAACGCACAGCACCGACAGATCAGTTACACTGCTGGTGCAAATTAGGTACAAATTAGAAGCATAGCAGCAGTGCAAGAACAAGGCTTCTCTTTCTCTGCAGATGTATACCATACAAACAATGAATGAACTCTTTTTAATTAAAGAGAAACTGTGTATCTTTACTGTCTTGATGAAAACAAAATTCTGGGGAAATCAGATTGCTTACATAATAGATTTTTGGATAGTTTATCTTATAAACCTGCTTGGTTTTAAAGTAATCACATTAAACACATGTTACCCATTAGAACCAAATGAACTATCAGTGGATGTGGAGTCTTCCAGCTGTGTGGACTCTGGACAGTGGTCCTACATGCTTAAAAGTTTGGGAAGCACACAGGTGGAGCAGATACCTGGATTTTACTCCATTTTTCTAGGTGTCTTGCAAACACACATGCCATTTACAAAGAGAAAATGGCCAATTCTTGTGCATGGTTGATTTCTGCAACACAGGAAATTGGAAACATACAGCTATAGAATATGTTAAATCTTGAGCTACGTCTTGTA
This sequence comes from Aptenodytes patagonicus, assembly GCF_965638725.1. Lineage (NCBI taxonomy): Eukaryota > Metazoa > Chordata > Aves > Sphenisciformes > Spheniscidae > Aptenodytes > Aptenodytes patagonicus. Next base: position 17,270,593 of record NC_134958.1, read on the forward strand.
TATGAATTCTTAAAATTGATATGCAGCTCAAACTAGATAAAGAGGATCTTAAAATAATTATGCATTCTTGTGTCTCAAATATTTCATTTACTATAGGATCAGCAACTCACAAAACTGATAAATACTTGTATGAACAGCTGATAAGCCTCTGAGTACTCAGAGCATGTCCAGTATAATTTAACTTGAAATTTGTCTTCCTGAAACAGAACTGAAATGAGTTCAGTACCGTCAAATTTTCCCATGGGACAAACAGCATGCCTAAATTCAGGAACACTTTTCTGCTATATAAGGAGGAGAGTCAAGCCCAAAATGACTGCATGAAATAGTTCGATACTCTGAAAACATTTTTTTAAAATGTTAGTTAGCATGCCATTTTATTTTTAAGCAGTAATGTACAATTATTAGCTACACAGCTAAACCTACATCATACAGTGTAAAATCTCTACATAATGACACAAAATCTGGAATACTGTTTGCTGATAACAAGGTGTAAATAAATGTAATATGAACGCTAAGAAAAAAAAATAACTTCTTAAAAGGCCACACAGAACAAAGGAATTGAGGAAACATTCTCTACGTATATTTTGAAAGATGCAAACGGTGCTGATACTTTATTCCCATACTCAGACTGTCTATGTGGGTTAAAGCTAGCAGTAACACCAGTTCTAATCTTAAAGGCCCGCAGAGAGACATAAAACTTGACTGTTTGAGAAATCTGGTTGTAAAAGCACATCTGTGCAGCCAACACCATCACACGGCTGGAAAACAATCAGAATTCCAACAAAAAGCAAGTGAACAAAACCACAGAAAATTCCTTCAATGTGGAAGGAAGATTTCCTTCTGAAGATCTCCTGCACAGTTCCACGTCTTTTCAATACAGTAACTTCATATTTGTATGGATCATGTCTTAAATAATTTTCAGCCAATGTTTCAGGGAAGACTTCCCTCACAATGAACTATTTCTCAATGAATACATCACTTAATTTTTATATACAGCTCCACATACTAGCTCGTGTTCAATGAAACAATAGCTCTCTCACCAGAGAGCTATTTTCCTAGCATAACAGCATTATAACCCTGCCGTTCCAGTGGTAGCATATTTAGTTTAGATTTTACTTGCCTTTTTCACGTGTATTTCACAAACCACCTATCACTGCTGTTTTAGATATGCTCTCAAGGGATTCGTGCAAGCATCCAAAACAGTTACAAAATTAAGAACTAAAAAAAAAAAACCACTTCAAAATATATTTCTCCCATCTTTAACTTTTTGTTTGTTTGGAGTTTTGGGGGGTTTTGTTTAGCTTGCTCATTTCATTGTGGATATTACTGTAAGAAAAGATGACTCCTGCAAGATAATGAACTTAGTGATACTTCCCGCAGGAAAGAAACTCTGGCAGAAAATAGTGTCACATAATAGCCAACATTATGATTACACTTGGGAAAGCTGGAGAGAAATTTCTCAAGGCATCAAAAGGACACAATCATCCTACAATACAGATCTCCAGGTTATCCTAATGAAGCTATTACAACTTCCAGCAGTTAAAAGAGAACTTCCCAAGAGAATTCATGAACTTCATCAGAACACCCAGATTTCTGAAGTGTCCTGGTCTAATGAACATGGTCCAAATTGTTAGTGATAGGTATTTGTCCAAGTGACTTTAACCCAAGATTAATGATCACTTATTCAGAATCACCAATACACACCAGCCAGGTATGCATTACTATCATGCTCCAATAGGAAAGAAAATGCCATCTTAATTCATAATTCATAAGGATTAGGATTCTTCTAAAGCTCCTGATCAATCCAATTACTGATGACCTTAAAGCACTACAGATATTTCAAACTTCACCTCATCAGACAAAAGAGATTCCAGAAAAACACGTCTCAAAAAAAAAAAAAAAGACAATTATTATTTTGTTCTCTTCAGCTGAGAAAATTTCTGGTACCCAGGGGCCTGCACATTAACAAGTAAGCCTGTGGTGTAACACAGAACTGAATTTTCTTTTAAACATTCACCTACATTCAAAGGTTAGTAGTCTAGCCATCATTCATGCCAGCAGTCTGTCCATTAATTTAAAAAAGAATTACTCAAAGCTATATAGCAACCCAATGACATGAGCCGGTGAAGGATGGTAAGTACGACTAATACCACAGCTACTCTGCTGATGTATTTGGAAACCACTTGAAGATCAAACTGAGAGCTTGCCATGATATTAGACAGCTGCATGGAGAATGCTATTTATTATTAATACTTGTCATCTGGAAAAAGTATACACAGATACATAAATTCCCCAAACCACAAATAAGCAAACAAAAACAGACACCACTTCCAAACTGACAGTTTTATTTTGTCTATATAAGTTTGCAGATTTGTCATTACTTGTTTTAGAAGCAAGTTGACAATTAAGTATGGTCATTTTATCCCTTTCCAAGGAAATACACCAAATAAAATGCAATGATAAGATTTTCAGCTTATGTTCTTACCCACACACAATAACAAATACCCAAATAATTTTTTGAACTGTTAGGTGTAGAATCTTTTATTTTTTTGTGTCTTCAAGCCTGCAAAGTAAGTAATAGTTTTATAGTGTCTTAGTTAATTTATATTTGACCAGAAAAGGTGGGATTAACTGGAGATTGTTTGCTTCTCTTTCAATCTCAGTAATCATTTCTTTCATTTTTATAGTACCACAGTTTTTTCCCTTCTTTCTTTTTACTGAAAATGAGTGATATTATTCTCTCTTACGAAATGTTTCATAAATAAAAACTCACAGTGCAAAATTCTATGTAATATGCTAGAATAGAAGCCTAGCTCATACAAAATATGTATTGTTTCAAATTTCTAAATGCATTATGTGCAAGTAGATCAAGAGAATACTTTAGTATACACGGCTAAAATGTGATGGTAAATGGCATCACACAAATTCAATCTGCCATGGACCACTGACAACTACTCATCCAAAGCCAAAATAGACAAAGATTAAATCAAGCATTAATCTATGAATTAAAGTATTTATTATGAAGTACTATCATGGAAGACTAGGCATTATCTTAAAAAGGTTTTTAAAATCTCATTCTTTAACTTTCCAATCACTCCTTTTACATTAAACACATTAACATTAATCTAAATGTAGTATTATCCAGGTACTTTTTTGCAGCTCTTCCAATCCTTCACCTCCATGTTCTCAGCTATCTTCCTTTCTCTGATGTCATTTTCAAGTAGACTCCTCTGTAATACCCAATATTAGTCCCTGTTTCCTCACGATCTCTCAGCTTGATTGCTACCATCAGATAACAACTCAGCTACTTTGCCAGTATCTTTGAGGCAAATAAAAATAACTGCTTCTCCAGCAAATATTTGTAAACAGCCTGACTCCTTGGGGCATGGTCTTATAGGTAAATATTAACTTCAAATGTAAAATATTTAATCTAATTGCCACATATTGCTTATTTTTATCTCATTTTCATGTCGTGACATTGGCACAGTAGAATCAGCAGGTTCTATGTGAACTAATTCTTAGGACGTATAATGTATTGCCACTTCTGAAGATTTTTTGCAACCTAGAGACACTAAAGTGTTAGTAAAGACTAGATTTCAATTTGTAACCTTTATTTCTAGAAGAAAACTGACCTTTTGCTTTCCTCTAAAAAACTGTAACTGTGAAGGACTCAAAGTCAGACACTGTACTTAGTTTTACCTATTACAGTAAATATTCTTATGTCCATATCTAGAAAATCATCAATATATCTAAGAAAGAAAAATTTCCTAGAAATCCCTATCTAAGATCATTATTATATGTATTATTAGGGAGAGCATAATCAACTTTAAGAGTATTAAGAAATTACCAGCTAGGTTCTTCAGTACGTCTATCCTACTACCCTAATACTTTCAATCATCGCCTTTGAATTTATGTAGGAGTCACAGACTATGTTCCCTTCGTTGTGGAGAAAAATACAGTACACATACATAATTCCACATCTAGCCTTCATGCTATTCACTGCCAAGGCGGTTTGGCAAGCAGTGAAGATATTTCAAAGGAAAACATATAGGGCCTCACTCAGCCATATTAATGCTCCTTCGCATTCCTCTTGCAATATTATACTGCCCATAAGGCTTACTTGAGTACAAGAACATCTTCAGCAAGCAGAGCCTTCAAAACAAAGACCCATGTGGAGAATGCAACATCAGCACCAGTACTTAGTTTTCACCTCCACACAATAGCCATATTACTAAAAGAACTTGTAGTTACATGAGAACAGAAAGTGATGTATAGGTTTCAAATTTAAATCAAATATAACTTTCCCAAAAAAATTTAAAATTAAGAAAGTCTGCTGATGTCACCTGGTCATTTTGCATAAAAATAAAAAAAATAAAAAACCCCTACAGACCTAAATATATAAGCAAGCATCCCACAGCAGCACTGCAGAGAGTAACTCCAGACTTTTTTTTTTTTTTTAAATGGGCATAATAGAGTGGAAGTGGGGACTGCCCGATGACTGAAAAAAATAACATTCAGACACCCCTTCCCCAACAAATGTCTTCTCTAAGCATGTTTATGTTATGAGTAGTCTGGCACATTGTTTTAATTGGAAGAATATATAGGGTTTTAATCCAAAATAGAGTAAACACCCATTATGCTTAATTTAACATCCCTCTTACAAACTGAAAACCAACAGGAAAGTTTGATCAGTTACAGTATGGTGCATCTTACACTAAAAGGCCAAAGAAAATTGTCAGAACTATGGTTCTGAAAAAAGTGCTGAAAGCAATACATCCTCTTGCATTGATATATGTAACAAAAAGCAACTAAGACGTCGAAGCCAAACTCATCAATGTAATTCCTAAAGCATAATGAGAAAAGACAGCAGATAACAGCTGCTGTGCAATAATGACTGTTACTAGTTTATCAGACATGATCAGATTTGACCACAGTAGAGTTCAGAAACATGATTTTAAGGTAGCTTTGTTTTTACTTTGGTTTTAGTAAGACTATAGAGAACATTTTTGTAAGAGTCAAACTTTTAAATGTACTGCATGCTGGACCCATCTTGGTCATATTTTGTACAGTATGTGTTTAAGTGACAGATTCGCAACAAATTTCTAAGCTGGAAGTTGCTTTTGAAGTACTTTCAAGTTCAGAAAAGTGGATGGAATTATGTTAAAGAAATACAATCATTTAGTTTTACACAAAATTAAGTTCTAATGAATTTGCTCTAGAAGAGACTTGTTATGCAACATATGATAATTCTGCATCTAATTCTGCAGTTCTGCCATAAATTCAATCAGGCTTTAGCATACCCCCAGTTTAATACTGCTAGTAGTACTCAGATCAATCACACGATGCTTAATCTGAACATACATGCACTTAGTCTGTGGGGACACTGTAATACAGAAATTCCCAGGAATAAATTGAGCATGTGAACCTACCTATTTAAGGAGATTAAACCCACTACAACAGTAACAGAATAAACACACCACTCTTCTGAAATAGACTGATACTACTTTTTCCTATCTCTTGTACCACACTTTTGCAAACACCATCTTAAGTTTTTTAGACTAGTTCCCTATCATTTCACATAACACGCTATGAAGTCTTAAAAATGCACCTAATTCTGTCTCCATTTGGAAAAAAACACAGCAAAACCAAATTCTTGAAAATTATCTTACAGTCCCTCTTTGTAGATCAGAAGCTGGCCAGGGAATAATCTTTCCTTTTACAGCCAAAATTCCAATCAAGTCTGAGTTTAAACAGATATTCAGAAATAATTTTGAGAAAATAAAAATATTAGAAATCTTATCTGTGATTAATTCTACTTTCTTCTAATAATTGATGTCAAGGTCCTCCTTCCAATTTACATAAACACTCATCTCAACTGTTCTTCGGTGAACACTATACTGTTTAATAGGCACAAACTATGCACAGAGCTTTCTTCTTTAGTTGACTAAAACGTGCTCATTGCACCCATCAGGCATGGGAAAGCTGAAGAAATAAAATGAAATCATGATGATAAAGAACTTCTTTAGCCTTCAAAAGGAAAGCATACTCAGGGATGCTCCATTTAACATGTAAACAGCAACAGATACAGCTACCAAACACAAATATCATGGGACTTAATATTCTGTCAACAGAGAGGCCGAACTGCGTCCATCATCCATACAGAGATTCAGCACTGGCCTTCATTTTGCTGGTGCTATTTCCAAATCTGGGTTTGGTTTTTTTTTTGGCTTGGAGAACTGCAAATGCACAGCACCTCTAGGGTCTGTATCTTGTTCAACTGCAGCCTACTGACAGACAGCTGAACAGCTACCTGTCAATTCACAGAGGATACGACCAGACCAACTTAATGTATTTTGGCAACCTTTATCATCTTAAGCTGTCCTCTGGAATACCTGTTCTACATCTCAAAGTGCCTTTTCCATACATGTAAAAAAGGTTGGTGTAACTTTGTAGAATTCACTAGGTTGTAAGACTGGGCATAACGTTATACATCTGGATAGCCTAGACAAATACATAAAAGCCTTTAATTCTCTCAGGTCAACATTTCCAGGAAGAAAGGACATATTTCAGAGGAAGAGATGAGGCCTGAACATATGGTTGCCATAACCAGTGCAGTATAAGTTAATAAAGACTGGAAAGAAGGATAGGGTAGCTCATCCAATTTCTCTTCATGAATACATCTAAGACATACCCATAGACACCATATAAACAAACCAAAATATCACATGCATAACAGGCCTAAAGAAAAGGAGAAAGAGAAGGCCTTTTGCTAATTTTCTAGCTAGCAGCACGCGCAATTTCCGCCTTTGGAAAGGGAGCTGGAGGCCAGTGGCAATAACAGAACAAATTAGCTTTATTGGCCTGGAAAGTTTATGATTAGCATGGGAGGTCTGAAGCCTGCTGATCATTACAAAAATAACATTTCACTTTGATGCACGTCTATCAACTCTCACTATATTAAAATGTTTTCCTTTCTAAATGTGGGTTTCAGCTGCTGTGTCTGGCCACCATGTGATAGGAAAGTGAGGATCTTTAGACTATGTAACATATTGTTTTTCTAATCAGTACTTTGTCTAAGAGAAGTTAGCAAACACTGAATATTCTGTGTGCTTGTGTGCTTGCAGCGATTTTTAAAACCACTTCAAACTAATTTAAAATACTCATTCTTGGAAACACATACTGGAATAAGAAGCACAGGTTTGCCACTAGAAGCAAGACATGCTTATGGCAAATTGAGTGGACAGTTCTGATCTTTTTTAAATGAAACTATAGAAAAACAGACAAAATTTGACTGCATAAAGCAAGATCAAAACTGCACAGTAGAAGTGTATGAACTACCAAATGTTCACCATATATCCTCTATCAAACATATTGGAAAGAATTAATTTGTGTGTTGGCAGAAGTACAGCACCTTAAGCACTTCTGCAATAAAAATGTCAGACACGACAATGAGGCAGTATGATACAGTATTCTTCTTGAGGGTTTTAATATTTGTTATAAACTGATATATTATATAAGCTAAATCTTTCTTTATGGCTATCTTCAGTATTTTTTCAGCCAGAGGCAAACAACTCTTTACAAATGTGCCATCTTAACCTGGGTTGTCTTAGATTAGGTTTACAGTAAGTAAGAAAAAACTGCAGTTGTACTGAGAACCAATTAAGGAATATATGCCTTGAGAGGAGACAGAGACATTTAACATAGCTGCTGGTAACTTACAGTTTCATGTTTTGTTGTTATACAGCACGTAAATCTCCCTCTGTCCCCTCATCATTGTGCAGTATTAGAAGGGTTAATGGTGGTCTTGTGTCTATGGCAATAGTCAGGGACTCTGAAAAGTTAGGTTCTTAGACCTAAACACAAGTGAAATGAGCTGCCTGTGCTTCTAGATGGACATCCACGTACAAATATAATTCAAGATCAAGTTTAAATTTTAAGACCATCATTGAATCAGGACCAAATTTCACAATTTTGGAGAATTAGAGAAATTCAGAGAAATCTGACATAGATAGAAAAACTATCAGGCTGGATTGTGATCTGCAGATGAAGTTCCAACCATCATTTCCAAAATTGTAATGATTTTACACTCAACATTCCTTCTGGCCAATCCCTAAATGAACAAAGAGATGAGAAATAGAAGTGTTAAAAGTTTCCTAGATATCACACACACAATGATAGTTTCCCTCTTCCACGGTCCCTGTGCAGTTGTTGCCAAGGAAATTACAGAAAGGCCTCTATCAGTCTTTACTGCTTATGTGTCTGTCTTCTTATCAGAGAGCCATGCAAATGTCTTTGTGACGTCTTTGTGCAATATTTTTTCAGCTAGTGGAGACACTGGCCTAGTTATTTCTGCAAGGTTCTCTTCTAGCCCAATAGTTATTTGCAGGCAATCACAACAGTGACAACTCTGCAAAGACTTTCTAAAAAGTATGAAAAAATTATATACCACTTAAAAGTATTTAGAAGCCTTTGAGTATTAGCTGTCTGCAATATTCTTAGTAACTTCTTTTCTAAAGCACTTTTGGTGATCCCCAGTTCTCTTCTTAGGCAGACATATCTTGAATCCTACACAGAAATTAACACAGATTCCAAACATTCAAAGCTGACAGTTTGTATGTGCAGAATAATGTATGGGTTACAAAGCTGATTGGGAATTACAGTTGATGAGAGCATGTACTATACAAACCAATAAAACTGAACAGATTGATTTAAAATTCACATTAGACAGCTCAAGATAAGCTTCTGCATGAACTATTTGTCAAGAACAGCTGTCATGATTCTGTGATCAAATAGCTGGTGACACTCGGGAAATTTAGTGTACATATGCAGGTAAGTTGGAAATTATTTTAGACTGCTGTCATTATGCAAACAAAACAAAATGAAAGTTAAACAGAATATTCTTTGTCATAGCTGAAAAAAGGAAGAGCACGTTTCAGACAGAAGTGCCACTGAATGTCTATTGAATGTGGTTCGACAAAGATAATATTAACAATTTTGCCAATGACTTTAATGTGCAATTAAGTGGCTGACGTGAATTCATTAGTAACTTTCTTTTCCTCACCAGTCAGATATTCGTGTTCTTCACTTCCTGTCTTCTGTTCTGTATTTTTTTTATTCAACAAACAGAACAAAATCTGGCACAAACATCAATCTCTGATCAACTAAAGAATCAAAACTAGGCAACCTTTCAACCGAAATGAACAGGCTTACCCAATGTCAACACAACACTGGAGTATTTGTTGATTTGATGGAAGAAGCACAACACTGCACACTTAAAATACTTAACTTTGCTTCATGGGAGATTAAATTCAGTTGACTTACCAACTAGCAAAGAGCTCAGCCGTGAAGAGACTTAGAATACTGTGGACAGTTTAACATCTATGAAAGTTTAAGACAACTAAGATACAGTGATGACATACATGTTGTCAAACTGATAGAGCAAATGGTTAACTCAGACACATGGCTTTTGTTTGCTCTAACCCACTCTGATCGGTCTACCACATTTAAACTTTTTAATGAGCAGTTTCCTGGCCAGGTCTTCAAACCTTTGACTTTTCACCAGATTGTTTCTAAGGTGTGGGCTAGTGCTTATAAAATATGGTCTTATACCAATCAGATACCAATTCTGCTTCTGGCTATACAGTTTTAATAGCTAACTGTAGTTTAATTCAGTTTCCAGCACCATAAGTCAGAATTAGTATGGAAGATATACAGAGCAGGAGAGAAACTTATAATACCAATTAATACCATAAATTAATTCAGGCCGACATCTTATGTCATTACTGCCCATATAAGCACAGTAAGAATGCAAAAAACGTTAGATATTTTAAAATATTTTTAATTGAACTCTTAAACAGTGGGAAAGTTATTGTTGGTCTGAGCTGGTCATGAGCTAGTAAAAATTTTGCATTTTAATTAGGTGTGATATAATCACCTTTCACTGCTCCAATGAAAAAACAAATGCTTTATCCTTTCCAAAGCCAGGTTAGATTAAGATATATTACAGATTATTCCCAATGTTGCTTTTAAATGAACAGGCTAGCTGTCTATATAGTAATGACTTTTTAACCAACATCACTACATAAAAATATGACCATGCAGGTATCCGCAGCCCAACCTCTGACACAATATACACTGAGACAGAAAATTGTGAATAAAGGGAGACTTGGAATTCTGGAAAGACAAGAAGGCAGTGCAGTTGCATTAGTACATTTGCAAATATGAACATTCCAGCGGACTATAAACGTGCAGAGAAAAGGGCCATTAAAAATGGCAAACCAAAGGATGATATTACTTTTGCACTATGTTCTTATTCCCTGCGCAGATTTCTTCTATCCATGTAGTCCCTCATCTAAAATGAAAAACATTCCTGTAGGACTCTCAAAATCATGGTGATGAGGAGTAAGGAATAAGGAGAGGCTAGAGAACTACTACTGAAGCAGGGGCTAACACTCTGTTAGTAACAAAAACGGAGTTGATACAGGGAAAGGAAGAGGCTGATGATGGGAAGATGTGTGTTGAGTGGTAGGCGGAGGAGTCAGACTAATACTCATGATTAAACTGAGACGAGAAACTGGCTGACAAGTTTGATGATGAAGTGAGAAAAGTGCAGGGACTAAATGGTTTAGGGGTAGAGTATCAGGGCTTTAGTATGAACCCATGGGTAAGTGAGGACTTACTCTTCTCAGGCAGAAATAAGCTTTTTAAGGAAAGTTAGGCTGTTCGATCCTCTTCAACCTTCCCATTTCTTGTAATGCAGACCAGCTATCCAGCTATTTCTCACCAGAGAAATAAAACTTCTGTTCCCTTCCTACTATATTGCAGCAAAGGAACTTGAGGATAGAACATAAGCACAACAGGCACTGTCCATATAACTGGAACCTCTGCACGCTATAAAAACAGAAAAATAATCTGTTCTGTAAATGGAACATTAATATAGAATGCCCAAAGGTTTCTCATATACATTAAAAGGATCCTATGAAATAGGAACATAACATCCATTTAGTTGCATATTATTAGCACTTCGTATCCAAGTGAAGACATTAGGAATAATACTTGTGAAGTGATTATGTCAGGATATACTGAACGATATTATATAAAAGTATTCAGGTCACAATATAAAATGCTTGCCAAACAGGCAACAAGGACAAAATGGAAGTGAAAACCATCTTACATGCATCTTATGTCCATCTTGGAAAGGATAATGAACAGCAAGTAAAACATGCTCTATTAAAAAACCAAACAAGCCCGAAGAAACACTTTCCAGCAAGATACAAGAGTTGATCCTCCTACATAAATAACACCAATGGTCCTTGAGGATATGATTTTAGCTTATAAAGAAAAGATCATGGACTTCTTGTGTAAAACAGGTTGCAGAGGAAAAGCAAAAATTTACTCAGGCACCACAAACACTGACTGGGCTAAACTACGCTAATTTTATGTGGAAGACTTTTTGTTCCTCTGAGTGTGAAAATTCTAGAATAAAGTATAGATAATTCATCTAAGTATTGCAGCATTTCAATTTTAGCTAACCATTATTTGAAAATTTAAAAGTATAGGACTTTTGCACATGGCACACAATTAAAAATAAATACTAAAATGGAAAATTAAAGAATATATGTAAGAATCGCCCTTCATAAAACAATAAAAATACATACTTGCAAAACTCAATTGAACCCCCTAAATTAGTTATTACACATGTAAGAACATCAAACAGAAAAACAGTGAGCAAGGCTAAAAGATCTTGGCCAACTGGAAACAACCAAAGCAAGGTTCTCTCTACTTACCATTTATAAAAAAGGCTTTCTCTCTCTGTAAATGACAGAAATACTGTAACAGTGACATTCCATTAACATTATAATCACGAATGGCTTTGATCTGTAGTTTATCAAGTAATTAAAAATGATATGGCTTTTCTATTGTTTCCCTGAACTTTTAACCCTTTCCTGACAGGAACTGTGGGTGGCAATAACATTTTCCCTATGCATTAAGACAGAGACTGCAGATGCAATGCCTACAGAAAAAGACATTGATAAACATACATCAGCTTTCATATAAATGCCTTTCCTCTTTGGTGAGCAGAGGCGTATCAGTGACAGTGATCAGAATCAGGACATACACTTCTGACCCACAGAGCTACTGAGAATGTTTCCTTCACAACCCTCCAGAGATTCTTCTACAAAAAAGCTTGCCAGTGACATCAAAGATAAGGGTGACTAGAAAACTGGAGCTCACTCTGTGAGATTTGAGTCTCTTCAATTCACTGAAAGATCTGCTCATGAAACATGGCACTGCTGCAAAAGATTTCCAAAGGAAAAATTTCACCTTGAATTTCACATTCAAATTTTAATAATGAATCTTCAATGCTTAGCAAATCCAAAGAAAAGTTGATGAAATCCATTTACTCAGGAAGCCACTCTGCCCTTGGGGAAATTTTCAAAAGTATCTGAAGTACAGTAGAACCACAGATCCTAGTGCAAGTCAACACATCTTTTGTGTTTATCTTTCCCCAGTGCTTTGAGAAAATCTCCCCCAGAAAGCAACAAGAATGTAAAAACATCTCTCAAAGCATTCTTCTCTCTGAAAGGACTGTTCCCTGTATTCAGCATTAGGCTTCTGCTGTGTTTCTGAGAGTGCTACTTATTTATTTGGAGAATAAGCTTGGCATTTTAAATTACAAATGTATTTTTAAACTATTTTTCTAGCAAGCAATTTAGTAAAATATTTCAAAAACAGAACAAAGCACTCAAGACTAAGTACTCTGAACGCATTTTTAAAACAAGGTGACAGTGACTTCAGGACCCACGTTGCTGAAGGTCTTCACTAACACATGCATTGCAGTGCAATGCAGATATACCCAAGTTAGTCTTCAAGAGATCTGGTCCAAGTACAGAACATAATTTAGCTGTAACAAGGTAAACAAACCACCACCGAGTTAGGTCTATGTTGCCAAATGGCTTCCAACATTGTTCCAAAAGGAACATCTCCAAAAATCTCAGACCTTTTACACCATGCTATGCCCAGAGCTATAACAGCAGGTATAACATTGTAAAAGAAATGCTTAATAGGATTAAACCTAACCTAGTGGCCTTCCATGATGGAGTGACTACATCAGTGGACAGAGGAAGGGCTACAGTTGTCGTCTATCTGGACCTCTGTAAGGCCTTTGACACGGTCCCCCACAACATCCTTCTCTCTAAACTGGAGAGCTATGGATTTGATAGGTGGACTGTCCAGTGAATGAGGAATTGGTTGGATGGTCGCATCCAGAGGGTAGTGGTCAACGGCTCAATGTCCAGATGGAGACTGGTGACAAGTGGCGTCCCGCAGGGGTCTGTATTGGGACCAGTACTGTTTAATATCTTCATCAATGACATAAACAGTGGGATCAAGTGCACCTTCAGCAAGTTGGCAGCTGACACCAAGCTGCGACACACCAGAGGGACAGGATGCCATCCAGAGGGACCTGGACAAGCTGGAGAAGTGGGCCCGTGCGAACCTCATGAGGTTTAACAAGGCCAAGTGCAAGGTCCTGCACCTGGGTCAGGGCAACCCCCAGTATCAATACAGGCTGGGGGATGAAGGGGTGGAGAGCAGCCCTGCCCAGAAGGACTTGGGGGTACTGGTGGATGAAAAGCTGGACATGAGCCAGCAATGTGCGCTCGCAGCCCAGAAGGCCAGCTGTATCCTGGGCTGCATCAAAAGCAGCGTGGCCAGCAGGTCGAGGGAGGTGATTCTGCCCCTCTACTCTGCCCTGGTGAGACCCCACCTGGAGTCCTGCGTCCAGCTCTGGAGCCCTCAGCATTTCAGCATAAGAAAGACGCGGACCTGTTGGAGCGGGTCCAGAAGAGGGCCATGAAAATGATCAGGGGGATGGAACACCTCTCCTGTGAAGAAAGGCTGAGAGAGTTGGGGTTGTTCAGCCTGGAGAAGAGAAGGCTTCGGGGAGACCTTATTGCAGCCTAGCAGTACTTAAAGGGGGCTTATGAAAAAACATGGTGGCAAACTTTTTAGCAGGGCCTGTTGCGACAGGACAAGGGGGAATGGCTTTAAACTGAAGGGGGGTAGATTCAGACTAGATATAAGGAAGACATTTTTGACGCTGAGGGTGGTGAAACACTGGCCCAGGTTGCCCAGAGAGGTGGTGGATGCCCCATCCCTGGAAACATTCAAGGTCAGGGTGGACGGGGTTCTGAGCAACCTGATCTAGTTGAAGATGTCCCTGCCCACGGCAGGGGGGTTGGACTAGATGACCTTTAGAGGTCCCTTCCAACCCAAACTAGTCTATGATTCTATGATTAAGAGAGAAGAGTTCATGCAGGAAGTCTGCAATGGTTTTTAAGATGAACTCCTGATTACATTTTACATTTTGTATGCAATCAAATTCTCATTCTTTCTTTGTCCCTCAAAAAGAAGAGCTTCAAAGAAAAAAACTTACCAAGAGTCCTCAATAAAAAAAAAGGCAAGCAATAAATGCTATAGGGTCAAAAGTTTGAAAAATATCTGGCTTTTTGTTTTCCAACATACCCACCCTATGAGTAGGCTTCATAGCTTTCCTTAACAATGTTCTTAAAACTGAGGAGAACACATGAGCCCATTTCCTCCTCCTCTAAGGTAACTTTAGCCCCTGGAGGTTTTAAAGCTAGCCCTGTAAATAGTGATGTAGGTCACTAGGGCTGGAAGAGCCGAGTGCTGGAATTGCCCAACCTGAGCTCTATGCAGCTGCACCAGCTCTGGGATACATAATCCTCCTGTGCCAGGAGTCAGGTTTCTCCACACAAGGTTCACTGGCAACGGTGCCAAGGAATTAATCAGAGACTCAAATCACAGGGGGAGTTTATATGATTCCAGAAAAGCCAATCTGAACACAGTAAACTGTAAACTACTAAGGCTTCTAAAACCTTATCGTAGAAATTAACTACTCCTGAGTAGAAGGCTGGCATGCCAAAATGCTTTCACAACCGTAATATTCTCTAGATGATAGCCCTAGGCACAGCTGCTGAAATAATAGTCCACCATGTGAAAGCTGAGGTTTACTGGTAAAAACTTCCACAAAAGATTTGCATAAAACCGTGCACCCACTCAACACAAACACCATGGAGCAACATCCAAAGATACCTGCTTACAGTTCCCCACTAAGTGAGCATAGAGCTGCCTTACGGCTAAAGATGGTACATTTTGCAAATTTTTTCATACACTCTTACTTCTAAAGAAATGCCTACACGATACTTTGCAGGCAGATGCAAATCACCCTGTCCTCCTTCAAACTGGCCAGATGCCAATTCTGCACTGTATAGACAAAGGGTGAAAGGTGTAAAGATTTAACAGTGCTTAGCATGACCACATGCCTTTCTGAGAGAAAGTACCAGTACCAGGCACACTCAGTATCAGCATCATGTGGCTACAAAGCTTCTAGATGGCAAGGAGCATGAGCCAAGAAACCTTCTATCTGTCTGCCAAAAAGCATGGCAAACCATCACTTCAAAGCAAGCTAGAAATAGATTATTTGAGCACGAGGCTTTTGACTGAAAATTTTTGACTGTATGTCATATGCATACCTCAGTCTCAGGGGTGCCACTTTATTGCAACTATTATCTTACAAGAGATTAAAACAAAGAAAAAATAAAGAAAAAATAAAGGTACACTAAGGAGGTGTGGTGGTTTAACCTCAGTCGGCAACTGAGTACCACACAGCCGCCCGCTCGCTCACTCCTTCCCCCCACCCCCCCACCCCCACCCCAGTGGGATGGGGGAGAGAATTGGGAGAGTAGAAGTGAGAAAAACTCATGGGTTGAGATAAAAACAGTCTAATAATTGAAATAAAATAATAATAACAACAATAATAATGTAATAATAATAATAATAATAATAATACACAAAGCAAGTGATGCACAGTGCAATTGCTCACCACCCGCCCACTGATGCCCAGCCAGTCCCCGAGCAGCGGCCCCCCCGGCCAGCTTTCCCCCAGTTTATGTACTGAGCATGACGTCACATGGCATGGAATGTCCCTTTGGGCAGTTTGGCTGTGCCCCCTCCCAGCTTCTTGTGCACCTCCAGCCTGCTCAGTCGGTAGAGCATGGGAAGCTGAAAAGTCCTTGACTAGTGTAAGCACTACCTAGCAACAACTAACACAGGGTGTGTTATCAACTTTGTTCTCATCCTAAATCCAAAACACAGCACTGTACCAGCTACTAAGAAGGAAATTAACTCTATCCCTGCCAAAATGACGACAGGAGGGAAAGGTTATGAATTAAATCTCTATGCAGAGACACCACATCATCTTCTGGATCAGGACAGGGAAACAAACCCAAGACATTAACTAATAAAAATTTGAAAAAAAAAAGTTTAAGTCAAAAGCTTCCAATTAGAATTTTGTACGCTCCTCTGAAAGAGCCAAGAGAAATTATGTGTTCCAGGCAAGACTTTTGATTTTGGGGGGGCTTTCAGAAGCTGACCAACAGCAAGGCAGTAAAATCAGCAGTCCTGTTAAACAGTACATTCGCATTATCTCAAGGACATAAATCACAAATTATACATAGATGCAAAAGAGCATCATACTTTAGTCTGTATTACAAAGGGAGGCAAAAGCAATTGCTGAGATTTCATTTTAATTCCTCACTGTTCACTTGCAAACTGTAACCCTATCTTCTCCGTGTGTTCAGACTGAAGACACATCTGATTTCTGCAATGAATTTCTACTGTTACCAAAGACAGTCTCATGTTACTCACCACAGACCGACAGTGTCTTTTGAGCCATGTTCTGACTTCTGCTAAAACCTTTTATGTTCAACCAGTGATGTTTTCCTTTTCTGTTTAAGATCCTTTGCAACAAAAGGATGCAAATTAACACCACCAATTATTTAGGGTTGCTATTTTGTTGTGGTTTCCAATGTTAGGCAGATAATTTTTAGAAAGGTATGAGGAGACAGAAACTAAACCTCAGGGACTGGTGACAAGAGGAGGTCATAACTTTTGCAAATGCTGACTTAAACTTTTCAGTGTTACTATTTAATTATCTGGCAATATTATTTTATCTATAAATTATAGATATTACATAGCTAGAAAATACAATTGTCAGGTGGATGATGTAGAACAGACTCCTTGTGCTACTCTGCCACTATTAAAAACACTTGAAATAATGAGTTCTGATCCTATGTGTAATTCCCCAGAATAATTTCATTTATAATCTGTTAAAAACTACATGAATGTGATTATTGTATTAATGAAAAATAACAGTGTTCTCTCAAGCATTCAGGTTGTGTCCTATTAAAGATTGGGTGATTGTTTATTTTCTGATATGCATTTCTTTATATCCTTCCACTCTAAAATTCATTACAAAGCCAGAAAACACAGACTACAAATATGAAAAGATTAGATCCATCCTGATAGCTCCTGAAGTTCTCAGAAGGTTATAACCTGTCTCTTAGAAGTAAATTCTGAAAGTTCTCTAGTGAGCCATGCTGGCTCCCATAACATTAACTCAATAAGGCTGACTCTTCAGCAAGAGGCATGAGGTGCCAGCAATTAGCCTTCATGACTAGCATGCCCGGGCAAAAAGAGCAACCACAGAGATATGTTCTTCCCTAAAGGCTCATCAGTGTAACACAGCCTCATATAAACCCAAGAAACCATCATCCCATAGAAATACACATCTGTATTTTCTGTTAGCTTGTAAAGAAAGAACATATTTTCTGAAATTTGAAGGTGCAGCACTATAGGCATAATTTTTCCTGAAAATTGTCTTAGAATTCTTTTCTATCCAAGTATTCTTCAACTGTATTGTCAGTCCTAGAATCAGACAGACATTTTCACCTTCTTCCATTTAGTTGACGTACCTTTCAGATAGGCCTGTACACTCAATTACCTAGTTAGTGCAAGCCATCACGTCATTACTTAATTGTGAACACTCACACCATCACATTAATTATTTATTAATAATCCATCAAGTAGAGGATGAATCTAATTACAAAGCAGTTTCTAGGAAAGAAAATCCTCTGTATGTGAACTTTTAATATTCCATTTTTAATAGAAGCTCTGACAATAATTTAATGCTTTATTGCCAATTATGGTATTTCACTTCAGGGTAATACAAAACTTAACTTCTTTAAGCTCAGCTCAAATTGAAGTTCTGCCAAACGTGTGTTCTCTCTTGCCGAAAAAGAGAAGGCAGCAACACTACAGTTCTTCAGCTCTATGCAGTTAAATGTAGTAGGGCTGCCAAATTAGAAGCACATCATGGTAATCTTAGAAAAATTAATCTGTGTTTATTTTCACACACACAGATAAAGGCAGATCTTGAGACCTTCTGCAGAAAATCAGTCTTTGCTCTCACTTGCATTTAGAATCACACTGACTACTGTTATTCTACGTACAGCAACCTCTTCACTCACTATATGCAATAAATCGTATCTTCAAATACGTCTGCTAAGGAAGGATTTCCCCAGCCAAGGCAAGGAAAGGATTCCATTTCCATTCAGATAAATGATGGAATTCGGATCAGTTCGGGGGGGGGAAGGCCTTTTTTTTTTTGCTACCATTTGGACCCTACAGGACAGCCTCTGAAGATTATTAATGGAAAATAACTGCCCCACCCCATCTTGATTCAGAGATGTGCCCTCCAAAGTGCAAATGCAGGTCATCTGTGAGCAGGAAGCAAATATTGACATAGTCTTATTATTTGTAATTAGGGAAATATACCTATGGTATAAACATGAGCCTGGACAGTTTGTAACAGTTCTTAATAAAATACAGGCTTTCATGAAAAATACAGACATTAATTCAGGCAATTTCTTCCTGCGTGAAGAAACCGTTAATTCATGTCATAAACATCTATGGAGTCAAGCAGAGGGCAGGTGCGGGCTTTAAAATGACCTTGGTACAAAAGGAACAGATGGCCACTGTAACGACATTGGTGGAATAATAAAATTAAACTTAAAATTCAACCAGCAGTCAAAATAAGAATACGAATACATTAGTAGCACGATGTAGGTCTAATCCGATACGTAACACTTGAACTCAAGGAAATGGTGCAGAAATACAAGGCACATCTTATTTTCTTATTCAGGACATATTGGAGGAAGCTGAGAATGTTTCAAACTGGATCTGTGGTATTTTACAGAATTTTCAGAATCTGTAGTCAATGCAGTGAATTTTACAACCACTTTTCATTTTAAACAGATGACTGTACAGAAACTCTTTCAGGACACAATTATCTTGAAACAGGCCTGAAATATCTGAATAAAGTCCTATTCTATATGTGTTCTAACTCATGTATATGAGGCTAAAAATACAGAGCTTTTTGTGTAAGTCTGCATATGCAAAGTACAATTAAGTGTAATAACAGAATGTCTTCCATGATCCAAAAGCAGAATACTATGCTAAATATTCTATTTGTCTAACCAGCAAGATAACATCAACTTCCCTAGTAAAGCTAAATTTCATGACTGAGACCACTAAGTATTATTGAGAAGATTTAATGACCTACTGAGTTATTACTTATAAAAAAGATTAAAAAACCCCTAACAGTAAGTTTGCTATACTTTGCAGCCCTCAGCAAAGTTAGACCTCATCATAAAAGGAGACTTAGTGTATTGTCACTGCACCAAAATTTTTAACGTATACTATTATTTGTGGCCCATGCTGCCTCAGAAAAGAGTTCTGAACAGTTTACATTAAAACCTTCCGCACTGTTATTTTAAGTGCAATAAACATGTACTATAAACATTGTCCTGATTTGCTGTGGACATTGTACTGAAGAAAATTAACTCTATCCCAGCCAAAACCAGGACAGGAGAAAACAATGATAAATTGATACTCTTTCAGAAAAAAGTTATCTGAATTCATACTAACCAACAAGTTTCTTCTCCAAATCAAAGATGGTGTGCAGTTACCATCTAAACTACAAGAAAGTGCCCTTTACATTATTAAAATACATTTGTACAAAACTGGGTTGGGCACTTGAATTACATAGCTAATCCTTGGCATACAGCTTTTCTGTAAATCTCATTCCACAATTACCACTCTGACCAACAGCTGGTTAACATGTGTAACTTAATTTTTTCAAGTTACCTTTTCTTATTTTGCATGTCACTGCCAAAGTTGCAGCTGTTAGAGCTAGGAGTTGCCTATTTGAAATCCTTAGGAAAACTCAAGGTTGTTTTATTTATCTGGCTAGCCAGTAGGTTCTGATTTAACTTCCTTAGTATGTCTGAGATTATCTCAATAAATCAAACCCAGAAATATTAACAAAAAGCTTTTTCTGCTATATCAGATAAATTGTTTAATTACCTATTGATTTGCTTAGGTATATGAATTTATCTAGTTGCACTAGATATTTAGGCACACAATTTATGTTAAAGCAAGAGTCATTAAATAAATCATGAGTTAGCTAGACACAATAGGTAAGATTTAGCCTTCTGAGTCTAATTCAGCAGAAGGAAGGCAAAGGTTAATTGATTAGTGCATTTAGAGTTACAGAAACATAAATGAAGACTTGGCATTTCTGCCTTGAATGAAATATCCAGGCACAAATGCTTTTCATCCTCCTCCTCAAAGGATAAACATCCTTCAGCAGAACTGGTATGTTCGCGCTGACTGAGAAGGGGGAGGAGCAGGAGATGGTAATGGGAACAAAAGGTCAGAACCCACTCACAGCATCAGAGGAAAAGGAGTAAGAACAAGTGCAAGTATCCATCCATGACAAAATCCACTATTTCACAAGGGAGGTGAGGTAAGTGGGGAGGGGAAAAAAGCACTAGAGCTTCTCTAGCTATACATGTGTCAAACTGTAGACATGGCACTTCAAATTTTGCACGTGCTTATAACAAAACCAAAAAGAAGCCATTGTGTTCATTACTTCAGCTGGTATAATGTAAAGTTACATCATATCGTGTAATAGACAAAATTCTCCTGGCATTTATACCTGTGCAATCTAAAGAGATGGGCTGATATCTATTTTCCATATACTGACATGAATGAAAGTATGCCTACATATGCCTACTTATATTTTACCTTTGTCCTGGTTTTGGCTGGGATAGAGTTAGTTTTCTTCCTAGTAGCTGGTACAGTGCTGTGTTTTGGATTTAGGATGAGAACAATGTTGATAACACACCGATGTTTTGGTTGTTGCTAGGTAGTGCTTACACTAGTCAAGGACTTTTCAGCTTCCCATGCTCTACCGACTGAGCAGGCTGGAGGTGCACAAGAAGCTGGGAGGGGGCACAGCCAGGACAGCTGACTCCAACTGCCCAAAGGGACATTCCATGCCATGTGACGTCATGCTCAGTACATAAACTGGGGGAAAGCTGGCCGGGGGGGGGCTGCTGCTCAGGGACTGGCTGGGCATCGGTCAGCGGGTGGTGAGCAATTGCACTGTGCATCACTTGCTTTGTGTATTATTATTATTATTATTACTATTATTATTAGGATTTTATTTCAATTATTAAACTGTTTTTATCTCAACCCATGAGTTTTTCTCACTTTTACTCTTCCAATTTTCTCCCCCATCCCACTGGGGGGGGAAGGGGGAAAAGTGAGCGAGTGGCTGTGTGGTGCTCAGTTGCCGACTGAGGTTAAACCACGACAACCTTATATTTTAAATAGCATTTAATCAAAAATGTATAGCCATAGCATATCCAGTTCTCTGCTAGAATTCTAGTTATAGCAGTAAATAATAGGCAATGAAGCCAATTCAGTGACTTATTCAAAGCTCTGCTTAGAGGAGCACACGCATCAAACTATCACTGGATCAGAGTGAACAATCAACATGTTTTACAAACCTCCAGAACTCTCCCTGGTGTGCAAGAGTCAACGTAGCCAATGGCAGTTTCTCTGACAACATTCCCACACGCAACTAGCCTACACTCTTTAAGAGTGAACCAGAACACCAGAACACCACCACTCCTGGAGGAACTCAGCAGCTGTTGGTTTTAGATCTATAATTGCTATGTAAGTTTCCAACAACAGCCTATACAGGTTTTTCCAGTGTATAACCTTTCCACTTAGCTTTTTTCTGACTTCATAACAATGAATTCTTAGAGAGACACAAAACAATTTGTAAAGAGAGCTTTAAAATAAATTCAGTACACTAGGTCTTCTTTGTGTGACTCCACAAATACCAGCATGCCATTACCAAGATGCCAACATACTTTGGATTTTAAAATATAGTGTCCCTTCTTTTAAAATATGGAAGAAATTCTCCAAATGTAAACTATCATATAAATACTCACTGGGTCAAAATCACAGTACAGAAATAATTTTTGTCAGAAGCTGATCAACAATTCTTTCAATACTATGCTTAGTGCAAGAAAAATATTTCAACAAATATGCATGTATCACTGACTTCTGGTTTTTATACCGTCCACTAAATTCTAGAGGTTTTTAAAGCACAGAAGCTTATTACAAAGCTTACCACTCTGGCCGTATTGCTACACCAGTCCTCCCCCTTCTTCCACCTCAAAACGTTTTTACAAAACGTCATTGAAGTCAGGCATGTCATAATGTGGGCTCCACCACACTAGGTAAGACTAATATGCAATACACTTATCTAACAGTATTTTTGAACTAAAGCTCATTACAATGGATGGATATATTGATCACTGGCTTTTTGATTTTTCATCAAAATCGTTATGAATGATACAGCAGGAAGCCTAAATATGCCAGTCCAAGAAAAAAGGCTGCAATTATTGGATCTGAATTCCTGAAAAACTCAGGATACATTTACAAAGACCAAATAGCAACACTGACATCAAATTATTCAGTTATTGGGCCAAAACTATAAAATTCCTTCCCTTCCCACCCTAAGAACAAACAGTAAGATATTCTCTCTTACAAAGGAGGCAAAATGAAGCATAAAGCATCAGCAGGAAAAAATGATAGGCAGATAAATGGCAGGAGACAGTATACAACTCGCTAAATTGTTTCAGATATTGCTGAAGGAAGGAAATCCAGTAGGAATAGATGACCACTTCTACACCACAGCAGGCCAGAGATGGCTCAAATAAGAGAGGTCTACTACTATTTAAAAACTAAATAAATAAAATAATAAAAAATAAAAAAG
Organism: Aptenodytes patagonicus; assembly: GCF_965638725.1. NCBI lineage: Eukaryota > Metazoa > Chordata > Aves > Sphenisciformes > Spheniscidae > Aptenodytes > Aptenodytes patagonicus. Next base: position 17,293,652 of record NC_134958.1, read on the forward strand.
CAAGTCAAATATGGAATTGTCATTGCAGAACCTCCGGGAGGGGTGGGGGTATTTTCTCGTAATTTGGGATTATCATCTGGCTATAATGTGACTACTGCAAACACAGTAATATCTTCAAGGAATCTGACTGAATCTGAATACATTAAAGATAAAGCCTCCTACGACTAGTGATATTCAACTGTCACTATGGTACAGTAAAGCCCACAGCAAAACTTGACCCCTACTGACATTAAATAAATAAAAGGTGTCAGACTTACCAACTACAGTGAGCATAAAACTGGATTGCTGGTAGATTAAACCAGGACGACATTGCCCTTATAAAAGTGAAATTACATTGTGCTAAGAATATTACCAGAAATATAACCCAAAATAGTCAAAAAAAGCTCCAAGTAACAGGAAAGGCTTAAAACAAGAGTGGTGTACACATTCTATCCTCATACAAGTTAAAAAACCTACAGATGTAAATACTGATTTTTCTAGTAATTTTATCTGCTCTGCTAGTTTTGCAGCACAAATACATGACACAAAACACCTAGGAAAATACAGTTGGGTCTATCAGCTATACCAGAACACTGAAACCCAGATGCTATACTATATTGAAATTTGATGCTACTTAAGTTACATTTGCAAAAGCCACTGTTTTAGATTAATCTCTGGCACTATCCTGTTGAGAGTATGTGGAGGGATTAATGTTGTTATACTTACACCTTTAAAACTCCACAAATATAAAGAAACACAACCCAAGAATTTGTAAGACACATTATTTATTCTTTGCTGTACATAAAATTCATGCGTTTCACTATTAAATCCCAAAACTTAAATTTATGCATTTCCCCAAACTTCTCAAGTCCCCAAGACAAAACAAAAAAACCACATATACACCCCCCCCACCCCCACCCCCAAAAAAGAAACCTTGCAATCTCAACACACATCTTTGTTCTCATAAGCCTTAGCACTGACCTATTTATTCCCCAAGGAAAAATTCAGTCAGAAACAGCAGCAGAGAGCAATTAAACAGTATCATAGCATTCAGTCCACTTGGGGTCATTATTTGTTAGTTTCAACAACTTTGTAACTGTTATTTGAAGCCTGAAACCAACTCTACACTACAGCTGGGAAAAAACCTCCACAGTTTGGCATCTGAAAAGCAGTCAATTATATAATAATACCCAATATTGTGTAAAGCAGATGTTCTCAAACTAGAGCCCGCTGCCCTCCTGAGATTAGTAAAGACCTCCTGGGGGTCTGCAAAGTTCCTTGATTTTGCTTGTAAAGCTTGTGCAGTTACCTAACTGGGCTTGACAGAAGGAGGAAAGGGTCTCCAGAAAAACCAATTCTTCAAAGATTAAGAAAAGATCATCTGATTTCACAGTATGCACACAAGTACACACCGAAGATTTAAAATGCTCATATGAGTTAAGATCTGAACAATATTTATTTTGATCATGCCACGGCAATGGAGAAAACTTGGAAATAGAAACAAATCTCTTATCTCCTTGTTGAGGGTGTTATTTGAGCAATCTGGATAGAAGGGGTTTCTTCCTCACCTGTCCACAGCCTCCTTCCGGCAACTGTCACTGCTCCTGCTGTAACTCCTCAAGAGCGAGAGAAGAGACAGCAGCAAGCTGGGGGGATCAAGCAACTTTTCTTGGTCTTGTTACGGCTTTTGGCCTTCCCCTCCCAAGCAGAGTCAGATACTTCTCTGCCACATGCAGAATCAGAGAAATCATGTGAAACTATTTCAAGGTCAACACACAAAGGTCAGCTCCCACAACTGTGAAAGTTGTGGGTTTACTGTCATGCAAGGCCTTGGTCCAAAAAAAGACACAAGCATGTGTATAACACTGCAAATGAACACAGCCTTGCTAACTTCATCTTAGTATCACAGTATATGCAGATTGCTAGACTGCTGTGAGATCTCTCTTGAAGGCTCCAGTTTAGAAATACACTTACTTGCTTCTTAGTTTGTATGAATTCTCTTTTTGATGGGAAACAGTCATGGTATTGCTTTGTTTGTCTGAATGCAGATTTCTGCCTGGGAATCACTGAAAAGCCAAAGAAAATTTTACATTCAGAAAGTAAGGTCACTCAAGGAAATTGCTAGTTTACAGTAGTCCAGTAAAAACACAGAGCCAAAAGTCCCATGTGAATAACTGCCAGCTCTTAGAATGATGCTGTTCTAGATATGATAAGCTACTCCCACTGTAACTCTCCATATCAGGTGACTGCAATTATTTCCCACACTAAAAAATGCAGCATACACTGGACTTCCTATTTCAGTACACCAGCAATGCTCATTATTCCTTGAAGATTTTGTGTCATTAATTACTGATCTTTTCATCTAATGTAACTTTTTTCCCTACTAAATATGTATTTCTGATTCTATCCATGTGAGATACATTAGTTAAACATTTTCATTAATATATCTGTGCTTAGAAAAGCTTTTTTGTGTTACAATTCTCAGTCAGTAAAGCTTCAATTCATCAAAGCACTTAAGCCTGCACCTAACTCCAAATATGCACGTAATCCCATTGACTTTAATGGGACTGCTTACTTGCTTAGTTAGGCACGTGTTTAAGAATCAAGGCCCATGTAAGCATAATTGTGCTCTCTGGCCTGGACCCAAGCCCTTAAAAAAGGGAATAAGCAGAATGGAGAACAAATGTTCAGTAAAGCTGTAAGAAGGTACAGCAGCTTTCTAGGGAATATGCACAACATCAAAAATAATTTGTTTAACTATCTTTACAGAAAATCCTAATCAGAGTTAACTGGGAATCCAGTTATTGAAATCCACCAAGATATTTTCAAACCTAAACTGAGCATTTTTAAGTATGCTTATTCAATAAAGGTGTTGGAAATCATAACTAAAAGAAAAGCTAATACTAGAGCATACAAGCATTTTCTCCAGATGCGTTTATGCCGCTTCACACAACTCATCCAGTTACTAAGGAACATAGTTGTCCGATGCTGCTAAGGACTGACACCTCCCCCTCTTTTTATGGGCTGAACTTTATTTAAAATACTTTTAGAACAATGTATGTTAAGTCTGAAGTTGTAATATAATTTCAACTAGGTGCACTAATGTAATCAAGAATTCAGTCCTGCATCTTTAACTTCCACAAGAATTCAATGCCTCTCTGGGTTTTATTCAATGGAGAGCTTTACAAATCCTCACATGAATGAACTGTTTGTACAAATTTTGTCAAAAAATGGAAGTAAGTTTGTAATGCTAGATGCTGTGACGAACAGCGAAGCAACATGTGGAGTCACACAGCCCTGCGTCCTCATTATCAGGTAATCTCTTAGAGTCACATGTATCAGCCTCTGTTCTGCTAGACCAACAGCTAAAAATCTACTGCCACTTCTACTTATTTTTTTTATTCATTACAAGTTCTCTGTCTGCTCCACAGAAATGTAAAAAGTAAACAGTTTGGATCGATTTAAAAATAAGCATAATGCTTTTTTTTTTTTAAAGAAAAAAAAAGAAGTCAAACTAAGACGCATTCCATTTGAAAATAACTATTTCATTTTAAAGCACTTGAAATAAAAGAAAAGAAGTAAAAGGCTAACTTAAAAAACGTACTGGATACTGGCAGTGACCTCCTCCTAGTACTCCTCAATGCCCACATGCCCAAGATGTGGAAATTCCAAGATCTAGCAAGACTTACCAAAATTTTCACGTGTGTTCTCAAGCAACTACAGCTTGTCTGAATGTGGGATTATGCTTTAAATTCCTCAGTGTTTTCTGTGGGAGTTACTCAATGCTGAGGCAGAGAACAAGAAAGAGAAAGGTTCAACAGCCTGCAGTAGATACTTACCTGGAAGGTGGGACCGTGCTCCAAGTAACAACCATAACTTCTATAGGAAGTGGAACAGATGCCACAGTATTGACAGGTAACACCATGCCCAGTGCATCAAGCAGCATGGTAACTGGGATAATTCTCAAAGCAATGGGACATAGCTTCAAGTCCCACTGAATTCAGTACAATGTCAAAATTGGAAAAAATTTCAACCACCTTTAAGGCTGGTAAGAAATAGAAGATACTTCCAAAAAATACCCATTTTCAATATTTTCCAACAGAATGCCTTGAAACTACTGTAGTAACAAAATAAGCTAATTTAATTTTCATTTACTTGCAGTTTAAATGCTACAGACACTCAAAAGCTGCAATATTTTTTGCCAGAACAAAATATGCCACAAAATCTTAGAAAGTGTTTCTCATTTCTAAACACAGCCTCTCTCATTGGAATCTGCTTTATGACAGGAATGTCAAAGCAATGTATTTGAGAAACTAGAAGAGGTGCCTAGAAGACTTATCCAAGATAAGACCATTTCGCATCTAATCCAATCTAGAAAATGGAGTTATAAAAACTGCACAGGAAAAAAAAGGATGTTACATTCCTTTAAAAAAACAAAACAAAACAAAACAAAAACAAGGGCAAAAGAACAATTCCTCCCATGTCAATGTCCATGAAACTCAGGAACTGCTACTACCAGGCCAGGTTCATTCTTGCCACTGCATGGCAAGTTAAACACAGGAAAACCTGACAGCTGGAACACAATGCAAGTGGTGAAACTGAGGACTTTTGACTTCTTCCTCTTTGCATCACTGATGTTGAAAAGAGAGTAGTGGCAAAGGTAGCAGAAGCCGCCAGTATATGAAGTGGCAATAGTTTCATTTATATTATTAAGATTATTTGAAAATACAGGAGTGAGATTTTTCTGAGACTGACGAGTACTCCTCACGCTTCCTAGCAAGCAGGATAGATAAAGATAATATGGTTCTGATAAAAACAAAACCAAAAGCTTTCTATTTAACAAGACGAATAATTCTCTGTCTCTCTCTCAGAATGGAACTTAAACATTTGACAGTTCAAATGACCAAACACCTGACAGGTAAGATTTTTATACCTTTTTATAAAATAGTTACCAGCAAGTTTAAGATGAGAACAACTCTACAGAAAACATTTTCTGAGGGACGTGGTCCCAAGTTTCAGCTACACTTATACTTTGCTCAGCAAAGCTGCACTGCAGGAGAAAATAAATAAGATGAATCCATTTTTTAACAATGACTCATAGTGCAAAAATAAGCCTGAAGCTTTTCTTAAGTACTGTTTTCACTGGCTGGTTGATATCGCAGTGCAGAATTTAAAACTAATACAACTACAAAAACACAAGGCTTTAAACTCCTAATACATTAGATACACAGAAAGTACATCATGGTTGGCTTGTACTGGCTCCTGAATAATACAGAAATATACACTGCTTTAACTATCTGGAACAATTGAAAGGTTAAGCAACAACAACTGGAAACCCACATTTTTAAAAGCACTGTACAGCAGAAGTCAAGCATTTTACAGTCCAGAAAGATCTCGCTAGTTAGCATTGCTGTTCATGATCTGCTTTTGGGCTGTTTTAATTGGTTCTGTCCAGTAACTGATCCTGTGAACTATCTTTGTCAGGACAAGTGACAAGGACAGTAAAGCATCCATGAAGTATACTTTCCACAAAGCTACTTTTAAAAGCTAAGACAACTATAGATCTGCAATGAATCTGTCAGATCATCTTCATGTTTTGTTACTGATGGAACAAACACTGCACAGGCAAGAAAATACCTCTGGAAAACCATATGCAACAAGCAATGACATTTACATAGAAATATTATTTCAAAATGCCAAAAATTCTTAGCTTTACCCTTTTTTGGATATATAGATTTACTACTTCATTTATCACTGAAAGGGGGGCGGAAATCAAATGAAGACTGGAATAAAGAATGAGCAACTAATACATAAGGAAAACACAAACAATGATATCAGAATCTATTTCATCCCATTTGATTTTGTTGCTGAAAACAGCAATGATCTCAGAGCTGTATGGAAGGTGGAAGAAAATCACAATGTACAAGTATTACTCGCAAACCAATAACTTTTTTTTTTAATATCTTGCCATCCTAGAGGATAGAAATTTAAGACTTATAAGCATATCAGAGGGGGGAAACAAACCTACAAAAGCAATTCCAAGCTCCAGTCTAGCCTTAGTAGCTGTACAAACTCATTAGTGTCCATAACAAAGGTGAATGACCTCGGAGCAGTCTAAGAGTCCACTGCAAACATTCCAGAGTTCAGAAGTCATGTCCGTCACACTGTGACTTTGTGTCGGCAAAAGGGCTTAACAAACTTTAGACACATAAGATAAACTGCATCTGCCACATACAGCCAACTCTAAACAAACAAATCTCACAGTAATAAAATTTATTTGTTTTAATAAAATTCTATAGGCTGTAAAACAATATCCTTGTGCAGGTAGGATTTCCAGAGGTCAAAGACTTTTCAGTCATGCCCCATTTCTTGAAATGTGAGCATAAACTGCAACAATCCCTTTAAAATGAAGGCTTGCCATGGTAGGAGACACATACAATTATGACAACTATTTTCCAGTCTTAAGGAATGCAGACATTTTAGGCTGCTTCCATGTAGGCCACTGTACTTATTTAAGGGTTTAAATGCTGGGTATTCAGACAATAATATAGTTTCAATGCATACATATTTCTTCCATTAGATACAACAAGAATCTGATTGAAAGATCGTGCTGCTTTATAATACTCAAGGGTTGCACGAGGCCACCTGAACCTATTTTAAAAGTTGTTTCCTCCCTCTCAGCAGACATTGAGATGAATATTTTAAAATTAAGCAGTCGTCTGGCCCAGAATTTAGGGTCCAATTTGCCTGTGTTCGTATTTTATTTAAATAAGCTTTAGTGAATGCATAATATCCCTCAAATCTCTCAATATTTCACATTCAGTCCTTCTCCAATTTTACTACTGAAGACACCTTAAGACACACTTTTCTCTACATGAACTGTTTATGAGAATCTTAAATTGTGAAACAAGAATATTTACTAACTGCATAAATGCGTGAACTTTTCTTTTAAAAAAAGTGGAAAAGATTAGCCAAGTTCTTCTTCAGCTTTAGACACATACACAGCTACAAGAAAATGAGATTTGGCCTATCAACACAAACCCCAAAAAAGATGTTCTGCAATGGCTAAGGTACATTTAGACATACTGGTCTTTGCGTTTAAGTACTGAAAATTATGAAAACCCAAAAATACATTTCTACTTCTCATAAAAACCATTAAAACATATTTCATTTACTGAACAAACCCTAGTAAAAAAGCATAGCAATACAAAAAAGAGCATCTATTTGAATTTAAAAATCCAGTTTACCTTCAAAAACAACAGAAGCCCTACCTGTATGCGTGTGTAGTATACCTGGCTTGAATAGCCTGAAGAAAAATGTTCAAAAAGACAAAAATGTAGAATTTTTACCTCAAGATGATTCAAGTGCTGATCAAAATAGCTTAATGTAGTCCCTAAAATATTAAAATACACCTAAGCAATGGAGAATCATTAAAGTCAAACAGCACCAAAAGCAGCAGGGAGGTGAGGTGGGCACAAAAACCTACATCCAAGCCACATATTCTTTTTGAATTCGTAACACACACTAGATAGCAATGCTCTCAGCAAAATTTCATGCATGTTTATTGCATTGAATTCAAAGGCATGATTCACGTTTACTAATTTTTGTAGAATTACTGGTAGCTCCTAGAACTACTCACTGTTTTCTCATAGAATAATAGTAACTAATGTCCTCTTCAGCAGAGAGGCATCCACCACTCCAAAAATTTGCCCACTTCCAAAGAAGCTGCCGAGAAGGAAACAATTCACCATTCACTGCATCCCAAAAGGAAAAAAACAAAACAAGAAGATGCTTTTCCAGTATTATCAATTTGTTGCGATAAGTATTCTAACTGAAGTGACAACTTCCGCAGGAGCAACAGAAAAGATGTCCCGAATCCCGATGGACCAGCTGGAGAAATCAGAGATCCAAGCTATCTTTCTGACTCTCCAGAAGACCACCATCTCAACCTCCAGCATGGAAGTGTACTGAACTAATTTATTTTAGCCTAAAATAGCTTTTAGGAGCAATGAAACTGCTAGGAATTGCTCAATTTGCTACTGAAGTTGTTGAGATGCAGGCCTGGGTTCTCTTCTGACAAGTATGTTTACTCAATTTTCCCTCTATCAGCTGCCTCTCTTCCTCAAGGGAACAGTGCCCCTTGCTCACATTGTTTTGGATCATGAAAGCCGCTAGAAAAATTAAAAGAGCCATTCTGAACGGTGACATTTTTTCAAAAGGTTAATTTCTTTTAGGAAAATTCATTTTCTAATATGAGTAAAATCAATACTCAAGCTACAGCTAGTTACTGAAATTTAATGTTAATACAGATGAACAGAGCTACAATAATTGCATAACCCTTCGCCCACAGCAAATGAAAGGTAATGCGATTATCTTAAGTCTCTAGTTGCAGCAATTCCAGGCTGCGTTATTTCTTACTTGACATGAACAAGCATCAGTCACAGGTGGTTACTGTTGTTTAGCTAATCTGCAATAACGTGGTCTTGCATCCAACCCCTGAAGTACTTCCAAACCTTAGCATATACCAGTTGATTTAAAGCCATGTTTTCTTCAAGCTATTTGTTGTACTGTACATACTGCACACATATGTGAAACATACACATTTCCTTCTCGTACTACCCAAGCTGTGCAAGACTTCAAAGTCCTCCATTATCTCCTCTACAGAATGTTCTTCCTTACCGGTGTCACTGCAAATCTATAGCAGAACGGTCTAGATTTGATTCTGCTCCAATTATCATCAACAGAAGCATCAAGTAAGTTACAGCTAGAGAATCCCAATTCTTCCTTTCGTCATACTTTCCACCCTACTAAACCGGGTAAAACTGTGTGTACTAAAGAGAACACATCAGCAATACAGCTATGGTGTAAAACAACCCTTCTAGGAAAGCAAGACTACATTCATTTATTGTAATCATATGTCAAGAACAGTGTTGAGGAAGAAGCATCTGCTTTGTAAGAACACGTATTTAACACTATAGCAGGAACTTAGTCCCCTTGAAAAATGTTATACTAAGCAATTCTTCCACCTTGCATTTTATAAGGTATCACCAATGCATACTAGAAACATCCACATAAATTCATTAGACTTGTGTGTAAAGGCTCACACCTCTCTACAGAAAAACGCTTGGGGTACAGGGAATAAACATGGACAGGAAGGGAAAGGAAGTGCCTCTGTCACAGAAAAGTTTGGGACTAGAGGACTGATTTTACTCGTAACTAGTTTCTGAAGTATTCTGCCGATATTTTTCATACTTACATAGGGACCAAACCGATACGCACATTCCTGCTTCTGTCATCATAGTTCCTTGTGTGTTCATGAACTTGAGAAGAATAAGCCAGACTACATATAAATAGCATCAACAACAGCCCAATATCAGTAACTAACAAGTCTCTGACATTTCTAATTTCTATAAGGTCAACATCCTGGCAAACGACAGTTATTAAAATTATAGGCACAGTTCTAGTATGGAAAGGGAAAGGCAATGTCTGTAAAAACATTTTGTATTTTATAGAAGAAAACAGATTTTTGTTTCAAAGTCATCTTTCCCTGCTATGAGATACATACATACTTATGTTTCTAATTTCCACTACACAGGGTTTGTTAAAACTACACATAAGCCAAACTATACTAAAATACTGCCAGTGAACTATTAGGATTGCTTGACTGTGGGCACAACAACTTTAACCTTGGCCAAGTTTTCATTTCATGAAATGCACTTAGATGCCAGGTTAAGCTGCCTCACACTACAAAGCTAACAATGTCATGTGGCAGACATTACTGATACATTTAAATGCACCATAATTTAAAAAGAATATCTATCAAATTTAATGCCTGTGCTCAAGTAGGTTTTTACAAGAGACTTTGAACAGATCAGGTGTCACTGTTTGTTACGAAGAGGGAACAGGAAGTTATTCACAAGCGTTTTGACAACTTCTCCATTGAGCAAGGTATAAATACTCTTGTTCAAAGATACCATATTGTCAGAATTCTAGGAAATTGGATTATCTCATCATCAGCAACAACATAGTATATTCCTGTGACTGCATAGAAGCTGTGGCCATAAAAAGGATTAAATATGTCAATCTTATGTAATAACATCACATTTGTTCTGTTTTGTTCAAGTCTTGCCGCTATTTCTGCCAATGTGAAAAACCTGTTGTTACAACAATAAAATGTTTGGGGCCCCAAAATAGGGCACAGAACTGCAAATCAATAGAATTTTTAATAAGGGTTTGAACTCACCTCACTGGTTTTGTGAAGTCTGAGCATTAAGTATATGGTTCTAGTCAGTTTTTTATTTCTCTCAGCAGCCACAGAAGCTGGAAATTTACATTACTTTAAATGAAAACTTAAATTATCATACATTCATGTGACTCCAGTCTGTAGGACTTCGAGAAAAGTCAAATACCATGGCACAGGGGGAGGAGCGGGGGGCAGGGCGCGGAGAGAACTGTCAATATCATGATTCTAGTTTCACTGAGAAGCCACAAGAAAGTCTGGCCGATTTCAGGTCCTGTTAAAAATTCAATTTCAACCAAGTTTGAGCAAGCTCATTTTGATCTAGCTGTACACCGTTTTACAATCTCTGATCTAATCTTATTAAGTTTCACATACTGAGGTGGTACTAGATGACATCCAGAATACTTTTTTATTTTGAGCTTTTGAGAAAAGCTCAAAACCCTTATGGGAAAACTTAACCAATGTGAAATTTAAACTGAAGGGAACTCTGCATAGACTCCTGTGAAACTAAATTGTATCTTGAAAACATCTTGTAAACAAGAGCTTCTGCATCAAAATTGAAATTCTGGTCTCGGCAAAGAATTATGACTCAACATTCTTGCTCTCCCTGAGAATATTCTCCCACACCTTTGTTCTGCTCAAGGGCAAAACACAAAAACACAACTTCCTGCAGATCAATGTGGTCAAAACATATAGAAAGTACACAAAAAACAGTTTGTTACAATGAAGTGCAACACTGCTATTAATCCAGTCCCTATGTACATTTCACTACAATTAGGTCTCAAAAATTGTATTTATCCTATAAAACAAGGATTTGCCACACTATTCCCATTTTTGAGATGGAGAATCTAGGCATTAAGAGCACGTTTGGGACAAAGATGCATCATATGGAGGATACAAGAACCAGTTCCCAGCAAGCCACCCAAAGGAGGAAAGTCACAATACTATTGGGCTCCACCTCGGTTAAAAAAATTGGTTCTTAACAGGGCTACAGAGTCTGAAAAAGAGCTTTTGGGTCCAGTTTGCCCATTCAGCACACGCTCAGGTATCCTTACACAATGCTGTATTAATGATAACCAAAGAGATTAAAAGAAATATCCAAGGTCACCCAGGAAATCTACTGCAGAACAGCCCTACTAGTTTGACTGGAACAGTGATCTGAATCCATACTAGCTCTTAGGAGCAACCAACCAGGCACTCTACATAGTCCGGTGACTTCATCTTTCCATTAGATACTGGTAAGGCTTGAACTTTCCTGCTTTCCAAGCGTCTCTTCTTTTACACATACACTACCGCAAATTTAATGTCTTTCCACATTCCTAACACGGTAGTACCTTTTTTCATGGCTTTCATTTATCACAATAAGACAACACTTCAAGCGTATTTTAAGACAGAAGAGCTCCTTAACTATTTGCTCTGGGTGCATCTATATGTGTGTGTGCAAGTGCCTACATAAAAAGAAAAATATATGCACACACAGAACTACTGTCTATATGTACCTTCCTCCCAAGGATTTATTTATTCATGTGACAAATTTGCCCAACGCAGTCTTATCAAAATTGTAATTTTTGTTTTAATAGAAGTGCCTAAAAACATACTGGACCCTTTCCAGGCTCTAAAGTAATATTATAATGTAGTTAAATGAAAACAAAGCCTAAATACTTAATTTCCCGCAGACCAGATTTCCAAGATTGCTGTTCCGGTTTCCTGATTAAATAATAGGTATTTTGGAATATTCTGTTACCAGTTCTTATTAGTATTTTCAATTTGCTCCCAAAAATCATCAAAATAAAATTAAGCATTTACTTACTATTTGGCTCCTTAGTAAAAAACCGCTTAGGTCAGACTAAGCTGCACTGTCATCACTTTCTAAAAATTGTTCTACTTTCATTAAGACTTCTGGGTTATTGGCTCCTGATAGTTTATTATAATTTCTTAGTAGTTTTGTAGTTAACCAAAAAGTACCTAAATTCTAAAGTTTCTGAAATGACTGAATTGTAATAAAATTTCCATCTTATCAGTAATTTTATCACTAGTAACAGTAATTAAGACACTACCAATATTAACCTGCCACCAGTTGGTATATTAGGACTATAAGAGAAAAGATGAGCAAACCTTTAGCAATAAATATACTTTCATATTGTATTTCTAAGAACTCTGACTTGAAGATGAGCTCTGAAATATCACTAATTGCTAACACTGCACTAGCACAAAGGAGGTGCAGCCACAAACCAGCACAGGGTCATCCAACTGCAAACAAAGAAAAAAAAGCTGATCTCTAGACCATGGACATCATAGGAAACAGCGTGGATTCAAACTGACAGAGAAAGCAACAAAAAAAAAATCAAAATGAAAATTAAATACTAATTCCATTTATTGTTTCAGTGATTGTTTTAGCACTCACCACGTAAATCCTCACAGATGCAAGCCTTTATTTTTCCCCAAATGTTCATAAATAGCCTTCTTCCCACTTCATGACCCCATCTGCCATGTGAACATTTCAATCTGCCAATAAGCTGTCTTTAGCACACGTACATTGCCTTTTTTATTTGTAACAATTTATAGTAGTCTTATTGCACATTCCAACCCCACTGCAGGTTAAACTCTACTAACAGACACTCAGCAAGCAAGCAGAGAGAAAGTACACAACCAAATAAGAATTCTCACAAAACACGTCATACCATATCAAGCCTGCCCTAATACCGTACAACTAAGTCTTCTCCCCCCTCAGCTTTTCCTGTGTTTACCATGACAAAATCATTTGTGGTTGTTTACAGTGACAGCCTTCTAGTATAAACATTACCAGACAACAATAAGAACACAGTTTCTTCATTTTTATTTTTGGTATGACATAAGACACACCCTGCAGTGAGAAAGCTTCCCTATGCAACGTTTCCCTATCCAGTATTTCCCTGGGACAATGGCACAAAACTGATGCAGCCCAATCCTGAACGGACTGATGCATCACAGCCTCTACTGACATAAATACAACACACAGAGAATAAGCCAAAATACCACTCAGTCTATCGGGGGACTACTGACAATGTCTAGTTTTAGGCATAGAATCACAGACTAGTTTGGGTTGGAAGGGACCTCTAAAGGTCATCTAGTCCAACCCCCCTGCCGTGGGCAGGGACATCTTCAACTACATCAGGTTGCTCAGAGCCCCGTCCAACCTGACCTTGAATGTTTCCACAGATGGGGCATCCACCACCTCTCTGGGCAACCTGGGCCAGTGTTTCACCACCCTCAGCGTCAAAAATGTCTTCCTTATATCTAGTCTGAATCTACCCCCCTTCAGTTTAAAGCCATCCCCCCTTGTCCTGTCGCAACAGGCCCTGCTAAAAAGTTTGCCGCCATGTTTTTTCATAAGCCCCCTTTAAGTACTGCTAGGCTGCAATAAGGTCTCCCCGAAGCCTTCTCTTCTCCAGGCTGAACAACCCCAACTCTCTCAGCCTTTCTTCACAGGAGAGGTGTTCCATCCCCCTGATCATTTTCATGGCCCTCTTCTGGACCCGCTCCAACAGGTCTGCGTCTTTCTTGTGCTGAGGGCTCCAGAGCTGGACGCAGGACTCCAGGTGGGGTCTCACCAGGGCAGAGTAGAGGGGCAGAATCACCTCCCTCGACCTGCTGGCCACGCTTCTTTTGATGCAGCCCAGGATACGATTGGCCGCCTGGGCTGCGAGCGCACATTGCTGGCTCATGTCCAGCTTTTCATCCACCAGTACCCCCAAGTCCTTCTGGGCAGGGCTGCTCTCCACCCCTTCATCCCCCAGCCTGTATTGATACTGGGGGTTGCCCTGACCCAGGTGCAGGACCTTGCACTTGGCCTTGTTAAACCTCATGAGGTTCACACGGGCCCATTTCTAACCAAGGTGCCAGGATCTCTTTATACATTCTGCAGAGAGGAATCTATAAGCCCTTTTTGGGAATCCTAACCTAATCACCACAATGAGATGCTGAAAGTCAAATGGCTTGAACATTTCCAAACTCTGATCTCTAGCACAAGAAACATAATCCAGTCAATTAACAGAGAAAAATTCTGTAACTAAAAACACAGATCAGTTTGTTTTTATGGTATCATTTATAATTTAGGAATAATTGTGAAGTTTTCATCCATGTTCTAAATAGGAGAACAAGAATGCATATTTATACACTCAGTCCCCTTCTTCATAACTTTGTCCCCATTGCTTGCTTGTCCAGGTGTTAAACAGATCCCTTACATCTGAGTTTCAGAACATTATTTCTGCTGCAGCCCTCTTTGTTTCTTTGCAATAAAATCTAAATTACTTTGTTTCCTTTTGCTATTTAACCTCAGTAGTCTTACACTAGCTACATGATTCTCTTTTACAATCGCTTTCCCATCTCCCTCGAATGAATTTCAACTGGTTGAAATTTCTTGTATTTCTTTTTTCTTTGAACTGCTGTAACGTAACACAAAACAGATTGGTTCTCTTGGTTACTTAAAAGGCATTAACTATAAATTAGTAATTCCTGCATAAGAGACATCACATAAAACACTTCCACCTCAACCACAGTACAGAGTACATAGTTCTTCATCAGTTTGCCTCTTTTGTGAATGCAGCACCATGGTGCAAGCTATCTTACCACAGGTTATCATCGCTTGTTTAGTTAGAACACATTCATGAATACTCTTGAAAGGGACTGAGAAAAAATAATAGTTTTGAGATCACATTTATCTTGTATTTTTATCCATACTCCTTTTTTCTTGTCTACACTTAACTTCCACATCACAGCAGAAAACCAGTAATTCAGAAGCAGAACCAGTGATCCAAGAGCTCAGGTTTGTTTATGAACAACCATGTGAAGGGACTGGTGTGTTACTGAATGTTTCTTAATAAACACTCTCAGCATCCTTTCATAGTAGTATATTACTATATTACAGGACTTTATCTTGTCCCTTTAAAACCATGTTAGGTGCAGAACATGACTCTACTGGGAGGATTACTAAATTGCATGTGCTGCTGTTTGTACTGTGAACTCAAAACAATCAAGTTCATCTCTCACTCCCTACCCAGCAAACGCTGCCAGTTGTAGGCCTCAGAAAGACACTTAAAATTACTATCAACAGCTTCAAGCAAAAAGAGAAACTTTAAACAATAAAGTCAAAACTAAAAGGACTGTCATTAAAAAAGATACTACACTAAAATATTGGAAAAAAGGTTTAAAAGATAGGAACAGAAAAAAAAATGACTGGCAGGGGAATTATACAGGTTGGTTTACTCTTCAGCTGCTAGAATCATCAGCTGTCTCGGAGTCAAAGACTGAAGAAGAGAATATGTACTCAATACTAAACCCAGAGAAAGTCAGTAGCACCCAAGAGTGATTATTTGATTATTCCAACCTAGGGAATACTGCCAGATGAATAAACAAACCTGGCTTCACTTGCAGCCTGATATAGATCAATCTGTTTAAACAGGGAAAAAAACAAGGCCCAACAACATACAATATTTTTATTTTGTATTCCATTAGTATCCTCGGCACTCTTGAAAACTTTAATTTTTTTTTAGTTTTATTTTGGATTTTTAAAAAAAATTTATTATTTTGAAACTAGTTCAGAGAGAAGGGTACCTCAAATGTAGTAAGATTCTCTAATCGTGTCACTTAATCACTAGAGTTAATAGCATTTGCATTCAGAACTATTTTTGTAGTGATACAATTAAGCTCAAAGCTGGTATGTATTTTCTAACACTGTTATCCAACCTGTGAAGACAGATGCATACTGCGACTGCATACTGCAGACTAAGGATTACATTCTACCTTTTTAGAAAGACATCTGAATGTGCAAAATAATAGTTAAAAAGAATTGCAGAAATAAGAGCAAATTAAAGCTACACACAACTCCTTTACTTTCCTACGTCTCAAACCGCTTCAGATAGGCAGGTTATACATTATTGACTACATTTGACAGGAAAACAAAGACACAGTGGAGCACAGAGATAATCAGAATTTGCATTAGCCATTGTATGGCGCACTTCTGCATCTGTTTTTGCTCCAAACTGAAGTAAGGCAAACATTTTCAAAGCAATATGCTATGCAGAATATTTAAAAGCAGTTAAAAAACATTTTAGAATTAAGACACTCTGTAAAACCATTTTAGGTTTGTTTGGTTTTTGTTTGTTGGGGTTTTTCAAATTTCATTTTATTTTTATGTAATTGCGTAACACTATATAGCAGTAAGATATAATATAATTGGAAATGCTAATATTTTATTTTTTAAATCTTCACAGTTACACACGGAAGCTGTTTCCTCTGCCATTTAAGAAAATGATCTAGATAATTTGATCTAAAAGAAGGAATATATTTCATACAATCATGAACATCAGTTAACCTTAATTACACATTCTATTGATATGCTATGGAACTTGAAATGATAAATAAAATTCTACAAAGCCTTTAATGTTTTGAATGCTGATTAGGACAGTTTTCAAGACTGAGATTTTACCTCAGGTATTTGACACGGGAATTGTTTATCACTTAAGAAAAGAGCCTGTTTAATCAGGCTTTTTCTAGCATAAGTATTTTATTTTACTTTTTCCCCAGCAGCTCTGGTGAAAACATATTAACATACAGTGATAACATTTTTCTCCAGTACTTTGAGCTGTAAGTCAAAATTTAATGTTATTGAACTATGTTGTGTCTTTTCACAAATTTCTTGTCAGGCTATAATTCAACAAAACAGTGAAATCTCACTTTGGGGTTCCAAGTGCTAGAGGAAAAAAAAAGGCTATGTACACAATTATTACATGTAGATCTTATATAAATTCACTCTCATTAAATTAAATTTATTAAAAATTTTCATGCCTGCTTAAGGTTATTTCAGTGGGTTTTATTCCATACCTATACTGCGTTAACTTAAACTGAATCAAGAACAGTTTGTCCCCCCATAACTGGCTTAAAACTGGGGAAAAAAAAAAGAAACAAAACAAGAAAACACAGCACTAGCATAAATGCTGTATTATATGGGCTGCATAAATATGTTAAATGCCATTGTAAGTAACATCTGACCCTGATAACATCTGTATTATTGGGTTATTTATAATGAGACTAAAGAGTGCAGAACTATAGATTCAGATAGCAGCTTCATGGAAGAGTGAGGAGCTCCATCCTTTGGATTATGAGCTCTTTCTCAGGATAAGAGGCTGATAGACAGGGGAAAAGAACAAATATACAGATCTAGTGCTTACTCATTTTGTTTGAACTTAACTGACTTGAATGCTTTGCTATTCACAATTTCCTATCATCAGATTTGACATGAGTTTTAGCTCAGTTCAAAGGTAGTAAAGTTATCCTTTCAGTATCTTTCACATGCAGTGATTGCACCTGCTGTGCATCAGCTATCAGAAGCAACTTAAATTAGGTCATGGCCAAAGATCATACGCCAAAAAAAATTTTAATGTTACTTTATAAATAGAGGAGGGCAGAAAGACATTTTAGACAGTGAGGTCAAGCAATCTTACAGAGGCTCACTTAGTCTGTGTAAAACATTTAAAAGAAAACTATGCAAAGGGAAGAAGTGGCAAAAGGAGTTATTTCTTAGCTCCCAGGAACCTTTCTTCCATTAACACCTTATTAATGCCAGGCAGGTGTTTCCCAATTCAATGCTTGGCATTAGCAAGTCATTATGAAGAGAAACAATGAAGAGTCCTATTTCCAACAGCCAAGAAATTATAATGGTATATATATGAAAAGGCAGAGAGAAGGAGAGAACATTCTATTATAACTATAGTTTTTCACTTTCATGGTATGTTTTACAGATCAACCATTTCCCCTTGAAAGAAAAAGCATCCAACAGAGGCTCCATACACAGTATGAGCAAAACTAAATAAAGATCTGGCAAAATGTGGATTTTTGCTTCTTTCAATGCATCCTACCTACTCCTTGAAAAGGTCTTGAGCTCAGAGCACGGTGTCCTCAGGTACTATCGATAGAAACCAAACAAAAAATAAGAAAAAAGCAAGCCTTGAATATTAACAAACTAGAGATTTAATGTTCACTTGATTCTGAAATGCATTTCAGCATCTGAATGCCATTAGGCTCCATGACCTAGCTCTCCACTTCCACAGACCATATCCTGTGCACAATCATGCAACCTGATCTAGTTGAAGATGTCCCTGCCCACAGCAGGGGGGTTGGACTAGATGACCTTTAGAGGTCCCTTCCAACCCAAACTATTCTATGATTCTGTGATTCTATATCCTGGGCAAAGCCTTGATGACAATTCTCTGCAGCATGCAACTTCTTCACACAGCGGCTCCCATGGTAAAAACAACGTAAGTAATTCACTATTTCAAGGCCCACTTTTAGGATAAGGTCAAATAACTAGAAACAGTTCATTACATTGTTCCTCCTCAAATACACACAATGCTTGACACCAATCTTCACTCGTCTTTGTGCTAGTTAGGCTAATACCAAAGTACTGATGGCCAGAGCATGCCACTGAGGCACAGACCAATGTTTCATTTGGTACAGTTTCTCAGGCTGCTTTCAACATCTTCATATCTCAAGACATAGAGCTTTATAAAGTTCCTGGGCAGTGAAGAATACACCCCCCTCTTCTGAGCATCCAAGCAAGATGAACAAGCAACCACAAACGTTTTCTGTAATTCAGCTGAAGGACAGATACAGATATCCATGTGCCCTTGCCTCTGCTATATTAATCCAGGTATTAGGTTCTTCCTTACATTATTGTTGGTAAAAAATGAACACTGTAATGCCTGAGGAACAAGGAGAAAAGCTTCACAGAAGCTAGTACTGTACAGAGTACTTGCTCAGAAGAACCTACAAACTAAATAAAAGAAGATAGAGAAAGGAGAGAAGTCTGGCTCCAACTTTAAGAAAGCACACACACAAAAAACCCAAATCCACCCCAGACTTTTATTCAGTTTAAGCAATCATTACACAAGTAAGTTGAGATTCCTACCGAAAACAGATTCTTTACCCTTACAAGAACAACCATAGGACTATATTCCAGCATATATGACTTATGAGAATAACCCTAACTTAAGGAAAGTACACAGTTCTCATCACTCCAATCTGTTACTCTGATCCTACAGTCATTAAGAGTTCCCTAACTTAAAACAATAATGCCACCTATAGTTCTGTTACCTGGACACTAGTGCACATAAGCAGAGTTGCAAATGGGAGCTCCTTGCCTAATCATGTTTTTCTAATGGAGATTTAGCATGCTTGGCTATGCTTCCTATAGCTGACTTACGTTACCTCCCTATAAAGTTTGCAAGGATTTCAACATCTGATGCATTTTTTTTTAAAAAAAGGCAAGTAAAATGTCTACTGTCAGTCATTTTGCTACTGAAGTTACTCACTGTGTGCATTTTAAAACTGCTCAGATATTTTCAGTTAACTTCAGAAGTTAACTGGAAGATGAAAATAAACTACAATGCAAAAGAAAATATAATATAAAAATCAGGGGAGAGAGAATAGTTGTTTCAGGTACCTTGAAAAGATATATACAGTTCCCACCCAAATGAAGTTTTATGTGAAATGCTAAATAATACTTTTGTAAAGTGCGCCACTGCGTGGTAACTAATATCTCTACAAAACCAATTTGCTTCACAGCTTCCAAATAACCTTTTTTCTGTCTCCAAAACTACGAGTCAGTGCTCACACCTGCCCAAGTATTGGGAAAGACTTCTAGCAGAAGTGTCCTAGATGCGTGCAAAAAACGCATGCAACATGCTTCCCTATAGGTACATTTAGTAAACTATGGTCAAGGCCAAAATTATTAAGGGCATTCTTTCCTCATACTTTGCTTTATTTATTAAAACCTCCTCAATATTCTACTTGCATTTTTCTTCTAAACTTAAAAGTTACTGAGTAGCATCATCCCACTGGCTCCAGAAGAAATAAAAGGATACATTGATTTAAAACAAGCGGAAAAAAAATCTCAAAACAAGAACACACACCCTTCTGGTTAAATAGCAGGTTGAAGAAGCCCCATTAGTAGGCATTCTTTAACTTAACAGCACTGTGAAAATTCAGAGTTAGGGGAGGGGTACCAAATGTATTAAAACAAACAACACATACTCAATAATACTGAAACATATTCAAAGCATTTATATTAGCAATAACGAGCTGTGGCACTAAATAAAAATTTTGAAAAAACAAAAGTGGAACTCAATAGGACCGTCAATGAAAAAGTTCGTTCACTTTCCAAAATTCATCAGAAAGAACATTGTTCAAATGTGCAGAAAAACAATTTTACCCAGAAATAATAAAACTGATTATAAAGATCATTGTTATACTTCCTTCTTCTGCATAAGTAGAATATCACCAAGTTCTTCCTGTTTTGCCTAGTTTTATTTTAAAATTATTTAATTGCTTTAAAAATATTTCATTTCATTAGAATTCAGAGTCTAGTCTACACCAGGAAGTACATAATCATTTCAATGATGAGTGAGCTTTTTTTGTAGTACTTGCATTATTATATGTGCCATATATTACTGCAATGTCACAGACAAGTAAGAAAGTGAAAAAAACAACAAACAAATTTGGGTATTTCATCATGAGAACATAGTAAGTTTTGTTAAAGGACTATGTCTGAAAAGTGAGCTTTTACATATCGCGTCTTGTGCTGGACAAGTTATAAAGTTTTTACTTCCGACTCTGGGGGCCAGCTGAACAAAAGAACAGCAAACAGTGAAAAAAGACACTCTCTGGAAATATGGAAATGGTTACTGGGATGCTGTTCAGAGGTACTCAGAAATATACTGCTGTTCTAACCTTCCTGCATGATATTGTAATGGCCACAACAACCATGCTTTAAGAAGGACTTTTGTACATACTACTGTTTTTAAAATCTTCTCTTATGCTATAGTTTATCTTTGCTGATAAGATTAAACAATACTTCAGGTTTAAAAGGCTATTGTATCTAACATTGGTTAACAACTCAAAAAGGAGAGAATTAATGTATTAAACATTCTGGTTTTGACGTTAAGACAAAACTTCTCTTTAATGTATTTTCAGTGTTAACAGGTGTGGCTGCATTTTATATATTGAGAAATTCTAACTAATGTTACTTGTCGTTGCCTTACATAACGTTTTAAATGGTTAAAAAGTGGTAAGTGAGAAATACCTTACTTCATACATATTTAATTTTTATTTTAGATGAAGGTAAACCTGTCTCTATCGTATTCTTTATTCTGTTTCTAAGTAATTTTTATTATAGCAACACTTTCCATCTTTTGTTTCTAAGAATAAGGTAAACTGAAAATACTAACCAGAAACAATGGTCCTGGGAACAAAATAGACCATGGTTTTTTAACACAAGGATATTATTGTTCTGGTAATGCAGCAAAATGTCCAACAGAGGGTGATGGAGACCATAAATTCGTTAGACCCTTAAATTATCTGACTTTAAAAAAAATAAAATAATGTGCCATTAAGGAAGAGCTACCTACTACAAAGATTTGAATAAGCTTCATTACTTGAGAAACATTTTCAGTTAACTGTAAATGCTTACAACTTCTCAGAAAAATATTCTCTTAAGCATCTGACTGTACAAAACAAATTATTTGATTCTCTAATTATTACATCCTTCAGCTACATCCATGTGCACTCTACAGCATATAATATCACTGTTAAGTAAAGGGGTTTTTTTTATTTTTAGTAGTTTTGCTGCCTACGCAAGTGGATACAGTCTCGGAGTCCAAGGAGACAGGCAATACATGCAACCTAATATTCATTTGTGTATCAGATTTATTCATCCTTAAATCATAGGGAACATGAGATTTTACATACGGAATAGATAAAAAAGGAACAAGATAAGTGATTTTAATACACGCGAATCTATCCTGAAATATAAAGTACTTTTAAGAAGAAGAATGAAGCATATCTCATCTGACATAACATTATCAACTTCCCTCAAATGCAAACATGCTATTGACTATTTAGAGGTAAAATTTCACCAAAGATGTAGCACTGACTTTCTAATCTTGAACCACGGACATCACTGAAAAAAGAATAACTGAGTCAATAATGACAGTGCTTCAAATCACCGTGAAGCTGTAATACTGTATTTTCCTTTAGTTTCACATAGGTATCTCTGAATACTCCCTCAAATACTAACTCAAAACTTCAAAACAAAGAAGAGTAGAGTGTGGTTTACACACACACAGAATCTCAACGTAACTATTGCATGGTCCAACAGGTCAAGTCTCTTTCAGCAGACATCCACCTTACAATTTTACTGAGATTGCAAGTAATGAATAAGAAGTGAATTGCTACAGATCAAAAGAACTAACCACAAGAAGCTGGAAAATGTCTGAATTAAGTTCCTCTTTAGAATAAAAACACAAACCTTTTAATATTTTAGCTAGATGTGTCTGTCTCCCAAAGCTTCCGATGTTCAGCCTTCTGCACAAGTGCAGTTAGTACTACTGCATATGAGAACTCTGTCCACTCCCTCAGCTTCTCCCAGCTCACACTCTCATTCTACTTTGCTGTAGTGAGAACCACTACAAAGTGCACAGAGTAAGAAGTGCCTTTACCTGCTTTATCTTGGCTTTCTCATGGTATTTTATTGCTTATAAGGCACTGAACACCAGTACAGAACTGGTTCTATTTAACTCTTTAAGAATGATAGACTACATCACTTCACTGAGCATTAAGTAAACATTACTGAGGAACAGTTTAAATAGATGCACTAAGAGAACATCACTGCTGAGTAAATGGACAGCCAGTAAGACCCAATTCTTAAAAATGGCAATCAGGACCAATCAGAAAAGTTACACTAACACCAGCCAAAAAGCAATGAAAATAAACACATAACGGAATGTACCATTATGCTGCAGACTGAAAAAAATATCTCCACTCTAACGTTTAATCAAAGAAAGATACTATATTTCTCTCTTATTTAAGCTTCCAATTTTTTTGTTCTGATTCTTTCATAGAATCTCTTCTGTAGAAAGCTAAATATGCGGAAAAAGCTCACTGGAAATCACCTTAATCTTGGCCAGAACACCTTCTGAATCCAGCCTTTCAGCATTCCATAGTTTGTTCTCAGTAGACAGAAACATTAGTTAAGAAATAAAACCAGTAATAATAAAAGTTAACATTTTTCACACTTACTTAAAAAAAAAAAAAAGAAAAGTTCAAGATACCATTTCACAGGTACGGTTGTATCAACCTCTTACAGAAATTAAACACGGCACAGACAGTCTACAGGCAAACTTGCTAGAGATAGTAGCCTTACCTTGCACTGCCCTGCCACACAGATTGAAGTTCCGTTTTGGTCACAGGGTGTCCCATCTATCACCTTTTCAGCTTGTCTCACATAGAATCGGTAGCCTATCGCACGGCAATTCAGCTCACACTTCTGACTTCCCTTCACTGTGGGAAGAGACAAAAGTCCCCATTATAAAGACCACAACAGGAGTTTTAAAGAGGAAAAGCCCATTAAACTAACACTAAGGTTTGAGAGGAAGAAACAAATAAGCAAATACAATGCAATGTGAATGACTACATCAAATGAATGGTGATTAAGAAACCAACTCCAAGGTAAACATTCTAACATACCTTATGAAAATGTAAACAGTATCTCAGTTTTTAATGACAGATACTTTCCTAAATGACCAAGAGTATTTTTAGTTTTATAAAAATTTTGGCAAATTTAGTCTTCTTAAAGCATAGTAACATGTTATGACATTTCGTAACTCCTAAGTGTCAGCAAAATTCCACTGCAATCAGAAAGATGTGCATCGAAGTAGGCTCACATACAGTAACCGGTCAGTTCACGTCAAATAAGCATACTAACATTTAGCATTAAGAAACACATAAAACAAGCTAGATGCAAATTTTAAAAAAATCCATTTTTTTCTCTCTTCCTTTTTACAAGTTGCACTTCAGTGACTACTCCTTAGTTCAAGAGAAAATTAAGAAAGGATCAACTCTTTGAATTTTAAAAATATATAAAACGCATCATTATTCAAAACCTCGGGATCTCTGTCGACATGCAAGAACCAGAAGGAAATCAGTCCATTGAACTCTGGGCAAGAGGAACACAGAAGACAAGAAACAAGTTATCTTCTCCTGTGAAAATCTGTTACTTAAACAGATAGAGCCTAACACTCCACATATCTTATGCTATCAAGTTTGTTAACACATTTGTGTAGTCTTTCTATTTCAAATCATCTGTCATGTTGAAGTTGCACATAGTTCATTACCCCTATTTGCCAACTGAAATAACAATACCTTCAGTTTCTTTCCAACCAAGAGTAGCACTGTTACACAGTGGCAGTGAGGTACAAACAGAATTCCTTTTTCTTTTGACAATACTTTCCTTGCTGCCATAATCAAAAACTAAAATTCCCCTGACTTCACCAAGGTTCAGCTCATGCCCTATAACGTAACTGAAACCCGCTATTTAATCTGTCAAAGGAGATGCTATACACCTTAGTTAGCTGCTAAAACATGGTATTCCAAGGATTTTCTACTTGACTTAAGTGTATTTTTGAATCTTCAGCTAAGACATAACAAATAGCCAAAATAAATATGTGCAATTATTTCACATATATATTTTAACATCTGTTTCCTGTAAAAGTAAAAACTTTCAGCTCAACTTAAGTTACCCCCTGTGTGGACACAGGATTAGTGCAGATCAATTCTGAAATTTGATCTTAGATTTCCCCTCACGCAGCTATTTAATTGCCACTCGTATACATCATTTATTGTATCTGGCAATCTTTTGATAAAATCCTCAAAAACCTCTACTAATTTCAAGTGAGGTCAAAGATCTGTTTACCTAGTTCCCTTTTTGCAGAAGCTATGCACGCCATGCTCAACTAGGTAATTTTTCCATTGGCTACTTTTTTAAGATAGATTCACTAGCTTATCATTCCAAGGATTTCACTTAGTTATTTAAAAAAAAAAAAGGTGCAGTATTTCCTGCAGTTCAATCTCCAAGTATAACAGTTAGTTTTAATGATAAACTGAGCATTATTCTTAGCAGCTTAGTCACTTCACACATAACTATTTTCATAATCCTCAAATAAATGTAATCCAGCTTCAGTGATTCATTACAATTGAAATCAACTTGTCCTTTTCTGTGTCTGAAAGCGTCCTATTTTTATAACCTGCAACACTAGCTATCAAGCAGCACCTCTGCAGTGTACATTTTCTTATCTTCCCATTCCCTAAAATCAAGTCAAACTAGCCATTTAGGGTTTCTGAAATGTCCTTATCTTCTATGTTGATTCCCTTTAGTTCAAAGTGTCTTGAAGCCTCACATTCCTGTACTCTTCCTCCTCCTAATATCTCTCATTTGGTTTCGATCCTTTATAATATTTATTCTTTAAATTCTCAGTTTGCCTTCTAGATCCCAAGAAAAGTTTTGTGCTACTTAGAAAGATGAAGAAATTAACTGCTGAAGCATGGTATTTTTTCCTGGACCTCTCTCTTCCTTTATTTATGATTTGATAGGTAAGCCTACTGCATTGCTAATGCAGCATATTAACGACAAGCAGACTGAGTTTACTTGCTCTGTAAAATGTGACTCCTATTTCATAACTTTTGTCTTTTGTTCTTTCTTATTAGGAACTGTTCCTGCCCATACAAAAAGAAGTATTAAAACAGCCAATGCCTTTGACCAGTACAAAAAAAAAAAATAATTCAAGCCTTAACAATAAACATACACCAGAATAAAAGCTTGTATGAGCATCTCACACTATCACCCTTTGGCCTTCGATATTCACATTCTTTTGATGAGCAACTGTAAGGCACTGCCTTGGTTAGTCATATACCAATTACTACTACCTAAAGACAATGTTCCCAGATGCCAAAGATCTGAAAAATACTTTTGTCTAAGAGCAGCAAAATCTGCTAACTGAATTGCCCCTATTGAATGAGACATTTCCCATTAGGATTTTATGTAAGCATTGTGTATTTTCTATGCATAAATTACAGCAGAACAAATACTTTTTAGAATTCCCTTGTAAAACAAGATACCAAACTAGTAAAAAGTACTCCTCACATGTATCTTGACACCCTCCCTTACCCAGTATTTTGCCACAACTCCTGAGTTTTTATAGTTTAAGCTGTAGGTCAAGCTACACTATTGGCTTGGCAACTGGACATAAAATGTCAATTAACCAATGAGCTGTGAAGCGACTGATTCCACACAGGCAACATATTTTAGTACTATGTCATCTGATCCCAGACTTTACGAAAGGATCTATCTGGCCTCAGGGAACAGAGTAAGGCTTCTAAGTGAAGACCTTCCAAACTAGCTGGCAGCAAGACACATTTCCACTCAAAAAGGGGCTCTTTTTAAGTGTGACACAGTTACTAAGACACTTCCCTATACAGGTACTGTTTTACATGTCCTCCTAATGTATTTGCTTTTCATTCACATGCCCACCTTAGCACAACCAAGTCTCTGTGGAAATTCTCACCTTACCCTACCTTATTAAATAATGAACTTGGGTGAAATTTAATGCTACCACGCAGGTTCTGCCAGACGTACTCATTATTGATTTAACTGAAGGAGGTGCCTTTAGTAAATAATCCTGGTAACATGTAATGTTTGGTTTTCATTTTACAGACTGAAAAATTATCTAAATCAAAAAAATCTAAGTTTCTTATAACATCCTCACCAAACTAGCTTTAAGTACCTCAGGGATATCCTGGGCTTGTCTAAACTGCAAGACTCAAGTTTTTCTCAAGACCTCTGTTGAAACTTACCTTCCACTGTCCCTTACGAGGAACAAGACCCAGGCAGGCGAGAATGGGACCACAGCACAGTTCTGCCACCTCCCACTTCACCAGTAAGGGTACTGAGACCTCATGTTTAATTACAAACTGCACCTGTCCTGCATCACAGAGCAGATATTGCAGCAAAAATTTTCTACCATAAATGAATCCCTTTACACGTTCTACCAAGACACAAAAGCCCTGCAAATGGGCACTAATTTAGAAATCACTACCCTTCCAGACAGACAAAACCTGAATTCTGTCACTACCAGCAGTAACACCATGAAGTACAAAAACCAACCTGCTTTCCAGTTAATTTGTCCTATTCATTGATGCACTAAAATTCACACATAGAACGTATTTTGCATTGCACGTGTACTGACAAATACGTGTAAACCTGGAAAAAGAGGAAACATGATTTTCTGAAGTGCTATTTATCAAGTTCACACAGTAAGCCATAATCAAAATAAATTTGAGTGGAGGAGTATGGGAAACCCATACATTAATTTATAGTTGCTTTTATTCTCCGAGAAGTGATTTAATTGATCAAACTTAAATCACAATTAAATATCAAGACATTTCATTTCCCTGAAACAGCCTGTTTAAATGCAGATTTCAGTGCAGTACAGGTCTGAGAAGAAACACTCAACTGTGCAACCCACCCACACATTTTTTAAAGGGAAAAAGAGGGATTTAGATGTTACCACATTACAACCAATGGCTGGAGTTCAAACTAAGTCTTCAGCAGCATTTCAGGCTAAGGCCTCTTCGCTCACCTGGCCGAGAGGCAGGACAGAGCAGCAGCACACCTGCTGGGAAGCACAAGCAAGCATGGGAAAAACTGTCCTCCCCCAGGGTTCACAGGCTGACGCTCAGACAATCCTAAACTCCTTTTAATCCCAGTATTAGGAAAACACAGGTTTGTACAAGCTCACGACACGCTCCCAGCACAAGGCGTTGTCACCCTGATGAAGAGGCACTGCAGGCCTGAGAGGCCCAGTGCTGCAGGCAGGCCCCGGCGGCACTGGGGCACCTCAGGGGGAGAGCACTGGAAGTGATCACTTGAGCACAAGCCAAAATACAGCAATTCCTGATGGAGAAAACTCCTGGATGAGACATGGAAACAAACGGGACAATAAACGAATACTCCCTGCAACTGAACTCCCTTGTTTTTCTCTCGGGCTCGCCCTGGGTCCAGCCACATTCAGAGAGCACAACCCTCTCTACGCCACCTTCCCGCTCCCGCCCACCTTCTAGAAGGATCGGCCACCCGCCTGCATGGCCCTAACGGAGATGAGCGCAGCCGCAGGGGGCGCCTGGCGCTGGCAGGTGCCCTCGGGGGAGCCCTGCTCCCGCCTCCCGCCCACCTTCTGGAAGGTTCGGCCGCGCGCCTGCGCGGGGCCCTGAGAGAGATGAGCTCCACCGCACGGCCACAGCGGGCGGGGCGGCGCCTCCGGGCCTGGTCAGCTGCAGGGGGAAAACCACCGGAATAGTTATACAGCGCTGGATGAGACATGGAAACAAACGGGACAATAAACGAATACTCCCTGCAACTGAACTCCCTTGTTTTTCTCTCGGGCTTGCCCTGGGTCCAGCCACATTCAGGGAGCACAACCCTCTCTACGCCACCTCCCCGCTGTAGTACCCTCACCTACTGCCTGGCACAAAAGGTGAATTAGCCCCGCTGTGTAGGAGCTCTGCATAACTTTACTCTCATCCCGCATCGATCTTGGCCCCGATTTCATTAAATGAAAGTGTAAGAAATTAATGTCCTCAAAAAATACCCATCCCAAATCTAAAACCTGTGCACGCTTAAAAAGGCAGAAAGTCACCATTTTGGCAACATTCCTACTTGCAGAAGCTTTTGAATAGATCTGTCTGCATTTCCTTGAGGAATATTTCCAAATGTTAAAACTTTACTGAAAGGGAGTTCTCCAGCCAAGTTAAGCACGTTGCTCCTTATATGCCATGCCCAGAGGCACACAGCGGGAGCCCTCAAAGAGCATTGCTTGCAGCAAAGATCCCCCAAATTAAACTCGCCTTGCCTCAGTGCTGGCCAAGGCTGACGCAACCCTTAAGAACAGGAGGGAGAGGCCAAGGCAGCTGGGGTCACTGTGTACATCTGTGCATGTTCCATCCTCCACAGGACTAAAACCTCCCACCCCTGCAGAGCCCCTGTCTCCCGCCCTCCACTCAGGCCTTCCTCCTTTCTTCTGATCTTCTGTCTTCTCTCTGCAGAAGGCCTAAAAGCAATTCCCCTCCCTGAAATGAGCAGCTCCACATCAGAGCCCATGCAGGGGGTGCTTTTGGACTTCACGTCAGCTATTCCCTTCCTTCAGCTTCCTCTTCCAATGCATTCCTCCATCTTCACTGAGCTCTAGCCCAAGGAAATGCAGCAGGGAGGAAAACAGACACAGTGGATAAGCAGGCCAAGCCAGTGGTAGAGCTACTCAGCAGTGAGCTTGAAGAGATACAGAGAGAGCTCAACAGGCAGCTTGCCAATGCAAGGAATTTCAATCTAATGATATTCTTAGGAAAAAATGTTACAAGAAAGAACATTCCAACTGCAATACATTTGCTAAATAATGTATTCAGCTGTTCAAAGGGAAATTAAAAATAGCCACAGAACCAAAAAAACCCAGGAAATAATGCGCAAATCAAATAAAAATGCAACTGATCAGTAAACTAATGACATTGCACACAACCATACACTGACTGCCCTTACAAAATATAGTAAGTTCCTCCTTTCTGTTTCAGCTCCTGAGATTGCAAGCTGCTTGGAGCATGCGTTGTGTCTTACTGCATGCACATTAAATCTCCCACCACAGACAACGCTAGATGTAGGTGCAATCAGGATAAATGATACAGCAAAGAAACTTCACGTTCCCCATGCTGTGAGGTAGGGACTGGAACGTTCAAACTCTCCTTGATGGTTCCTCAGTCCAAATCTTAATTTAATGTGAGATTCAGACTCCCCGTTGTTATCTATGTAAGCAGTTGTAGTTCTCCACAGAGCTGAACATTGAAGAATGCTTTTACCATTTGTCAGTTTTTGTAAGTTTGCCTAAACATCTAAAAATAGTTAATAACAAGCTCTGCAATTTGAGAAACATGCCTTGAGGGTGCCCATAGAGAAGTGGCATGCACACTCTTGGCAAGCAAATATCACATTCATGCTAATACTACATTATGGGATTAAGCAAATTTAAATTAGGCTTCATTCTGTGTGCATACTGCCTTGTAAAGTCAACTTCAGTGCTTCTCCGTAACGAGCCAAGATACACTGATCCATGATGTGTCAGAACCAATTGTTCCAGGAACATGTTGTCTCCGCATGGCTCAGTTATTTTCAGGGCCTGGCTTGCCATGGGCCGTAATTCAGTATTTACTCACGATAAAATCTATGAGTCTGCTTTACAGGAAGTGTAATGGGGCATAGCAGACACTGGAAAAACTTTTAAGAGACGTGCTCATGTCTATCCATGTAACATCTACTTTAGTTAAAGCTTATCAGTGCTGTGGGATTTCCGCAATAGACTTGCAGGTTACTGACATTCTTGGTTATCCCACAGAAGCCCACAGGGCAGAGAAGGAAGAATGGTACAGTAAGGAGTCTGGCAAGTCTCGGGCTCCTGTATCCAGTATACTCGTTAGTAAAGCTATAGTAAGTCTACAGGCTGATGTCATCTAAATAAAGCAGTGGTCTCTTCCATTCAGGAGATGTAATTTAATAAATACTGTATTCACTAAGGCAGAACTTACAGTTTTGTGAAACCAAAGTTTCTGTTTAAAGGTTTTATTTGTATATAGGAAGTGCTTCAAGACACGTGTACATACAGGAAGACAAAGACAGGTCCAATACACTACTAGCAGAATTCTAGTCCTTTTGCATACTGCTGTGGCTGTAAGCTGACAGCTACGTTGCAGACTTAAGAGTGATACACCATGCCAGACACAGATCTAAACGTGACAATTCCATAATAAAAAGCATCCACCAGTGATCACCTGCGGAACTCAGTGTGGATGACAAGTGTTGGTGTAGTACTAAACATAGGCAGCTTTGTTTATGCAATCTCCTATACAAAGAAGGAAAATGTGTAGGAAACAAAAAAATACCACACTCCCTACAAAGCTTTCAAGAAAGCAGAACTACTTTATTTAAGGTTTCACCGTTTAGGATAAGCGACTATGTTAGCTTAGTTATCAGTACTGGAACATTAGTTAAAGTTTGCAATTTAGCAATGAAGGCTATCAGGTCCATAACAGAAAACTGATCCTGAATCAGATTGGTTTTCCACTGATGGATAGTCACAAGTTTTTGAAGTGGCCAGAAGGAATAATGCCTTTTACAGCAGTTACCTGTTGCCAGATTTCTAAATAACAATATGCAAACATTTTCCAGGAAATAATTATCATGCAAGTACATTTGGTCTTTCCAACAGAAATACTAATGTGGTGTGATCTGTTTTATTTGAGTCTCTTTTGATACTTTGTCCTTATTAGGCTTGGGAACATCTCTTGACAATAACCAGAAAGAGTTTTGTTTATTTTTTTTACTTTGTCCCTTTCAGTTTTGTTAACTTCTTATAAACTTTTATTACTCTGGCTTGGATTTTTTTTCAAAAATCATTTTCCATTCTTCATTCCAGTGATGGAGGAACATCTCCATTTTTTTTTTACTTCCACTTTTCATTTTCTCATGTAATAAAGATGTTTATTAATTCACCTTGTATCAACAACTTAATACATATTTAAAATATCTTCTGCATCCAGGTTCAGATATTAAGTAAAAAAAAAAAAATCAAGCTTTTATAATGAAACCGCAAGTACATTTTAACAAATATGAAACCAAAAAGGAAGATATCATTCAAACAAATTCCTCATCTTTACCTAAATATACCACAGTTTTTTCTACTCCCAGATCCAGTAAGTCCTATGTTAAATAGTCATGGGGAACTACTGCTGAGTAGATTCAGTGAAGATTTTTCTTCAGTGAACAGAGATATTTCTGAAAGGCCCCAATGTTCCATAATCTTGTCCTCATATTTAGTGTGCATGGCAATAAGAAACTTGCAAACATTCTAATTTACTCCAATTTTCCTGGTTTCTCCATTCCTCCCAAATCCCTTTGTCATTGAAAAACTGTTAATGATACCTTATAGATTTACTGTCATCCGGTAAAAATAGCTGGAAAGTTGATTATTCTTCTGCAATGAAATGAAAAGAAACCAACTAGAAACAAGTAATTCATAAAAACACACACATTCAAGTCTCTCTTACCAGTTGGACATCTGGAAATCAGCAAAAGGTTTAAGTTTGATGTGCTTTTATGAAATTTCTTTTTGTTCTGACTGCCTAAAAATTTGTCTTAACATAGTATGAATGTTCTACCTGGGTCCCGCTGTAAAAGGAGAGGAATGTAGGTATTTGGGAAGTTGCGATGTTTAATAAAAGCTTCTGAACTGTCCACAATGAGCTCAGTCGCGTCTGCCATTTTGAATTACTTCTACAAGAGTGAGAAATCCAAAGAGCTGCCTTAACAACCTTCAAAGTTTTTTTGCTATTTTTACAGCATGTAGAAATAATGATAACTCATACAACGAGGGATTTTGCACAGTAACAGCAGCATAACTGCTCTATGACATAAACATCAGGCATTTACACTGTGAATGGCGGAAGATCATTATCAGAATATGTACTTTTCTGCTCTGGTTACAGCTTTTACAGGCATTGGGGAAATCCTACAAATATAATTATTGAGCCATAATTAAATAAAGCATCTATAAACAATTGTGCCTGCTTCAAATCGCTGCATATTGCAAGGTGGCCAGTCTTTCCCAGTCAAGGGTATTTCTGTATCCTCCAATCACTGCGGAAGTCTAGTCAAAGGCTTTGGGAAACCACAACACAACTCTCAACTCCTTGCCTTTGCTGTTTCTTTGTTAACAATAATTTTCTTCAATCGGTGCTCAAAACTGAGTTTTTCATCTAAAGTTTAAATCAATACATACACATTTGTCTACAAAAACTTTAAGATGTGTTCGCTTGTAACAATTTAAATCTAAACTGTAGATGTCAACGTGCTGTTGGCCTCAGTTCAACAAAGCACTTAATCAGGTGGTTTACATGAGTACCTGAATAGTAAGTACTGTTGGCTTCAGTAGAACTGCCACAAGTTATACGTTTAATGGTGGCTCAAGGCCAGTATCCCTTCAAATGACATGACCAAGTAATGTAGTTTCTTCTATAGACCTTAGTTTTTACTGTGTTGCATTTGGAACTCTTTTCTGAATTTAAAGGGGAAAAAAAAAAGCTAGTCCTAAAAATGCCTGTTTTCACATCAGCCTTTCATTTGTTAGGCAGTCAGAATCCAGAGACTACCATTTGTCAGTCACTGTAGACATTGGCCACTGGATGTCTCCACTGCCCTATGCAAACATAGGTTAAAGTTCTCTGTCAGTGAAAAAGTTTTTTTAAAAGGCATTTATCTGTATTTACAAACCACCACTTACACTTTGCATACAGTGCATAGCAGCCACGCAGACTTGCACTCTCTGGTCCTCAGAACAGCCAGGAGATGGCAGTTTCATGTGGACTGCACTTCTGGTGAAGCTTTGAATAACAGCTCCCAGTATGTAAAATCAAAATTATTAAAATGTTGCTAGGTAAGTAGAAGAAAACCAAACAGCAGTTGCTTAAGCTCAAAACTTTTTGCTTCCCTTTATATCCAGCAACAGCTAAAATTGTATCAGTAAAACTCTCATAAGATGATGGGCGAAGAACTGTCCAAAATGTCAAGCGCGGGTGCTTCTAAAGGGTAGGGAAGTTTTCTCCCCACCATTTTACTCTTTTGCTGGCATAACTGGCTAATTCATGTAGATCTGATTAAAGCAACCATTTAGTAATAGTATGGTTTGACATCCCCTAGAAACTGTTTGCAGAAGACAGACTATTAGGATTTCATGGAAGATGCCTTCTCTTGCAGGGATATTATACAGAATTTATTAAAAATAAAATGAAAAAATTTAGGGAACGTATAGAGCCCAAACTACAGAGAAAAAAAAATACAAGTAATCTAAACAATCTCATTTTCCAGCCAGATTTTTTTTTTTTTTCCCCCCAATTCTGGCACTAATCGGAGAAGAAAACCTGCTATATGCAGTGCAATTTCTCATCTGGAAAATACCATAAAGTGCTCCATCCCATGAAGTGCTGACCACTTCCTGAGGGAGGCTGAGAGCTATCAGCCCCAACTGCTATTAGTTTGGGATGTTCTGAAAGGAGCTTGATACTGCTTTCTGTCCGTCTTTAAAATCTGAAAGAACTGAGTATTTGTATTTGACTCTATTAGAATCTTACTGGCCTCTGAAATCTGAGCTTGCATCCAGATCTGTATTTTGAAATATGATTCTATCTCCATCAGCACACTAGTAGCCCAGAAAAATTTGCAAAGTAGAATAATGTAAAATTGTTGTATAAAATCAATACTTCCCAGCAACATTAGTAAATATACCTCCAAATCCTGCCTTCAGACTTTCCACAAAGCGCTTGGCCATTTTTATTTAAACTGAAGAAGGATTTCATGTCACCCTTCAGAATAATAAATGCCAAAGGTAGATGGGAAGAAAGGAGATTCAAGTTTGGGCTTGTGAAGCCCCCAGCAACATTCCAGACAAAAGCTTTCAGTCATCTCTTAAGGGAGTTAAATGTCTTAGAAGTCTCTCTCCTATTAAAGCATGACCTGTGTATTTGAACACTAAAAATTCCCAAAGTAATGCTTTTCATGAAAAGACCATGAGTATAATATCCAGTTCTCTAGTATTTAATAAAACTCCTAACGAGGATCCACAGAAAGTCTTGCCTCATCTTTGTGTATCGGTAGAGTTTTCATGGAAACTAACAGCACGCTTTTACATATGTAAGAAGTCACTCCTCACTGAAGTGCATCCTAACCTTTCTTTGATATGAAGATAAAAAACTACCAAGTAGCCAGATCTGACAGCAGTGGAAGGAGGGAACACTGAATGCTGCTGTTTCTTGCTATCAAGCTCCTGTACAAAATGAGCCAGCTCTCATTGACTCATTTTGCTGCATGGTTCTTTCTTAAACAGAACTTGCTCTGAAAAGCACAGATTGCATTAAAGTCAAAATGCTTTCTGAAGTTATGCTTCTCTGAGTTATTTAGCTCGGGGGGAGGGAGAAGAAACATTTTATCTTTAAAAATAAAAAGTGTTACATCACTACTTACAAGAAATGATGACACTATCTTTTTTAAATTTTTGTATATAGGAAGCAACTTTCATTTTACTTTAATTACACAACTCAGAGACAATAATAATGTTTTCAGTCATCTCAATCCACAATTTTTTTAGTTTCTTTAAACAGGCTAAGTGTGCCAAAATTTCCCAGCCAAATTATTTTGGATAAACCTATAATAATCCTTATCGTTCCCCGCCTCTTTACCCCTGCTTTCTCCAGAGGAGGCAGTGACTCTGAAACACAACTTT
This sequence comes from Aptenodytes patagonicus, assembly GCF_965638725.1. Taxonomy (NCBI): domain Eukaryota; kingdom Metazoa; phylum Chordata; class Aves; order Sphenisciformes; family Spheniscidae; genus Aptenodytes; species Aptenodytes patagonicus. The sequence goes on from NC_134958.1 coordinate 17,329,106, forward strand.
TTTCCACAGATCCAGTTCTTAGACTGATTAACATACTGCAAATCATTTCATATCTCTCTGATTGATAACCTTGTTATTTACAGTTTTCAGTGCTGACATGAACATGGCAGCTTTGATGAATACAGACTTAAATTCCACTACCTGTGGTTGTATAAACTAAATGAAGTTACAGTTGATTTATACAATCTGAGAATAAGCCACCTTTTAAAAATCGTAATTATTACAAGTTTGCTTTATTGAGCAATATTACTTTCTTCAGAAGCAAACTGTTGATAAAATAAACTTTTGTGAATAGCTCCAGCACTTAGACAAGATGAGACAGCCATTACTGAGAAAGGATGGCATGCGGATTCTTTAATGGCATGCATCTGTGTGTGCTGATGAAATTACAGAATAATAAAGGGGAAAACACAGAAAGAGGTTTAAAAATGGGGGGAGGGGAGAGGAAGACCCAGTAAATCAACCTGATAGTCTCAGTTTCGGAGTCTACAAAAAAGCACTGATGTTATTTTGCTTCTCTGTGATGCCCAGTTACATTGCTGGGCAGCCACAGATAGCACATAGTCCTTGACCAAACACACTGTTCTTGTCACTAAATGAATTGCTATTATACCACTCACCTGTGTGTAAATTAATACAAATACAAATATGTATAATGAACTAATTTTTACTTATGTCCAGCTGAGCTATTTTCCTGCTCCTGTACACTAGAATAAGCAGCGCCACAAATGATTAAACATACCGCAACCCAGGCTGCCAGGGAAGCAAGCGCTCACACCTGACACAAGGACACAAGAGTCTTGTCATGGAAGGGTCTGAGATTCCCATCTTCACAGCTAAGGAGAGAAGCTGTAACTTGTGCTACATATGAAGGCTTTGTAATTGAAAGAAAGCATCTACTTTTATATTCTTTATACACAGGATCCTTAGCACGTGAATGTATCGATGGGCAAAGCAAGAGAGGAGACTAAATCCCTTATTTTGTAACTGAGGATTCTTTGCTCTGGAACAACACCGAGAAATTACCACCTGAGGAGCCACTGCAGAAAGAACAAGATCAGAAACAAGCAGCAGCTAAAAGTCAGCCCCATACTGACTGTCACTGTCCCTTAGGAAATACATGTCAGTATGTTCTGACTGAGCCTTATACACTTACGGATTGACTTAAGTAAAAAAAACCCTATTATGGGGTAATGATTGTTTCTGAAATACTAGAAGAGACTTGTACTTATTTAAATATTAATATAGCTGTTATTGGGTCTAAAATGTCCTAAGTGTATTTCTATGGCCTCCTGCCACAGTCCTTTAATAGGCAAATAAATTCTTAAGGATTAGTTAAAACATTCTGTGCTTTTATTCACATACTCAAAGACATTTATTTCCTACATTCTCATAAACATTAGTTAAAAAAATGAATGTTGATTAGAACAATGTTTTCACTAGGATGCCAGTGACCTGGAGCTCGGTCAGTTAACTTGAAAGCTGCTTTCCCTCTGGTAGCAGATAAAGTCCTAAACATTCAGTGTTTGGAGATTTGGTTTCACATTGCATTTATTTTTAAGACTGTTCTCATATAAAAGGCTGTAATGATCATTGCTGAGACTCAAGATTTCGTAGTAACTTTGCTTCTAATTTTTCTTTTTGTTTTTTATTTAGGTTTTCAAAGTTTTCACACTTTGATTGCTAGATGTTAAGACCCCTGCAGAAAACTGAAAGGTACCAACTCGGTGAGCTTGGATCTGGGAAAATCTAACTGGAAGACACTGGGAAGCCAGTTATTGCTCCCTGATGCTGGGAGCTGGTCTCCACTAGCTCTGACCCTAGCACTACTAGCCTCTATGCTCTTAGCAATTGGACTTCAAAATAACAAAGATTAAGTTCTCTCCTCACCTCCTGTATCTCTCTCAGCTAAGGGGAAAATTAGGGTGTCTGATAAAAGACTATTTTCACATTGAGACGTTTGCCCCACAAAACTAGGATCTGTCTCTCTTGTGCTAATTTCCCTAAATCTCATGCCTCCCAGCACAGTACTAGGGTGCCCAGAGCAGGGATATAAGGCTTCTTCCTGAGGAGGGCTGCAGTCACCACTGCAGGGATGTTGTATGCCAGAGTGCTTTCCAATTTGATGTGCCCTTCTGCCCACAAATTTTGCTAGATTATCATTACATGCAATAAACAGAACTAGATACTCTAAACAAAGATTGTGGTAACTTTCTCCTCTCATCCCCCATATTCTCCCTGGGAGTTTGCTTTTTTGAGACAGATGGAAAGAGCTGACTATGTAGGTTTTACCATCAGACCTTCAAGTGGTCACACAACAGGCCACGCAACCTGGGGTGCCTAGAGCAGTCAGGCTCAATGGACTCACCCCGGGCACTTGCAGAAATTACTGAAGCAATCTCAGAGCGGTTGTTATCTTTGAGAATTATGGAGGGTGTGTCAGATGACAGAAAACTAGAAAGGGACAGTTTCTGAGCTGCGAAGTGCAGAACAAGGAGGAGCTGAAAAATGCTGAACAAGTCAAGTCAGTTTCATTTCCTGGAAAAATTCTGCAAGAATTCAAACCCACTGTTCATAAACACCCATAAAATAATCAGGGCAGCAGTAGCAACCAGTATGGATCTGTCCAGATAAAAATCTTGTCAAACACATTTTATTTCCTTCTACAAACAGGCTCTGTGTGCAGGAGAAGCAGTGCCTGTGATTTAGCTTGGCTTTCCTAAGGTGTTCAACACTTCTTCAAGCTAGGAAAACGCCATCTAGAAGAAATTGCTATAAGGGATGTGCAAAATTGGTTCGAAAACTACACTCAGTAGTTCACTGGCTGGGTTTTGGTATGTATTGAGTGAGAATCTGGAAGATCTTTCCGAAGTATGGTTCCAGCATGTTTTCATGCACGAAGTAGATGATGGCATAGAGAGATGATATTCACAGATAACACCAACCTGGGAGAGGCAGCAAGAATATTGTAGGGAAGGATTAGAGTTCAAAAAAGATGTTGACAGCCTGGGGAAGGGGCTGAAAAGGCAGAATGAAATGTAATAGGGATTGGTACAATATCCTACATTTATACAGAATAACCACCTGCACAAACACAGGCTGAGTAACTAATGGGGAAGCAGTAATTACACAAGGAATCTGGAGCAGTGACAGTGGATCTCATTTAACGTGAGACATCAAAGGGGTGAACTTACAAAAAATAGCAAGTATTGTATGAGTAGGTATAAAACAGAAGGTAGTCTGCAAATCACATCAGTAACTCTAACATTCAGCCGGAGCACTGCATCCACTTCTGGACACAGGTCCACGTGAAGACCATCCAGAGGACAGCGTGAGTGACCAGCGCTCTAGAAAACACGACCAAAGAGGGAAGATTCAAATCACAGTGCTGTTTTGAAAAAACAGAGGGGATGACAGTCTCTAAGTAGAGATAAAGTACAGAAGGGAATAAAAGTGTTCCCATGTGTGCTCTGAACTGGACAGGAGGTAATGGGCCAAAGTTGTAGCATGGAAGATTTATATTATACTTCACAGAAAAATTTCCACTGGAAGGAATAATTAAGCACCATTTACTTATGGAGACTGCAGAATCTCCACCACTGGAGACTGGCACTGGGACAAACTGAATGAAGTCCCTGTGCTCTTTTAAAGGGTTCAATTTCCTAACCTAGGATCTCACAGAGTGCACAAGCCTTCCTGTGTTTATTGACTGATTTCTTCCTTCTTCCACAGTGCCTAGTTATAATAGATACAACAGTAGCTTTCATTCAAAATGTTTTTGCTGTCATACAGTAAACTTTGAGATGCTGTTGTTTACCATCAAGGAAATTGTTACTGTTAATACAAACAGCTCACAGCAGTTTCTGCATGAATAAACCTCACACTGTGGCTTCTCCCCAAAGAAATGTAAATATTCAAGTGCAGTCCTAGATACACGTATGTTCAGAGTTCAAAATGAAAAAGAAGGAAGATTTTCTTGCACCTGGCTGGACTCTGTCCCAGAGAATTGCACCAAGGAGTATTAGCCCTTAATTGTAAAAATATTTCTGATAGGTCAGTTTTTGTCTCGGGAAGGCAGTAAATTGTGAAACTTCACAGTCTCGCAAATCCTACCTCTAACTCTGCAGGAAGCATAATTAAAATACATAGTTTTCGGTCACCAAAATTGTGTATGAAAAGCATGTTCAGCTTGATCAGTCTAACAGAGTAGGAGCGATGTAAGCACTAACAGTTAAAAATCTTTCTGGAAATATTATCACCATTATGCCAAAACCAACCCATACAGTAACTGCTGCATCAAATGCCTAGATAACATCAAACACATATATTTGGGTTTCAGGCTGTTGATTTAAAGGTTGCTGTTCATAATTTTCTTAGTTTATAAGAAAATTACTCTTAAATAATGAAATATGCTGCAACTACTGCAAAGCATCTTACGTACTCTGAAACACCTTAGTTTCTATCAACCTTAGATTCGTGCCTTGAGCCACCTCAGTATAAATGCCTCAGCAGGATACTGGAGATCAAACCATGAATCTCTAACAATGAAAATAACAGGATGATCACCTGGTAGTTAAGTACATCCTTCAAAACTAGAAAAACCTTCTCTTGAATGGTAACATAATCGTTACCATCATAAGGGAGCAATTCAGAGCACGTTTGTTTAAAGCTTCACTTTTAATTTCCATACCACAGTAGCCAACAGTTACCTATGTATGAAAGTATCAGAACCATTTCGAAGATCTGAAACAATGAAGTTTCTCACTTTTGTGAAATGTAGTTTCAAGGTGTTAAAGCCACAATTTTTAATCACCTTACAATGAATGTGTGAGGCAAATTAGCCTATTGCTTTGTGTCCATGCAGCCAGGCTATGAGACACAAAACAATACATAATTTTAGTGGAGACGTGGGACGTTGCAAAAATGTTTCCAAACCCTCAAAAAAGCTAAGTTAATAAACTGTGTCCAGCCTAGTTACATTAATTCTTCCCAAAGCAATTGGGGGGGGTGGGGGGGGGCAATGAATGTTTAAATGTGCAAGTCATTTTTCAATGTCTGTATCAATTAATGCTTGTTAACATAGCATAGAAAGAGGGACACACATTAATACAACTCCCTTAAAATTTGCTAAAGCTCTTCTCCCCACCCCTACCTCAAGTTGGAGTCAATGCAACATAGTAATGCAGCAATCCTTTCAAGTTTGGCAGTAAGACTGCAGCCAAATACGTAAGCTATTCACAAACATTATCCAAAAACGGAGGGCAAGCACGGTTTGTGATTTAGAGTTCACCTGGTACGGACCTTACGGAGGAAGAAACTGTTCTGAAAGAGCAGAGGTAGCATTACTAACTGTAAAGAATCTGAGGGGGAAAGAAGGGGGAACTTCAGCAGAACACTATGGTGAAAAATAATGAATCACACTCACAGACTTTAAATATAAATTACCTCTCTTTTAGCCAAAAAGCAGCTGTACAAAAGCTGATGTTAACCATTATCCATTTTCCATTGAAACCGTTCTGTACTGGCTCAAACACTTTCAAACTATATATACATACAAGCTTTCAGCAGGTCATGCTCCCCCTTTCTGAATTACTGCCTGCTCTTCTAGTGAAAATAAGCCGACTAAGTCCTTTAAGCAGCCTACTCAATGTGATGCCCAATCCACAGTGAGTAATCAAGGATTTGGGGGGAAAGAAATCCACTGCTTCTCTTAACGAGAAACATAAGAGAGTTTTGCACTGTTATTCAATACTCAGACTAATAAAAGCAACTAAATATCCCTCCTCACTCAATACTCTCTTTTATTTGGCATTCTCCTAAATTCTAAAACACTCTGCAGTGAAACAGGAGCATAGACATGAACTGGCACTACCCTATCACTGCAAGGGAACAGCAAAATTGTATCCAGTGCAACGACTGTGTCTTTAAAAGAAAACAGAGAAAAGTCAGAGGAAAAACAGCAGCTCTCAAGTTGCATTAGCTGCTGTTCTTCTGGTATTAATAACTACTGGACAAGAGATGTTGCCAAGCAAATGACCTATTCAGAATAGATTCTGAGAAGGAGATTACTGATGAAATAAATATTTTGAATTTTGTGGCTCTCTCAAAGACCAGTGAGCTTCTGTTACAATATACGCGAGGATACTGACCCTACCAAGTTATTTTGTGCTAGATAAACCTTACATATGCTAACACTTCAGCTGTTCCAAAGCTTATTGCCTGTATATTGACCAGCTTACACACAACACAAATGCAGAACAAAATCATCTATTAAATTAATAGCATACTCTTGAGAACTCCAGTGAAGACGCAAGAGAATTCAAAACATATGGAGGTATTTTCCTTGACTACGGACTATATTAAATAGGAAGATGCATTAGTTACAACTGGGAATTACTGTAGACAGATATCTGCCACAGACATACTGCATGATATTTAACATTAGAACATTTACAGTGCACATGAGGGCCTGATCCAGAAATTTGCACTGCCCTGGGATGCACAGATGCATCAGGAAAACTGTTGTGGTTCCTTCACTATGAAAGACAGCCCTTATCCTGATTAGAACACCTTCCAAGCTTTAAGTTATGCCACTAAGTAAATAATGTAGGGTAGCACAGCTTGTTATACGGGATGGAGAAACAGTAATACGCAGCCCTGGTGCTCTAGCAGGTATTTCTTACACCAGACCAGTCCTCTAACAGTGAGTTTTAGCTAGATTTCAGTTCCTGTACGCTACTTGTACAGCACAGAAGACTCATACCTAGGCTGTCTCTCCATTTCCAAAAATAAATAGTTTATAGTAACAAGCTAAATCACAGCAATTGAGACCAATCATATTGGTTTTGAAAGAGATGATGAGAATGCAGATGGAAGGACCTTTAGACAGACTCATCTGTATAAACTCCGGAAAAAAATAGAACTGGTAGAAGATCTGATGCAAATGTGTAGACATTTAACTGCATTTTACAATACATATAGTAATTTAAACTGCTTTATCTTCTAAATATTTTTCATCTCTCTTGAATCTCCAGTCTATACGTGTTTGGTCAGATTCTCTTACTGATGCTAGATGTCTGTTTCCACTGGCAAACATCTCTGTAAGTACAAGGCCATGATTCCACTGTGCAATGGGCAGCAAATATAGTCACAGAAAGTTCCCACAGAATCTCTTTAACGTTGGCTGCGAGTCCTTCAAAAGACAATAAGGATAGCTCATGGGAATGAGATGTGAATGAAACGTATTTCAACTGAGCTAAGCATGTTAGAAGATAACTGGAGTCAGAAAATAATTCTTGATCTAATACTTTATTTCCACTGAAAGACTATCACTTCCATTTTGGTGGTGACTGTGGACAGAGTGGTGATGGTACTGACGTGGTTTGGCACAATGTAGCAGTACTAGAAATAGGAAGAAGGATGCCTGCTGGCAAATGATTCAATATGCTTAGTTTAGAATCAACTAGCTAACAGCAAAGATGAGCAATGAACAGTATTTTTCTTTTGTACTTACACTGAAAGCAGTTGAGATGGTTTCAGAGTAATTTCCAAAATGCTTACAACATTGGTAAGATAAAATTCTTTCTTGTCAGTGTTTTGACCAAACACTCATTTATAGTTGTAAGAGTCAAACTAATCATGACATTTAGTTTCTCCTTTAATGGCATCAAGAATGATGGATAAGAATAGAATAAATAGCATTTTAGGCAGGATGCTTCATATTAGATCCTGCCATAGCTAAGACTTGCTTTATTGCCTTGGACAAAATAGTAACCAGCCGTGTTCTATAAATTACAAACCACAAAATCAGGATAAAACCTCCCTTCTCACAGAAGTACTCCTATAATTACTGAGATATTCACATAGTACTGTGATGAGAGCCAAACGAGTACCCAGACAGGTTGAGTCTCCTGCTCCCTAACATTGGGTAGCATCGTATCTGACAAGATATTACTGTGATAAAGCAGATTTATGTTCAGAGTGAAATAGCATTCAGACAGAGAAAGCATGACAGAATTGGGATCTGGGTCTTCAAAACAGGTGTAGGTTTTAAAAGCAAGAATTCCTGAGACGGAGCACTGCACACAAATCTTCATCTTCATGCAGCAGACACAGCATCAATTATATCTGCATCTGTTTTAGGAAAAACTAACCCCATAGTTTGGATATTACTGCAAGTATAATCTGACCTAATTTTAAACTGGATTTTATCCAGTGTTCCTGCAATACCCCAAGGAGGCCTGATCCACTGATGACTTCTAAACTGATTTTCATAGAACAGATCCAACATTTTTCAAATATCTTCTTTAACTTCCCAGTGACTAATGCACACCGTTTCCATCAAGATAATGTTTTATTCTAGTAAAGAAAACCGAAGCTTTTCATTTAGTAAGTTCACCTCCTTCCTGCATATGCTGCATCTTCTCTGTTCCCAGCTCCCACCCCAAATGAAAACAGAACTTGAATCACAGAAGGGCTAAACGTGTCGACCCAGCTAACCGTAAGAACTTTCCATCTTGCCAAATGCAGATTTATACAGCAAAAGCTGCTGTCCCCAGACAATAGGACCTTTGACATTTTTAAGTTAAACTTTCCAACTTGGCTATTATCACTTCGAAAAATTTTAAATTTTTTCTTTAAAATGAGGATGCTGCAAACATGCTAGAGAAATGACTGAAAATATTTTTCTAAGTAACTACCACTGATTTTAACAGGAGCTACTCAAACTCCATTGCGGTGAATAATCCCCTCAGCAAACTTACATACATACATGAAAACAAACATGCTGGTTTTGACTTACTCAGATTCATACACACTTAAAAGTATCTAAATATTGCTTTGCTGAACCAGTAACTAGTGAACCTGTACAATACCTGAAAGAATTCGGTATTTCTTCATGCTTCATTTTGCTCACACTTTCCCTGTGCTCCTACTCTGGAACAGGAACCCAGTCCCTATGTATATCCCCCTTGCACTGCCAAAAAGACCACGCGTTGCCAAGACATTTCATCCAGCCACCAGCCTCAATAAAGAAGTCCCTTGGTTATGCTTCAAAGACCTGATCTAAACCCTGTTGCTTCCTATACAGATTCCGATGCAAAGGAGAACGCAGTTAGGCACAGCCATCTCATTCTCTGCGCAGGAGGAAAGGAGAAGACAAACCATGGGTCGCTCACTCCACCCCATTCCCCAAGGTGAGTAGCAGTAGCCAAAGGAACTCTGTAATTCCAGTTTCTGCCAGTCAGGACGCTAAATAAATAAATAAGTAAATGCCACGGAGTGATCTTATTGAAAACCCTCCAAATTTCAGTGCAGCAACAATCTCTTAATATTGTTTGAACACAAACCAGAGACCGAATGTTCTGCAATAAAATTTCTGTCAGTGACGCTAACAAAAATATTAAATTTCAGTAATATGCTGACTTTTTAAAAATGGACATCTGTTTATATTTAGGTTCTTCATGTGACTATATTCAACAACAATGAAAGGATGAGCGCATTCCTTCCCCCAAATCCCTCCAAAACTGGTGGGTGACTATCAAGCTGATTAAATTGAGAAATTAGCAGTGAAGGAAATCAAATCATGCAGTCCTTGTTCGGGGGAAACACTCCTGAAATTAAAGGGAAGAACCTGAAGTTCAAGTAATTAAAATCATTTGACATGAGTAAGGATTGCTGGATTTGGCACAGGGTCTGTAAGGGATCCTAGACTGTCCCTCAGTGCCTCTCCATCCTTGTCTTCTGAAGCTTGCCTGGTCCTGGGGCTTCACCAACCGCACTGTATTGTATCACAGTTTTGAAGCATGTAAAAGCAGAACCTTGCTAGAGTTGAGAAAGTCTGGTTTCACATGTGGATTACAGAAAATTTAAACCACAGGGATGAAAACGCTAAAGTACCTATCTGCTGTGCTCTACTCTACTCTACTCACCCCAGCAAGCGATATCAGATCACTGAAGTGGGTTGCCATTCCAATCTCCATCCTTAGTGCTGCTGCACCTCTGGCATTGGAGGTATAGCAAAACATGCCAACCGGCGCAGCTGTGCAACACTTAAATACCACCTGTCTTCTGTAGGTAATTTCTGTTTTACTCTTTGGAATTCAGACCAGCATGCTTTCAAGTGAGCCCCACACCAAAGACAGCTATAGTTTTCTAGTAGGATTTATGCACTCCTGCCACAATTACCAGCAGTCCTGTTGCTGAGTTTTTGGGGAGTTCTTGCCAACCATCTGAACATTCATAGCTGGCAAAGAAAACTAGAAAGCCTCAACCTTGGGATGCTGGGTTATCACTGCTGTAACCCATTTCAGCAGGTGACTGAATATTTCTGTTCTAATGGGAAATTTTAAAGAAGCATTTGTTGTTATTAGGAACGGAGGTGGCCGGTTTCCCAGCAGTTTCAGGTCACATGCAAGACTCTACTGCAAAGAGTGCTTGAACTAGGAAATGAGGAAGAGACATGGACGGACACAGAGCATTAGGTCTGCCTGGGAACAAATGACAAGTGTAAACATTGCCTGTCATTCTCATTAAGAAATTGGTATTGGCTTACTTACAGCTACTGATCTCTTATTTCTCACACTTATTTTTGTGGAGATAAACAAGGACAGTAAATTTTCATAATAAACTAAATATACATTAAAATTGTATGTTTTCACAATTATCAATAAAACAATTCTTGACAACAAACTGAATTAATGCAGACAATTTAGTCTGCATTGCTCAAATAAAGTTTTTCTGGAAATAACTAAGATTTTCATGCACTTGAAATTTCAGGAAATGGAGAAAATCCCAGTGAGATCAGATTTTTTTGTTGTGTTATGCAAGTATAAATCTGAACTATTTACACTGAAGATTTGAAGTGTTTGAGAAAAGGTTAAGAAGCTGGTTCCAGAATTTCAATACAAGAGACGTGAGCAAATTAGATTACAGTTCATAATCAACCGTATATATTAAATACATGTCAGAGGATAAAAAGGAACCGACAATGATGCAAAACTGTAAGTGCTTTTACTATAATTTTTTATTTATTGCTTTCCTAATTACCATTTGAACAAGCTATATATAAACAAAACCCACAGAAATCTGTTCATTCAATATCCCTCTTTAAAGACATATTTTCTTACACAAGTGAAAAGGCAAATGCAGTTTGTTTCCTTGGTTCTAAATGTGCTAGGAATATACATTTCCAGTAAACTAGGTAATGCCCACTAATATCATGCTTTCAAAAAAGAGCTAGATTCCATTGTACTGCCACTTAGGTAATATCATCAGCACTTCCATAATCCTATTTTCAGAGATTTATGTTAGTGATCTGCCACATGTTGCTGCTGGCTGACAGACACTGTACAAAGTGTCTGGGCAGGAGTGTTGATCTGCTCGAGGGTAGGAAGGCTCTGCAGAGGGACCTGGACAGGCTGGATCCATGGGCCCAGACCAACTGTATGAGGTTCAACAAGGCCAAGTGCCGGGTCCTGCACTTCGGCCACAACAACCCCATGCAGCGCTACAGGCTTGGGGAAGGGTGGCTGGAAAGCTGCCCAGCGGAAAAGGACCTGGGGGTGTTGGTCGACAGCCGGCTGAACATGAGCCGGCAGTGTGCCCAGGCGGCCAAGAAGGTCAATGGCATCCTGGCCTGGATCAGAAATAGTGTGGCCAGCAGGAGGAGGGAAGTGATTGTGCCCCTGTACTCGGCACTGGTGAGGCCGCACCTCGAATACTGTGTTCAGTTTTGGGCCCCTCACTACAAGAAGGACGTCGAGGTGCTGGAGCGTGTCCAGAGAAGGGCAACGAGGCTGGTGAAGGGTCTGGAGAACAAGTCTGATGAGGAGCGGCTGAGGGAACTGGGGTTGTTTAGCCTGGAGAAAAGGAGGCTGAGGGGAGACCTCATCGCTCTCTACAACCACCTGAAAGGAGGTTGTAGCGAGGTGGGTGTTGGTCTCTTTTCCCAAGTAACAAGCGATAGGACGAGAGGAAATGGCCTCAAGTTGCGCCAGGGGAGGATAGATTGGACATGAGGAAAAATTTCTTTACTGAAAGAGTGGTTAAACATTGGAACAGGCTGCCCAGGGAAGTGGTGGAGTCCCCATCCCTGGAAGTATTTAAAAGACGTGTAGATGAGGCGCTTAGGGACATGGTTTAGTGGACATGGTGGTGTTGGGTTGACGGTTGGACTCGATGATCTTAGAGGTCTTTTCCAACCTTAATGATTCTATGACTCTATGAAAGTTAAGCATTCACAACCACACAAATGAACGACCAGCTCCCCAAACCTGTATTCTGTACAGGACCACAGCCTCATACAATTCACCTCTCCAGAAGATGTACAAATCTGAGCATCATAAAAAGTAATCTTCCACCATCACATGAAAAAGGGTAGAATGGCAAAATTCCCATTGACTACCATGAAGTCAGGACTTAACCTACAGAGCTTTTAAACATAACATGTCTTTTAGATGTGTGCCATTGAAGGAATTACATTTTAATTGTAGGACCAACAGCAGTCACACCAAGCAGTTTATTTTTGTATGGTAGGATGCACGAACTTTTTGTGCTATGTAACAGCTTTCATAATGCTGCTCTAATATTCTAATAATAGTAGACCCTCCCCTATTGTAAGCATATATAGTGGATTTCACATGCAAGACACCTGCAAAATCTCAAAATGTATTTTATTTAAAATGGTGCATTGGGCACTATATGGGCAGAAAAAGCAGACACAACCAACAACATACACTTTTGTGGGATGCAGCATCTGCTCAACTTACAGGCTGAATGTTTGAACTAGGTTAGGTGAGAAGCACGGACTTATTTCGGAGATTATTTTGAAATAGTCTCATGTTGGTTAAGCCTTAGTTTTCGCACATTATGCTGCTCCGAAGGATGTCATTACATGATTGTCATTAGTGATGAAGTCAGGTTCAGAGGTTTCTGTCATATCACCACATTCTCCCCTGCCACTTGTCACTTGTGGGAATAAGTATCAGGAGATGGGATCATCTTAGTTTGGTTGCACGGCCAAAGCCAATGAACTGTGTGGTCACACTTCATTGAAGAAGAACGGGTAAAAAAACCTCACAACAGGCCAAAGACTGGGATTTTTCCTGGCTGTTTAATGTGGAGTAAAATGGTCCTTCAGAAAGTGAATGAGGCAATTACCCGAGGAAAACATCTCTTATAAAAATACAGAAAACTTCAGCCATCAGCCATTAAATATCAGCGAATACAAAACAAAGAAAGAAGGTGACGTTATTTCAGGATTGTGGTTGCAATGCTTATCCCTTCCCTCAGCCTCAGAAATATAATTTTAAGTTTAAAACATGAGCAGCAGTGCTATTGGCTCTGATGATCAGTGTTGATGGATTTGATATTTGGCAGAGCCTGCCTACTTTCTTAGATTTCAATTTTGGACACTGTATACTGTGGGACTGCCCCCTCCCAATGATAAGCTGAGGTGGCCATGCTGAGCCAGTGCATAACCACAGGAAAAGCCATAAAATAAGGAAATGAGATGGCAGCAAGGCTTATTCTCTTCATTTAGTTTTTGCTGGTTCCCTTTCTGAAATGCCAGTTGAGACTTTTTGAAGGCAAATCAGAAGAGGGCACTGCACTTTTCAGATGTCAACTGCAAGTAAGTAGGATCAGACTATGCCATTTTTATGCAAGTCATGACTCCTATTATTGCATTTACTAAAGTTCAGAAAGTCTGCAGATCAAAAAAATACTTCCCGTCAGTCAGTCAGCAAGCCTGTGGATATTTTTTGAGACATTTGACGGTACGGGTTAGTCACAGTTTGGGAGTCCTGTTTTTTTATGCTAGCCTGTAGACCTCACATCTGGTTACTGGGAGCAGTCAACATAAAATCCTAAAGTAAACAGCACTCTGATTTATTTGCTGCTTCATTTTTAGACTTTGATTCTGCAATCTTATTTATACATGCTTACTTCTAGAACATTAACAGTCCCTCATTTATTTGGAATATTTACCTGACTAAAGTGAAGTACAGAGGAGGGTAGTAAGAAACATTTACTTTCAGTGGCTTTAGTTTTTCTTGTTGGGATGTTGGAAGGCTCAGCTTTCTTCTCTTTTCTCTTTGGTAGTTTACTGTAGAAATTGCAGTTGAGTGACAGCACAGTGTTTGAGCTTGCTTTTTGCCTATTTCCATTTACTGAAGCTCACAGAGATGAAGTTGATTGTCCAAGGTCACACACGGAGCAAATGGCCCCATAAGGATTACAGCTCCGACTCCGCTCCCTCACGTTCCTGCAGTTCTTTATGCTGAACCACATGGCAAAGTTAAATCTTCCTCCCTGAAAGCTTGCTCAATTTCTCCCCCATTCTTCTGATTTACATCACTTCATTGCTTTTCTAGAGCTTGAAAACAATATGTGACTCAGTGACCTTTTTTTTCTTCTACTGTATTTCTCAATAATAAGAATTACTGCATAGTTAAACCACATCTTTGAGTATTCAGTTTCTTTTCTTTAAAAGCTGCCCCTTTGCAACAGCCTTTGGCAGTCTGAGAATAAACTGCTTTTCTCTACCAGGCAATTCCTTTTGAAAAACACTGGGTTTTTTTCTTGCACTGAATTTATTTGGTTTCTGTATTTGCGAACTAGTTTGATTTGGACTTGATGACCTTAAGGGTCTCTTCCAACCTAAATGATTCTATGATTATGGAAGGCTCGGCTGGGATTAGCAACCAACTTCTACACCAGAAAGAACAGGGGCTCTAGCCTGTGCTTAAAAATTACCTATTTTATACGGCCCTTAAAAGGATACCTATATTAAAAGACTTCATAAGCACTTACTGACAAGATAGGCATTCCACAAAATGGTTACTGCTTGCAGCTTACATTCTTTGACTGTGAGCCCATCATCACTTGTAGGTAGGTCCTTTGTTTCACAGAAGTTTTTACTCTTTTATTTGAACTGATTCCTTCGAAGAAAACATATGGACACACACGGAAACATGCAGCACCCCAACAATAAACTAAAGGTAGCAGAGAGCAAACCTCACAGACAGACGACTACTTAGCAGAAAAATACTACAGTCTTAGAATTAAATGAATCCTGATCTGGCCTTCATAGCAGAAATGTGCATGGGTAATCTAGCAATTCAGAAAGCATTTCCAGCCCACTGGAAATATTTCCAAATTCAGAACAAGTGAGACAACTCTTGGAAGAAGCAGCAATGAGCGATTCACATCTTTCTATGAGGTAAACCAGTCATTTCAACTTGTGATTTATTAGAAGTATTAAATGCAAGCTATTAAAATTTCTACTCTCTGGATCTAAAACAAGATCATATTCAGCAGAGATTCCACATGCGCAACAACTTAAAGTTGTGTAACCGTCTAGATAGCATCAGAATTCCTGGTAATTGTAACCATACCAACATAAAGTGAAGGGTTAAAAAGATACCACAGGACAGCATGACACATACAGTATTACCGTTTTGTTACTCATGGGAAACAAAATATCACTCTCTCCATCCTTCAAGATACTGATAGCCCATATTTCTCTTACATTCAAAAGAACGGACAAAACTTTCCCTGTCTCGATAACCAGAGACAAAGGAATTATTTATATGTATGTTGCAGATATTTAGTGGCGCTTCACAAAACTACTTTCAGGAATCGCAGGTGCAAGGTCGACTACACTATCGAGCTCCCATTTCCCAAGGCAACCTGAAGACAGAATACATTCCCGAGGGATAAGCCATCGTGAAATACAGAGCTTGATGCAGTTCATACCAAATCTACAGGAAGCGTCCTCCCACGATGACTAGATCAGTTCCTCAGTGGGGTGCAAACCGAGCGTTTCCTTCTCCCTAACACCTCTCTGGCTTATTACGACAGGGCGCACATACATGCAGGTATGTGTTGACAGATTCACGTGCCAAAGCTGGTTGGATGCAATCCAGGTGTCGCGCCTAAACTGTACGGCAGCAGTAGCATGATGAGGTGAACCAACATGCCTCCTTCTATTTTCACTAGACAGCCTCCTAAAGTCAAGGCAACTTTTTAGCAAAACACAAACGTATATATTTGAGACACATCAGCTTTCTGCATATAAGGTGTCTTTGAAAACAATGATCAGCTTTCTCTGCTCCTTCACCCACCTCGTGCTTGGGTCTTCAAGCATTTTTTTCTTTAAGGCCTTACCAGAAACTGACCTGCCAGCCCCAAACATCCAATTGCAAGGTCCAGGAACACATGAACCTTTTTTCATTAATTTCAGCGTATGATATATGAAAGCAGAGGACTATTCCATACAAATTTCATAGTTCTACAAGCCTACATCTAAGGGCAGTAGCATGTCCTGCCCTTCTAAGAAAAAGGCAGGGGGACCAATTATCCAGACATGACTAGGAGGGAGCCAAATTATTCCTACCTAAGGAGGAGTGAATCTACAGGGAGCCTCTTGATTCCTTTGGTAGGCCACAGAGTGAGTCTTATGTCCAAGTAATAAATCAAGCTCTGCAGAAGAGGGGCTGCTTCAGACTCTGGGCGTGGTGTCAACTCCTCCTGAGTTAGGGAGAAGGGCCAACAGTCTCCACTGGCCTCAAACCAGAAGTGCTAAATACTTTGCTTAAAAAACACTAATAATGAAATATGTAAGCCTTTTGAAACAAAAACTCCAGGTATTACTTGCTGACGTAACACAATTTGTTTCAAATGCTTGAAACAGTTACCAATGCTCTTTCAAAACAACTCATTTAAGAAAGAGAAAAAGAAAAAAAGAAAAAAAAGGAATTATCTAATTTGATCACTTCCAATGATAAGTTCCCTAAACCTTCACATATATGTAAATACTTAAATTGTGTGGCACATCACTGCTTTCATTAAAAGCCTCCTAATACATAGATTTTATTAAACAGCTGATATTAAACACATTTTAGATGCACAAGCCGAATAGCAGATTTTCACCCTTAATACTAACAGGAAATTATAAACTCCCCTCTATAAACTGCTAATAAATAATCAACTCAACATGGAAAGTAATAAGCAATCCAGTGATGAGGTAGGAATTTTCTACAAAATGCCCTATTCACTTTAAAAAGTTTTAATGCCCTAAAAATGGGGATGCTAAAAACAGTCTCAAGAGTCGTCTTTTTTCTGGAGCATGATCTTCTTGCAAATGACATCTGTGCCACTTAACACAGTAGTGCCAGAAGAATTAGAGGGAGCTAACATACCTCAGTAATCACCACAGCAAGGATACCATCATGCTGAAACTGCTATGCTACTTTCCGGATACACAACAGTGCACGGCGCAAAAGGCATGCCGGAAAGCACCGAGTTTCCATGAGTGCCAAAGCACTCACCAAGTTCACCAAAGCACTGAGCCTATTCAGGCAAAATAATCAAAATATTTTATGTGAACAACGTGACTCTCTATGACTTTCCCCAGGCAAAGAACTTCCACTGGAAAGTATGTGCAGACAGGCCGCCTCTCTGTTCTAGCAAAGTAAAATGGACTCAAACTATTTGTATATGTCTGCAACTTGCGCATCACCTATGTTTGGTTTTTTAACATATACTGAGATTGACCGCAATTCTGGATAGCATATAATCGTATGCTTAGATTATTCTGTAGTCATTACTATTAAATACATACTTAAAATTAAACACCTGCTTTAAAAGTTTTCTGAGTTGGGACGAGGGTTTATTCAAGGGCATTTGTAATGACCAATTTCATTCTAGCCAAGGGCAAATAATGCTTTTTAGAAGTATGTGAAACACTCTTCCAAATACTGTTGTGACAGATAAGCTAAGAAGTCTCTGGAGAAAGAATAATGAAAATTGTTATCTTGCCATTATCTATTACGTGAATTAAGCTTTGTCGTCTTTGGTGCTTTGTCTTGATGAGTTTTAGTTCCAACAGCATGATAATAGGCACAACTCCAGTCTGAATAGTAAAGGGTTTTGTTAGTACACTGACTTTTTATTTTTAAGGGCCTGATCCTGATGCTATTGCATTCATTATGATTTTTATAATCAACTTTGATAGAAGCAGTTGGATCCTAAGTGAGTTTATGTGGGAAACAGAAGATCCTTTTTTATTACTGAAAAAAAATGTGTAACATTGGGCAAATACTATCTAGTTGTACAGGGCCTAAAAGGAGAGGTCATTACCTGTTCCAGCTGACTGAAAAAGTAACAAAATTTTTTTGTGTTTCCTTTGTTTTCTAGCAAATAGATCGTAATTTTTTTCAAGTTTTTTGAGAGACATTTTCCTTTCAAAAGTTTTCTTACCTGTGTGATTTGTTCAGGCTGGTCTTTGCCTTGCACAGCTTGTTTAGGTTTGGGCCAGGAGAAAGATGAGGAACTCTGTGCTGAACTAAGCAACCCCCTAACTCAGTCCTTACCTGCAGGGTGGCTCATAATTGAAACATCCCCTGGTTAAAGATTAACCATGATTAGGTTAGATTCTAACCCAATTAGTTTGTTATTACTGAAAGACCTTACCTCACATGTGTGTCTCACAACTGACTGCTCCTGTATTAACCTTTTTGATCTAAGAAATTTTTAGGAGTAGCTCTTTACAAAGACAAATGCAAGCTTTGCTCCTGGATTCAAGGCTGCAGGAAACCAACTCAGTTTCAGGTTTTGGAAGAAATATGAATCTTATTGTACACTAAAGAAATGGACTGGCACATGGAACTACATCTAAAACCTGCTGCTGTCACATTTGTGTGATCCCAGTGAGCAATCCAAGCACACCTTCTGGCTTTTGTTTTTGAACATCCAGGTCCATTCCATCCAAAAATATTGTGGGCGCTAAAAAACCACACAAATCACAAGTAAAACTAAGGGAAAATTTTCCTGATGCCCCTGAGACTCGAAACACCGACTTTCACATATGCTGCCTCTGGGAACTGTACAATTACATCACAGTTGACGTATATAAGTTCTCTCTTTAAAACATACTTGGGCTTTGAGTGTGCAGTTTGGAACGCAGTTTGACCTCTAAATGGCTGGGTAATGATTTTAAAATATGTATTTGCCCAATGGAGTTATTAAGGTGTTTACTGGTAATACATATTTCCTCCTCAGGCATGCACCACTAATAAAGTTTCTTATGAAAATATCTTTAATGAGTAATTGTTGTTAGAGTGCAGGAGCTACTTTCCAAGCACTCAGCTACATCAGCTCTATTTGCAAAGCACCAGCCTTAAGAGATCACCCACTTCTCTCATTTAAAATAAGCTATGTTTTTTTATTCTAGGATATGCAATGGATCTGTTATTTCATGAATCTGTCCAGAACCCGACTGGACATGGTCTTGGGCAACCTGCTGTAGTTGACCCCACTTGAGCTGGGGAGTCGGACCAGACAATCTCCAGAGGTCCCTTCTGCCCTCAGCTGTTCTGTGACTTACAGCTGCAGGTACAGCCTTTATTTCTATCCAAAGACTCCAACTCCAAGTAGCTCATGTTTTCTTTCAGATTTCCCCTTACGAGTAGGAAAAGCTTACTCTATGTATCAATAAAAACACCACCTTGCCCTGAGATCTTGCCAAAAAACCTCATGTGTATTGTACTCATGCATAAAGACACCCATATCAATTAATTACATCTTCGTACCACAGCATCCAAGTAATTTGTGATCGTTCCATGCAACGTACCAACAGAATACTAAACAGTAATACAAAGTCAAAACTCCCATTTTTAGGTTAAGTGCCCAAAATTAGGCAATAAAATTCATTTTAAAGTTTCTTAAACCACACATCAGGTTGACAGATGGAACTGCATCCACAGTTCATCCAGACAGTAAGTCAGAAACATCTCTGCTGGGTATCACAGATGTTCTAACTCCTACAGATGTTATCATCAATATGACTTTCTTTACCAAAAGCAGCCAGTAGTGCTTTCCCAGCTGTCTGGACTTTATCTTAAATGTCACAATATTTAGTATTTTTCTTAAAGCTACAGATAAAAATATGTCAATCTCGAGGTCCATTTTAAAAATTACTTTTTGATTTTCACGTGTGCAGAGACAATGTTTTTTAAAAGTACCTCAACTAAAGGCCAAAAATTTAGTAAGTGAACAAAAATCCCTCCTCAAAATGTGATCTTTGAGGCTTCATAATTTCAGTGCAGTGTTTATGTTTTTCAAGGCTTTAGTCTGATTATGTATATTGTTAAACAACTATCCATATGATAGAAGGTGGAGTAAAAGAAGCTTGAAGAAAAAAATTGACCCTGGAAAAGGAAATAAACATATTTTTTGTTCTGAAAAGCAATTGTCTACTTTTCCTTGCTGTAGTACACAGAGCACAATCTATAGGACATGCATCGACACATACTCTAAATACTTTGCATACCTTCTCCACCCTTACACGCAGAAAGGCAGCTCTCCAACTCATGAGCTCATGCAAGCCAAGCAGTTCTAACATTTCTAATGCACTTTGGATAACGAGCAGAGCACTCTACAGCACAGGATGCTGAATTTCCCTTCATGCATCTGCATGCTCCCACATATAGTCTGTGTCCCAGAAGAGCTCATATAGACACATCTCCATCCTGTTCCTGAAACATTCTACCCAGTGTATTTCAACAGCTCACCTAAGATTATTTCCACAGATTCTTACTAATTTTACTCAATTTATACATTCAGCTCGCCACTTAAAAATGCTTTTATGGGTGTTACTTTTTATATTGCTGAGTGTCTGTTCATCCCTAGGAACCATATGAGGACTTGTAGGCATTAAGTCTGATTTCTCTTCCTGTTTTCTTTTCTCTGTCCAGAATGGAAGCTCATGGGCTGTCTTCAACTTTCTTCTTTTCTTTTTTTTTTTTTTAACTGATTTTCCATTTATAAGGAGACATATTATGTACTTTTTCCAAATAATTACAGTTCTAGAGGGGAAAAAAATTAATGTGTATTGTATAATCTTGGGCCAAACTGAACTCTGAAGTCTCAGAATCCTGACATGTCTTTTGACCTTTTGGACAAAGAAGTATGCAATCATCTGACTAGGTTCCTCATTACGCACTTAGAAGACAACATCTTTCCTTTATAAAGATAGAAATACAGCATCGGTGTATCTGTCAGTAACAAAATATGACATCTTCTCAATTCTGAGGACTTTTCAGGAATAAGTTCTGATTTGGATCTTACAACTCTTTCTTTACAGTCGGTAAATCCACTGAATTTAGGAGTTGCAACTGACTTCCACCTGCAAAAACAAAATCGGATGCCAGCCTACAACTCTACTAGTGAACTCATCTTCCATTTACATATAATTCAGTCCTCCTTTGTTTCACACAAGTTTGGCATTCTTTTGGCCTTTCCTGGCGTACAGTCCGTAAGCAAGCATTACAAGCACAAGGGGTCAGGCTTTCACATAACCCACAATTGTTCCCTACATTTCAATTCAATATATTTGAAAATATATTATTATAAAATTGAAGAAAATGTCAAATTCAAATGCTTTGAATCAGATTTGTTATATCACACATGTTTTGCTTTCTTTTTCTCTAAGCTAACTGAAACTTTATTAAATAACTGAAACATATCAGCATCACTGTGTTTTCCTTTTTCACCAGAGAAGTTACAGATTAAAAATCTGGCCACCTTAGCATAGCTCTGTGCTTCTCTAGCACCAGCATGCAGACAGACTTCCTGTAGTAGTCAAGTACATTTTATTAATTTATCTAATTGCACTTTATTGTCTATGCCTATTGAAGAGACAGCACAAAAGGGGAAACGGTGCCCATGCAGAAGCTTGCTTTTTAACAATGATCCCTACAAGAGCCTATTGTTTTCTCCTCATTTCCTGAGAGCACTCACCTGTTACGGAGTCACAGCCTGTTCACCCATGACTATCAGCCATCCAGAGCTAAACTCATTCTGTGACAGAAGCTTGCCTTCAGTCAGCGACCGAATGCAAAGGTCATTCTGGATGATTTTCCAACAGCTTATTCACTTCATTTGCAGTTGTCATATGGGAATTGCTATTTTCACAGCACATCTCCTTAGCCATAGAGAAGAGCAGCACATTCACTGAACGCTGGCTAGAACACGAGCCGAGGCCTCGCAGCTCAGCCAGAAGCAAACTGAGCTCCAGTTTCTCCAGAAAACTGTTCTTAAGACTGACCTCGTGAAATTGGGATTTCTCAATGACACCAGGTACATTTTCAAATGCTAATAAATACAACAGATATATCTACATTATAATTTTAGTTTGGGTAAGGAATTTCCTTCTGATGCAAAACGCCCTCCAAAATCCCTACTAATCACTGTTAGTTCATATTGCCAAGCAATCTCTTAAGCGTGCAAACTAGATTCCTTTCAGATGAAATTAACCTGGAAGACACTCTCCTTCTGACAAATTGCATTTAGTTCACAGGATCAGACCACAGCTAACCTAAAGAACAACTCTCAAAATGCATACACTGTAAATACTGGGTCCTCAACATAGCCATTTTTCTCTACAAAAATTCACGCTCCCATTGCAAGTAGGCAAAGCCAATGTCATTATAGCATTGCTTTATGCAGAAATTAAAGTATTCTGTGTTAAGATGAGGAACACAGCTCTACTTTTTTTAATATGTTTCTTGGACTTTTTAAAAAAGACATAAGAAAACAGGAAATTCCCATCACAGTTTGAATTAATAATTTAAAAAATTAAGAATGACTCGATCTCCAAACCGTACTTAATTTTCAATAGAATTGGATTCTTTGTGCTATGCAGACTTTTACATACATTTAAAAAACATTATTTTAAAATATATACATTTATATTTTACAGATCACATGTTCTTGTTAGATATGTATGCCTGATTTCTATTCCTCATGAAATAGAAATTCAAATGAACTCATGGTTGAAACATTTTGCTCAGATATTGTGTGCAGATAATTACTTGGATGAGTGTTGAAGACCCAAAACTTTTGCATCTTAATGATAAATATTTTCTACTGCCACAGAAATCTCAATCTAAGACATTAAAAGAATATTAACATTTTTATTTTCTAACTACTTCTTATGTACCCAAATATCTTGCCGACCTGCCCCTTCAGTGCCTGCTTGTTTGCACTGGCCCTGGAATGAGATGTCTAATATTTGAAAAGTAATATTACTGCAGTACAGTTTCATATGTTATAAACTGATTGAACATGCAAGGTACGTTACATGAACTGTGGCTAAAGGCAAGTAAGGTACAGTAATACAATGAGTGCTTTTACTGAAGTCTCACAATGTCAGCTGTAAGTGCAGGGGCCTCTTGGGACACAGACTTTCAAAAAAAAAAAAAAAAAAAGGATTACCATGAATAATCCTAGAAAAAAGGTCTTTTAGGTAACAGCATATTACTTATTTGTCCTTATGCGAACTCTATCTGAAAAAAACGCCAAGAGGCAATAGTCTCAAGAAGCAATAAGCCTGAGGATTTTTTCTCAGAAGAAAGCTGGTAGCTTTCTTCACTGCAATTCATAGACAAAGAAACACAGAAGAATAAATCAGCAGAACAGGAACATTAATAAAGTGGCACTTTGATAATAGCAGGACATGTCTATGATACCCATATTTTCACAACTACTTGAATCTTACCTTAAGAGATCCAATATCCTAGGCTGTAGAAAAATCCTTTTGAAACTTGGATTTGTTTTTAACAACACAGTCTTTTCTTCTTTGAAAACTTAATGCCTGCTTTCAAATCTCTATTTGTAATTCAGGCCCCTGTCCTGCATGGTTCTGTAGAGGATGGCTATAACAGAAAGTGGAGGTATAGTCTCTGGCATGTACTAGCATATCAATCTTGCTAATACAATTAGAAACAACTGTGAAAACAAATGTAGACAGATTTTAAGCTGTCTATGGTGTAAGTGTATATGCCAGTTGCCAATATATGCAAATCCTCAGGTCATCATATTTTCATTGCAACTGATGTCCATGCTAACTAGGTTAGACTATTACAAGTATAGGAACATACGCTACCTTCACTTTGCTTTCCAAATTCAATATCCAGCAGTAACTGTCATCAATATCCAATATAAACAGGTACTTTGGTCAAAATGTCAACTTACATGTGAATGCGATAAATAGTTCGATAAGCAATTATGAAATAAATATTTATTGAAATATTTAGTGAACTTACTGCAACGTTGCAATAATTTATTGAAATATTTCAATATTTTAAATGCTGCAATAAGTATCTTAATACATATTGCAGCATAGTTTCATACATCATAAACTGATTAACATTTAGAGTATAGGATACGAGCTATACATACATACAGCACTTCCTTCATATACAAACACCACACAAGCCTGCACACACACAATTCCTCAATTAAATGGTGGGGGTGGATCTACTAGTGTATAAATAAGAGTAACTGCTGTTAGGCTTAGCCACATGGTTTTAAAATTTGTTTGTGCACAGTTCAGTGAACTAAAAAACTATTTCAGTGCTGACTACTGGTAACTGTTTATTTTTGTCTCTTTGGAAACATTCATGCCATGAAAATTAAACTCAGATAAACAAATAGATTAGAGGTACACTTCATCAGAATGAATATCAACATGTAAGAATAAAAGCAAAAGCTTATGTGTGCAAACAGTTTTGTCAACAAGAGTCTGCACGCATTGGGCAGTACTCATAGGACTTGTAAAGTCAGATAGCTAGCCTGATTCTGAATTTAAAAATACTTTTTAAGCTTCCACCATATTTTTCATTATGACCTTGATTACTAAAAGCTGCTACAATTGAATTGTATGTTATCAACTTGGGATTTTAAACTTCTAGGCATGGTAAAGTTACTGATTTTTCCATTTATACCGAATTGAATTTTGCAGGTCTTCAATGCTAACCCACCATTCCTATTATTTCATTTGGAAACCAACAACATGCGTTATCCTTGAGAACTTAAGTAATTTCTGCTGACTGGGGCAGTAGTGGTAAAAATACAGAATTAATGTTACTATTGGATGAGCCAGAGCTGACTTCACAGAATAGTGAGTATTAGGAAAAGGGCCAAAAGCAATCCTGTATTAAAAGATCATTCTGATCCCCAAACTTTCCTGAAGGGTAATGCTAAACGTTAACTGGAGATTTAAATTTTACTCTAGGCTATACAGTAAGAGCAGGCATACTTTCACGTACAGTACACAGGATCACATTTCCTCTGTCTCAGCCATGCAGGGCTGATGCTAAGCATGTTTACGGATGAATTCTCCATGCTTTACAGTATGCAGCACATGAACAATATTTTAAAGCTGAAGACAAACTGCTAATACTTTATACAGCTGGGTTTTGTTCTCCTTATAAAATTTGATAAGAAATGTTATCTTTTGCTATAGAATTTTTAAACCAGATAATAGTGAAATGCACTAAAGCTGGGCTGTGCAAACACGCGGGAAGCTGGCTGGCCCTGCCCAGTTTACCTCTGTGAATGAGCAACACATTGCATATTAGCTCCAGGATGCGCCTTTGTATTTGAAATAGAGAAGACTAAGGGATTGTCAGTATAAAAAAAAGGATAGGTAAGAGAGAAAGGGGAGGGAGGAAATTCAATATATCAAGCAACAAGTAATCCATATTGCTATCCAGTAACAGCTCTAACCATGGTGCTAGAAAACTAACGCTGAAAGCTTATAAACAGTCACTAGAGAAAGCCAAACTTTTTGGAGGTCTTAGATCCAGATCTTCCTTTCATAAATGATGAAGGAAATAACCAGACTTTCCTTCCAACTATTTTTAAGCTAAACATATACAGTGTAAATAACAGTCAGACAATTAATCCATAAACACCTGAAAATACTGTAAGTACATAAAAAAGGATTAAGAATGTTCAGTAAAGTTGATATGGGTTTCAGAAGAAGCAAGATCAAAATAAAACCCCCAAACCCGAGCCCAGAACTCGTTGAAAAAAACAAACACCTGACAGTGAGATTATTAAATAATGGAAAATTCTCCCAAGGAGAATTAAGACCATTTAAACTCAGAAAATAAAGTTCTAAATATATAATGAAACAGAGGATGCATAAATTAGGCTAATCAGCACATCTTTTTTGACTCTTTTCCCCATTAACTTTCTATATGTTCATGAAGATAAAATTAATGTTTCTACTATGTGTTTGCTGCTAAAATTCAGATTTGATTAATGGACAAGCACTGGGAATCATGTTCTCTTACATGCTCTTCGAACTCCATGGCAAAAACTGAGGCAAGCAACAACTGCCCCGTAGCAATAGCTCACGCAGCGGATCATTTTCTCAAACATGCTGTGCTTGACCTAAGGAGGAAGAAGTATGCAAAAAGCATGCTCCTCTTCTGACCTGCTTTCAACCGTCATAGCCAATACTGTCTCTAGCTGGCCAAGTAAAACCAGCCACTTTGCTGAATCAAATTCCACCACTTAAACCACAACTGAATTTGCCAGTCTGTTTGTAGATGGCAGATCTAATCATGCCATATAAAACGCAAGGGATAAGAAAACGGCTGGTATTTTTGCTTTTCCATGACAGTTTCTGGACCAATATATACAACAAAAGGAATTTTCTTGGGTTGCTCTGGACCCTTAGACTCTCAGATCTGGTTATATTTTTCAAACCTGTACTTAGAGTAGTCCTTGTGTATCTCCTTATAGTAAAATTAAAAACCATGGGGCAGACGCTCAACTGGTAGAAACTGCTATTGCACCATCATATTAAAACAATGTGGAACCAGCTGAGGGTCTGCCGTAACAAACTATTAGTGGAGCTTGATTTTACTTCCTTATGCAATATCATTAATCAATGCAGATTACCCAGATTGAGTAATACTGTATACCATTAATGATAACATTAGCATTATTAACCAAAACATAAAGAGTAGCATACCCCAGAATAAACAGCGACATGTTTACTTCAGCAGGAAGCCTAAACTCAAATTCCTGACGCAATTCAGTTCAAAAGCTTTTCTTGCTAAAACTAGTTTTGAAAAAGAGCCCTGCATCAACTAAACAGAGGGCTATTTCATCAACGAAGACCTTCTGGGGCATCTAACAAAGCAAAGCATGTTTTCCAAGGTCTAAAGTTACATGTCTTACAAATGCAGCATTTGAAGGAGGAAAATTTGGGGAAACAAACCAGGAAATACTGCAAGGGAATTGGTGGAGCTGACCCTACAATGCCAGTGTAAATTGCTTTTGAGGAAAAACGAGAAACTATGCCAAACAACACACCGAATTACTCTCCACATTATTTTACAAGTGCTTTGGAAGACGATGGTAGTTAAAAAGTAACCTCAACTGAAATGCATCCGACAGCTGAAAACAAACTAGTGGCTTGTCTTCTCTTCTTGTGGTGCCCATTTAATCAGTTCAGAATCAGGCTTCTCTTCTTTTCAAGTGACTTGGCCGTGTGTAAGAACCTCTCGGAAATGACTGAAGTTCAGGAATATAGTAAGTACTGTCTATATATTGCCTGTCACTCTGGCATTGAAACATCTTTTAATCTTGGTCTGAGCTGCTTCTGCCCAAAAGACAACCCACCCAGAGAACCTCATGAAAAAGATCGCCTCAAAACCCAGAAATCCCTTTATCGTCTGTGCTAAGGGCATAAGGAGAAAAAATCCTTTTGTTTCTTATTGTTCTTCCTTTTCTCTTTCTGTAGCACAGCGGAAGTTACAAATCACAATGAATTCAAAGGTAATGTTCCAAATACCAATTTTTATTCCAGCATTTCTTCTTAACCTCAGATTCAAAGATTTATGGCTATCATATCCCCCAAAGGTCCGGTGTGATCACTTAATCCTGCCATCTGCATAGTATAGGTTGTACAGTTGAAACCCTTAGGATATGCATTTGTCTGTATGAACTATGATGTATCATTCAGAACAAAAGTAATTTGACTCTTGACACCCTAATTAATGCCACTAGTTAAATTCTTGCGGTGGAAGAACAATGAAACAGAAAGGTTTTTTCTCCTTACGCCCTTAACATACACAGCCAGGAACTGTTACAGTCCTGAGCTGGTTTTAACTAGACCAAACCAACAGGGCCAACTCCAACAGATCCGTACTGAACTGTATCCCTCTTGACCTGACTGGTCACACCTGCATGGCATACTGGTGGAGAGTTTTACCAAACACTCCTATCGGTGCACTCAGGCTTCCCAAAAGGAAAGCAATACTCATATCTTCATATTGTATCAGATTACTTCACTTGATAATAGTTACTGTGATCTGAAAACACAAGTGGGTTTTGTTTCTGTTCCGGTTTTTTGGATTTTAAGTAGCTAGTGCAACACTTCTTTGCAATTACCATGCAGAGAAGTTTGTAGATTTCTTTGAAAAGTTCTGTATTCTTTTTGTCTCCATGCACATTATTATCTAATTTTAACTTTTATACATTAACACAAAGCATCATGCCCAGAAGTAGTTTAATGTTTCCATGACAAAAATTCATAATGAAGACTTGACATTTCTCAGACTTACTGGCACAGCTAAAATTAAAAGGAAAAATCAACATTTTAAAATGAGATATTTCAATATTTTCCAACCTCACAGTGCAAGCAATGCAGATATCTTCCAGGGAATCTTATGCTTTGCAAGTAAAGCAGAATGCCCTAGCCCACAGTTTGTTAACATACCTCCCAAATTACATAAGTAAAAAGGCTTTTATATTACTTTTATACAACTCTCAGGCAGTTTAAAGTCTATCTTCAACCTTCTAAAATCAAAATGCACCAGACTCACTTCAGAGTGCATCTTTCTTTCAATGCAGTAATGGATATTGAGAGGTAAGAGGGAAAATTACAATCCAGGAATGTGTAACAGTTCCTTCAAGGGTTTTTCTTAATTCATTATAAATGATTATTTTATCATTTTTGACTAGCTAAAGCAATTGTGCATTGTCAACATATGTAAAAGCAGAAGAAACGGAATTCACATTAAGGTTTCACAAAGTGCAAGTGGCACAGATGATAACCAGGTAACTTTAGCCCTGTAAGCAAGAGCACTGATAACAATCCACAAGAGCTGGCTTTAAGACTCCTCTTGCACAAGAGCTCAAACAGACACCGTGGGATGTTCTGCAGCAGCCGATCGAGAGGATCCCACCCCGATTCACTTGGCCCTCTGCTCCCAGACACTGGTCCCGCAGCCACACCACAAGAGGCAGATGTGGGTCCCAGCTCCTCAGCTGCCGCTGCTCCCCACTGAATGTGACAGGTTCAAACTACCTGTATTAAATCAGAGCTGTAGATTTCCCTGGCTGTGTAATGACTACAGCAGGCAGCTAAAAGCAGCAGCACTTGAGGAGCCAGCCAGCACACACGTTAACTTCTGCTGTCCCATCGCTGGGAGCAGTTACCTTCAGCAAAGCCCTGGGCAGATAGCTGGGGCAGTAATGCATTACAGCCACGCTGTCAAATCGGACAGAGCCTGCCTGTTAGACCCTTTAATATCCTCACTGGGGAGCTCTGACAGATGACGTTCCTCCTTGTCTGATCAATCCAACATTCCTGCTTGCCTATCTGAATTTGAGAAGCTTTTACGGTTGTGTTTTGAGGTTTTTTTAAGACATTTTGATGATGATTAAGATTCTTTAGGGTTAAAATGCTGCATTTTTTTGAAAGCAAATTCGAGGTGTGACTAACTGACCGGACCTTAAAAAATTTAGAATCAAAATACTACCACAAAAACATACAAACAGAAGGCATTGGTCACTGTCACACAATGTTATGGTATAATACTTTGCAATTCAAAGAAGGCACAAGTCTTCACTTGGCTCTTGTGCGACAATAATTTCACAGGGCAATCATAATTTCAGTCCCTGCACTTAAGGACATGATTTATATACTATATTTTCAGCATATTTCTCAATCTGGTTACAAATACAGTGGACTCATTCAATTGACATTTTTCCCATTGTTTCCAAAAATTCAATTCCGTGAAAACTGCAATCTTCCCTCAGAATATATTGTTTTTGCTGAAAATGGACAGAGGGAAGTCAAAATCATTTCCACCTCCTTGTTTCATTTCAATGCTGAAACATTTTATTTTACTGAAATAAAAAAAAAAAAAAATTGAAATGCTAATATTACAATCATACATATATTTTTAAGTTTCAATGATACTGACCCCGAATAATTTGATACTTAAAAAAATGTTTTGTATTCCTGGAAAATTTTCCCATTTTCGGTTTTTGTTCACACTTGGAATGAAAACAAGTAGTCAAAATGTTAACACTGCGACAACACAAAGCAACCCTTCTCCTAAGACATAGAGTAGAAAGTGATATAGTGACAAAGCAGACAAACAATAGGTATCATTACAACTCACACCAAATTTTACGTAAACATTGACCTGTTTGATTACAGATGCTTTAGCTCGTCAGTAATGTTAAAGCACCTCATATGCATTACAGAGAGCCCATGAGATATAAAAAGGGCATTTTAAACTGAATTTTAGAGTCAGGATCTGGACACAGAGAGATTAACTAACCTTCTCACTGTTAGATAGGAAATCTATGCAAGCCAGAAATCTAGTTCTGCATCCCCCGTCCCCCCCGCCCCAGAATACCAGTTCCAGTGCCTTAAGCCACATCACCATCAGTCATAGCTATCTGAGCGTAGGGCCAACAGCACTGCTCTGCCTTTCACTAGATCTGCATTTGGTGCATTATTTATAATTTTATTACTTCAGCTGATCAAAGTAATGGACTAGATGTTGACTTTTTAGCTCTTTTGGCAGCATTGTTGGAGGAACTTGAAATTATTAAGCAGATGTTCTGCAACATAACTGGGGGCTTGTTATGCTCTAATGAGATACAGTATTTGTTACAACGAAGGAAATTGCTTGCGGATTTGCTATAATGCATTTTACATACACTGGGTTACATTTATATTGGAGTAATATAAAAAAAAAAAACAGTAAAAGTCTATATTACTTTTCAGATCTGATGATGTCACCAGACTCATATTATTATATTTGAAAAAAGGATCAGGCTCAACTTCTTGACGTCTGTTTCTGTTTTTATACTTGATATCCACCTCAGTGGTGTAATAGATCCAAACAGTTAGCTCTTTGTGATCTCTCTCTAGAGGGATCACTGTACCATTGCAGCAGAACCAACCTTAGTGAGTTGCACCTCAGTATTTTTAGGCCTCTGACCAAAATTATTCAGAAGCAGATCTCCTCTCTTTGCAGATATATGAGCAAATTTAATGCACAGTTTCTCTGGCTCTTTCAAACTTAATTTTAAATTCGTGGTGTTTGGATTTAAATTCAGAGTTATACAGTGTAATATGGAAAGCAAATTAACAAATTCACAAGTTGACTCTGTGAACAAATGCCAGAGATTTGTATCTATCTGGGTGTAAGAGGGAGGACTGATCCAGAAAAATTTTAGCAAGAATTGTTTCTCCTTTGTAAAAGACCTCAAATTGTGGCTTAGATATTTATTATGCGCCATGCTTATAAAACTTCCAAGATAGCTAATGGAAACAGAGCACAATAGAAGCCAGTTCTGCTTTTCATTTTATATACTACCACTGGGAATCTCTTTCTTCTGATGTTCATCCACATTATAAGCTTTTCTTTCACAGCGGGTAAGATTTTCCTTGCTTTGAAAATAGTAATTCATCATAACAAGAAGGAATATCAAGTGTATATAAATGCCAGTCCAACTACTTATGCTGGCTAAATTGGCAAAATATTTTAATTCCCTTCATAACACTCAGCACTACCAAAAACCTCCATTCAAAACATTAACAGAATACTCCAGAAACAC
Source organism: Aptenodytes patagonicus (assembly GCF_965638725.1). Lineage (NCBI taxonomy): Eukaryota > Metazoa > Chordata > Aves > Sphenisciformes > Spheniscidae > Aptenodytes > Aptenodytes patagonicus. The sequence goes on from NC_134958.1 coordinate 17,360,831, forward strand.
AGGAATGCCTACATTTAAATAATAATGTGCAGCACAGGCACCCACATTCATATTAATAAGTAACCTCATTTTTCTAGCAAACAGTTACATCAATGAGAGTCGTAAATTCTGTGCTCCTTTGAAATACTGGGAGATGAAGTTGGAAATTGTCAATCTGAGGGCTTTTAAAGGAATGCCACATTAAAAAATAGGCTATAATACTTAATCCTCATGAACCCTCTGTAGTAGTTTATCTTCACAACCTCCCATCCCTCCTCCACTCTTAAAGTCTTGCACAGTGACTCCAGACTAAGACTGAGCTTGGTGAGTCTCGGTACTCAGCTTGAGCCACAGGGACTAACCTTGCAGGCTTTCATCTTATACTACAAAAGAAAAGATTAAGTCTTCTCACTCATATCCCACAGAAAGAGGTTTTATCAGAATGAGAGAGGCTTAAGCAAATGACTTTTACCTTGTGTTTGCCACAGTTAGCACGTTTCTAGGGATGTACTTTTTGTTAAGCAGCAGTAACTCACAAGCATGTCTTAAACTTTACCACTACTGAGGCTCAGAGGCAGACACCGGGACAGCCCCTCCAGAAGCAACCCGGGCATCCCTGTAAACTGGTAAGCCTGCAATTATGGCCTTACCTGAGGGAGCTTGGATTTTCTAGTTCAGGCAGAAATTGCTCATGCTTTAAGTGCCCTACACCATGCTTAAATGTCCATCACCAATAAGCCACCTACTATTAAAACACAGCAGCAGAAGACTCGCCAGATTGGAAACCTAACCTCTTCTGTACTTGAGCAGGCTTCCTAAACTTTTCAGCTAGCCACAACTTCTGGACTTGTGAACTCACACCACGCTGCTATTGACAACTATGATCAAAGCTTCTGGCCCCACCCGTAGACTGACCCAAACCTCAGTTTCGGAACTGATGAGTTAAAGCTAACACATTTATAAAGCTAATGAGGTAAAATCCACGAATTTTACTGGAACCAGAACTTGCATATCTACCTTTTCAGTATATGCAGGTGTTTACTTCTGAAGTCCACACAATGCCATAGAAATTACATTAAGAAAACAGAATTTTGCACCTAAATATTCCAGAAAGCGAAAGTGCAAGTTCTACTGCTGAGAGTGTGCATAAGCAATTTTTGAGTACACAAATGGAAACTGTGAACATAAATGTTTAGATTCACATCTGACTCCCTCTGAAGTTAATGTTATCTTTCCTTTTGTATCCGCTGATACTGGAAGAGGCTCAAAATGAACAAACCATAAATGAAAAGTGTTTTAATATGTAATTCTTTCAACATAATGAAAAATACTCAGAAGAAATCAGTCTCCCAAAGGAGGTGGGAAAGAGTCTGTATTTACTAGGACCCCTTTTATAGCTTGTTTCTCCAAGAGTTACTTCAGTGTTTGGAGGTTTTTTGAACTAGGAATACATATACTATTTTGATTGTTTAGGAGAACTGTTAATACTTAAAATGTTTAACAGTAGAATAAATGTTTCGTTTAGTAGTCACAATTTTAATCGCTCAGGAACACACAGAGTAAAACAAAAGAGACATTTTGGGGAGGGGTGAAGAAGGAAGTAATTTGGTCTCCAAGATGGTCCTAAAACCCCTTCTTTGTGTACTTGTAATTCTTCACAGAATGAAAGAAAACTCTGAATCCCACGTTTATGTGCTGCTGATTTCTGAGTCCCTGCCTGCACACTCACTCAACAGAACCGGGCCCGGACTCAGCAAAAGCTCCTTGAACCTTTGAACAGAATAGGGACCGCAGGTGGACTCTTTGAACTGAGTCATCTTTTTTCAAAGAAACTGTGAAAATTTCTAGTGAGGTCCTGAGCCTCCACGGAATTAGGTACATACCAATTCTCTGAATACACAGAAATCTGGATATTATCAACCTGCAACAAAGTTTTGCAGGATCAGACCTCAGTTCTGTTCACTTTTTTAGTTACATGGTGAATTTTCTTCTAAATGACCTCATCCAAAAGCCACTGAAGTGAATGGGAAAAACTCCCACTAACCTCAACAATTCTTGGACCTTTAGGACCTATAAAAAGTCATATTTAACTTCAGCAGCAACCTGACTGGGAGCTCCGCAGCCTGCTACACACACAGCACCACATTAGGACAATCACTGTTGACCAGAGTAGATAAAAGTGAAATCTTTTTTGAAATCAAACACATGGAAAATATTATGAAACTATTTAAAACCTTTTGAAATGCATTAATCAAATCAACAAAAACTATTTCCACACATAAACTGAGGCAAAGATAGTAATTTTAAAAATCTAAGATAGCTTGATAAGTATTTTTTAGTAGGGAGCCTCTTTTCTACTTTACTTACCAAACTCGTTTTATGTATTTTCTCCCTATGTCTCAGTTGTTCATTTCTTTTTAAGCATGAAAAGAATATTCACCAGGCATTTTTTCAGTTTTGCCTTCTAGGTTAACCAACCCACACTGCACAGAAGAAAAAGTGTTTAAAATCAAGAATATATACTTGATTTTAAAAATTGAAAATTGTACAAGAAATGTGAATAAATGTCATACATTTAACAACAAAGATGGAACACATGTTGATAATCCTTTGCTTAACTGTTGCCCTGTTTATTCAATATTCCGCAAAGTTAATGTATAACATGTTAAAATGATTACACAGTCTCGACCTTGCAGCTCTCTTTTATTCTCCAGACTATTTCATGGATCTGGGAGACATGGCAAGATCACTGGGGTTTGTGCAAGAAGTGCACACCTGCAAAACACTGTGAGCCCCAAGTTTTCCCCCATTCTAGTGCATTATACTACAAGAAACGGTTGTGCAGATCTGCATGACAAGGACTCCTAGGACTACAATCATAAAACTCGTAAAAAAATAGTTTCCTTGTGAAGCTGTAAAATACATCTGTTCAGAGCATCAGAGCCTGCTTGTCTGTCTGCTACAAAAGGAATCTACCACCAAAAAGAACAGATTTAGGAGAATTCAGACTAAGATTCATTTTTCATATCCCAAAAGAGGTGTAGGAATGAGGATAGGACGCCCTCTTTACAGTGGTGTTTTACTACAAAGAAGCCAAAGGAAGTGAAAGATTTTGATCCAACAGCAAAGGCAAATTTTTGGAGTGACATTTTGGGTCTGAAGCTTAACAGAGGACTTTTCCCATGGACAACAGGAGTAAAAAAAAAAATTACAATATCATCTCAAAAAAGACTAAAGCATCCCAAAGCACTTATTCTACATATGTACTTGTATACAGTAACCGTGCCAATGCAAACAGCACTAAAAAGCGTGAGAAAAGTTCCCTTTTGGTAAGACAGTCAAGATACTTAATTTGCCCCCCTGTTCTCTCCCTTATCTTGACAAACCCAACATACAAAAGGATCTGATGCTACAAAATGAAATGGAGATTCAAAAAGATTATAATTCCACCACTGGTTAAGGTTGCCACACAACCCTTGCTAGAACTGACGAAAAAGAGGAATCAGCATTATCTTTATTTCCTAATTCATACATGGCAGAGGTTTTGGCTCTGAGAAAGTTGTGCTTGGTACAAGATCCAAAATAGAGGACACAGAGAAGATGAAGACCAACCCCTGAAATTGCCCGAGGATGGTGAAATTCCTAGGGTATGTTAATTTAAAGCAGCCTTGATCTATGCTAATTTTCACTCCTGGAAGATCACTTCCATAACCACACCCTCCGATTCCTAGTAGGACTCTGCTTCTAAGGTATTCCCACGCCCACCTTTATACAACCCAGACTGCTCCCCAAATCAAAGGGATCCAAATCCTCAGTTGTCCACTTGCAGCAAGTTTCAGACTGTTCTGCACAGCCACCGGACACAATGAAGCTATATAAGGAATATATATACATAAGGACTGTTACAGATTCCATGAGGTCATATACTGTCGGTTCATGTAGTCCTGCTTATTAAAGACTTTGCTTGACAGCTAAGTCAGATATTGAGAAAGCTGTGATAAAGCTACTAAGTACGTTACACAAGTAGGTTGTGTTTTGTGGATCAAAGTATTCCACTGATTCATTTTATAGGGTGGCGGTGGTTTTTTTTTTTTAAATTCATTTCTGAATATTGGGTGTCTGTATCTTGTTCCAAGGGCCACTAACAGGTAAAAACCTACTATAGAAATTCAACAAAGATTTTGTTTACTCATTTGCAGAAGAACAAATAAAATTAGAAAATATTACAGTGGAAAAAAATTGTTGGGGTTTTTTTTTCAGTTCAAGTCATGAGTGTATGCATTTACATGGCATTTCTCAGAGATGGTTGCACAGTGTCAGGTAATTTGTTGATACTGCAGACATGAATACTGATCTGAACCCAAGGAGGTCTTGCTGTTGGTAGCAAGTGGAGGGAGTGAAGACAAGTTTTATCAAAGTAGGCTAAAAAGGAGCTATACCACTCACTTCCACATGTGCTTTGTAAAAATCAAATCTTCCTTCTATATTCTATTCTAGCCTAACAATCTTCATTACCACACAATCTGGATACAATTTTGTTTCTAAATCTGAGCCTGAAAGCCACAACATCCATCCTTAACTTTCTGCTCCCACCAAAGGAACTAAGAAGTGTGCTTTGAAATGAGGGCATAATTCTTCCCGAGATGTTTACCCAAGTCGCAATTAATGCAAGCATGCAGGTCAGATACTCTAAACTAAAGCAGTAAATATTGGTCACCTGGATACAGAAGACAACATCTCTTCTACAGCAAAGCTAGGCTAAATTTATCTAAACCCTGTAAGATTAGGACAGATACGGCTTGTCAGCTCATCTCCTTTCTCTCACTTTCCTGTCTTAAAAATACATTCTGTTTACATGGTTTACATTCAAGTCCACTTTGGAGTATACTGAGTTTACTGCTGAGTGATAACATTCGATGGATGTCATTTCCCATTTTCCTAAAGGCACTAACAAGCCTTTCCAATTCTTGAGGCTCATCCATCTATAAACACCCAAATCTTCTTGCTCTCATCCCTCTGAACCTATTTTCCCCTCCAAATAGCGAGTACAAAAGTAGGGAAATTGAGGTATGCACAGTGAACTAGAAACATTACAACATGTGGTGCATGTGACCTATTACAGGGAAATGGTTGACTTCATACATCAGAGTATGGTCCCTGCTTAAAATAGTACAGTTAAAAATACGTATGCGTTATTGTTTGAATTGTAACAAACCACAGAATCCCAGGTAAAAGCCAGGCTCTGATATCGCTAAGCTTCTTACAAATGCAAATCAAAACATGTATATTAATAAAATTATATAGGAAGAATAACTATAAAAGGTAAGTTGCCATGTGGAAGCATTAGGTTTCCATACATATAAGTATCTAAGCATATTTGTTTATTAAAGCTTTCTATAGAAGTAGTTACGTATTTCAGTAATTGGGACAGGACATTTACATTTACATTACACAGGACATTTACAATTTCCAGGTCAAGCTCAACACAACAGATGTTCAGGAAGCAGATTTATTGATCAAGTCAAAGAAATGCCTCAGATACTTTAGCACAGCCATACTTTTAAAGCTTTGCAAACTTCCATCTGCTTTCTCTTGTGATCCATTCACAAATCGGGAATAGATAAAGGGGAAAAAAGGGACATAGCATAAATTAACTTCTTGTGCTACTGCATTTGAATAAATTCTAGTCTCATAAGTAAGCAACATTTCAAAGAGATTTCAGTTAAAAATGAAATAGAATTTTCAGTAATGTGTGAAAAATGGATACTTCACTGCCTCGGACAGGATTTCCAATGAGTCTAAAGGAAATCAGAGCTCATATTCCATCAGAATTCAAGAGGAATTGTATGCCTATAGTGCTTAAGCTCCTGTCAATAATTTCAGGTATATGCTTCAGGATGTCTTATCTTATATTAATCTGCTACTGGCTTACTGTTCAGTTTAATGTTACTCATTTGCTAAGTAACTGTTCCTGAAGCAGCTAGAGATTAAGACTGATCCAACTTAAAAGTAGCCCAACAGTTAATAGAAAAGGCCAAGCAAAGCAAATTGCAGTATGTTTCACATGTCAACTCACGCAGTAGTTGAAGACCTGAAGCCATCAGTTCTCATAAAATACAAAACAAGACAAAGTTTTCAGTAGATTTTTCCAAATTTATTTCCTAAATCTCAAATTATGCTGGATCATAACCCTGAAGAAAAGTGCATGTGAAATGTACATTTGAACAGCATGTAGAAGGGAATTATATCAGCATAGCTGTTTAACACTTATTTTAATTGATAGGCATAGACTTAGACTTTTGGCTTGCAGGAAGGAACTGAGACCAACTCCTAGACAGTTTGTTTTTTTCTATCACACATACTACAAACAAGGAAAAAAAAAACAGGTGGTAATAATCCCTTTGGGTTTTTGTGATGAAATGTAAGAACGCCAATTCTGTTGTTATCTATATTCTGTTATTACCTATCGTTAGAGAAGTGTGCACTATTTGAGTTGTAGCTAATCAGCAAACATAAACACCATCTACTCATTACATTTCAAACCTCCCAAAACTCTGTCTGTTGCCTCTTTGATGAATCTGTCTGGCTACAGCATTTCACATAAAACAGGAAAAACAAAAAAAAAATTGTCATAGAAAATACAGTGCATCCAATTAAGGTACAAGCTTCAAGAACAGCTAGCCACAAAATGGAATAAAAGCAATCAAGAAGATTTCTAACAGGTGGAGGCAAAAAAAAAGCAGAGAACTATGGTCTATTGCAATGAGAAATGAAGACTTCAAACAGCTGCCTCATTGAATATAATACCTTGCAGCTGGATGAACTGCAGCACAGCTGGATTTTCTTGAGATACTGTGCATATACTCAAACATCTGTATGTTCACTAACTAGAAGTAACTTACTAGAGAAAGTATAAATAAAAGAGCAAGACTTCTTGTCCTTTGGGTGAAAAAATTAGGTTGTCAAAGTGTTGCACACAAAACTAAGAGAATACTAGTTCAGCACAGCATATCCTGAGCCACAAGGAACTGGCAGTTACAAATCAGGAAAGGCCAAGAGTTCATAAACTGGGGACACGTTACCTTTGCTTCTCAAGGACTGCATTCCTCTAGCCAAGAAATCACAGGCATTCAGGAAAAATATACCAGGGCCTACCTTACTAATCTTACGCAAGGATGAATTCTCTAATTACTCTAAACTGAAGTTCCACTTCCAGTTAACCTAAAAAGATAACACGAATGTTATGTTTCTCTGTATATATCAAACTTTACAATGCTTCTGGAACGGTTTTATATTAAGATGTAATGAAATCCAACAATGAACACTGAATGAATGCTTGCATTACTAACGTGCATATAAACAATATATATCTATAATTTGTTTATACACATATCTCACAATTCTAACAGAAGAAAAAACAACACACTAAACCACTGAAAACAAGTGTAATATATTCAGGGTTGGCCCAGAATATTCACTGATTTGCAACATTACACAACACCCAAAAGGCCACATTTATATCTGGCCCCAAAACTTACTGTAAAATTATCTGTGCGTATTTGGTAGTTATATACAAATTATCACATGTAATAACAGAAAACTTAGAAGCAACATCTAGAAATCTAACAAGACAAGAGAAGTGTTACTTGTCAGAATTTTGATATTCACTTAGCAGACTTACAAACACTCCCAGGAAGGAATGTCCTGAGGTTTGCTACTTCTGGTGGATGATTTCTGCTGATGAACTAAATGGAAAATGCTTCACAAAACATCTTATTGATGAGACTTTAGAACTGAATAAATGGTTTCCTCACAAGCCTATATACCCTCATCTGCACAAAGCCTGAACAAATGAGCCAAAACCTCCCAAACCCTGAAACATCAGCAAAACTACTCTGTGCCTACAGCTGGTTGTCAAGGATCTGTAGGCAGTGTCTGCATTGTCCCGTTAACTGTACTCCCTATAACAACTCTCTGAAGCCAGCCCGCTCTGATTTCTGGGTACTCCGTTCCAGAAGTGCTTAATGGTACTTGCACCTCTCAGTACCTGACCAAGATTTTTTAAAAGATCAATTAGGCTTTTCTTCCATTTTATAATTACTTAAATCATATTAATCAGAGCTCATTCAGCGTCTTCAGTGTCATCAATTACCATCAGACTGGAGAAGTTTCTTAGCAACTTAAGATGTTAAGTTGGGCCACTACATTTTGATCTGTTACGAGAAGCTATTTTGTCATTCAAAATGAATGAAATCTGTTGTTACAAATCCAGCAACAAAAAACACAAATAAATAAATGTAACAGCCCTGCGTTAGTCTTCAGTCTCTATCCTAACACCAAAAATTAATTCAGTCTAAATCATAAATGCCTCTTATCTGACACAAAGTACTGAAGTTGCAGTACTTGCTAGACACCTGTGGAAGTTACACATTTCGTTTTCTTCAGAGCTTGTATTTTTCACAGCTGTAGCTGGGAGACATCTATAGCTAGAAGTCAGGTTACTAGAAGGTATTTTAAAACAAAAGTAAACTCAGAAAGGATTTTACAGCATGCACAGATCTACCTCTACAGTGAGTTCTCCTCTGAACACAACACAGGCTTCAGGATGGAGCACTGACATGAAAGCCATTTTAGAGAAAGAGTACCATGAAGTCCAGCATGAAAAACACGCAGACCAAATATCCTTCCATCCATTCAAAGTTTGGATTCTGACACATTTCAAGTAAACAGCAGCCAGCTGAAATTGCCCAACCACCCTGCCACAAGGCTGGGTGCTGACACCCAGCGCCTGTCAGCCTCTTTCACTCCAGTTGATTTTGAATCACTCATTACGGTGCCCATCAGTAGTTACGTTTGGCAACAATGGTATCGGGGGAGCCTGCGGACAGAAAATGCAGCCGTGACATTAGCGCCATTTCATACACGCTACTGCTGCTTTCAGCTACAGGAATTTTTATCCCAGTTGATACTCAGCCTGACTCGAACCCTGCTCCAAAGAGCAATGTGGTGTACAGGCTCTGTACAACTTTCATCTCTCAGCAATCAAATAGAAAAACAAAGAGAAGTTGTAAGAGGAAGCCAGACCTGGCAATCAGAAGGAACCGAATGAACTCTGCCAGGCCTTCCAGAGATCCCTCTCGCTGCCAGAGTTCACCTACTCTGGCTGACCCTGCAGATCCCGCGCAGGTGAAAGGTGCTGCCCTCGAGGCCAGCAGGCCTGCTAACAGCAGGGAGCGGAGGCCTCTCCGCACACTCGGCGCAGGCCTTCAGGTTCCAGCAACTATCTGCCAGCAACAAACTATTTAAACAGCTTTCAAGATCTGAGCGTGGCTCTGTTCCTAGAAACTTGTCTGGCTTGATACAGTATTTTAAGCCAAAGACATTTTGACTCTAGCAAGTGGAACTAAATCATCTGTACAGCCACCACTATGATGATCCTTTAGCCACGTCCTCATTCCTGTTATTACCTTTGTTAGCTAGCGTCCAGTGAGCTCTAACACAAGTTACAGCTGCATATGTAAAATAACTCATACATTTGAAACAGCAAGAATTCCCGCTGTCAGTGCGATGCAGGTAAATAAGTGTGCTGCCCTGCAAACAAGCGCATTCACCTGAAAGGAGAGCACTGAAACTAGAGCTAGTTTTCAACAAAAAGCAAACAAAAACATCATTTGGAGGGAATGCTTGGTCAAGTCTGCATTTTAGAAAACTTCCCATTAAAATTTTGCTCTAAACTAACAAAATTTAAAAAATTCAAAACAGAAAACAGAATCTTTTCCATGAAAATTTTGCAGTTCTTTTACTATGAGGGAAAGGGGCAAAGCCTCAATATCTTTTGGGGCAAATCATGTCTGACTTGCAGTGGACCAGGCTCTGATTTGCAAAACCTCTTTTTTTCTCTTTTTTAAGAAAGTGAAATTGTCTCTCAGGACAAAATGCTCAAACTTTGCAGTATTTTTCTGCTTGTAAATTGCTACGTTTAAAAGGAAGAAAAAAGCCAAGTCCCCAAAGAATACATTTTTAGCTATTTCAAGTTTTACACACTGGAGATGCAATCACAGCTCCTCCTAGACTTCAAAGTCCTCTTCCACTGGCAAAGCAGGCAGAGGCAGCCCGGCGGCGGCTCCCCTTGCTGGTTACCACACCAAAGAGCAGCACAGGCCAGGAAAGCCGAACGTCTCTGCCGGGCTCTGCATCTAAAGAGAGCAGAGCACCCAGCGCAGAGCCACAGTGCACTCTTTGCACGTGTACCGCTACTACGCCTGCCTGCCCGGCACAGGGGTAATTCTAACTGCTGTAACAGAAACCCATGGCTAGGACTGCAGTATAAAATACTGTCTATTACAAAAGCCTGGCTGTCATTATCAAACAGAACTCAAAGCAAGAGGGCCTGCAGTCGACCAGGATTTTCTGCAGTTGTTGATTTGACGATGTATTTTGGATGCATAAGACTATCCAGGTATCCTCCTAAAGACAAAGTATCAGAGCGAGATTTTTCTGGAGAGGACTTTATTTCTTCTTTAACTTTGTACAGGATTTCTGACAAAAAAATCTGCAGTTGTCTTCCTCCTCTCAAAAAATGCAGTTATTCTTCACTGAGAGACTCCTGTGGTCAGATTCCCACTGAGTTATACCTTTCAATGAACCAATCGGTTTTCTCCTTTCAATAGATTCTTTTCATACAGCCATCAAAATATCACTTTAGGTTATGAATTTTTCACCACAACTAAAAATAAAAGTTAGCTGAAATAAAGAGTTCAAATTAAAGAGTTCAATTATCAGAATGATTAAAACATTCACTGCTTCTGTAGATTTAAACTTCCTTACAGGTTTTATGGTCACGTCACTGTGATGTTTTCCCTCTGTCACAACTGGATCTTTCCTCTCAAATCCTGCCCTTAAAGTCATTAAGTGCTATTGGTTCTCCAACACAAACTAGGGTTTTTTCATTAAATACTCTAAATTCATAGGGTTTATAGTCCCTTTAATATGGCTTTTTTAATAAAGACAAAAGTTTGTGTTGGAGCAGTAGCAGATAAAACAGGGGTTAGAAATACAGCTGCACCAATCTGAATGAGGGAGAAATAAAAATATGTGTATTTTTTAAAAATAACAATAATTACATTTAACTCACCATCAAGACAGGGCTGTAAATTATGGTTTAGCTGCCCTTATTGATCCAACATAAACATTAGGAGCAAGCTGTGCTATGCAGGGGAGGGAAAAAAGAAATGATTGTGGCATGTTTTAGATCCCCTGAGTCATCGTTCCTGGCACAGGGCAGAGTGAGTCAAAGCTGCTGTGTAGGAAGCAAGGAGATGGAGGTGGGCTGAGCTGGCTCAGCATTGGTTGTGTCTTGTCAATAGCAGTTTGAAAAGGGATGCATCAAAGCTAATACATCATAAGGCTTTGGGGCCATGTTGTTGAAGTCATGCTGTCCGCAGAATATGCCTCCAGCCATGTGCTTGCTGGGGTACCAAGCTCTTTTTTCTGCCTAAATGCATGGTACAAAGTGCCAAAGTTGTACAGCTCTGAAACTTCCTTTTTGGCAACTTCACAATATCAAACATGACTTTAATTAAAAGCATAGCATATACTGAATGTTCATAATTTGAGGTAAAGAGGTAGCTCTGCGAGTCTTCACTGTACCCACAATAGATAAAACCAGGACTGAGGCATGACTGCATTAGAAACAAACATTATTAGATCAATCGGGAGTTAGATATGAACCTACCTGAATCTGTACTGACTCATGTTGAGCTGTAAAAATAGGTAACATCAATTGTGAAGCAAAGCTGCTCATCTAAAGGAACAACAGAGACCATGCTAGCATGCTAAGTACCCACAGAAATGTCCATTTCTGGGTATAGGAAAAAGGAACTTCACACACTTGCAACACTCCCTGAGTCCCCTGAAAAATAAATGAACAACGACTTCCAATACTTCCTTCAGCACATCTTTGGAAGGGTCTTTATTGTTACAAAATAGGCATTTTGCCTTTGTGCAACAAGGCAAGGCACAGAACCCCGAAAGCTGGCTCAGAGAGAGCTATTCACACAATGCAGTCCAGCAAGGGGTTCCCTCGGTCCCCAAGAGTGATACAGTGACAGCAGCACGTGCCGCCTTCCAGCTGACACACCCAGCTGCAGATGCACTTTTCACTGCTTTCACTTCAAAACTTCGTATCAGGCTCTATACTACAAAATAGACATGACTTCAGTTTATTAACAGCAAAAAAATCACCAGTAGCGATCACCCTCTTCTCCTTCTAAACCTATTAGGATGAAGGGAGGGGAAATAAAAATATGAGAACCAGGAGGAATCCCTTCATTGTAAAAGAAACTTTCACATTCCTTTTCCAAATCTCTTATTTTGCCTCCCTTTTGGAGCTGGGAAGGCAACTTAGCATGATGAGTTAAAGACTGAAGGAAAGTAAAACATACAGAGAGCACTAATTGCCCCAGAGCAGATCACTGACACTGAAGATGTGCATAATCAGGTAAATATTGCCACTAGGTCAATTTTAGGACATACAGGGGCAGGGCATTGCCATAAAGATAAATCATAGTACACTGAAGCCTTCATTTGTAATCAAGTCTTCCGGCAAAGAAAAATCCCTGCAAACACTGACTGTAAGACATTAAAAGCCATGGCATAATGTATTACTTCTATTAATTGTGTGGCATCGTATTATATGTAGCTACTTACACAGAAGGCAATAAAAGCCATGTTCAAGAGACACTTAAAAAATACAGGTGAATTCTCTTCCTTCTACTTTGTTCTTCTCAAACCTAGAAAGGATAAGTAGATGGGCCTATATCTTGCATTTTAAAATTTTAAGGTGAGACTGTGCCTCCATTTGGAGGGGAGACATTGCACAGAACATGTGGTACAGAGCACACACAGCCTGTTGGTAAAGGAGTCTGTGGGTAACGAAGTCATCATTGTACTCTCCTACTAGTGATTCATGCCAAGTGACAGAATGGCCTCAGAATAACAAAGCTAGCTAGTCCACAGTATGTGTACATATTTCTCTATGCATAAATCCTCTTTGGTCTTTGAAGTTTTGTGGAAAACAACTTTTTAAAAATGTTGATTTAAAAAATAAGACATGAACTAAATTCCTCTGAATCCAGAGACATATTTGAAGAATAAATTATTTACCTCATAAATAATCACAAATCTCAACTGAGGTGGGCCCAGCTCTTGTTCACAGAAAGACAAACAAAATAAATAACTATTTCACAAAACATGTTTCTGGAGAAAGGTCATAGCCCCCAACTGACTGAGATTTTATCCTCCAAGGGTTAGGACTCTAGAGGGGTGGCAGACCACTGCTAGAGCTGCTGCTGCTTTGTGTTCCAGGACAATCAGTTCAACATGCAGCTAGGGAAGTCCATAGCACAGGTATCCCTCCCATAGTGACCATCCCAACTGTCAAACATACCATTAGAAAATACAAATTAGACAGCCAGAAAGTCCTGAAATGAATGCATAAGGACCATGAGTCACAAGCTAAACTGGCATAAAAAAAAATTTAACTCCATTTACTACTGAAAAGCAGCCATACTGAGCCTTTGTCATCAAAAGTAAATACATAAAAAAGTAGTTAACAGTGTAGTAGCTGAAATACTGTTGCAACACTATACAGAACCAATGGAATACCAGTCAAAGTAGGACTTATATGCTTTCATTCCTGTAAAATATAAGCAATATTGATGTGAGATTATCTACTTGTCTGCCCATGAATAAATACAGGAGACGAACAGAGCAAAATGAGCAAGACTCAAACAGTCAAAGCCTGATGGCTTCCACTGGCTAAAAACCACATTTGCCTTTCCAAAACACAATCCGTATAATAATGCAAAATCAAGTTGTCTTCCCTTACCTTCTGCAAAAGGTTCCCATTCATAAAATCGACCCATAAATGGCTTGTTATTGTATGATGCACATTGCACCTCTCTAATATTTCTGCTGCTTTCAGGACACATCTGTTTAAATAAAAAAAACCAGTCACATTATAATCAACAGCAATGTTATTATTGCTTTCTTATTAATTCACTTTAGCAGGTTAATGAAGGCATTGCCAAATTCCAATCCAGATGAACGGTATTAACATCAGGAGACTCCTTTTCTTAAAACAGGTAACAAACAGTGTGCTTTTAAGTAAAGTATCAAAAGTCCCTGTAGAAAAAAATGAATTTGTGGAATTAATGGAGCAACAGTTCTACAAAAAAAAGGAATTTTTTTATTGAGCTGTCATTTTCCTCAGCAAAAAGACAACACTTCAAGATAAATTCAATAAATTAGATCTGAATCATTTCCTTTCCACAATAGCTTCACATTTTTCATTATTAATTTTCTGGGCTCAGATTCAACAGAGCTGAAACACTTAACATACATGCTTCCATAACTTATTAAAAGCTGGCCACACCAACTTCTTATTCTCATCCTATGCTTCAATACCATATTACCACTTTTTCTTCTTTATTTCTACATGCTGCTATTACAGTCATTGCATTACTTTGTATTTTAACTTGTGCCTTCAAATGCTAGCTTTAGAGTTCTTGAAGCTAAATAGTGGGAAGAGCTTCTTATATACAGGCGCGTGTGTGCACGCGCACGCACACACACGTATTGAGGCAGGACAAGTTTTACAGATAGAAGTAACATCTTTCATTAGGTCACCTGCAATGTAAGCCTTAGGCAGACAAGCCTTGTTTAGATGTGAAGCAGATTCCAAAAGCAAATACAAGTTAAATACTTAAATACTTAATTACTTTGTTCTGCCTGTATCCTCACTCTACAGCAGTTACAGCAAAAGACTACTCTGTGTGTGGGCACACAGAAAGGGGAGAAGGATTTTTAGAAAAGGCAGGGGGTTAATTAGAACAATTTCTACACTTGGAGAAAATAGACAAGCTTTGGTCACAGATGCTTTTTTTCAGGTAGCCTTTAGATGATCAAAATGGCTATTGAAAACACTGTTCAAGAACAGTAGAAACCACATGAAGAACTGGACTAGAACAGCAGAGTATTTTTTCTATAGGAGACAGATTTCAAGGGAAAACTAGAGACAATATTATATGAAAGCAGCATGGCTAAATAACTGTGTTTTTTAAGGGAACAGCAAAAGAATCAGTAAGAAGAGCTCTTGTTGCAACTGCAAGTCAGTTCTCTTATATTTGTATAGGAGGAAAGATCAGTCGTCTTTGCAGTGAAAACCGGCACACCAGAGGTCCCAGAGGGGTTCTTGCTTTGTATCCACCATCTGTATAAGATGATGTTTGTAACTGGATCAGTGAGATGTCAAAGTCAAGAGTTTTCAAGTGGGCTATAAACTGTACCAAAGACATGCCTGGGGCAAGGTTCATGGACTACTTTATCTTCTATTAGAATCACGGTAACAAATCTTCTAGAATAAACACTGTTTCCGGCCAAACAGCCATCTGTGCTTTGTTTGCCCACCCTTCTGAGATCTCCAAGTACATACAAATATTGTTTTCCTCAACAAACCCTCTAATAAAAAAACAAACAAAAAAGCTTCCCTGAAAACAGGACCATGAGCCACCAAACTACATTGGAAGGGTGGGACCAAAAGTCTTTCTAGTGCCAACTGCAGAAAGCAAAGCTATATTCCCACAACTGAAATACGCATCCTTACATCTGTGACACAGCAATGCAGCAAGGGTAATTCAGCCACAACAACCAACCAACCAAGGCTAGGAAGCTTACATTTTTCATGGAAACCAATTATAGCACATATCGTAAAGGTGAAGGGACAGAACCTGAGCTGGCATAAATTAAGGTCACTACATTAAATTACAGAACGACATCAGTTTGCACCAGCAAAGAACCCAGCCTGAAGGGTTTCTTTTTGGATCACTTTTCCCTGTTTTTGGCACACATTTTCTGACAGTCTATTGTGAAGTTTTGTTGTTTCTTGTTTTTCCTTTTCTGAGCCTTGAGCTCATGCTCTTGTGTACCAGTATTTCTGGCTCAAACTATTTCCTGTACACCCCGTTCATACCAACTGCAGACAACATATGAATAAAAAGATCAAAATATTCATTGCTGTTGCCAAAAAATAGTGACACCCGCCCCTTCTAAGATCATTTTTATATAGCTACAAATTCTGGTTTTAAACTTACTGAAAGTTGCCCACAGGACAGAGGCCCCATTGCTTTAAAGCAGGACAAAGGACTGACAAATACACTAAACACTGTGTGGATCAAGCCGAAATCAGAAGAAAAGGCTAACTCAGTAACATCCCTGCTACTTCAGAAGTCCCACTCAGTTGTCCTTCCTCCATTTCTTTCATCAAAGTTTAATTACAAAACAAAATTTTGAGTAAAAATTTGAGAGTGACCTGGTCTGCAAAAACTCTCTGCTTTATTCTTTATACAGATTATACTCATTTTTATTTTTAAATGTCTTTTTAAAATATTTTATGAAAGTGTTAACTACAAGGTGCAACTAGTCAAACTTACTACAGTTTATGAATCACCAAGGCTTAAGAGAGTTATACTATACTATACATATATACTAGCTACCATCTAGACATCATTTATTAACCCCACATAAATTCTTAACGCATAGCTGAATGAAAGGACAGTTTTATGCCGCCTATCGCTCAGCCCCCCTGAAAATGAAATCCTTGAGCCTTCCTCAGAAGAGCTAAGAGTGCCAGGCACTTTCTTGTGGTCTCTCTGGCTTTTTAGCACATCTTTTAGGCAGAAAATACACTGTTATAACTAAAAGGAAAAAGCATGACTCTGTACAATCAAAAGTGAAACTTTAGCATAGGGGTTTCTGTAGATCCTCATGTTTTATTTATTCGCTGAGAGTACAACCTATTTTTACACTTTTATTTAACTACTATTTCTGTCACAAACACATCTAGCTTGACTATAAAACTCCTAAAAGACAGCAACGAGCATCTGTGATGAGAAGACAACAACCCAAAGAAAGCTCATATTTACAATGTCTAACAATTGTACCTTACAGAGTTCATCCTTTGCTTCCCAGCTCACACACACGGCTGGGAGATACTGGAAGAGTGAGGACAAAGCCAGGCTTTCCCATAGCACCGTCTCCCCTGCGGTGTGTGGTCTGCATCGTGCAGCAGGTCACACCTGTGCTTGACTCACACTCTGTCTGAGGGTCTGCCCATGACAGAGTCCCTACACCCTTCCTGGCCCTCTGCCAAACAAATAGCAATTTTGCTTTAAAAAGCAGGTATGTTGGCATGTTTACAGATGAAGAATGTTCCTGTGGCTAAGCCAGAGTACTAGGATTTAAACAAACTGGATCTCTTTCCAAAATCTTCCAGCGGCTTTCGGAATAAACTTTGCTAAAATATTTAACCTTATTGTGTGATTCTCCCTCCGTTCCCCCTCAGTGACGTGAGGGCATTAGGATCATGCTGCCTGGTAGGGACCTGAAAACAATTTTTTGGAAAACAAAATGTTGACTTTGATTCATTGTTTTGTTAACGACAGATCTGGAATTGCATTTTTTCCTCAAAAACTTCATTTTGTTTTATGATTACAGAGGGAGTTATCTCAAGTTTTTCACAGAGGTTTTGATATAAAAACAGGATGACCTCTTTGGACGTTTGTAAAAAAAGAAATAAAATGTCCTTTTTAAACCAGGTCTGTGGAGGCCAGATCAGCAAAAAATATACATTGCACCTACAAAGATAAATCTCAGATTCCATCGTGTGGAGGCAGATATAAATTATGTAGAAAACTATAGTCTATGCTAGGAGAGTTTTTTTTAATTATTATTCTTTCAGTTGTGCACTATAAAATTAGAAAACATCTAAAATCCGTAATTTCATATGTTTTTACATGATGTCTCTCCTACTTAAAATATGCTGCTTGGAAAAAGCAATGCTGTAAATTAAGCATGTGGGACTTTATTCAGCTAAGTACCTTCAAAGTGCTGGGCATTTTCACACAAGGGAAGATGCTTTCAGAGCTTCCACTGCTGCAGTTTGCTGCGGCTGTTTCTATGAGTATGATGTCTCAGCCAACTTTTCTTCCTGTACTTTCAGTATGTGAAATTAACAGCAGCAGCACAGCCCTGCATTCACGAAGCAGACAGTGCTTAAGACAAAACATTTTAGAAGTATCCCTTTGTGTTTTTGGGACCTCAGGCCAAATGTCTTGAAATGCACTGTCTGCAGCTGATAGAAACTTTGCACTTCTGAAACAGTAGCTCTATACTTACGCCCCAATTTCATCTCAGATATGCAGGTATGAAAGTATTCTGAGGGACAGCAACAACTTCTCTTTGTCCTGTACCATTACAGCTTTCTTAAAATGAGTTACTAGTACAGCTAAGACTGTAAAACAAAGAAACCACCCTACTTGCTTTTTAGCTTTTGGGAAACATTCGAAAAGCACAGGTTTTTAACAAATCTTTGACACTTCGGTTAATGAATGAAGAGTTGGCAAAACAGCAGAAAATTATCAGTCTGCCAGCAGATGTGCGCTCACGCTGGATGCATGCCTGCCATTAGCAAAGCTGTTTCAAAGCTGCACTGAGATAATGCACTTCTGGAACTGCATAAATGGGCCATTTTGATCCTGAAACCACCTCTAAAGGCAATTAAAACATCAACTAAGATTTTTGGCACTGTTTCATTCTTATGACCTACAGTAACTGGCAAACTCTTTTTCCAAGGATTCTCCAGGGTCAGGCATAATTCATAATTAATATTTTCTATGTGTGCAATACTATATATTAAGTCCAAGTAATCTAGTTGTACTCTAGTTTTCATTTCTGCAGTGGTTCTATCTAATCATATTAATCCTTTGACATTCCAAAGGATAAACACATCTCCAAAGAAAAATAATTAAAATACTTGTTTCTGAAACAGTAATCTGAAGATTCTTCTTTCATTTTCAGAACATACTCTTAAAAGTGGCGTGTCCTTGCAATATGCATACTATATAAATTCCAATTCTGTACACAACAATACACCATGTCTGCAGTGAACTTCTGCTCTGAAGTGCTGGTGCCTTGCTCTTCCTGAAACCTATGGCAGTTCCATGTCCGTATCTGAAAGCGGAATCTGGGGTCCTTCAAATTTTAATTCTTCTGCTAAGTTGTTTCTCTTTGCATTGCTAAGGACCATGCACACCCCTATCAGTGGTAATTAGAATCAAGGCAACCTACTTTTGTCTAGCTGAACACACACTGAAAGACAGGAACAGATCCACTTAAACTACTGGAGACTTTTATTCCCCCAATAGTTCTAATTTTTAAAAATGGTAACAGAATATAGACAATTGTCTGCCAACTAAAAAAAGAAGTAAGATATATTAAATGTGTCTAGATATCTGTGGCACAAAATATCAGGCAGATTTTTAATTAAAATGGAATTGATGCTTCTGAAAAACAAAAATATGCAAGAAACTTTAAAATGTAAAATTTTTAAAATTATGTGAAGAACAGCTTTGCAGTAAAAATAGTGCTAGCCAGCTCTAGTTACAGTCCATGACCACAGACAGTACACTATAAATGTCTGGCTTGACATGGAATCAAAATTAACATCTGTGCATGCAGTGGTATCTGGATAAGTGTCGTGGTTTAACCCCGGCAACTAAGCCCCACACAGCCGCTCGCTCACTCCCCCCACAGTGGGATGGGGGAGGGGATCGGAAGAGTAAAAGTGAGAATACTCGTGGGTTGAGATAAAGACAGTTTAATAGGTAAAGCAAAAGCTGCGCATGCAAGCAAAGCAAAACAAGGAATTCATTCACCACTTCCCATCGGCAGGCAGGTGTTCAGCCATCTCCAGGAAAGCAGGGCTCCATCACACGTAACAGTTACTTGGGAAGACAAACGCCATCGCTCCCAACATCCCCCCCCCTTCCTCCTTCTTCCCCCAGCTTTGTATGCTGAGCATGATGTCATATGATGTGGAATCTCCCTTTGGTCAGCTGGGGTCAGCTGTCCCGGCTGTGTCCCCTCCCAGCTTCTTGTGTACCCCCAGCCTATTCACTGAGGGGGTGGTATGAGAAGCAGAAAAGGCCTTGACTCTGTGTAAGCACTGCTCAGCAATAATGAAAACATCTCTGCATTATCAACAGTGTTTCACACAGCACAAATCCAAAACACAGCCCCATACTAGCTACTGTGAAGAAAATTAACTCTATCCCAGCCAAAACCAGCACAACAAGTTATGAGGAATGAGCACCTGTATCGCCGAAATCTCAGCATTGCCTCAAGCGATGACTTTACACCTACATGTCTGTTGCAACAGAGATTAAGCTTATGACAATCATCATAAACTATTAACTTACTTTACTAACCAGAGACAGATTCTGAAGCGATCCAGAGTCTAAGGGAGCAAGTAGTACAGGGTTGCAGCCTTTCTCTTTTCCCTCACTGCTTTCAAGGGGGCTGCCTGTCATAGATGGAAAAGACCTTAGACGTGTGCACAATACAAACCCATTATATTTCTGTCCAAATCCCACTCACCTAGCAACGAGCTTGTGTTTGGAACAAGGAAGATGGTCTGTGGCAGAGCTGCACACCGGGGTGCCTGCCTTCCCCAAGGTACATGCTGGCTCCCACTGCCATGGGTAAGGGAACTGCTACCATCTCAGTCTGGAACTTAAGAACCCTTTTTTCCCATTAACGATTTCAGCTTTGTATCAAGAAAGTCCTCTGAATTTAACTAGAAAAGTCTTTGAAGTGTTACCCAAACTTAATCTTTATTAACTTTGCGATGTATCAGACAAATAAGGCACTAATACATAACGTGCCAAGTGCATCTATTACTGCTTTACCTTTTTTCCCTTCCATAGCACTTTACAGCTGAAAACACAGTATGTCTAATAATGGGGAAGAAAGATCAAACAAGCTGATGGAAAAAGAAGTATTTCTGCTTAACTTTACAGGTTTGTGGCTTTTTTTAAATTCTCACTGACAGATCCATCTGATTAGATTGAAATAACTTATTTTATTTAAGATTTTCAACAACTTGTAAAAGATTCAAGTCCAGCTTTGGTTTTAAATAAAGTTAGCTACTCATCCATCCTACACAAAGCATCTACACTGATCGAATGTGCATGACTGGAAACATTTGGCACTATAAGCTTAGGAGGGGCTCACCAAAGAGCTATAGTAGGAAAATTAACAGTACAGTTTCTCAGTAGTACCAAAAATGTGTCAAGGAAATCATCCATTTCTGTTTATTGCTAAAATTTTACAAATGCTATTCCAAAAAACCCCAACCAACCAAACAAACAAAAAAAAAAACCAATCTGAGAAACAATAATTGGTTTCTACAACATCTAAGTTTAACAATTAGAAAATGGAAGACAAATACTGAAAACAGACCATGCTGGAACAGAGTATCATCTGGTGTAAAGTGATAGGCAAGTATGCTATGGAAGTCAGAGCTATGTCAATTCACACCTGCCAATGATCTAGCCAGTTGACTGTTGCTAGTCTTTTTTTGATCAAGCAAAAGACCAGATGACTATCAACTCATTCCAAAGCCATTTTTTCAAAATGTAGTTACTATTTTACTGTCCCAAATTTCTTTTAGTGCCCAGTTCCCTGAGCGGAGAAGTACTTCAGCATCAAGACTGGAGTGCAACATAGGATATTCTTTACATGATCCCAATCGAGCATCAAAAGCTTGGCATTTGCAACAGAAATCATAACTACTTTGTCAAACGGCTGTTCTCAGTCTCAGCAGTGGTATCATTTTTCTATATAAATATGCTGCATTAAAAAGTCCACCAAATACAAGAATCCCTCCATTCAAATATCTATTTATAGAAACACAACATAATGCTCAAGGTGTTTAATATTGCCTCATTTAACAGGAAATCAATGAAAAGTTATTTCCGTTTGACACAATCTGGCTCAAAGTCTGAAGGATGCCTTAACATGGAAGCTTTCAGTCTTGCTGCAGATGCAGGGTCTCATCCGTCTACATTGTTCAAATACATCTTAAATTAGATGCATGTTTTATTAGTCCTCCTCAGAAAATGTGAGGTTTATGTACTAAGGGTAGTTGCTTTAATATAATAGTAGTAGTATTCTGTATACTAGAAAAATCAGCCACTCCAAACCCTTTTTCAAAGGCACCACCAATATCAGCTTTGAAAGACCCTGAGACAAACTCGTACTTGATGCAACTCTAGTGAAATCAACAGACTTAAAGCAAAGATGATATATTTAGTCCTCGCAGTTTGTAGAAAATTACGCCAATATGATAAAACATCTACTGTAGGGTTTCCAGCACTATTTTGTTTCACTTTTAAAAAACATTGTTCTTGGAGCAGCCTATTCTTTCTGGGTTGCAGTCTTTGTGTCACGTACGTTTCACTACTTTACTCTTTTATTCTACCAGCTTCATCAGTACCTGGGAATAATCCTCCATCAGTTTTCTATATGAAAGCCTAATCAATTTAAATGGAAATTCAATTGCATGCATTCCATTTAAATGACTGGCCTTTGTGTGGGAGGAGGGACTACCTGAATGGTTCCAGCAGAAGGACTGAAAGTTTAGGGAAGTTTCTGATCTGTATTACCATGATATTCCACTTTTTAATTAAAAATTCTTATTACAGCAATAATCAGAATATTCTTAGAGAAGGATCGCTATTCTAAGTGACAACGAGGCAACAGAAATGTTTATACAGTGTTATATGAGGCAGAAATGTACAGACATTACTACATCTAGGGTGAATTCTGGTAAGTCCGTTGAGAGAACGCCATTTGTTCTTTTTTGTTAAAAAAAGATCTACAATGTGGAACAATTTGTTTTCCACAAAAAGTGAACAGTTGTAGAGCACCGTAAATGTAGCTTAAAAATTACTACGAGTTTGCAGGAGCCAAGTGTAACAGCAATTATTCATATTTCAGAGTTCTTGTTTCCATCAAAAATGAGTTTCTGATACAACACACCCTTACACTGTTTCTGCAATATATTCTTTCGTCCTAGGTCATACTACTTAAAAGGAAAAAAAAAAGGCACTTTAAACTAACTAGCAGATACATTTACCATATTTTATAATGCTTTGGTATAGCTACAGCTGGTAGCACTGTCCATTTACTTACGAGTTCGTCAAACTTTAACCATTCAGACTAAAACTTTCCACTCCTGGTATCTGTCTTAGTCTCATTTTTTTGACTGAAGTATTTCATCCAAGAACGAGTCTGAAGGAAAACAAGAGGGGAGGAGTTTTTCTTTTTTCCCATGGTTCAAATATTCTGATAATTTTTTTTCAAAATATAAGTGCCTGTTTTATTTTAATGAGTGAAATGAAGTCAGCCAGAAAAGTGTTTTTTTGTCAAGAATGCATCCTCTGCCTTTTATATGGA
The DNA here is from genome assembly GCF_965638725.1 of Aptenodytes patagonicus. NCBI lineage: Eukaryota > Metazoa > Chordata > Aves > Sphenisciformes > Spheniscidae > Aptenodytes > Aptenodytes patagonicus. The sequence goes on from NC_134958.1 coordinate 17,384,165, forward strand.
AATCTACCCAAATACAGCCAGGCAACAGGATTTTGGAAAAACTGGTGATAATTATCCTTTGTACACGTTCAGTCAAAACTTGTTAAAGTTTTGCAGCTAAACTACTGGAACAATCTGTTTACAAGAAGTGTGTTCCACATCTGAGGCTAAAAGAGGATGAGAAGTTTTCCAGCAATTACTGGTACGTGCTCCTGAGGTCTGTATTAGGGGCAGCCACTGGAAATGAAAACAAGACATCTCTCTCTTCTGCTCTTAATAACCCCTTGAGCCTGTTGCAGGCAGCATGGATGAAGCAAGGAAGCGGCCTAATACAAATGCCTGTACCTAAAATGCATGGAATACTTTGGAAAAACTTGCATGTATCTTGGGGCTGCGATTCAAGAGATGAGACTGGATGGGCAAGTCAGCTGAAGAAGGTACTGAGAAGAAGAAAGTGAAACTGGACGAAAACAGAGAAGGTAGGGAACCTTAGCAGAAGCAGGAGAGACTAGAGGCAGAAGAGATGGGGAGAAGAGATGGAAAATATTAGACAAGGTACTAAGAAAGTGAGAAGTGTGACTGAGCAAGAAAATACAGTGGGACAGCTTCTGCTAGATGGAAGGATCAGAGACAGGCTGTATTTGGAGGAATGGCAGAAACACCTGCAGTAAGAAAAACCTATGAGCACCATTGGCAAAGCATTTCCACTGCCCTGTAGTACTAGTAGAGGGTAAATTCCTTCTACCGTTGGCTCAACTGCAATGGTCTGATGAGTCCTGTGAATAGTGACCTATCACATGACGGCATTCTGGTTTTGAAGGCTTTTTTGTTTTTGTTTTAAAACTATAAAGTTACATACAATAAGTCACAGGACATTAAAAGAATGTTTAACCTCAACTTAGAAGAGATTGTCCATGCAATTACTATATAATTTGGCTCTTTTTGCCTGTAAGGTCCATTCTCAACTATATGATTACATACTATTTTTTCCGTATGATCTATGACTCATTCAGTCTGCAGAATGGACTTATTCTGGGGATGAATCGGGAATATTTAGTTAGAAGAGTTATTTATATAATCTGGAACTAGCTACTCTACCAGGTTTTGGGAAAAAAAAAGTTACCTATGGTGCAATTTACTTAATCCAATCCTTTCTGTTTGTGAACTACGTACTTTCCGTTTTGGGGGTCTGACTGAAAACTCTGGATCTGATTTGCAGATGAGCTGCCAAATCATAATTACAGTTTTGGCCAATGCAAATTTTGCTTTGACTATTGTCAAGTAATAAATATGATACTGAACACAGAAAAAAAAAATCCAATCCCAATTATTCGACATGGGGCATTAAATTATTGAACACTTCTTTTAAGCCTCATTCTTCCATACCTCAGCTCCCTTTCTTACAATAGAGATTAGATCTTGCTATCACACAGCAGCTTTGTGAATGTGAAATCAAACACCGCAGTAATAGTATCAAAGACTAGTCCTTAGAGAAGCCATTTTTTCCTCATCTTCTGCAAGAAGCATTTTTAAAGCTGGGAGCCAAAGGCTGAATAATAAAAAGAATAACATTGAGTAGTGTATCACTAGTAACTAAGCTGTTGATCTGTGCAGGGACCCTGGAGTAAAATAATATATTACCAGGTAATTAAATAATTTTCTTAACACACAAGAGTTACCATAGGATTGTTGACAAAACTCTAGTTCTGAAAGCGCTAAACCTTTGCAGGTTTGATTTTGTCACATTAAGAGAGTCCTTTTAATGGCACTTTGCTGCTCAAAGTAAAACTACACAACATCACAAAAAATTGTCATCAAAAAGTTACCCAAACTGAGGTCTCAAAACAGCCATCAAGATAATTAGTATGCTTGCTATCTTTAACAAATGATAATGCAAACAGAAATACAGAAAAAGAAAACAGTACATTGCTTGGCTGGGAAGTTACTGAACGTTGACGCCGAAAACTGAAGATGGTTTGCAGAAAGAGGCAGGGGATGTTTCCCTGGCTTCTTCCCCCTACAGATCACCTATTGCCTCTCTAACACCGTGGTGACATATAAAAAATACAGGATTGGCTTTTCCACAAATATAAGTCAAGCATTTGAAGATAAACAGCCTTACTAACCTATCACTAGAAAGAAACTCTGTTTTATTAATTACACTTGCATGTCTCTACGTGTGCAATACGCTGCCTGCAAAGGTGTTATTTCTGGACAAGCACACAGCACACTTGATGAAGTACTAGCAAAGATGAGACAGAACACGACAGCCTGATTTTTTTTTTTTATTTTTTTTATTTTATTTTATTTTTAATATCACCACTGCTTTAATTATTTCTGGGTTTTGCATTGTTCTGTATGCAGTTAGCTCTTAACGTATCATATGCAAAAGTCTTATTTAACTGTTCTGGGCACCACAGGGCACGTAGTGCCAACTTCCATTTTCACCACTTCTGGGGGAGAGGGTTTGGACTACCATCCTTCAACACAACTATTCTGTGGTTAGGCAAAAGAACACATGCTTGCTAGAGATAATATTACATTTATGTTTCCTAACTTTCTACACGAGTTTTGGCCATTTGCTGTTTTTGAGCCCTGCTTAAAAATCTAAAATTAAAAAAACCCACAAAACTAAAGACTCTAGCAACAGCATTGCTCACAGACCACTTCTCCTTCAGCACCCTTGGCTTAACTTTGGCAGCTTCTCCTGCACTTCCTTCTTACTCCACTCACCTCAGTCAGTACAAGAGAGGATTGGGATTGTACTGGTGGGTATTTTCACTGCAAGTTCCTGTATTCATGTAATTTATGTTCTTTTCCTGTTATCTAGCTTGAAAATGCACCTTAAACTTGTTCATTGTCATCAGCAGTACTGAACTAATCTCCTAAAAATACCAGGAAAAAATTACTCCTTTCAGATACCAAAGCAGATGCTGACATCTGACAGTAGGTGTTTTCTGTACCTGTAATTAACGGGAAAAGTTAACAAATGTTCATAAAAAACAACATTTTAAAAAAATTATTTGTAAACTAATTCAAGGGTTTTCCCCTGATCAAAGTTTCTAGACATCTGCAGCTTCCTCTGCTTTGAAAACCTGCATGCAATTAAACATATGAATAAAAAGAAAATTTCTTGTTCAAATTATAGGAGTGTTGAATAATTACACACCGGAATTTCAGACAAAGACTTTTGTCAATATGAATTGACAAAAAGAAACACAGACAAGCTGGAATGCCTTTAAATATCTCCCACAACACTTGCCTATATTGATAAATGACAACTACTCAAATTTACAGTACCGTTTTAAACAAATCTACAAATATGTCAGGAATGCAACCATCTGGTTGCAACTCTGAAGTCACAATTTTCATTGATTAGTTTCCTCTTTAAAACTTGGCACAGAGGTTATGTCTGAACAATAACCAGGCAATGCATCTAAATCACCCTGCAGTCGTGTTTTATTGCGGAACAAAAAAAATCGCTTCAATTCGACAAGCATCTGAATGAAGTTTCCGAATCACTCCACAATATTTTAAGTGCTAATGCTGCTATTCAAAACTGATGAAGTGATACGATAACTGTGGATCTTTTCCCCCTTTCCTCTCCTCTGTGACATATGCGTTCCATTTACTCTAAGAATTAGAAAGGTAACTTCTCGGACAATTCCAATTCCTACATGAAACCTACCATTCATAGTTCACCAGGAAGTTAGGAAACAAATGTTTTAGCCAACTGATATGCATTTTGGTTTTGAGGTACTTAGATGAATTATTAACATTTTTATATCACGTTATTACTACACATAAATGAGGATCTGAATCTTCAGCTATTCTTAAACACAAATTCACTCAACTTCAACCAGTACGTAGACTTCTCCAACTTCACCACGCAACCCATTTAACAGGCTCAGAACTTCAAAATAGACCTCACAGAGAAAAATGCAGCTCAATGCTTCCTGCAGTATTGGAGGGTACTGAAGTACTACTGTTAACCATACCTTTTGAAGTACTTCTGTACATCAAAATCAAGAAAATATATATTGGGAAGTTGACAGAGCCTCTGGAAAATTCAGCTCCCAGAGTGCTCAAGCTAAACTCCAAACGTACTAATGGTGCTAAATGTATATGAATTGGCTAACTCTTATGCTAAAATATGGAAACTGTCTACCACATATAAACACCAAGAACAGACAAGAGAATTCCCTAAGATATTTAGGAGCAATGGCATGACATACAAGAAAGAAGTTGAAAACTTAGGTTGAACATCGCAAGGATTATTCAGATATTTTCACAAGAGGAGGGATTTTTACATGGAGAGAACTTTAATCATGGTACATTGTCCTGAGCTATATTCATAATGGTTTGAGATACTTCATATTTAATGTGAAGTTATGTATGGCTACTGCTTCAAAAGCAGTACTATTGTCTATGGAGTAAACATAATCACAGTCAGCATGGGCACTCGCTACAGATTTTCCAAATTTATGGTGTAAATCCCACTTCTTTCATAACATTTGAGTGGAAAACATGGGTGAAAGGGGTTGGTGCTATTTATTAAAGATCAGAACTCAAACTAGACGCATGTCACAAAATGCCTGAATCAAAAAAGGTTGTTCTGCATGACACAAGGCAGAATTAAGATGGTTTCATTGACTAATGATGGCAATGTTGGCATTTCTTGCCTTAAAAAATACAATTACTCTATGTGTAAACGGAACATTTAAGTTTCTTAGTGTGTCTTTCTGATAATGGCCTCATACATTTTGTAGATTTTTATCACTGATACATACTCTCAACCTTTATTTTCCAGTGTAATAATTCTGTTTTATTGCCTTAAGGTGTTTATTCTATCCTAGGCTCTATTATATTTTATTTGTATCTTATTAAATTGTCTTTGGAGAAAGACAAAAATCTCATCATTTCTGTATGATGCAGAGAGTCATCATAAGAACGTTACAGATCATACAGGTCACTTGTCCCTGACCTGGAGAATATAGGCTACGACTGTAGCCATGTATACTTTACCAAACTTTTACCTGCACCTATCTTTTTGGTCTGTGTTTTTATAGTTCTTGGCACAACAGGGCGTTAGAGCATGACTCTTGGACTCCCAGAAGCTAAATTAGCTTAAAATAACTTAGATTTATTGATCAAAGTAAGTAATTGAACTTTCAATTAAAAACCATAAGCCTCTAGACATCAAAATTTTCTGAATTGTGTGATTTTGGCCTATGAACATTTTACTAGATTAGTAAGTAATTAACCTAGTAATAATTAATTTGTGTAAAACAGCTAACTTTGTGTTCTGTTACTGCCACAAGTACAGAGCACACTTGTAGAATAAAACTATTTGAGAGAGCTTCTGAAGTTACCCCAACATATTTTTCCTAATGATTTAAGGCAGACAGTTTCCCATAATTATTTAAGTTCTAATAAGATCATCATAATGCAAAATATTTTCTAAGATAGCATTCTCAGTTGTTGAAGGGGATGTCATAAAGCCACAGTGCAGAGATGCAGAGGAAACAAGTGTGGTCGAAGAGCTTTATCAAAGATGTTTCTACGTGACTCTTTTGTATACAAGGGACAATTGATCAAACTACGTAGGACATTTTACGAGCAGTATCTCTGTGCCAGTGCCTGGTAAGTTAAGCCTGTATTAGTGACAACGCATTCTGAATTAATATTTAATAAAATTCTTCTGCAAATATCAAAACAGTCAAAGAAAGGACAGTACAACTCAAAGTAATGTAAGCTTTTAATAAGTTTCCTATACACCCACAGAATGTCAGACTACCAAACGTACATACAATCCCACAGTGTTCGCAGGGAAAATTCCTCACATAAAGTCAAGGTTAAATTTCCTCAGGAAAAGATATGTCATCATAACCCACTTTGCCACTTATGTCAAACGCCTACTCTATACAAATCTCAAAACGAGAATAAATAAACCACACAGTAGCTCTTTGGGAATAAGAAGGGGCTTTTCAGTTTTAAAAAAAAAAGTTAGCCTAAAAATACGTAGTCTTCTATTTGTCTTTACCTCAGTATCTGAACATCCCAACTACATTAAAGAGTGCACACATCCTTGCAGCACCCCATATCACTTCTGAAAAGACCTGTCTGGGAATTACATTTTCTGTTCCATACAAAATTAAACATTTCCACTTCTATCTTTGTTAAAACTTGAAACATTGGAAATGTTTCATTTTCTATAGAGAGGAAAACTTTCAAAAACACTTGGGCAGAATGCCAGCAAGCTGGTGAAATGGCCCAAGATCCCAGGTGCCAAGGGAACCTGCCAATGCCTGCCTATGTGCTTAGGTGACAGAAAAGCACATCAGTTTTTAATGGACTCAACACATTTCTGCAGAACATTTCAATTCTATTTAATTAGGGTTCTGCATTCAAAAAAGCCTTCCAATGGCAACGTTTTAACTCACACCAGTCAAAATTAGTATCATCATCATTAATATTCCTTAGGAAATTAAATATATTAATTTATCCCGTCATGATAGAGCTGGGTATTGGCCCTGAGTGTTTTACTTCACCTCATCTCTTCAACTGTAAAACCTCTTTCCATTTCCAAAATTGTCTTTTCAGGTATTTTGCATTCCCTGCTAAGGTGCCATTTCCAAGTGCTCTGCACACAGGAGCACAGATCCAAGTACTCTTATTCGGAACCAAAAGCTGGATTTTCCATAACTGTGCTACCAGAATAATAGTAAGTATAGCTGAAGAGTCAGGATAAGAAAGTAAAAGTAATCATTGTTTTCTGATCCTATCTAGATACTTCTCCAAAACACAATTGACTTCTTGCTAAGTAGCAGTCACATAAAATATTGGGAAAGGCAACATAGTCTAACTGGAGACATGAGAGTAATCCATACAAACCAGTGGGCAAGCTAGCAACTGTGAATGAAACCAGACAAGTTCAGCAAAACTTCATCCATTAATATCTCACCAAGCTCTCAACAATTAGTGTTTCATACATTTTAGCTTGGTTTTTGCAAATTCATACACAAGTAAAGGTATAAACTTAGTCAAAAACATACCTCGATCCATAGCTAAAGACAATTTACATTTTACATCCATTTTGCATTGCTCTTCATTGTGAAACTCATATATGAATTTCTCTGCCTATTTTTTTATAGTCCTTGCTGCACCGTAACTGAATCACCAAAACAGTCACTATTTTATTTTGCAGGTTTTCTAACCAGAGCATTTAAGTGGTCATGGTTACTATGTGACTTCAGACTCAACTGTGTTGGTGCAATTTGGAAAGGGGGAACTGCAGAAGAGGAGAGGTAACAATCTGCCAGGGTAAGTGGGGCCTTCTGGCCTGAACTCACCACCAAGGACAACATTGAATCATAGAACGGTTTGGGTTGGAAGGGACTTTTAAAGATCATCTAGTCCAACCCCCCTGCCATGGGCAGGGACATCTTCAACTAGATCAGGTTGCTCAGAGCCCCGTCCAACTTGATCTTGAACGCTTGTGATGATGGGCTATCCACAACTTCCCTGGGCAACCTGTTCCAGTGTCTCACCACCCTCATCATAAAAATTTCTTCCTTATGTCCAATCTAAACCTACCCTCTTTTAGTTTAAAACAGTTGCCCCTTGCCCTGACACTACAGGCCTTAGTAAAAAAGTCTCTCTCCATCTTTCTCATAAGTCCCCTTTAACTACTGAAAAGTTGCAATAAGGTCTCCACATATTAAGGATAGAGACATACTGAAAATTAATGTCTTTACCAATAAGCCATAATTCACTGTATGTCTTACAAAAAATAAAATAAATCAGATAAAATTGACTTTAAAAAGGGGCACTCTGTATCACCAAATTTACACTGCAAAACAAGTAGGCTTGAACGTCCAGAACCCTGAAAGCTTCCTTGTGTACACTGCCCAAGCAACCCTCAGCCTGAAGTTAATTTACAAATATATTCTCACACACTCAGGCACTCACGAAGAGCTAGTGACTACGCAATGCTTGAGACACTTAATAACAAAAACCGCTCAGTAAACAAATGTTCCATTTGAGCTGCTTCCTTTGTTCTGGTGACAAACAACGCAAACAAGTTTGCATTCATTTTCTACTTCGCCCACACGCCCGTATAATTCTCTTTCCTTTAATGCAGGGGGAAGTAAGGAAGATTTACTCATCACTCACACATTTTGGAGGAATACAGACTACATTTGAAGAAACTTATTGTATTGCAAATAGCGTATGGTTTCAGTAAGATCTGCCAGTACTGTTTGTGTGTAAAGGACAGATGTTTACTGCCTGTTTCCTGCTGAAGGGGGTGACAGGCAGCTGTACATTCTGAGGTGGGCATGCATAAAGCCTATATGCAAGGTGCTGAAGAGGGAAAGCCACTTGTACAATAAGAAAATAGGTTTAACGACCTGCAGAAACACTTGAACAAATACAAGCACTTCCGAGGTTCTCCCTAACCAAAACCCGCAAGTTTAACTCTTATGAATCAAGCTGTCAGTCATGTAAAATGAGTTCAGCTATTAATGAAAAAACAATAAATGTACAATAATGAGGAAATGACCTAATGGACCAAGGCAGATTGACTTAATTTGTTATTAATTAACTGCCCTTAGGAGAAACTGTAGAGGGAGTGGTCAAACACCAGGCTAACCGTTAACAGAATACTTTCCTCTCAATAAATGAGGTTTTCATTTTTGGTATGCTCCAGGAAGAATTAAAAAAGAAAAAAGAAAAAGAAAGAAAAAGATACTGTTCTCTGCGTGCTGGCGAGACCACTGGTACATGTCACTGCCGATAAATTAAATTAAAGCCCACGTGCAGAAGCATTTAATCAGGAAGAACAAGCAAACAAAGTGAAACACTATCGGCCTTGTTTTGCTCTCATCCTGGCCTTTATACTAAAACTGTTCTTAGCAACTTCTTTTTTATAATTATATTAATTACCACATTCTAGGGAGAAAAATAACCCTGAATAGCAATCACAGCTTCTCCGAGGGTAACAGAAATGTTACTAAATAAAGAATATCACTATGTAGAGTTCCATGCCTAGGAGGAGCTGCATCATCTACAATTTCTCTTTCACAATGGCAAAGATGCAGCAGCAGTACGCTCACCTATTTTTTCCTCTTCATCTATTGAAGTCTTCTGTTTAAACAACAGTTTCTAAAATTAACATGAAAACATTTTCACCCCCGTTCCCTTACTACCAAAAGAAATTTGCAGATAGCCAGACCACTCATCATACTGACCTGCATGTCTTGCCACGGTCTAATTCACAAGCTCACAGCCCTCTTCTCTCCAGCCCACTTGTCGTTCTCAACAAATTTCCTCTACAAACCTTCCTTCTCCATACCTCAGCCATCTGAGGTTGCTTCTTTCTTCCACTGCATTTCTAACTTCCTCACCTCTCACCCCTTGCTCTCTGAAAAGAGATCTTTCCTGGAAACAATTTTGTTACATTTCTTCAGTCAGGCAGAATACTGTCCAACTTTTTGCCTTGATGCAGTAAGGGACGAAATAAAGACTGGGACATTTGTGTATTGCTTGGACACCAATGAGCAAATTCGACACAGAAAACTTTCCAAATTAATGCCCATGCACTAAGTTCATTTCCCATTTCCTTCAAAAAACAGAAAATGTTTTTCAAAAGAGCAATTTGTACCAGAGACTATTCTCAGGGGCTCAAACTAGCTCTTTCATGTTTTCCATTTCAGACAAATACACTAAAACTTTCTTGACATTAGGTCTCTTCCATCAACTGCTCTAGATCAATGGACTTTATTCATAAATAAAGCAAATGTAATAACTGCTACACTAAGAGGCAAAAAGGCACTCATCTGATTTGCTTAGGTTGTGTTTTTGTTATCCTGATCATATATTCTGTTGCTACATCTCCACTATGCAGGCTTCCACTAGACGAAACAGGATTTCTAAAAGACAAAAGAATCAGATGTGCACCCACCCAGAAAAATATGGCCTGTTGTGTCAACATATTGAGACCACTCTTGAACATCCTGCTTCTAATATCCAAACACGAACTTCTTCAAGTTTGTGACATTAAGTTAGATTAGTAGCCCAAATACGACACAAATATTAGGAAGAGATACTTTAGGAAATACTAAAATGACACAGCCAGAAACTGAAAATTTTAGCAGGATGAAAATTGCTTGTGGGGAGAAACAGCAAAACCTCTCTAGCCTCCCACATACAATGGCAGACTGCCCCAGAGCACAGAGCTACACCCAGGCAAACATTTTTGAATGAAGTAATAACAGAGTAATTTTTATTTAAAAATTAACACAGAACAGATTTCCTCTCCAATAAACTAGGAAGCCAAAATCAAAGCATGTAGAGCTTGAATGCTGGTAAAAGTAGCATTGGTCACAGAACGCACACAGCACCATGGAAAGATACTGGAGTGATCAACGCTACTGGGTACCGGCTCTAAATGCTATTTAAACCATGACTAGCACTCCCGAAAGGATAGCCTTATCTTATGGGACTGCGAAGTAGGGAGCCTTCATAACGTGGTCGACCCCAACTCCATTTTTCCATTTCTTAAATGGAAAAATATTAGACTTGTCTGTTACTCAGTTTCTCCCTCTATCAAATTAGAATTGTACGTATTGGTAGGTTTAGTAACTGCTTAAAATCCTTGAAGGTACGGTATTAAGTAACTATAATATTATGCATCTACTTTCAGTATTCCCCAAGACACTTTAAAATAAGTTCACAAAAAAATTCATTAAATTAATAAAAAACAATGTTCAACTTAACTTCCTGACTATGTGAACATTTAGCATACTAGGGAAAACCAATAGCTGTCCAACAAATTAAATATAGGAAAACCAGACTTACATTTGTGTTGCAGAGTTTATATTGCTTGTAGGTGCCAATGCACACAATTGCTGCAGCCCTTTGAGGCTGGGGCTGACCCTGGACTGCCTGGTGTGAGGCAGACCCATGATGGTTTGAGTCACTGCTGTGAAACAGGTTTTGAGATACAGGAAATGAAGATGACTGATAAACTGAGGGTCCCAGGACTTGATGTCCAGCCTGAGGCCCACTTTCTTCTTCATAAAGATTCCCATGTTGAAGTGAAGGACTAGCTGCCTGGCTGTAAGTGTTTATGAGACTTGGACTCTGATGAAATACGTGGTTCCTTGATGACTGTCGCTGCCTCCGAAGTTTCTGAGGCTGCTGACCAGTATCAGTTTGTAAAGGTAAAATGTATGGCACTTTTCCATATCCATACTTTCCTGGACCAATAGGATTTCTGTTTCTGCTTCTAAAAACAGAGAAAGAGAGAGAAAACAGTTACTGAATTCATAAGTGAAGGAGCAGTTAGATACTTCTATGACTTGTTATTTGTCAAAGTTACTCACTGCAAAGCAACAGGTAACCAGAAATTTCAATCTATTTTACAGAAAATACGTACAGGCTGTAGTCCTGCTTGGTATATTGGGAACCTCTGAAGAAGTCTACTGGTTGAACTAAATCCTGGGCCCTCTCTGGCTGAGAGCCACATGGGAAGTCACTTAGTGTCAACTAGCAAAGGCAAATGGTTAGGTATGTATGGTATAAAGTAGCAGTTTGGGGGGAGATGTTCTTTTAATTCCCTAGGACTCTCCTTTAAAACAGAAATTCAGAGAATCAAAGCTGTATATTCCTAAAATTCATTACCACGTTTCTGAGGAGCTTGAGATACATAACAGCAGGAAATCCCTACTGTGGATTTGAGTAATGACAGAAGAAAATTTGAATTCAGTATGGCAAAGATCATTAAACATTTTGTATCCATTTAAAAGGCCTCCTGTGGTTCTGCTTCATTTGCTACTTAAGAAATAAAAATGGAAACAGAAGAAGGATAAGGAACATCAAAATATTACTGAAAGACCTCTGGAAAAGATGACAAATGCAGGAAAATATTCTTATTATGGTACGTAGTTTATTTTCTCTTCTTTGGCCAGCAGATTTACTCTTTCTTTTTTTTTTTAATATACAAAGTGTGGATTAGCGATACATTTAATTAATAAGTCATGACCCCCCGATTTGTTGTCAGGATAAAACCCCACCTTTCACTGTACATTACTAAAACATTACACAAGAGCTTGACAGCCCCTAGCACTAATCACAGAAGTTTCGAGTTTGCTCTCTTGCGCACAGATCTCTTCTTCCTTACTGAAGACCCTGTGTTTTGGGCTGTATTACACCTGTATCAGCACTCTGAAACAGCTGGTACTCCCTGGAAGGTAGTTCTTTCCTCTGCACACTCACAGCAACACAATGGACTCAGTCTAGAAACTCAGCTCCAAATTACAAGTGAAAAATCACAAAATGAGTAATACCACATTTGAGTCATACCATCCAAGAGGGTTAATCCTGGAATTTTATCTGCAAGCAATAGGCTCAGTTTGCATTTGCTTTTCTTGACATCCTGTACAGCTCAACATCGCATCAGGCCTTGCTTTCTAATACTGCAGTCTGAAGAATAAGTTGGCAAAAAAGATTTCTTCCAGTTCAGAGCAATGTGTGAATACAGCTGTTTTGGGTAACATTTGCAGCTCAGGAAGGGAGACACCATTAAAAGAAGGTCATTTTCTTTCTGTCCATAAAATGTATTTATATTTTTTAATATATATAAAATAGCCTTGAACTGCAGCAAAAACCGGAGGTTATAAATTGACATACTTATTTCCTAGAAACTGAAGTGTTACAGATGTCAGACAGCCACCAGATCAAAGAGACTTTTCTTTGGTTTTGTTTTTTCTTGTGTTTGTTTTCTTCCCAAGTCTTACATTCTCCCAAGACTCTTGTTACATGGGAACCTTGGAAGTCATTTACTTAACATTCTAGCTTTATGGCCACGTGGGGCTTTTAATCAATCTTCCTGGCTCAAGGATGTGTGAACAAGAGTGTTGATTTACCCTGGCAGATAAGTGACCAGCACTCTTGAGCTGTTTATACCCGTTAATCTGCTCTGTGACCGTGATGATCATTGTTGAGGTAGGGCTTTGGTAGTTACAGTAGATAAAAGTAGTATAATGGTTTTTGGCATTAAGGGAGGAAAAAAAAAGCTTCCTGTAAGTGGACAGGAAAGAAAAGAAAGAGAAATTATGAATGGGAATTATTTCAGAAGTTGAGACTAAAACCAACTTGATTTAAATGAACACAGTTTTGTGCTGTTTTGGTGGGGGTTTTTTTTTAATGGACAAATAATTTGATTCTCCCTATATTGCTGCTATTTTTAATTTTTAACGTAACTTCATTTCTGAGCAAGAGCAAAAGAAACAAGCAAAAAATCTTTCTTGAGATTTCTAGTCATATTCTGCATGCTGAAAACACTTTGGTATCATAGTTGTCATGAAGCATCTTAGATTTTGGAGGAAATTGGTTCATCTTGGAAAACAGATACAACTCCTTATTTTTACTTGCTCCAGTCTCTAATGATTCTTACAGTCAGCAGTTTTCTTCTCAACCTGACCATACCAAATTTGAAATGTCTGAGATATGAACCTTGGCAACAACTCCTGGCATTGAGAAAGTTACTGCTTCATTGCAGGGAGCACAGACTGCGTGGAGTGGTGTTCGCAGGGGTGGACAGAGGGTGGCAGGTCTACTGAAATTAGCCTTTCAAATTTATCATCTACAGTCAGGTTGCTTGCATTTTGCATCAACAGGAGGAGAAAGCTGCTAGTAACTGAGCAATAAGCCATGTGCAGACCAGTGAAATGGTAGGAATATGCCTCTGTCCCAGCCTTCTGAATGCCAAATCCTTTGCAGCAACAAGTACTAGACCTTTCCAGAGAGGAACACCTAGATGCATCACCCGACCCACCTGGAAGAACTGCTGCCTGGCAAAGCAGGAGAGGTCACACAAAAGGTCAAAAATGAGACTGATGCTTGACTGTTAATCTCCAATTCAGGGTCATGATTTGGATCACGATCATGATTCATGATCGGAACTGGAAAGAACTGAAGGATACGCAAGAAATGGTGACATAAACTAGGACACTTCAGCCTGGAAAAAATTATGAAAATGGGCATATAGTAGTCTTAAACATAGAATGACTAGTATCTGAAAGAAGGACTCATGGTTGAAGGCAGCAAGTGTCCAAAAGCTGCTGGAATCTCATCAAATTATTTGCAAAAATTAGAAAAACTTGGTTTTGAGGGAATCCAGACGTTTTTCTTGTAAAACGGTTGATCGCTGCAACAAACGTAAAACAACAGCACTTAAGAAGTGAAAGCAATAACAACATTCTTGCTGTTAGTTCCTGCCTCATCTTGGCTTCTTTTTCTACGCTGTAACTTGGAACTGTTGCCGGAGTCCCCACTGATGAAGAGATGAGGCACCATTTCTGGTAGCCTAAGTTTCCAGCACCCTAATGATGACATGCCCGTGGTTGCATCAAGGCTCATCAGGGGCGAGTCCTCTCCTTTGCCTCTTCCCCCGTAACAGTTAGGGCCAGAATAACCCAAGACATTGCTGTGTACCACTGAATACAAGTTTCAACTTGCTAAGGTTGTGCAGTAATTATGAGCTGGAATTTTCATGGGAACACATTTCCTCTGAAATGGAAGGTTAACTTTTTGTAGCTGGGAACATCACATTTCTTTCAACATACAAGCTTCTGGAAACAAAGTGTAACACACAACTCTAATTATTAACATCTTTATCAGTGCTCGTGCATTCATTTAAACTGATATTGCCTGGACTGAAACTATTCTGAACACTGTCTGTTTTGCCTTAAAGCATCTTTCATTCACACTTGGCAACACCCTTATAAATTAGGAATGCAGTTTGCTGCAATGTAATAAAGAAGCTTGTAAAAATAGCTTGGTGGTAATTAACTTTTATAATTCTTGGGGAGTGTCAGGCAGAATTTATGATGTCATGCAGCAATGAGGGAGGGAGTGTTATGTAGGTCCATACACAATGAGAAAACAACGGGGGAAGGGGAATCAGGGAAAGGGGGAGGAAAATCAGACAAAATCTACCATTAACTTAATAATCAGAATTCAACTATAACCTTGCTGACACTGTTTGCTTTATGCTAAATCAACCCAGCTTTGATCTGCTGGTAGGAGATGGAAGTAGGTCAAACCCTGATGGCTTTTTGGGAGTTTTCAGTTGCCAGCAGGACTTTTCCTTACCTGTCATTCATTATGACTACCTATATTCATTATAAGCCACATAACTCGCTCCTCCCCACAGCATGGCTTCAAAGCTCCTCCTTATTGGTCTCTCTTTTTTTTTTTTTTTTTTTTTTGTAAAGCACACTATCATGACCCAGGTCAGAGTTGGGATGCACTCTCATTTAATGCAACAGGTAAAGGAGGAAAAAGAATTAGGAAGTAACAGGACACCCCTAAGCCTTGTGCCTACTTAGCCCAGACCTAAGCTAGAGTGAGATTTTGCAGCATTAGACTTTACATATCCAGGCATGCTAAAACCCAACAGTCATCCTTCTTAACGTAGCAATGGTTAAGAAGAGCATTTGAATAGGATGTTGAGTATGTGTTGCTACAGAAGTGAAGTTGAGCGTATGAACCACAGTCAACAGCTCTCAGACAAACTCTTAAAATCCAATTTGAGCAAGATCTGAGTTTTAGACTCCGAGTTTTAGACAACTTTGACAAAGTTTTTCCAGCAAGGTGTTAGATACTGTCTTACAAGTCCATGGTTCCCCAGCATTAATAGAAATAATTACAAGAGTCTGGCAGCAGAATGGAGCCCCATATTCCTTCCACCAGCATAATCCCTAAAATACCTGTATTTGGAAAGCATTCTAATATATTTCCAAAACCTGCAACATGCTGCACTGCACTGACATAGCAAGGATATAACTGCATCAATACAAACTCTTCACATAGCCTCTATGAAAACAGCAATAATGAATAATGCTTAGGTTCCTTCTGATAAGCACAGTCCCTGCAGAGCAGATAATTGTTTATAGATGGATTTACTTAGGTATTAAAACCGTAAGTTGAAGCACCGATCATAAGAATGATTGCAGGGTTGAACTCCAATAGGTATGAGAAGTCAACCACTGGCACTAAGATACGAGCATTATCACACTCAGAACTGAAGTGGTTAAAACAACACTTCACTATTTTTAGTTAGCTCATTTAACTACACAATAAATAGTTAAAAATCAAAAGAAACCCACCTCCCAGAGAGGAGAAAACACCAGCTGTTTGAAAAACAGGTGACAGGAAAAAGAAGCCTGGGACTTTATTCTGCAGGATCACTAAGTGTTTCTCACTTGTGTAAATCCAGTGCTCTTTTTGCTTAGGCCCTTCAGGAAGTTACCGATTACCTTCTGCATCAATCTTTTCAAAAGCACTCCCCTCTTCAGCTGAACCAAATATGACTGTATTAGCGGAACAGCCATGCTAATTTTCCATTGCCTATAAATTAATGTTCATAGTCAGAAATTTAATAGGTTTGTCAGATGTACTTCCTTTTCAGGGTCCATAGGTCCAGGTGTGCAGAGACAACTTAAGACTGGGGAGAGCTACGTTCATATCCTACACCTGTTTCATTTAGAGAAAAGTTCCTCCTCGTAGATCAGCCAGATCAGCTCAGGTAGGGAAACAACATGCTCCCAGGTTTTTCATATGCTAGGCCAGTTAATTTTACACGAGGGCTTTTGGCTGCATATCTTTATGTCAGCCAGATTTCTGCCACTGCTGATCCACTCACGTTAATAAAATTATTTAATGTAGGCCAAGCCTTTTATTTAACTGCTTCTAATAAAAAGATATCAATCAACGATTGTCTACAATACTCTGCATGGAGAAAGGTCCTAAATACCCTTTCAAGAATTAGAAGCAACAGAAAGGAAGAATTATCACAAAGGCAAGGATAAGCAAATCTCACCAGCTCCATCATCTGTTAGGCTCTCTGGCTAAACTGGCTAGTATACCAAATAAACATTTAATAAGAAAAGTTGCTCAGTTATTTACTGGATTGAAGAAGAGAAAGAGGGAATAAGAAGAGGAAAAGAAGTACTCAGCAATATTTGCAGTCAGTTAGGATGAAGACTCACATACTACAGACAAGCAAAGGGGGAAAAAATGCCACCAAGAACAGAGTTATCATCTAAAGGCAAATTACTGCTTAACAGAAAAATATATGTTGAAGAGCAAGTAGCTGCATTAAGTGTTTCATGTCAGACCATAGCCAATAGACATCTCTGATCTATTGTGTTCATCTCAAGTAGAGGCATAACAGCTGTTTAATGCAGATCTGGCAATCTTCTCTCTTTGGGCATAATTCTCATAAACACACACACCTCCCTGATTGTTCAGACAAATCTGTTTAGCACTTTGATAATAAAAATGATGGGCCCCTTTAAACTTAAGCCAACCTAAACATATTCTTGAATTCAAAAATACATTTGCCCAGACAAGTAAAAAAATCAGGTTTTGTGCTATTACTGTATGGATTGTAGCAAACATTTTAAAATAATTATTATTAGCTAGTGTTCTTATTGGTCTAATTATTAACAATTTCTCTCATGCTGAGGATAAGTCAGCTGAGAAGAGTGAGAACTGGCCCCTCGCAGCCAGTGACAAAAAGGAATTTTGTTGTAGTAGCTTTTTCTAATTTTAGCCATAAGCATACGTCTGCCTTGGTCGGCAAATAAATGCATTATCACTGCCTCACAGAGTTTATGCTAAGAACAACGCTTTGAACCTCAAGTGTTCTTGAGGTTCACTAAGAATGAAGTACTTTCAGAGCTGGTGGGCTGGTTATTTATATTGAATAGAAACCCTCTTTGAACCAAGGATATGCAGCATCTTTAAGTAAGATTACAGATTTCCCGGGCTCCACCTGTTCTCTTAAGTGCTCTTTACAAAGCCTCTCTCCAACATACCTTTTTCATTTTTTCCCATTTTCATCACTTCCTTTCTCCTTACATTTCTCCCACCGTTCTCTAAACAGAGGTTCCCTGGCTCACTTCCAGCTGAAGCATAACTCATTTTCTTTCTCTTCTGATGTCAGACAGAATGAATAATGTATTTTACATGAGCTTTGCAGCATTTCATTCAACTTATCTCCTAGTATCAAAATACTTCTTCTCTTGTAAATGAAAAACTGCAAGGTTGAACATTAGCAAAAACTCTCATTTATGACACCACGGAAGACTTGTCCTACTGTTGGAATGTTCTCTGAGAATTAACCCAAAGAAACTGCCCATTTCCCTCATTTTCAATTCACAACCTTTCACTCCGTTTCTCAAGGAGTAAGAGAAACCTTCTCTGGGAAGGTAACAGCCCTCAGCCACCAGTCTCACCAGGGATGAGGAGGAAAAACTGCACAAGAATTGCAGGCTTTGGGATTTTTTTTTCAAAATTTTCTCTTGTCTATTGGCAGAAATTACTCTGCAAGCAGAGGAAGACGGTTTTCTTCCATGTATGCCCAGCCACAACAACCACTGTAATGAAAGACAACAGAATTTCATCACAGAGCATTTGGATACATGTGAAACCAACGCTTAGCACTTTCTTTTAATTTTGTTGAGAGTTTGGTTGAGTTTGAAGTTTTTTTCAAAATCTTCAGAGGCTTGCTTTACCAGCAATCCTGTCCTGGAATTAATAGATAAGTCCTCTAATACGCTAAGGAAACTCATCTCATCAGTGAGTCTGGTCTAACTGCACATATAGCCTGATGCTGCTCTGGGTGCCCAGGACCCAAGCATTCTTCAGGTTCTTGCCTATTCTTCTCACTTGGGAATTAAGCAGTTGTCTATAATGTAATCTCTGAAGTGTTGCTGACTGTATTTTTGTACTATCAACACAGCAATCGATCCACAGCCAGCACTTACTCAAGCTGAACTTAACAGTGATCTATCATCAGAAACAGAGGTTCTATGTGCAAGATGGAAGTGGGAGAAAAGACAGAAGAAAGAGTACAAATATGATTTATAACTTATTTCCCACACAATATTCCACATTATGTACCACTGCAAAATGTCTTTTAAATTCTACTGATTTGTGCTTTTGCATTGCAGTTATTAATTTCTATTAAAAAAATGCTCCAAAAGTGCATTTCTTTGATTCCCACTAGAAACTTAGTTCTAAAGGAGCTCAGTCCCCTTAGATCCTTATCAAAGCTATTTAGCTTAAATTTAAGTCCCATCATGGTTTTAACAGGACTATACACATGCTTAAGTTAGTAGGCCAAATCCTCTTTAACTAAATCAATTACATATATTCTAACTTAATTAAACCTGTTTCTGTGGATAAGTATACCAAGATTTAACCTAATATTTTAGATCATAGCAAAATATCTATTTAGCAGCATTACACTACTGTAAGTGACAGCTTTTAAAGGACACTACCCGTTTACATACAGTTCAAGTATTTAATATAGAGTTGCCTTGATTTTGTTTCTGAAGAACTGAAAGTGACTTATTAGCTTTCCTGTCAGCAATGAAGTTATTGAAGTATCACTCATTGGAGTTTATTTAAATGTAATTGAGAAAAATAAAGGGAGACCAAGAACTCTTTGCAGTCACAAAACTTCAACTTCAAATGGAAAAAACAGGTCCTAATTACTTAAGTTTCTGTTAACAGGATAGGTACGGGTATATATTTTTTAATGTACTTTATTATTTTTATTACTCCTAAAATAGAATCCTTAAAATAATTTCAGATACATATTTTTAATCCCTGGCACTTCCTCTGTAATTCAAAACTGTAACTGGCCTACAGCTGTCCTATTCAATCATTTACTTTCCAGCATTCCTACTGCTTTTAATTTTCTTTCATGTTTTATATATTCTTAGGCACACAGTTAACAAGGTTTACTTTAAAAAGACTGTCCACCATGCATTTTTGGCCCCCTTTTCTTAAGTTTGAGTCACAAGATAAACTGTCTTATCCTGGTCATAACTGCTATCAAGTTTATACCTCACAGTATTTTAGCAGATTCTTTCACATGAATAAATTTTTAACAAAAAGGAATGATTTACTGGTTCTGGGAATATATTTCCATCTACTCAAAAGGGAGAGCTCTCAACAGTCAGGTTGATTCATGTCAAAAGCCACTATATAACGCCTCTCAGTACTGTACCATAGCCCTGTGCAGCTTTGCATTCCACGTACTCACTTTTCACCAGCTCTAAATCAATCTGGAGAAAATCACTTAAACATGAATGAAAGAAGGGAGCCCTTTGACTCTGTTTTATGTTATGAAAATGCATGCCTATCTGCTCACTGACCTAGAAAATAGCCTTAAAGCGGTGAGCAGTTATCTTTGTCAAGTATTTGGTCACGAGAGTTAAACCACCCCGTCTGAGAATATATCACACATTAGAAAGCGGAGCCATCATCACAAACTTCTTTTGCCACATTACAGCATATTATTCACACTTCATCAGCACATTTCACTGCAATTAAATCGGTGCATGCATTCACTTCATTTTACTGATTTTCATTATCAAGGTAACCAAAATAATGGAACGAACGAGTTTGGTTTACATTTCTTGTAACTTAGGTGACAACACCATGGTTTGTGGATATTCACTACGTCCTATGTATCATATATGCACATGAGTATTAAACCCGTTGTGAGCATATTTGACCTAAAAATTTCAACTGCTAGAAGACACAGAGTAACCAACTCTTGCATCTTCTGCAGGAAAATGGATTATACCACAAAGGTGATTCTTCTCTCATTTCTGTATTATATTAGGGGCAAAAAATATTTACATTTTTCTGTCAGAGTAAATTAAAGAATAAGGTCACTAAGTAAATTGCCCCCTGGGAACAGGTTTAATTAATTGGATTGATGTAAGAGTGATACGTGTGGACTATCCTAAATGAAATTTTCCATCCTCAGAGACCACCACTAATACCCCAGTCTAGATAGCTGCAATACACCCGGCACAATAACTTACTATATTGGCTTTTGCTGATCTCCAGGCAAGTGCTGTATAACCTCATTTATGTCACTTTCAACACTGAGATAGGATTCCAGAATTAGAAAAAGAGGACTGTAGTATTTGAGTTCAATGAGTTGCATAATGTCTCTGATCCCAGGAAATTTAGTTACAAGTCTACAAGTTTTTCCCCTAGCTTCATCTTTAAGGTTTGATTGAATAATGTAACCATGCAGTTGGCAGGTAAAATGGCAGAAATTCAACGCAAATAACACACAACTCTGCTGAGATGCATTACAGCTGTGATGGGAGCTTTGTTGTGTTTCTACCCCTTACTGACCAGGCAAGAATTCATTGGTTAAATGGACTGTCTCACATCTGAATGAATGCTAGCAGCATTCTCACTTCCCCTCCCCTCCTTCAGTCAACCCACTTCAGGAAGGGTTGAAATGTTCAGCAGTAAGATTAAGAAAGCTTCTCGTGTGGCTTGCAATTATAGTATCATGTTAGGTTTTTATTTTTGGTAATACCGTTCAAAGCGTGCTCACAGTAGCATAATAAAAACTGATACTAATCAGGTAATAATAAGTGAGACTTAGAGCACATCAGGGGGATTAATAACCAGATGGTTATTGAGAGAGGTGGGACAGCACAAAGTCAGTCTGAGGCAACAACCACCCCAGCTAGCTATTCATTTTGCCAGGAAATACCTCACGTGATCTTTATTGCTATTAGAACCTGTTTGGAATTTTATTCAGAAGGAAAATAAACATCTTTCTCATATGGCTTAAAATCCCCCAAGTGCTACCAAAATGAATTCTTTGATTACCACTGCTGCTCTTGGAATTTTCTGGAAAATTTATCCTCAGAAAAGGATCAAATCCTTCTCCCTCTGTCTTCCTCCTGCACACACACCAACCCCCAATAAGCTTTCATAACCATATTGGGCTTGGGGTAAAATGCATCACATTTTCATTCTATTAGAGAAATAATGAAAGGAGGGATGGCTAAGTACTTGAGCTGGGTTTCATTCCAAATATTAAGAAAAGCAAACACCCATGCCAATAAATATAAAGCCTCGGAACTTGAGAAAATAATACCTTCTTGAACCTGAAGGTCCAGTAATCACAGATTCGTCCACCTCTACAAACTGGAACTGACTAGAACAGGTCACAAAAATTGCATCAGAACATGCAGCTAATGATGCCTAAATTGGTTAAGGAATTAACAGCTGAAGTGTCCCTTTAAATGTTAATTGCAGACCTGCCAACTGAGTGACCTACATTTGCCTGGTCAAAGCATCTGTGAGAGGGGGCAAAAGAAATACTTTCAGAAAGGAAATTCTGTTTTGACATTAAACGATACACTCTTCCTTTCCATTGCTCACAGGCCTAGAAATGCAAACTGACCCTATACCGGGTACAAAGCAGCACAGCAGACTTTCACGTCAGCTGCTGGCAGCAGAATAAAGACCACAGAGCTATAGCCGTGTGAGAAGTTGATGATTTTTGGATTATTTCCTCAGTGCAAATCTTTCCTCTCATTCCTCTTCCAAATACAAAAAGAGCTTTAGGGAAGCTCTTTCCTTATTAACATATTTCTTTAAACTTGCACTATTTATGCAAGCCTGCTTTACTTATTTCATTATTCTGGTGATAAATGTAATTTTTTCTTTCTGCTCCTAAGAACCACATACAAAGTACACGTTGTGCTTACAGAAGTGGACACAGAAGTTTTGCCGCTCCATCGCGAAAGTCCACTTGTAGAGAAAGTGAAGGTGGCAGTTGTAAGCATCCTAACACTCAGCATGTCTATGTAAAATTGCGGTTTTGTCTTCTCTATCACCAAAATAGAGAACTGGAAATGCAACATTTAAGAAGTACTAAAACCTAGTCCATGAATGATATTTCCTTTCGAGATGTGTTTTCTCTCTTAAAGCATGTTATCCCTTTGCATGCCCTTATTACTTTTCCATATGTGCCTCTCTATAAAGATGTCTAAATGCTTTGATATTTTTTCACTATCTCCTCATTCCTGTTTGTTCTTATTGTACGGTATGCTCGACACATTTTTTCTAGGTGAAATAAAAACCAAGGCTGTGCTAATGGCAACTCAACTCTTCAAAGCTGAGAAGAGCTCCCCTTCCTTTGCCAGCAGACAATCCAGAAAACCATCAGCTTTCTTTTTGTGTTTCCATCCTCATTCCAGTGACTGACTATAATTTCCTAACACATTTCAATTATGCAAGAACTCTGCTTACAGCACTACGATAAAAAGGGGAGCACTTAAACTTTTTAAATTAGGCTTCTAATTGTAGGTACCTCAAATCTCTCTCCTCCTGAGCTTCCTGTGCAGCCCTGGTTCCTAAAGCCTACCTGAATCTCATGTGAACCAACTTTCAAAAGCTGAAAATGTGAATATCCTCTTCACAGACAAGGTATGTCACAATTTATGATATATAAATTATTTTGAATTTTGCTAAAGAAACTGAACAGTTCTTTGTCAGCTGCCTGGAAGCAGGCAGAGAACTTTTCCACTTGTTGCTAAATGATACAAACATATTTGGCTGCTTTGAAGGCCTGCTATTGCTGTCAAAATGTATTTGCCTTGGAAGCCATCCAATTTCATCTTACCATGCTATCAAACGTGAGCTTATCTCAGTCACAAATGTCCATTCCTCTTTTATTGTTTTATGGAAGTCTGCTAAAATTACAGCTTTTATATAAAAGTCCAGAACAGTAAATAGGAATACCCCCAAAAGTTTCCATTGACTGTACATATTGTGAAAACAAGGACGTTGGGGTTTTTTTAATAGTCTGACACCAATTTCCAATATCACCCATTTAGTGAACATTGAACACTGTTCTACAGTATAAAAATCATGTCTAGAGTAAATTACATTTTGAAATCCATTTTCCATATATCTGATAGGACCAGTAATCTCCGTTGTAAAGAAGGTTTGTACTCTGCATTTTGTAAATTAAGGAAAACGATTAGGTTTGTCATTCTAACAATTTCATTTTCAAATAACATTTTTTGTTCTCATTCTGTTTTTACAGTCACCACCAAAGAATCTGAAAGTTATGCAATACAACAGGCTTTAAAGCCACCAGGGACCCTCCTAACACAAGATGGAAATAACTTATTACGCAAATAAGATTAAAACACTGACCTTGAATCCACAGTCTTTTGCCAAGGGGCAGTGTGTGTGTGTGGGTGGAAAATCAACTGTGGTACAGAAGCTTGAACTGTGCTTAGGAGAGCACAAGAATTTTCAAAAGCAAAGGCCTCCATCATACAGGAAAGTGGAGGCACAACGGACATTATGATCATTTTAATATTTCATATGGCAAGGCATTTATTAGGAAATAACATAGCTTCACTTCTGCACACAGTCAATATTATTTTCTGCTCATTGTCCTCTCATGTTCCAGCCATAACTGCAGTGATTGTTTCAAACTGTTCCAGTCTTTCCTGGCCTGCAGAGGCCACCACAGCAGCAAGAAATAGCCTGCGGGGATGGAAGCCCAGCTGTGCCAGCAGCCTGGCAGCAGGTCTGCTGCAGAGGCCAGGCCAGCTGGGATTCCCTTGGAGACTGAGGGTGCCAAGGAGCTGGAGCAAACAGGCGTTGAATGACTTTGTGCTGACAAAGTCAGCACAAGGCCAGGCTTCCAATATCGGTAATAACCCAGCTATGTACTACAACCTGTATCTGTTGCACTGCACAGCTGAGAACAGAAGTGCATTATAGTAAATGATTAAGTAGGAAAACAGAAAAAAGAGAATATGACTTTTGTCTTAAAGCAGTCATGTTAACACTGCTACCAAAAGCCTGCCTCTGGCATTCTCTGAATTTTTATAAGATCATCAGTGCCATATTGAAGTTATACTCAGTAGGTCTAGGCTACCCATTGGCATGGGTTTGAAAGAAAGACAAAGCAGTAGTTAAAGGAAATGGCCAACACCTAGGAAGATCAACATCTGAACAGCTGGTCCCACTTTTTGAAATTTATGCTTCACCGAGACAAACAGGAGGCTAACAGGTTAATTTCTATTTTCAAATGTTCTTTTAGATGCAGAGAGTTTCTTGCAGGGGCTAAGGATGTCTTTATCACCAGCAACACAGGTTCCTACTGTCTTATTCCAGTCAGGCTGGAATATTGCCTCAAGGTAACATTCTTTTTTTTGTTTGGGTCAGCAAGAGGTGTTTAAAAAGGGAACTACAGTTGACTGCTTCACCTAAGAATCTTAAAGAAGCAGATAATATGAAGGAGGGTTTTTTGGGTTTTGTTTATTGTGTTCTTTTTTTTGTTTGGTTTGTTCTGGGGTTTTTGTTAACTATCCCCCCCCCCCAAAAAAAAAATCTCTCCATGCATCAGAAGAGGGCTGAGAGGGAAAGAACCAGAGAACTGCTGGAATACATATTCTGAGGAAAGACAGAATAGAGACGTTTCAGGAGCACTCCCTCCCAGGGGATCTCCATGCCTGTTCTCCTCAATTTCCAAAATGGAAACACATCTATTTTCCTTTCATTCATATATTAAAAAAATCTGAGATTGGTATCTAAGAAGAGAAGAGTGTTTCTCCAGAAATTGGAGAATTAATTGGAATTAATTGTAACAACACAGTTCCACCCAGCCTTAAAGACTGAACAGCTAATATTATGAAATCGATATAAACATATGCGGTGTTTAAAATATTGTGTATTAAACAACCACATTTTTTAGTTTCATCAAACAGGAAATTTTGCTAAAAGAGATGGTAGAAAACAAAAAGAGAAAACAAAAGGCCCATAAATAGAAACTCTTTGAAAAATGCAAAACAAACCTAGAGTTTTGACTAGGAAAAAAGTGAACGGACAGTTGGCCATTCTTTATGAAAAAAAGTTTGATGAGTCTTTTTTCCAACCAATTAAAATCAGAATGGCTGTTGAAGTTAAGAATCCAGTTATAGAGTTGTTATTTGTTCTGATTTTTATTATTATGGTGAAGATGGAAACATCAAATGAGAGTGTAGCAGAAAAGGAAAAATACCTCAATAAATCCTAAAACAAATCTTAAAGGGAAATAAGATAATCTGCCTAGTACAATTGTAGAATAATTATATCTGTCCTTGGGTATTATCATATAAGTAGTCAACAGGGAGGACAGCCTTCCACAGAATATGGTAGACATTGTAAAAGTCAGTCTTAGTCTTTAATAGCTTTTCCGTAAGTATTAAAAAATATCAACTCTAATCTGACATGTCATTCTTAAGATACATCATTCATAGCAAGAATAAAACGTGTGCACAGACACATACCTCTTTTCTGGCTTGGCATTCTGCCTCTGGGACTGAGAATGCCTGCTGCCTCTCAATGCTCCTCTGCTCAGATGGCTGTTATTACGGCCCCCGGAAGAGGCAGAGGCCCGAAGGCCAGCCCAAAGCTGCTCTTCGTTCCTGTGAAGTGGCACAGATGTACGGATGGCAGAAATGACATGGCCAGGATAAGCAGTCAGTGAGTCCTCATGGTGGCGGGAATTCTGATGAGCAAGAGTTCTCTCTGAGGCTGGGTACTGCCGCCCTGGCCTTCGGTAGCCCCTTTCTCGGTAATAGGCTGGGAGGCAGGGCCGCGTTTGCTCCATCACACCGCCACTGCAGCTCCGAGAGCAGGCAGACCAGGGGCCCCAACTTCCCCACATGCCTGGGATTCCTGCACTGCTATCCTCAGATGCATCTCTGTGCTCTTCTATCCTCTGGGGAACCTGTAGACACAACAGATTGACTTAGGAACAAGAATTCACACTGTAATACATGGAGAGCACTAATATCCCTTTTAAGCCATTCACTCTGCAGTCACAAGTGAAACTGGATGACATAGGAAGTAACTTGTCTTACTCATTCCCTGTCAAATGGCTGCCTATTCTACCAGTAAAGGAGGAGGTCTCCTACAGCCATCAACCATTCAGACCAAAAGTATTTTTTGGACTATCTGGATCGGAATAGATTTTCTTTAGTTCTTAGCAATGGAAAATATTGCGTAATGCAAAGCTTGGAAATGTGGAGATTGAAAACTGTTATAATGTTAGCAAACTCAGGAAGTAAGGTCATTTTTGGTGATGAACTTGGGTCAACAGACACTGACTGCTCTCTTCCACTCCGATGCCTCAACAATGGAGATTGCTAGTGGTTGCAATAATATTTCAGGAACTTCCATCTAATGTGGAACTTTTTAGGAAAGCAATAACATAAGAGGACAGGCTGATTTCCAACCAGCCAAAAATACTGCAATAGTTAACTCTTACATTACCACTTTCCCCCCACCCCTCATATTAATGCTTCAGGGAAAAGAGTTATTCAAGATGACCCACCCAATCCTACATTCACAGAAATCCCCATCAAATTCAATAAAAGACAGGACAAATTGCTGCTCTCAGGTGTTCAGTGACACTTAGTCCATACTCACCATTCAGCAGCACAGGGAAAGCGAAACAAAGAACAACCCCAAAGAGAGGGGTTTTTTCTCCTGAAGGAAGCTAGGAAGGATTAGGAAGGGCAGGGACTGTTACTCTAAGGAGAGTTAACCCCTCAAGCTGTGGCCAAATATTTAAAAACCCTGACCTTGTGGTTGGCAAGGTAGTACAGCCTAGAAGTTACAGCCACCCATCCCCATATCCCTGTGGGCTTGTGCCCCAAGCTTTACCATTCCTGGAGCTAGATATAGTCAGGATTTCTCAGTGTTTCGTGCTGGGCAGAATGCTCAACTTTGTCACACAGAAATTAGATCCATTTTCATTAAACGCATAGTTTTTCTGTTGCTTCCCTTGTCCAACTGGCTGCATCACAAGTTTTCAAAGCAGGCTTCCAATGTCCGAGTCTCACAATTATTAATATGCAGAACATTCTTTTAAATGAGCATCCTTTAATAGTTTATTTATATTCTGAATAACCTTTTTACCAACACGCACACATGCATATCCATTCAATTAGGAGAAAAAAAGGCACTGTCCACAAATGCTTGCCATACCTCCCCAGCCCTATTCAAGTGTATAGCTACCTCAAAATGAGCTTTGGAAAGACGGCCTTGTCTGTCTGTATGTCACTTCTCCCCCCTTCAAAGGATGACCTCCTAAATGCGTAACTGCCATTAATAATTTTGCCTCAAACATTATTGTATAATAGCAAAAGATTAACATCTACATACTTTGCCTCTAGTCACAGATAACGTGTGCAGTCACTAACTGAACTGCAAACCACCTATGCCAGTGAGCATACATTACTGATCAGCTAGCTATAAACATGGCAGGCTTTGGTGGAATGTGGTTTGCAAACATGGGTGGAATACACCATTACAATACGAAAAGCCAAGCCAGCGCAGGGTTTGTGGTGCTCCTGTGTAATTGTCAGTTGTGGTCTACATAATCTGAAATATTTCCCCCCTCTGAGGTTGCTCTCATACTTTCATCACCAACCACAGAGAAAACTGCATTTTATTATAACTTGTGAATAATAAAAAGCATCTGCATTAGTGTGATATGTTACCCATTTCTCCAATGTTATTTGAAAACAGGAGCAGATGTCTCTGTACTTAAAATGTCTTTCTTCTGTGGGTACCCCATTTGGCATCAGCCTTTTAAATCCAATAGCCTGTACAACCTAATACCACATAATGTCAAAATTATGAATAACATGCAACAAGGTCTTGGTTTCTGGCTGTTATATTTGCTTTCATATCCAATAACAGAACACCACTGGCTCACAATTTGACCAACTAAACAAGCTATTCTTCAGTTTGTGATTTTTTCAGTGAATAGTCACTGTTCATACTTACACTACACATTAATGTAGCTCTACCACAGATACAAAATTATAACAGTTACACACAGAGACACTCTTCTGGTCTGACCCCGGTTTGCAGTAAAATTTACTTATAAAACTAATAGTCCTTTGTCATCAGACAAGTCAGGTTTCATTTGTCCGGACTATTTCTTAATCATTTCTATGATAATTCAGTACACCTTTTTTTTTAAAGCCAAAGACAGTCATGCTGGCAACAACTAAAATCTATTAGTCTGCAAGCAACTCAAGTCACCACAAACATAAGAAGTATTTCATTATGCAGAAATAGAAACTGATAGAATAGCGACAAGTGTTGACCTGTTGCAGAGAGAGCTTCCTGGCTGCCAAACTTCATTGCAGCAAGAATTGTTTCAGATAAAATGATACTTTAAATGACTGAAGGCAATGTGAAGTAATTTCACACCCCTTAATCTTCACAGTGAGTTCTAGATATAGCACAAGAAGGTTTAATCTAGCTAGTTAAGTAAGAACATAATAATAAAACTAACCAAAAAGTAACAATATAGTGTCTTATACTGATGTAGAAATTCATCAATACTACTTAGTTAGATGACAAAATTCTGAAATGGGAATTTTCAGTAGCAAATCAAGTTACGCACTTTTATTTTTAATTAAGGTCTCTGTTTTCTTACTTTGAGAAGGGTGGGGGCTACAGACGAATCTTTAGAGAAGATGACGTGATTAATGGCATGACCCACTCAGTGAAACCTACTATGAAAGACTGAATAAATTGAAGCTGCTTAGCTTAAGGAATGGAAAACATAGGGGGCAATAATAAGTCTTCCAGACAGTTTATGTAAATAAAGAGCTGTTTGCTTTCTCTTGCAGCAAATTGTTCTCCATGTCTATAGCCAACACACAAGTAACAGTGGATCTAAATTTAATCAGAGGTGATCCAAATTAGCTAGTAGGAAAAACTACTTAGCGGAAAGGCAAACAAAGCACGGGAACAGATTGCCTGAGGAGATCCTGGCAGCACGGAGGCTGATCCCGAACCTCTACCAGGAACAACTACGGTATAACTGATCCTTCCCCGGGGCAGAGGAGCTGAACTACAGGACTCACAGGTCACTTCCCGTCCTTCGGTCCTGTGATTTCCAAGTTACTTTGTAGCCGGTAATGAATTCTACCGCAGCCCTAAGATACAGCCAAGAAATTACAGGTAGCTGCGGGAGACAGCTGAAGTATTCCAGAACATCTCAGGAACACCACATATTCAGAGACTCCTGACGCTAGGACCCTCCTCCTCTCCCTTTAAAATTACCCGTTAAACAGCACACTTCCTAAAGGGAAGAGTTTGAGCCTGCACTGGGGAACAAGTGAAATGCATACTGATTTTTCCTTGCCAAGTTAAGTCATGAAAGTAATTTCTTTAATGGAATCACATAGCCTGCAAAAGGGAGAGATCAACTAACCAATTTAACCTACTTTCCCATAGTTCATGATTGATTCCTTCTCTAGGTAACCTAGTAATTTTCATTCTAACTATAAATGCACCATCAAAAAGATTTCTATCTACTGCAAGTTAATCAACAACCAAATATTTTGCTCTACAAATTCAATCTATTTTCCCCCTTAATTTCACCCCATAATTCTAGCCCTTTCTTTCCTTCCTATACATTTTTCTGTTATTTGGCAGGACAAGGTTTGTAAGTGGAAGTAATACATTTCACTAGGTACAGCTGTATAGTAAACAAAAAGTAAAGAAAAGTAAGACAAGCTTTCAGGTGTGCAAGTGCTTGCAATTTCTACATCTGCACTAACTCCTATCAAGTTGCTATCAAAGATTCTTTAAATCAGAAATTTTCTTCATAATGACAGCTATGCACCAAATATCTTCCAATCTGTCACCCTTCTAACAGTGAGTGGCAAACTGAATTGAGGCTAGATTTTTAGAAGGGTAGTTGCAGGGTCACTCTTCTTCCTTTACATATCAGCACTCTGCATCCCTTTCTGTTCTTTTCCCCCAGTTTTCTTGTCCTTTGCTAGTTTGCTACTTTTGTAAACAGGAGCTGCATTACATTCAGGTTTTATTCTGACAGTTGTCTTTTTCAAACTAGGCAGAGTTTCTAACACAGTTTGTTGGGTTTTGTTTGGTTTTTTTGTTGTTTTTTTTTTCCCCGAAAACATCATTCATATATAGAATAAATATATGAGGTCAGTGTGTAAAAAGTATATAAAGACTAAAACTTCAGAAAGGAGGTACTTTATTTACCTAAATGAACCTGGCTGAACTGAAAACAAACAAAAAGCTAGAAAAACACCTTTATTTTAAGCGGTCACAAATGATCTGATTTAATCAAAACCTGTTACAAGCTCAGAACTTCTCAATATCAGGATCATTTATTTAGAAATAATACAAGAGAAAAACACCAGCCCAAAGTCTGTTTCAGGCACAGTGAAGCAGATAAGAGAATTCCCCAAAATCTCAACAAAAATACCACTGCGGGCAGGCAGTCTGTGGATCAATGTAATTTCAATATTATTTTTTATCTTTCTAAGAGATACAAAGAATCTCCCTGTTTCTTGGAGGTTTGTTTTTTTCCTCCCTGTTTCTTTGGGTTTTGTTTGTTTATAAATTGGTTTGTTGTACAAGATCTGTAGGATAATGTTTCTGATTTAAGTTACTGTTTTTGAACACCTAACAGCAAGCTAATAAACTTATTAAGGCAGCAGAAATCAACACAGAAAAGAGGGAGATGTTTATCCACATGGCAGACAAGAAAACAAATTCTAATTCCTCTATTTTCCTTCATTTTCCCCAGGTCCATGCAACACGCATCATATTTGCTTCCTTGGGTTAACTAATCAAGTTTAAAAAGACAATTAAAAACATATCACCAAAATCTTCTCTCAAATGAACTGTGTACAACTCCCATGGACCTAAATGCTAACTAGGCATTTGTTTTGTTCTGCATACAAAGCCTTCAATACTGATTCCATGCAGAACTAAATAAATGCACAGGGCATATTTAAGTCCATGGAATTTAATCCTAAATGCAGAACTTTAATCCATAACTAGCATTCAACATTACCATGAATTGTAGAGGAACTACAGTGCAATTAAGTTTGTTTGATTTTAAATATTTCACACACACATTTTACTTTTGTTCAGTGGAACAGGCATGAGTATGTAGATTATACAGTTACAAAAACTCTGTATATCATGGGTAATAAATTGAAAAAACTGAAAGCAGAATACTTTATAATACTGTGCCTCTTGCTTCCTTAATTACATCCACTATTTTTTATGTTCTGGGGAAAAAAAAAAAATCTAACTTTACATTCTTTACTTGCTTACTTCCAAATTTTAAGGATTTCAGAAATTTAAAGTTACTCTATAGAATTTTAACATGTTTAGTAGCTTTTAGGCAGACTAATTCTCCATTAAGTCACTGCCTAATGCAATAGTTGTCATTCCTGTAGCTTTAGACTTATGACAAGCATTGAGTCTTTCCTCACTTTCAGTACATTGCAACCTTAGATCTGACTGAATTAAACATGCTACTAGTAGGTTGACATGGATTGCATTTTAAACAGAAAAATAGTTTATCTTGAGTTCATATAATTCAGCAATCACTCTGATCCTGAATCAAAAATTCCAGCAAAAACTAGGAGTGCACAAGCTATTGAAATACAATGCAAATTTCTAGTACCGCCTCTGTCAGAATTTAGAAATAAGATCTGCATCTCAGGATTTCAGCAGCAGTTGTTGAAACTATACTATGCAAGAATGTCCCTGAAGAGGAAATATCACTTGAACTGAAAGCCACAAATATTTCAAATGTAACTAGTTGTGCGTGAAGACAATGACTGACAACGCAGTACTGATCTGACAAACACTGGTTTTAAATACTGGAGGATAATTCATCCTATTGAACTATAGCTTACATACAAATTAACTGTTCAGAAAAGCAGAAAAAAAGCGGATAAATCAGAGGCCCATTTAACCCAGTATTATGTTTCTGACTGTATGGAAGAAGCAAAGGTTTAGAGAACAGTGTAAGAACCAGGACACGTTCAGAGACATCCACGGACCCTCTGCTTCCAGCTAATCAGTAATTTAAGGGCCTCCTTCAGCTAAACACCATATTCAAATTGTTTTCCATATCTACTACTGGACTTAATCTCCATGAATTAATTAATCCCTTTTTTAGCATATTTCTAATCTTGGCTTCCAAAAGATTGTGCATTTTACATTGAAAAAGTGCTTCCTTTTACTCTGGTTAAACATGCAGCCTGACAATTTCACTATGTCTCCCAGATTTTTTCATTGTGGCAAATGAAGAATGATCATTCTGTACTCTCCTTCACCATACCATGATGTTTGGTTTGAAATTACTAACATAATCCAATTCTGGGATCTCTCTCTGAAATTCAGCAGTCCTACTCTGTTCAGTCTCTTTTTGTAAGGAAAACAGGCCAGAGTTTGGACTGTCCTCATTCTCAGCACCTTTTCCACTCCTGCATTTTGACGTGGGTGTGCAATGCTGCATACAGTACTCCATATGTGAATTAATGATGGACTTTCACAGTAATAATGAACATAATGCTTGGTGACAGAATATACCTTCTAACCAGCTACATAATTAAGTAAGCTTCTATAGCCACAGCCAATGTTACTAAGTATTTTGCAGATACTGAGCACATTATAGCAGTCCAAACTCAAAACTGAAGAGGGATACAAGACAATGGCAAGCTTTAAACCTGGAGATATCTAAACCAAATCAGACATTTCTGGTTTTTTGCAATTTCAGTTTAGATACAGTAATGTTATATTTCATAGATTTAATTTCTAACATGTTATCCAGTAAATCTTTTTTCCTGGTTAAATGCCCTGAATTTAAATGGATTCATGAACAAGTTAACTACATCATATTCCTAATTATACATCTGAAAGGGATGTAACAGGCATGAATGTATGTTTTGCAAAGCTTTATGGTATTACTTTCACCCAAAGGCAAAGAAATTGTATCCAGAAGAATATTTTATCACCTGCTCAGAAAAATGCTACCAATGGTATTCACTCAGTAAACTCACGTTCATGTGCTGGATGCAAAGTGGAATTAACAGAAGCCAGCATGCCATTTTTTATTTTAAACTACTACTATCATATTTGTCCTGTGCTTCCCAGAGCAAAGAGCCCTAATCCTGTTAATATTCCTCAACACCCTTCAGGCATTTTTTTCATTGTCCCTTCCATGGTCCTTCTTCTCATTAAGCCACACATGATAACCCATGCTATGACACCAAACTGTCACCATCATTATTAAAGGAGTGTCAAGGCACTTGGAAAACATGACCTCTTCCTATTTATTCCATTACCCCAGGGTCGCACCTCCTTTATTTTATAGTTCTGACTGATTGAAGCTTTTGCTAGGGCACAGCCTGTCACAAAAAGATGTGCATGCAGCTTTTATCACAGCCAGGCTCAGCCTGACTGAGGATTCAAAAAGCCAGTATATTAGTATATTGTTATTATTAAAAATGCGTGTGTCATATTTGGGATGAAATGAACACAGTATTCTTCATGAACATTCACCTTCATCTTATATAATTGATCAATGATCAATCCCACAAAGTAAGAGCCAGTCTTTGCCCTCTTAAAATGTCAAGAGTGTAAAAACAAAAGCAGGCAGACTCACAGAAACTGGAACTGAACTGCAGTTCAGAGCAGAGCGTGCCAAATTTTGAATGGGCTGAGGAAATTATAGTTTAGTTTTAGAGCCTGTTCAAGTATAACATTATTGTATTTCCCTGCCAGTGTTGTAAACACATCTATGGAACTGGTTTAATTCTTCCACCAGTCTAAGCATCTTAAAGGAATATTCTTCCAGTATTAGCTCAGCTGATTTCCAATAAAGGCCATACCTATATAGCCACGACAATTTCCCAGCAGAAAGTCTTTACAGTCCATTTTATAGATGTTCATTTGCAACAACCGTATTTTTTATGCCTCTTACAAGAAACATGTGGAACATTGGTGGTTTGATAAAAAAC
Source organism: Aptenodytes patagonicus (assembly GCF_965638725.1). Classification (NCBI taxonomy): domain Eukaryota; kingdom Metazoa; phylum Chordata; class Aves; order Sphenisciformes; family Spheniscidae; genus Aptenodytes; species Aptenodytes patagonicus. Next base: position 17,418,880 of record NC_134958.1, read on the forward strand.
AATCTACCAAAAAACCCCTAAAACTTGCAGATAACAACTTCTCAGATCTCTCAAGGCTAGCAGAAAAATGGAGCAGAGGCCAAACAAAACATCATGACACAATGTGTACACGTCTGCCTGGTTAGTATGCTCAGCTATTTTAATCCTTCAGTGCATTTTGGAAGCCTTTAATCAAAGATGTAGTAAACCGTTTGAATTTTACATTACGTGGAAAGTGTAAATATTACCAGCTTAAACGATTTGGGTTTCCGTTCTTTGTATAAAAACTCTGTCTGAACATCTGTGCCTGTGAAGATTAAAGGGCTAAAAAGCCTGGAAATAGAAGACCTTTGTATTCACAAATCGCTGAAGGGAGTTACAATGCCTGGAAAGCTTAACTGCCCCTTCAAACCAACTTTGACCACATCTGAAGAAACTTTAACATTATTTAAATAGTCTAGAAAGTAAACAGCTCTGAAAAAAGTTCAGAAGAGTTTTTGTGCCAATAGAGCTTGAAGCTTCCTCCAAGTTTGGCTAATTTTTTTCACACCAAGACCACCACCATTGTCCTCTGTGAGCCTAGTGTTTTAAGGCAGAGGTTTCTTTCCATTTTTTCTATGAGACCATTAAGTACTTTCAAGTAAACAAATGGCTCACTCCTGACCTCACTTCTACCACTTCTATATAATCACTTCTTATCTACAGTAGGATTGCTTCTGATTTACAGTAAGGTAAAGATGATAAGCACCAGGCCCTCACTATATCACAGATTAGGCTTCTTTATTTTAATAAACTATTTCCTCATCATTGACTATCATCTGTGACCTAAGTCACTTAGCTTGTACTACCCTAGGCCTTTTCCAGGTCAACCATCCTCAGCTGTGACAAAGCTGTTGCCATTCTATCATATTTCTACACTTAGAAAAATTCTTTGGGATCCACATGTGGTGGAAACATGGATTTTATTTATTCAGTGATTGACATAACACCTCTCAAGATCTCTCAGTGAGTCATCCACCCATCACTCCAGAAGCAGAGAGGACAAGCTGTCATAAAATAGAAAGCAACATTCCCTAACAGAAGAACTCATCTGTGAATCCAAAAGGCTTCTCATCTTTATCATCGCTCTGATCCAAAGCCTGGGACAGAACTAGCATGCAATACTGCTCTGAAGGAAGATGAGAAGCTTATCTATGACCTTCTAAGTTCACCTGCTCTGGAATCCAACTGGAACAAAGGTCCTTTCATTTTTTCCAGAGAAACACAGAACAAGCTTTAAGCCCCTCATGCTCTGAGCTTAAAGAAGTCAGTATTTTTTAATTAAAAAAAAAAAAAAATCAGAGGTCCATGATAAAACAGGTTAAAAATAACAAAACCATTGGCCTTGATTTTTCCAAGAGTATATGTGCATAAAATAATGTATCCTTATCCTGTCTCCTTTCACAAAACAAAGAAGAATTGTATTTCCTAACCATTTTAATCCACAACATCAAGGACAGGGAATTAGTAACAACGCAGAGATAGCAAGAAAATTCTTTCAGCTATTGTTCTAAATATTCCGTTGCACTAAAAGGCTAATTTTAAAGGAAAAGTCTTGGCATGGACTAAATCATCTCTCCTGTTTCCTAAAGATGACTGTAATTAGAATAGCAATGTCATTAGCTAGAAATGCTCTATTTTACCAAAGTTTCAATGAATGCAACAGCATCTATATCTATACAGTTAAAGTCAAGCAACTGTGCTGAAGGTAGGCAGATATACTGACCAGTGGAAAACTGCAAGAGGAATATGGACTACATTTCAGTTGGTAGTGTTTTATGGAACTGATGTGTATGAAAATACAATAATAATGGACAGCAGTTATCTTATAAACAAGAAAAACATTACAAGAAAAAAAAAGTGTGACACCTGCAAACACTTGTTGCAAGGAACACATACACAGCAGCTGTACGCAGATACGTGGTGCCTAAGCTGATCTAGTAAAATTCAGTTTAGCATATACAGCCCAGCAGGACAGAACCACAGTAACTTTGTAGTAGGCCTGTTAGCAAGAGCTGAGTTCCAGCTCAGCAAGTCCTGACAAGTTATACATCTCAGTCGCTGCTGACCTTAGGGCAGAGCTTCACTCTACCTGGACCGCAAGGAAGAACACAGCCTTCCGTTACGTGCTTCTGCTTCTCAGGATATGTAAAAGCAAGGTGGCGACCAGCTGTGGTGGAGATCCCATGGTACTCCTTAGAACTATTAGGCACTAGTCCTGGTGTCTTGGCCAAAAGCCAAGCTGAGATATTAACTACTTTGTCTAACTCCAATTTCCTCCAGTGTTTCAAGGATATAGTAGACTTGCTTCATGCTTCACATTTTACTCTACTATAGTGTGTTCAGATGTATTAGGCAGCTGTATCCTTTTCAGTTAACAGAATAGTGACTTTTATGGGGTGTGGTAGGGTAAAAGAACAACAGAAATGAAGAAACGTTGCCATTCACTGTCATTATTACAATATAAATAAAGGTGTAGGATCACATTTATACACAGAATTTCCCATATGAATCCTAAAAATTATATCATAGTCAGATTTAGTAACCAAATTCTTATCACTTGAAATAGTACTCTTAAACTTACCACCCTCTCTGTACACTCTCCCTCTCCTTTCTCATTTACATCTGCATCATCCTCTTTCTACAGCCCAGTAGAAGGAATCATGTCCCAGTAGAAGGCATCTTAAGCCCTTTGCAGTAGTGCAGTGTACTGGAGCAAGCAAGCAAGATTGCCAGGGACAGCAAAGATGGAAAGACAGAAAGATGAAAAGAAATCAGGGGCCTACTTCCTTATTTTTTTCAGACAGAGGAGAACAAGACCAAAACTAGTCTCCTTGCTTTTGCCCCTCAAAGTAGGCAGGCCAATTAATCTAAGAATATGCCAGAATTCCTTTAAGTCTTAGCACTTCATTTTGCTTGTCACATATAAATGCTCCGTTCCTAGGGCAAACTTCAGGGAGGTACATGACTGCCCAGAAAAAGGTCTATCCTACAGCAAACAAATGTAGATGTTAAGCAATTTAAAAACTCTAGATAAGGGCATGGGCACAGGCAAGCGGGAGAGATGCAGTATTTTTAATCATCTTGCCCTGAAGCAAAGGGAAAGCGCATAGATCCCCACGGTCGATCCACAGTGACAGATTAATTTGTTTAAAAGAACTTCTGATAAGATCCTAATTCAATTTCACATATTCTGCCAATGCAATCAACACAGTGCTATTATGTGGTGGATTTAAGGAAAAAAGGAAAACAGAGGTAACTCAGAAATTACTCCTTCTAGAGGTAAGGAAAACTTCTGTGTCTACTGAAAAGAAACAAAAAATACCAACCCCCACACCTCCAGCCCAACCAGAAAAACTCACCCTCTCCAAAAAACAGTATACTACAGATAGGAAAGCTGCTCTGAAGTAGATGTTAATTGTAGAAATTCCCTTTTATGAACAGAACTGCTATTTGAGTACATTGCATCGCTACTCAGGCTACATTTCCACAAGTACTGAACTGCTCTAACAGCTCACCATTACCAGATGAGGGATCTTGGCCACCTTTCCCTTCCCCCTGTTCTTCTCTTTTCCCTCTGCTTCTGCTCCTGATCCTGTTTCTCATTTCTCCTGACTTTGCAGTGATGACCCTTCAACAAGCATATTCGAATCCAACACAAGGCGGGGGGGGGGGGAGACACCCACAAAAAAACCCCAACAACACACATAAAGCATATTTGTCTCCAAATTTTGTGGCAGGTCTAGTCACATTCACTTGCTACATAGTTGCTTTTCAAAGAGACATTGTGTGTCTGATAGCAAGAGATAACACCCAGTTTATTTCTTCTTTAATACAGAGCCAGCATAAAGAAACAACCCTAAGTCCAAACTGGCTCAAAATTCTTGAACAATATTGTAGTGCCCTAACAAAATGCTTGTAAAAATAAATCGTGACACTTCTTCCATACATTGAAAATTACTTTGTTAAGATACTGTACCTCCACTGAAGTCAATACCAATCTACAACTGAGTGACAAAGATATGCATAAATTCAAAGCAACTCCATTGCTTCAGTGCTACTATTTAATGCTATAACGGAAGCAAGATGTTAAAGCAATATTTACGTCAGAAATTTTATTTGGACAAACTTTACTACTATTTACGTTACCAATTTTACTAAACTAAACGAGGCATAAATATAACTATAGCTTACTTTCATAACACACCAACATACGATTAGTTAAAAATCCACCCAGGAATGACTTCTGAAAAATTGGGAATACAGACTTCAGTGGTTGTCTGGGAGAAGGACTGTTATGTTTCATAGTTTAACCTTCTGTTCATCACAGTATGACGCTTATCAGATAAGGTTAAATAATATTTATTCAATAAAACAAGCATAGGGAGGGAGAACAGAGAGCTTGACTGCATGATGAGCAGCAGGAGGGCTGTTCATATGGCCAGTACTGACGGACGAGGAAAGTTAATTGTTCAAATATTAAGAAAGATTTCAGTTTAACCAGTTTCAGACAGCTTGGTTGATTTTTAAACGCAAGTGGCAATTACTTGGTTTCACATAACATTTCCTCCTTTTTTGCTAATATTGACGAGTATTTTGGCCTTATGGAGTAGTACACTTGATATTAGAAATTAAATACTATGAATGAGGAATAATAGCTCATGAAAAAAAAACAACCTCTAAGAAGCTACTGACCAACACTACAACCCCTGTCTTCAGCAAGAAACCATAAGTCTTTTGCATAGGAATTTTTATTTCGATCTAATGAACATACCATGTTTAATGTATTTGTATTAATGCCCAAACCTGTGCTATTTACAGAGATAAGATTAACAAACAGAGCAGTACCATAAGCTCAGATGTAGGAAGATGTAAAGATGCTCTTTGTTGTCAGTTTTTGTGCACTTCTGACAGGAGAGACAGCATTGTTTAAAGTGAATAAGCACAAAAGCTACTTCTATATAAAAATCAGGTAAAAAAAAATCTGAAACTAGAAATTCTGTGTTGGTAAATTCTGACTTTGCATGACAGACAAGCTTCCAAGACTTTAATTCCAAAATTATAAAATCTAAAAGCAGAAAATATTGCCCAGTCAAATGTTTTCCCAAAAAAAGTATCTTCTAACTAGCTAGTGTTCTAAACATTTTTACTGTAATAGCCAAGCTTAAGTTTTCTCAGAGTAAGAAAAGAACGGAAACTGAAATGGAGTAGTATTGCATTTAGTCTGGGGGTGGGGAGGGGGGAGCTCCTGAAAGCAGAAGAGTTACAGAATAAACTTCAAATGAGGAAAAAAAACCCAAAACTTTCCCATTCGGTCCTGTCATCCCCCCAAGTCTTAATTCCAGTATCGACACTTTCCTGCTACGGAATTAATTTGGCTCATTCTTCTAGCTAACAGTCCCCAGGCTGTCATGTCAGAAATGGATTTTCGTGTGCGCGTCTGAGGAAAGCAACCTGCGGAGCTCTGTTCTTCCAGATTTTGTTGATGAAATTTCCCTTTAAAAAATTTTTTAAAAATTGCTGCTTGATAAGATAAACTTCTTTCTTCATGTTACAGTCCTAAACATATGCCACTAAGTAAAGAGTAGCTAAATGGTACTTTAAGTAGTTCTAATATACTGAAGCCAAATAAAATCTCTTACAAGTAAGAGTTAGGAAACTACAAAAAGATTTTTGTTCAAAACAATCTACATTATGTCAGCCTCTGAAACTAGTATGATTTTAAACATAGATTCCAAAAAAAGAAGAAACAAAAGATGAAAAACTAGCAAGATTTTAAAACAAACAGAAAATAGTATTTCCTGATGTTTTTAAGTGTTCCCAAGTCCTAAAAAAAACAACATCTCAGCTGAACTGTGGGTGTCCAGAGGCAGTTACAACTGGATTTCCATCCAGTTGCTTTGGGGATTGTCGTGGGTTTTATTCCATTTTCCCAAAAGTTTTAGTGTAAGAAAAAAATCTAGACTATTTGGAAATATTTTAATTAATTACTCAGCCAAATACCCAAGTTCAATTCTCTGATTTTGTTTCCCTGTCCGTAGCTTTCAGAGAAAAAATAACTATATGCAGGGTGCACAAGACAGAATCCAAACACTCTCCAACACTGCATGTTCAAGCATCAATCGTACACACATGCTTAACTGTAAGCTGCAAAATAAACACACAATACAGATTGGGGTATAAGCTAATGTTTTATTACAGTTCAGGTCTAGTTACTCAGTTTCCACATACTGTACCCTCTGAGCGTGTATATAAAAGTTACCAAATGCTACTTTTGTTATTCACTACATTGTTAAAATGACATATTATTCATCCTCCTCTGCCTCCTCTCCCTTTCTTCCCGCAAAACCGTCCTCCTCTCACATAGAAGGAATGCTACCAAACAGCAGAGAGATCCGTGCAGAAATACACAGGAGATGCTGGCTAGGAATACAGCAAACACACATCCAGGTTACTGCATAAAAAGAACAGGAACAACTTCCAGAGCTACAAAGCTGAGAACTCACACTCAGTTAGAAACAGGTCTGACTTGGCCTTCAGAGCTACTAACAGCCCCTCTTGTCTGGAGCCAATAGGTGGGTCAGAAGGTGTCTGAAAAGTTTAATAAATACAGAATTCCAGTCTAAACACAGTTTGGCATGAATAGAATCCTCTCCCATAGTGTAAGAGCAGAGAATGACAGCCTTGGAGTCTGTATGAGATCATCACTAGGAAACTTCTGCCTCTCTTGTTTTCAGTAAAAAGAACAGCTCCAAGGTGGTTACTATGCCGCTTAGTGCCATGCCTTCAGTCCCTTTAACTAGTACAGAAGACACTCCAGACCCATGGCATTTCTCATTCAACTGAAAACAAAGAATTTGATTTTATCAAAATTAATTCCGGAGCTGCACAGAATGAAGCAATTGTTTCTCTGACTTACTCTATTTTAGTTAGTAGATTTTTTCCCCCCTAAGGCCATTTGGAAGCTGGATTGCAGCATCTCTCCACTGTCGATGTTACAAAAGAGTGTCTAATTAGACAGAGTACTGAAAACAGAGCCGCAGCATGACCATCTCAACTGCACAACAAAACAGAAGAGATCTAAAATAGGGAAAAATACTATGTTGTACTCAGGTTTAGAATAGAGCACTTGGGCAGTTTGAGAAATGCTGCAGAGCGGACCGTGCCAGTTTCAGACGGCATCATTACTGACCTCATTTAACTTGTCTTACAATTAGGCTGCGCAAGGAGTTGAACATGACAGCTATGCTCTTCAGGAACTATGACTATCAGACAGCTTCAGGTTTCTAGTCCATACCTACGGAGCTATAGTCCAAATAATTTTTTACCCTAAAGACAGTGGCACATGCACATAAAGAAAGGAAACCCTGCAAACTTGCTTTTTATCTCCTTTAAAAGTACAGTTTAAAAATAAATATGCATCTTGCATTATTATTTAAAAATCTATAGTAAAAAGCAAACTTTTTCTAAAATAGGTTATTTGATACCTTTAATAGTTAATGGATTGTGTTTGAATACCAATTAAGAGATGAGAACAACATCAATATAAGGTCACAGCCCATAAAGAGACAGAAGAGCATCCGGGGATCTCCCCTGAGGTCTCTGGTAGAATCAGCAATACCTACACATCGTTCCTGACAAACATTTGTCCAACACATTCACAGAGACCTCCATCATGGAAATTCCAAACATTATCCAGTCAATATGACCTATTCTTCTTTATACCCTTACCATGAGAAGTTTTTTCTAACATCAAACCTAAGTTTCCCTTGCTCCAGTTTAAATCCATTTCTTCTCATCTACTCCACCACATACAGAAAGAATAGCCTTCTCTCTAGTACTTGTAAGTATTTCGAGATCGTATCTGCCTCCCCCACCAGTCTTATCTTTAGACTAAACAACCTGAATTCATTCAAACTTCCCTCAGAGGTAAGATTTTAAAATCTCTTGAGGATAATCACTGCTGCCCTCTGTTTCTCTCCAAATTTTCCACTACTTTCCTGAAAAGCAGTGCAAAAACCTAACCTAAGTATTCCAGCCAAGATGTCACTAATGCTGAGCAGGAGGAAAGGTGTGCAGTCTGCAAGCCTTCTTAGACATGCCAATGTCTATGATGAGTGAACCATTCACAAGACCACAATAGGAAAGTTCAGGAGCTTCCAGCTCTGATCTCTAGCAATTTAAATCTAGCAACAGAGCGTGGTTTGGGTCCAACTTCTGTTTCAGACGTCTCCATCTCTGTATGAGAAAGAGCTATCTATGAGCAACTGGATGCTTCTGCTAGTCACTCCAAGTTTGACCACTGCTCTCACTGACATGAATTCTTCTTCCCCTTTGTCTTACATGATGAAAATGCTCCAAAGCTTGAGTAAGCTGACATGGACCTATTTGTGATCTACAACACTCCATACAATTACTCAGCTAATTAACCATGATGAGCCTCTTTTAACCAAGTATGTATTTATATAAAAAACCCCACACAAAAAACAAAAGCCACATTATTCCCAGAACTTTATTTAGATTGCGTTGCTTTATGCATCTTACTCTAATGTTTTCTACATTTACCTTTAAATATACAAAATCTGAATATTTCTAATGCTTACCTTTCTGTGTTCAATTGAAGGCTGTGGGACGACAAACTGAAATCCCAGCACTGCTAGGGAACTGAGAAGTCTGAAAAAACAAATAGTGACACAGAAGATATAATTACCACTAATACAAACCACACATCTACAGCCTATTACAGGGCTTCATACTGCAAGAACTTATTTAGTCACTTGAATATCATTACTAACCAAAGCAGACTCACTAAACTGTATGGAACGTTCTTATGACATTCACTTCACAGCAGGCAGTACCGGGTACATACATATATTTGTCTATCTATAAAGCAAAACTGCACCAAGTAGAATCCATTGATAGTATTTCACATACCTTTATGTTTAAATTAAAATATTTTTGGCAGTGCATATTTTAACACCTCAGCATTTGGTGTCAAACTGACATACACTTTGCAAGTTTTCTAAAGTGCTAAGAAAGAATTCACCCATCTGTGGACTAAGTCTGTTTCTAGCTCTGGCTCCTCATTTTACAGATGAACACTCCACCTCCAGCACACAGGATACATGCAAAGAATCACCATGATTTTGCAGAAAATAGGTTCTTCCCCAGCTGCCCAACACTTGTGGAAATTGAATAACCTAATGGGCACAGAAGATGGAAAGTAGTGGACACAGCTCACCAGAGACTCAGGATAAGCAGCCAAGCATCACCCCAGTCCCCACACCTTCAATCTGAAAGGAGTTATAATGGGAACCAAGCCCAAACAAACTTTGTTCTGTCAAGCCTCACCACTGTAATGACTCCTAGGAGCCCATTACAAGTTAGGCTCAGTTAGCTCAGTCTTTTGTTTGCTATAATTTGCACTGGGCATTGGTTTGCCCCTTTCTAGCAAGCCCCTTCATCAGAAAACACAGAAAGGTATAAGAAGTAGGATCAAGGCATCTTTATTTCTACCAGGAGTTTGACTTTTCAGTCTACAAAGAGTATGCTTCAGACACTCTATAAAGGGGAAAGCTGCTAATGATTTGCTGAATTTCAATGCAGAAGTAAAACTGAAGGATTTGGACACAAAATCCAGCTGCAAACTAATGGACCAGACAAAATCCAGCTGTGCTTCCTACTCACAGCTCCTTCCTTTGCTCCCTACACGGTAACCCTTTAAATATTTCTCATTGTTTCAAGTATTTTCAGAGACAGACCTCCTAAACAGAGAGAGGTTTTTTTATACTAAGCATTTCATTACCACCAATTCTTCTACTAGGGAGAATGTTTTTCTTGATTTTTTTTGTGTTTGTTCTTGCTAACCTACTGCAAAAGGAACCGTTAGGTAAGTATTCATTGCACGGGCCTATCATCACCTCATCACTATAGTCTATGCCCCTCTCTCTCAAAGCAATAAACCATCTAAAGGCAAGAAAAAGTCATTACTTCCTTACTGTCACATCAATTTAGAAAAAAACAATTAAAACACTTTAAAAGTCCGTTAGAAGGAAGTATTGTATTTCACAAAGCTATCATTTGTGACAACACAAAATACAGAGGAGGTGGCTGAAATCAGAGCCAGTGTAAGGCACTACAAAGAAACCACAGTACGAGTCAAAACGTGCAGTTCAGAGCAAGGCCAAATAACACAGCGGTCGATGGAAGCCAAAGGCATGAATGAAGAAACTGATTTGCCAATCACACCTGAAATCAAAGGTAGAAATAGAAACAGAACTCAGACCTCCAAACTGCAAAATGACAGCATCAAATCTGTCTTTAGCTGACCTGCATATCCCTTTTTCAAGTGCTCAAGTGATCTCCTAACTATTCTCAATGAAAACATGACAAGCTTGTAAGCAAGCAGAGTGCAGTCTCTGACAGGTCCAGCCTACATCCGTTGCAAATTATATTTAACTTCCTTTTCATAATCTTCCTACCCACTCCCTGCTCCCTTATGGCTTCTGCTCCCTATAATCCCTCAGAGCATGTGAAAGAAAGTTCAAACTTTGCATAAGGAAATGAATGCTTTCATCCTCGACAGGACAGGATTTTTCTGATCAGTCTGAAGGACTACAGATTTCCATGCATAAATACTTTTGAAATCATGCACAATGTTGGGAGTTCTGAAATGAGTAAGAACTGTAATCTTCAAAGCAAATTACTTACCAGATTAAAGTTTTCAGTTCTAAAATGCAAACTTTTAGTATATGTGTGATTACTCCGTGCCAGGCTTTTCCTGACCATTCTTTAATGAGGTTGCACTATAATCACCATCTGTATGTACGTGCTCAAGGACAATGAAGCTAGTTTTCAAGTTTGCTTCTGTATCTGCAATTGGATCTCTCAGAAACAATGGTATCAACCTACTATTTCAAACACACAGGAAATCTGCTGGGAATACTTAAGCTATCCTGAGGTAAGCCTCTAGCTTCAAATCAGTTTGCGGCAATTTAATTTTTTTAATGTTATTTCCCTCAGTAGCTTGCTTTGGCTAACTTCTCTGGACTAGGCTTTTTTATTTGTCATGCTTGACTAACGTTAGGCCTCCCAAGCTACAAAAATAGGCTTCTCCAATTTCAGTGGGTGTGTTTCAGGTATTCTTACTGTGCAGAAAAGCCAAAAAGAACAAGTGCTCCTCAAAATAAGGCAAAGCTTTTCAAGTATACATGAACAGGTCAGGTACCAATTGCAGCTGATTGATGGCTGTTTAACTCAGGCCTCTGTGTAAGAACCTTGCTGGTACAGCCCATGCTCTCACAGTTATGGCACTATTTGGAGCCAAGTACCTAATTAAATCAGTCAGGCTTTAAACTGTCAGTCTGAGTTGCAAAGCTTTCTTTTACTGGCAATACCAATTTCTGTTTAACTGGGGTGGCGCAGAGCAAAGCGAAGCAGTATTAGCTCTATTGTAGGAGTAGCAAGAAGTTGGCTATTTAACACCTCATTTAGGAACACCTCTCAAGAGTTCTTCCTCTGTCACTGCAGTGAGTATTAGCTCTCCATGAATGAAGCTGGAGGGTACCAAAATAGATTCCTTGCATGGTTGCTGTCCCTCAGTAGTTGTATTTTATGAAGGGCTATCATTGCCAACTGTGGATTGTCCAGATAGGAGTGAAAGTATTTTAGCCAAGTGATTACTACTGACTAGTACAGTATGGCTCTTGTCTCATATTCCCGACTTCCTCACAAATGAAAGTCTGCAGAACAGCCTAGGAGTCTGGGACAGCTTGGGAGGAGCTATGCAGGGAGAAGTATCAACAGGAAAGATAACACAGGTAGTGTCAATAATATGTGACAGATCCATTTTGATGTGGAATCTGCCCTGGCATATTAGGAGGGTGCCAGAATTGCAATTCAGAGATTGATGTCTGAAATTCACAAGAAGGAGGGTTAGATCAGAGGTGTTACTGACAGTATCTCCATAGAAATGAAAGAGCATGCAGCTGTCATTCCTCGCAGGAGGTCAAGTTTTGTTGGTGTAGCATCACAACTGCCTGTTTTCTCTGAATCTGCTTGCCCAACTACAGAACTGGACAGACCAGCTAGAAACAGCTGAATGTTTCCTTTGTCAGGAAAGCTGTTTGAAAGGTCTTTCCTATGTTTGCCCACTGGCAAACTGTTTCAGGAATGCATAATATAAATCCCTGAATGAACTGCAGCACAGGTACTAAAACATGTAAATCAGTAATTTAAGCCCAGTGACTGTAGTTGTACAGCCTCATAAAAAAAAAAGGAACTTTCCAATAATATGTGCCATCACATTGGCATGCACTAACAGATGCTCTAAGCATAAAAAAAACAATGAGAACTTTCTTTTTTACTATGACCAAAGAATGCTATGTCTGGTATTCATGTACTTGATTATTTGGTCTTTGGATAAGATTTTTATTTACCCTCCTATGATACAAACACTTATAACACCAAAGCAAGAGACAACCAAATTGATATTTACTGCAGCGTGTTAAGAGCATATTAAGTAAGATTTTAAATGTCTTACTGCATCACTTACCTCAAAGAAACTATTAAGCTGTCTACCATGATCCTTTAATGCAAGGTGTCTTGAAGTGAAAAATACCTCTTCGCTGTGGTACAGCACAATGCTGATCACACACAAATCCTACAGAAAGAAAAGGGAAAAACATTTAACACTGCTTATTCAGTATTTTCCAGGATGTCTATGAAACTGGATACCAACCTACATTAGTCATCGCTACCTCAATTCTTGGGACTTTACAGCAATTCAAACTGGAAATCCAGTGTATGTTACATGAATAGACTAGACACACCCCATTTTTTGCAACAGGACTTGAACAGTGCCAGAGTGCTTTGCTGAAAGGCTACGGGATGCAAAATCTTGATTTGATTCCCAAGGATGCAAATCTGATGTTAAACTTACTTGCCTTTTTCTCTCACATTCCTGGTATATCACTTGTATGACAATAAAGCAAACAGCTTTAAAGTCTTGTGTTAATAGAATTCATAGAACTGAAACTGGGTTACCAATTTCTATTGTATAGTAATATTATTAATACACTCTCCATTTTGTGAGCAATGCAAGGATGATTCTGTTGCGAGTGCTCATACAGTCTGCAGAAAAAAACAGAGAAGAGCAGTGGTGTTCCCTCTCTATTACAGATGGCAAACCCAGCCACAATGAAGTTAAAAGCCTTGCCCACAGTCATGGAGGAAATCTGGGGTTAAACAGCATTCTGAATACAAATTCAACTGATCCTTATTTCTAAGCACTATCATTGCATCACAACTACTGCAAATGCATAGAAGCCCTACCAGCCCTTGAGAGGGTTATTACCTAGGTACACTCTCATTTGTTTGGAAATACTCTCAAATGTTCAGACATCAGGGGAGTTCTTATTTTGGTAAATTTGTAATCATATATTGGACACCTAAAATGCTGCATCGGAATTTTCAGGCAGGAAAGAGATCCTTGCAGTAGGGAAATACAATATAAATTGAGGGGGGTGGGGGGGAGGGGGAGGAAGGAGGGAGGATAAGAGGAGATAAAACACTATTAGGACTGAACCTAAAACCATACATTTCAGAACTTGGTCAACCACTGTCTGTATCTTGCCATTTACAAGTGGTTACATGTTGAAATGCAGTGGAGTGAACAGAAACAAGAGAACATTGCTGTTCGTAGATAAAGAGCTCTCAATTTCTGTTAGGCAGCCAGATAATTAAAATCTGCCTAGAAAGGGATAAGACTTAAAGAACTTAAGAAATGTGCAGTTAGATAAAGTACAGATCCTGCTGCTAGAAAATGTGGATTGTTTGCAGGTAACTGGACAAGCTAAATATTCCCTCCTCCCCCAAATAAAAATCAAAGAACAACAAATTTGTTTTAGGAAATCACAAAATACTTCTAACAACTTTAAAAGAAAATTCCTCTTTCTTTTTTATTGTTCGATCATTTAGTTTTTTAAATGGAAGGCATTAAAAGTTGAGTACTTGGGAAAGCATCATGACAAAGATTCTGCATGTAACAGGTTTGAGTTAGTCATGAGGAAGAAAGCATTAAGGCTCAGCTAAACTTCATCCTTTCTTTCTGCAGTTCCATGGTTGTCAGTAGATCTAAAAGGCTTTCTCAAACTTATTCACCAATTTCACTGCTTAATGTTGTACAATTGTTTTTTAAAAGATGGGCAGCACTTCTGAAAACAGATTTTTAGTCTAGATCTCCTACAACACTTTACACCATTTGAGCTTTTAGCACGTAAGTTTCAGAAAAAGCTACGTTCCTTTAAATGTTAGGCAAGTCCACATATACAGCGCTAACACAAGGCATTTAGACAGATCCCGTAGGACACTATTCACTAACAGACATTTTGAATTGTGAAGGAAACAAATGTCTCACTTCCTGCAACCTGACTCTTCATCACCAGACATACTGAGGCAATAGTCTTTTATATCACTTATTGATAATGGAGGATATACATGTAACATGGATTGTAACCAACATGGTTTCAAGTTCTTATCATTCTGTTTTTTTCCAGATGTACTCTCTTTCAGTTTTTTTCACTCCGCAATAATCTTTTTATCCAACATCCTTGTATGGAGGGACACAATCTCAGCAGAACATTGTTCCGGGATACAAACTCACAGAAAAAGAAACGTGCACTCCCCTAATCCACTTTGTAAACTGCACCTCATTTGAAAAGCAGTACAGATACTATTATAGATCTAGTTTTGCGAAGAAGCAAGGGATGGACCTCCGGTGTTTCTGGAGATTGTTCTTAAAAAGAGTGCTTAAAGTCCATGCACATGTTTTCAATTTTTTCAGTTCATCTGTATCTTCATTGTCAATGGCAGGCTGCATTACAAACTCAACTTTCAACGATATTTCAATGCCTTTTTCAAAACACTTCTTACTGCAACTCACAGATCCATTTCTTTTGAAATATCATTTATAGCACATAGTGTAAAAACTGCTAAGTATCTAGGCGACTTAAGAGCTTGTTTTCAGAATTATTTAAGTGCTTAGGTGCTTACAGCCTATTGAAAGAAATGTCATTTTGGTAGCGGTGTTTTTGATACGAAAATGTGCAAATGTGACAATCGTTTTCTCTCCAGAAGATCCAGGCAAAATGAATACCTGAAATGGCTAGACAGTTAACACTAGGATTAAATAACATGAATTTTGGCACAGAAACTTTCAAAAGTCTGATGAGGTGTACTATGTCTGCAGTAAGTCTTGCAAATGTAAAAGTCAAATTACCTTCCCACAAGGGGCTTAAAAGCACTACAGACCTATCTAGCAAAAGACTTTCTAGTAATCCTATTTACAGCAGAACAGATATTTATATCTCAACCGGAACAACCCACACTCCTGTACTTAGGCAGACTTAGCAAGACTTTCTCCACCGCATTAAAATATTTGACATTTCAGCAATCTTCCCCATTTCACCTCCAAGAGGGATGAAAACAAAATCCATGAAACTGGGTAGGGGAAAAAACAAAACACACACACACCAAAAAAACCAAACCAAACAAACAAACCCACCACACAGGATGGAACAGAATTCAAACCTCCTCTCCAGAACAACCATGACATGACAATCAAAGGGAGAGGTGTTTCATGGCATATAATAAAATGTGCATCAGGTCACAGAAAATGAGACTGGATAAAAACCCGTGATTAAAGTCTCCTCCCCTTTCACACTGCAGGTGAGTGATCCTAACACCTTCAAACTGTTGCTGCCAGTCTCAGCAGTTATACTACCAAGTTATGAGCTAATCATAACCATCCTTTTTCTTGGTATTTACTGAAATTTACTCTGACACTGTCAACATTACCTGCAGAGTCTCCCTTAATCATCTCAGCCTAGCAGCCCACTTGTAGTCAGACACTGCAGCCCTTTGTCAGCAGGGCTCAGACGAGAGTCTAAGTGAAATTAGAAAACAAAAATACTAATTTGTAATGGAGATTTCAAAGAGGGGCAGAGATGGATAATGGCAGCAACTCAGAAAAAAATAACTTAATAGGCTCATAGGCAATCCCAGAAATTTGCTGAAATGGACACAATAAGATTTCTCAAAGAGGTAAATGATGCAATACAAAGTGGTTCGAAAATTTGCAGAAAGCCAATGAATTAGTTATCCTAACCTCTTAAATATCATGGGACCACTCACATGCAATTTTTCATGTGACTATACCCTTTGTGTATTGTGAGTGGATGGTATTTCACTTTCATGAATTCCAATGTCATTTTAGCATCAACCCATACTTCTTATAAGTCCTGTCGACTCACTTACATCCATATGCATCTATGTACTAACTGTAACAGAAATTTCTTAACGTGGGCATATGTACAGTACCTGCTGAAACAATCCAAGACCCTCTATTTTAACTCACAACAAGGATGTGCGATACATCATGTAGAAACATACGCTAACTCAACTAAGTTCAGAACTGCTCTGAGCTTTTAGCCTATTTTATCTTCTTGACTTAAATATATAGCAAGCCAACTTAAATTTCCTTCAATATTTATCTTTCTGGTTAGATTATGTATCTTGCCAGCTACTGACAATGGCAACTTGAAGTAGTTATGAAACTTAAGCATCATTCCGAAGTCATGTTTCCACTGAAGTGCAAAGCTCTCTTTTTGTATTATTTAGGAAGAAAATCATAAGTAAATAATATTTAGAAATACTTAAAGAAAAAAATATTATACCCTTTAAGATTGCCTTTGAATCTGTTGCCTTGCACATTGGTAAAGTATAGTGTATCTACTAGTTTAGTTGTTCACACCTATTAAACTATGTTCAATGCAAGTCTTTTGGATTGCATCCAAAATTGACTACATTCACAAGACTTTGATAAAGCACCTCACAGTGCACCAGGTTTATCTAGCTACATAATTTGTGCATACATCCAACAGCTTGGACTGCAGCTGTTGACATCTACCACCAGAGTTTTAATCTCTTCAAATATTCATTAACTACATCAAAACATACACTTGTCTCTGAAAGCTGCCTAACAGAGAAATCTAGCATTAGATCTGGTGAAAAGTTCTGATGCTTACATGGAGCAAACATTTTCATTAAAACAAAAAATCCAAGTTACTCCACCTAACCCTGAAGGTGCCTCTCTGTTTCACTTAAATGCTTTGAAAACTTTAAAGTTCTCCTTCTGGGTGTGCCCAGAACTACTGCAGTCCAAGAAAGCTCAGTGCCTGTCTCCAGTCTAAGCTTGGTCAAGATCCAGAAGTTTTCCTTTCTTTGCCTAAGATCTCACAAAAAAACCCCACAGTCCAGTAAGTATACTCCACAAACAACAACAGAGACAGGATCAAGCCTCTTACATTCACAAGTGCAACTACTAACTGCCTTTTAAACATAGCCTCTGGAATCATCTGCTGTTGCATTACAGCTTGGTGACTCATGCCCCTGTGATAGGCAGCGTGACTCAACAGCCTCTGCACAAAGTGGAGAGGCACTCCCTGGTGCCTCAGGGCTGCACCTTATCCACTGCCTTATGAACTAATCTAGGTGAAGGTGCCTACATTTCTGTAAAGTTGTGCTTCTACACAGAAGCACCAAAGACCCTAAATAAAACAATAATTGTGAGATTGAGGGCCATTCTGGAGTAGTCTGAAATTTTGGTCCCATTTCTATAGCTGCTTCTTAATTCAGCAAACGTTCCATTTCTCAAAGAACAATTTCAGGTCATTCCTTTGGAATTCAGTGTAAAGATGTGTAACCTGATTATTTGGCATCCAATTCTATAACATTTAATTGTCCTCTGAAAATCTAGGAGACAAACTCAAAGTTGGTGAAATCCAAGAGTGACCATACACACGATTTCGCAAAATATCCATTCACAAGAGGCAAATTTTGGCTTGTAAAAATATTGTTATGCTGGAGGGTGCCACAATTCAAATAATTTTGCTTCAGTCTTTGTTGAAGTACATATAATTTAATTAAAGATCTAACAAGGGTTGTGACATTAATCTTGTAAGTAAAGGGAAGAAGCAAGTAAGTGCTTGTTTATAGGTTGTGAGCTGCAGTCATATTATCTATGACTACTAGGATTTGTTTCTTTAATTTTTCCTCTAGATTTCATTTTTCTTAATCTTTGTTCACAACACTGGCTGTGCATTTGCTGAATATGCACTAGTAATAAAAATATCATAAAAGTGAAAATATGATAATAATGAACCTGATCTAAAATTCACTAAAGACCTCTCAAACTCAGTAATAAGCTTAAATATGGATTTAACACCATAGTAATAGGTTTGATAATCAAATAAAGTATATTGTTGTGGCATGAATTACGACATTAGTTAGCTAATTGAGATCAATTGCAAAGGAAGCATGCTGGAGTAACAGTGCTAAGTTGACTAGTAATTTCAATATGATTTATAACTGTCAAATCCTGAAAAGGTAGTTTATGTGGAGATCAGATTTATCCAACTTAAAAAAAAAAAAAAGACCAGAAAGCACAAAATCAAATTGAGTGTCAGAAAAAATTGAATTAATTGTTCTTTTTTACTTCTTTGAAATAATAACCCAGAAAGAGGAGTCTCTCTCAAGATTCAGATTGCACTGAAATTGCCATTTTTTGTCTGATTTTGCCCCCTCTTTCACCTTTTGAAAGTATTAGCTAATTCTCACAAACGCTTATCACATTTAAAGTTCTCATGTGTGGTTTCCAGGCAGAGGACAATTATGTAAAAGGTAAAATGAATCACAAATATGAGATCATACATCTCTCCAAATTGACAGCGAGATTCTTGGGATGTAACTGTGTGGAAACTATTGCAAACCTATCTTAAGTTCATTTCAAGATTTCAGATTGACAGGCTATACAGTTTTGGCCAAATCCCTGGCATTATTTGTAAAACTGTGCTTAGTAACTACAATTTTTAGAAGAACGATTTCTTATGATGACACTGTAGAGGGACAACCTCATTTCTAACTGAACAATGTTTTGTCAAGAAATCACAACTCAAAGTGCCATCTTTCAGTTTTTGAATCTATGTTGTCTTCTACAGCAGCCAATTTAGAAAACATTATTAAGCTCCAAATTAGGGACCTATAGCGCCTCCTCAGGTCATTGACCTTTCCCTGGCTTTATTGTGTTATTTTCTAAGGACAGACTAAAGTCAGGGTAACATTTTCCACAATTTTCTATGAAGTAGTAAAGCCAGATACTATATTTTACTGAAAAGGTCCCTCAACTCTTCAAAAGCCTTTGTAGGCAGAATAAAAGGAAACTAGAAAACACCTCCAATAAACAGAGGATAGACCAACTGGTTGCAGCATGTATTTAGTATTCTATTTTATTAGTTAATTGGTATTTCTGCTTAGGGGATGGATACAAAAGATGCACTCATGTATCTGTAGGTATATAAAAAGAAGCCCAGCACACAGTTAACAAAGCTAAGGTAGCCAAGCCACATGGTGGTTGGTTTTTTTACCTTCCCTTCTCTCCCTAAAGAGGCTATTATAGGAATCTTGATACCAGCTTGTTGCCATTCACTGATTTAAGGAATTCCAACTCTTGCCATAGCTGTTCTGTATCACTAGTGCAGAACAAACTGGATAGGCCTTATACAAGATGAGTATGAAAGGACCTAAGCAATTCTGTTCCCATCTGAAAGTACTTACTCAATGTTTAACTAGTATATTCTACTTGTGTCCTGTAAATGTGGCTGCAAATTCCCTTTGCTCACAGATCCACTAATAATCATTGCACACACAACCATTAAGAGCAGCCTGTTCCACACTTAATCAGCTCAGAGAACTGGAAGAAGTTCTAGCAGTTTCAGCACTTGAAAACTATGAAAGGTGCTACCTGTCACAGCTCTACATGTTAGAAACCATCACCTCTTCTAACAAGAGGCATTCCATGTATTTTAATAAATTTTGCTCTCCTTTTAAACAACTTTTTTTTGCTACAACCTGAGTATTCCAAACCAAGGATGTAGAAGGGACTGCACATGTAAGAGGGAGGGGGAGATTACAGATTACATGTTAAAGACCCTTTTCATAAAACAATCTTCCTTAACCTTTCCATAATCCTGATCAACATTAATCTGATTATTGATGTTGAAAGATACTGAAAAAGGAATGGTTAACAGCCTAAAAAGTCAGGTGGAAATACCTGACATCTCCATAAGCACCGATTCAAAATATAGGTGAAGCCTTCATTGTTATGACAAGCAAGAGAGACAAGACTCGTGTGAACTCTGCTTTGATTAAACAACTACAGTCTTGCCTACAAAATGAGCAGTAAAAGCACAAATTTATTTTCAACAAGTTACTGTTCTAGATACTTTTCTACCAAGCGTAAGTAGCTAGAGTGGTGTTTTAGATTCAGTTAATATACTGCTTCGAGACCCCCTCCATGTTGTAGAGCCTCAAGTAAAACTGTCTGCTGTGACTGGTAGTTAGAATGCCCTGGCTAGAAATACTTAATTGAGAGAAGCACTATGTACGAAATGTTGGTCTCCAAGTCTATTTATTTAGTAAAAGTCTTAACAATACTGATATTGCAAAGCATATTAACTACATTTCAGAGCAACTACGAATACCAGAAATTTCTTAGAGCCTCTTTTAGCCATACTAATTTCTTTACCTGTAAATATGTCAAAGAAAATGAGCTTTTCTTACACTCCTTTCCTGACTTGCTTAATGAAAGCTGTTTTTCAGAACACAAGGTGTCTCTGAAATCAAAGAAAAGCTTCTAACTTTCAACCTATCTTAGTCTGAGTTTCTTCAAAACATAGGCTTGCAACAGTGTCTAACTGGAATTTACATCAAGAGGGAGATGATGGTTCCAAGGACCTACCGTCCTTTGCATGAAAACCAAGGACCCACCAGCATCACTCAGAGTTATAACACATCCTATTTGAAAAGGTCATAGAAAACAAATATTTCAGCAAAGCTAATTGAAGGCACATGTACAAGGAAAATAACATACAACATATTTCAGCAGTATAGTCAGCTATTTCTTAGTAACACAGCTGGGAGACACCCCTCTCATCAAGTAAAAATCATGTATATTACATAATTATTGTGCAGTTAGAAGATACCTTCCTTTTCCAAAGAGGAAACATTGTTTTTCAGCTGTCTAATGAGAATGTCTGTCTGGCAGAACACAAGTCCTTTTCTCATTTTTTTAAACCGCTTACCACGAGAATTAACTTTCACACTCTTCAATAAACATTGTAAATACATGCCCAAGCATCAATATCCTCCACATAGAAAAAAACAAACAAAATATAGGAGGCTGTGCTTCAGAGAATAAGATTTTGGCCTGAGTATTAGGCAACATTTAACAGCATACATAGGTGAAGATCAAGTGTTCCTGGTGACAAGGTACCCTTCGAAATAAATATTTCATTTACTGGTAAATAGATGTGTGTATCATTAGCATAGCATATCACAGCTAACTCTCTGCATGGCTCCAACACAAAGAGAAAACCTGATGTGAAACTGCCCATTCTCTAAATGAGGTCGGATTCACACTTAACAGGACAGTATAAAGAGCCAGCAATGCTCTGTGAACACAGAGAAACATTTCTAACAATATAAAAATCCTGAACTTCATAGCTCTGATTTTCTAAGGAAGAAATTAAATAGTAGATGAATGCTTAAATCTACCACTGTCCTCAAAAAAAAAAAAAAAAAAAAATTGGTGTCCCTGTCAAGGTACTACCTGAACACGTGCAATCTCAAAGTATTAGCTTTCACAAAGCTCCTTCTGTTCTGCTTGCAAGATTTCTGAAGTGCTTGGGGTACCAGTGTTAGAACACGACAGGGAGAAGAATATGCAATGAGGACTTGAAATCTTTGCTTGCTTATTCAGAAACAAAATATTTTCTTTGGAGTATCAGTGGAGGAAACATCTCCCTGCATAAGTAATACTTCCAAATAACAATGCTTTCTGGGAATACTCATACACTGTTCCAGAGCAGACAAGTGATAAAGCTGTATCTGTACAGGGACACTCCGAAAGTCAAACCAAACCACTTTTCAAACTTGTTAGCCAATCTCTAACGGAAGCTGCCTTAGTCCTTGGAAGAGATCGCTATAGAGCATCCAAGTTACCAGAGAGGAACATAGCCTTGTCAAGATTGACTAAATATTTCTCTTCTGGGTAGCTATTCATATCGACTGTTGTCAGAGATGCTTAATTTTCTGAAGTAAAACCCTATGCAGCGGAACAGATACTAACTGGAACACGTATCTATAAATATAGCACAGGCATCCATTGAAATTACCATTAAGATCCTTGGGGTTCAATTCCAAACTTGGGCTACAGTGACTCCAAGGGCTTCTGTAGCATTATTCTCTGTGTACAGAACTACAAATGGGATAAAAATCATTCCCAGGGAACTTCAGAGATTTCTCTGCTTGTTATGTAGTTCTCTGGTTCGGGTTAAGCATTCTAAAGGCTGGCATTCCGTAAAGACTTGAATGGGACTTTGACACGGAAGAACAAGTAAAAAAATGAAAACAAAACAAAAAAACCCAAAAAAACCCCAAACCTATTTGTTAGTACAGGTAAAAGCAAGACAATTCAGTGTCAGTTTATTAGCCCATCTACTTACAAAGAAAATATGTTTATAAATGGATATGCCAGGCCACAGCCAAACAAGTATCTCTCTTCCATGCATTCCGGCAGCAAAGGAAGAAGGACTCAGTCCAACGACTATACCACTGTGATTCAAGGCAGTGCTGCACTGCAGACCACTGGCTTCCTGTACTCTCTCTAATGGAGATTAATGTGGGCACGCATCCCGAAATAACTCATCAAATCCTTTTCTACACAAGTTTCCAAGGACAAGTGTTTTAACATACATTTCAATACTGCCGTAACTGGAGGGAAAAACAACAGCGACTATCTACTGACGTACATTTTGTACTAACCAATGTCCAAAAAAAGTGACAAGGGCTTTCATAATAAGCATTAAACATGATGGAAGTCCTCTTCCCTTCGGTCCTCTCCTGCAGTCAGCAAACCCAACTGCTTTATTTTGGCAAAAAGAAGAGACTTCTTTTTTCCTTCATGCAATTTCCACCTGAACTGAGCTCCACTTAAACAAAGTGACTAGCACTGCTCAGGTAACAGTATTGCTGCAACCCAGTTGCCATGAAAGAACTAGGCAATGACTTTAGGCCACAGTACTGTACTGGGGCCTGGGGGGGGGCAGAGGTGTACCATCTTCTTAAAAGCTCAAAGGTTCCAACAATAGAGTGTCCTCTAACATTTGGGAGAATCTGGGCACTAAACACCTTCTAAATAGGTGCAGTGTATGAGAGCAACATCGGGTTTCAACTGGCTAGTGCCAGATGCAAGGATGTAGAAGCTTCTCTGGAACCCACATGGGGATATGTTTTAGGGACCACTGAAAAATAAGTGACATCTGCCCAAAACAAATAGTGCTGTGATACTATGGCATTCAGATAAATCCTAAACACACCTTTGCCAAATAAAACATAACAAATCAACTGCTCCGGTCTGTTCTGAAGGAAATTTTGTATACCTAATAGCAAGACTTGGGTGCTTTATTTTTAAGAGGGAATACAGATAACAACTGCTAGATCATGGACAGAAACACAGCTCACCACGTAGCTTACACATCTTGCATTGTGGATTTCAGAGTCTAGGCTCCTGAAACATCCTGAAATGCACTAGTTATTAAAGATTATTTAATAACAAAGTAATTTAAACAATGCTATAAGAATTATGAGATTCTAACTTATTTCTCATTGAAATCCTCTCTGATGTGAGGCTCCCCACATACTGGTACAGAAATGCAACAATGGAATTTGAAGATTTATTGTTTTCTTTTATGTTCCTACATAATGATGAATAATAGGTCTAATGAGAAGTCTTACAAAAGCACTGTGAAATTAAGTATTTCTTTCATATTTTTGAAACAGAATACCAGGGAATTTAAACCTAACATGAAACAATAAACTATCAATGGATCTCTGACAGCCAACTGGAAGAATGACAATAAGTCGTCTTGTAAATCTTTTGCAAATACTAAATTCTGCATGCAAATAAATATAGGTATAACTTGGAGAACACACTGAAGAACTGTTTCATAGAGTTCTATTTAGCTTTCATCCACAATAAAATTTAGATGAGGGCTCCAGCACAACAACATAGACATTGAATATCCTTATCCTCTAGGCTTGATATATACAGAATCTTACAAAAAGTTCACTGTTACAAAACTGGATAGGCAACCAAGATAGTAGCATCAGATGCCAATTGTGCTGTTAAGCCTTTACCATTTAAAGGGGTACACTTGCAGACGCAGAGGTGCATCTCTTCTTTATGGGAAGATGATGTTAATGGGGATAAAAAGGAAAACACTAAGCTACCCAGCTTTAATTAGTAAGGATGACAAACAACAGTATCATTGTGTCTTTTTGAGAAATGAAGATTCTGTATGATTAGTGACAGCAGAAGAAATGTAAAATTCGTATGTTCGGAAACCCAGAAACAATTTATGTTCTCAATTCTACCCCTTGAGACTGAAGCCACCGAATATAGTCTTCCTGAAGTCCTTATTCGGTTCAGGTTCAGTTTAGACTTCCAGAAATATCCTAATGCTTGTATCAATCATACCTCCATGTGGTGAACCCTTCAGCCTCCTGCATTTTAAAACTGAACTGCAAGATCCTTTCAGGGTAGGGAGTGGGAGCTGTTTATTCTTATCCTGTCAGTTTGAAAGGGATTTTAGACATCCTACAAATCTTGTCTTGCTGCTATGCCTCATGTGCTCTGGTGGTCTAGACAACAGTATTTCAGTCCATTTAATGTAAACTGCATAAACTGTTACACTCCTACAGGAGATATCAGTCCTTGACACAATACCATGAAGATGATCATACATTCAAGGAATCTCAGGCTATCAATCACTGAGCAGCAAAGTTGAAACATTTCACTCGCTGCAGATTAAAATCTCCCTATTAGGAAATATATAGTTTGGTAGATGCCGTCCAGTGGCCTGTGAAGAATGAGTTTATGGTTGACAGATAAAAGATACTAACCTCACAGAATCACCAACCCTTGTCCCCCTTGCTAATAGCGCTATGCAAAAAAAATAAACTAATGAGTCAGGAAGACTCTATTCCTTTTTGACTTCCAGTCATCCTTTCCAGGTCAGGTTCTAGTCTTGAGTTTTTCTCAGCCTATAAGTAAACCTGCTACTGCTTTCAAGAGAGGTTTGCCTGACAGTAGGTCTAAGACTTGACTATATAATCTGACTTTGAAAGAACCAAACTGACTTTGCTACTTGCAAAGTCATTCACTGGAGCTGATGCATACAAGTACCCACTCTAGTATCTGCAAAAGCCAGAAGAGTTGAAGAGAAAAAACAGTAAGAAATACCATACTTCTCTACAACTTCTGCATGGGCTTGCAAAGAAAGGCAGGTTAATGGAAATCCCCTTTTTAACAAAACAGTGGAAACCAGCAGTACAGTTAGTCACATCATAGTAAAAAGGTGACTGTATCCTGCCTCCCCATTTAGCCATACGCTACTTTATTCAGGATGAGCTAGCCTATTCACAATCCCATCTTGCAACACAGCAGTTTGGGCAAAACTATTACACTTCGTTTTGAGGGACCCTGCACCTCACAGCTCAACAGCATACCTGCATTAGGAGGATACCAAGAGCAGGAAAGCGTGACTACCACACTACAGGTCTACCTGCTGACAGCATATACAGCCTTCTGGCTGTATCTAAAATCAATAAAGACTTCAGATTAAAGTATTATTTTCTGCCTATATATAACAAATGCTTTAACACTTAAGCATCTTTGCTCACTATCTCTGTTGCTCAGATGTAGCTTAGAAACAGTACTTAGTAGTAGTAGTTTCAAAGCTGGTGGCCATGCAAGTCACAATAAAATCCACTCTCACCTTTCACTTCTCTTTTCTGACCACAATAAATGCCGAACCTAATTCAGTTTATCAAAATTATCTACAATGCAGAAACCTCTGCCATCATCATACCATGCTTAGGGAACTTTTATAACCATTCTTGCTCAAGCAAACCTATTCAAGTGGCTGGGACTTTGCTTAAGTGAAGTGAGAGTGAAGAATTCAGAATAGGGCCCTTACTGCATCAGGTAAAAAGAAATCAAAGGTCATCTCTTGGCAGTAGAGCCTGAATTTATTTGTGCTTGAGGGCAGGTTATTATAGTGCTCTGACCTTCACCTGACATCACTTAATGCTTCAGGCAAAATATCCATGTGTCTACAAACTGAAAAATGGGGACTTAAAATGTCAATGAGAGACTTCTTGAATTTGCAGGACAACAAGAACAGCCAATTACAAATTGCTGGCAAAGAAAACCAAGTAGCTCCTCCAACACTGTGGACTTCAGTTGCTGCTTTAAATAGTCCCTATGCCACAGGCAGAGCATGCAAGATCAGTGGTAATCTTTAAAAAAACGTGACCAAGTTTTGTATGTTTGGTTTTTTTTAAATCAGAGTCTACTGCTGTTGTGCATACTGCTTAAAGTCAGAAAAGTAGGGTTTTTATACAGTGACTTGCAATCTTCTACTTGAGTACTCACTGTTGGAGAGAGGTGAAGACTTGCTGAAAGGAATGCAACTCAAATGTAATCACTCTTTGGGCACTGCTTGACACTGTGTTTCCTGGTTAAGCATAAAATCTGTATGGTCTGAGTAAAGAGGAATTTTGAAAAGCCTAGAGTTTTGAAAAGCCCTTCTAACATAACTTTAGGGAAACAGCAAAACAAAAAGCAGAAACAAACAAATCCTACCTTTCTGAACCCTCAATTGCCAGCAAGCTACATTTGGAAACAGTTTCTCTCCCTCTTCCATTTCAAAGCAGTAGAAAAATCACAATTTAATCACAAGCAGAATAGTTCAAAAGAAGTCAGATCAGTTTCTGTCCAATTCTAACAGTACGAAAGCAGCAAAGACATTTTAGTCCTTTCATGCCCTCATAATTCAAAACTGCATAGGGATTTTTTTCTTGTATAAAATAATTAGTAATTATTATTAAACACGCTCACAAACTACCACTCTGCATTCAGCCCTGGTGTGATGAATTTGGCCAGCAACAAATACAGGCAGAAGGGACAGCTTTATGACAACTGATTAATCACAGCAGCATTGTCAGTGCCCAAGTAATAAATCTGAACCTGATCCTGCAAAATTGTAAACATTCCTATGAGAAGCAACAAAAGTACTCCAAACTCCTTAATGCCAATGTGAGCAAACCCCTGAACTGTGAAGAGGAAAAAAAAAAAAAGAAAGAAAGAAAAAAGAGACAGTCTTTTTGATGTACAGTATGTATTAACAAGTACAAGCAATGTCTGAAGAAGTAAAGGACTATAGGAAGTTACATTTTTAATGGCTGTGTATCACTACCAAAAAAAAAAACAAACTGACATCCTGCCTTAACCCCCATGTTTCAACACAAGAACAGTATTTCCTGGGCCGTCAAAGCTGAACAATACTAACAGTTAATGGTTAACACACTCTATTCTTTTAAATCCTTATTCTTATGCTGTTCTAGTTAAGTGCTTAAATTCCACATACAGACCCTGAAGATCTGCAAGGAGGTTTGCCCACTGTTCCACACTCACTTCCCCAGTGAATGTAGCTCCATGGAACTACAGGAAAATGAGACAGAGCTTTCATTGCTGCCAGATTAAGTAATTGCATCCATTCCATATAATTTATCACCCTTTTGGGCAGCTTGTGTCATGGGATGTCATTTTATTGTAATTATGCAGGGTGGGATTGGACAGGCTTTTGCTTCTCTTTGCCAATCTGATAAGCAAAATCATGTCTTCTTTTTACTTTCGTAGAAACTACATGTTTTAGATAAAAATAACCAAACAAAAATACAAGTATAATATACAACCGACTAATAGCAGCCTGATGTTACCAAGCCAGAACTACAGCAATCACCTTTACCATGGAAAAAAATACAAGACATCTGAAAACTTTCCAAGTTAACATTTACTCTCAGATTATTGTCAACAGTTTCGCTGAATTTGCCATTTAGAGATAGGTTTGTCCTTCCATGCACTTCTCTCCAGCTAATCCAAATGGAGTATCAGGGGAATCCGCTTGACTCAGGATTACACATTTTAGTCATAGGATATTCGAGTATCTAAGTGACGTTTTTCTCCTGGGGGAGTAGTATTCCATGCTCACACATATCCAAGTGCTGATCCAGCAAGGCCAGGCACAACAAATGTTTTTCACCAAGAAGCAGCTTTCATGAAGAAGGGCTTTTAAAAAGGGCTTCTTTACCCATCCTCTTCCCAAAACAAGAGCAGAGAAAACACATTCCAACTTGGGTATCATGATTCACACAGAAGGCAACGAGCAGAAACCACACTACTTCTATACAATGTTAGGGACAGTATCCTTAGGCTCGCAACAAACATTTAACTTTGGGCAGCCTTCTCCTCCTGTTCTTTTATCTCACTAGGCCATGCAGTCACAAAGGACAGACCTTGCCCCACCTCTTGGGCAAGCAAGGTCCAAGGTGTCACATGAGCCCTGCTTCTACACTGACAGAGACAAATTTGGAAAGATTCCACCCACTACCAGGTTTCTCTGCTAAACTTCATTCCTATACAAGAAGAGGGCAATACAACCCTCAGACACAGATAAAAAAAGTTCAGAAGTTGAAACTTGCGTTGTCACAACAGTTATCCCTTGAATTTAACAAAAAGGGAGTATTCATCTCTTACTTATTGTAATATTTTAAGTTTGGGGTTAGGAAAAAAGCACAATTAAGCAAGCAAAGTGAAATCAACAAAAATGCAGTAAAAAAGGTAGCCTTCTGAAGAACTGTATTTCTCTCTACACTTAATCACATATAGCTATGTATAACTTGTGAGTTTATAGCAATCTTAAAGGAAGGGGAATACAGGATCACAGTTATGAACAAGCGGATCCTCTGCAAAGGGTTGAATTTCATCTACCAAGTCCTGTAATTTAAACATCATTTTTTTGGTACCCAGGGAGTCTCCCAAAGGCCCCAGTTCCAGGAACTGACTATACCACAAGCATAACGCCCGTTAAAAGAACAAATTACTAGCTCTCATACTGTCAAAGAAAAGGCTGCAAACTCTAAGGGCTCAAAAAACTTGAAGTCAGATATACTCATTTTAGCATTTCACGATTTGTAAGCCAATCTAATGATTCTGGGGCAGACCTACCTCCTGATTCCTAAAGCTCCATGAGGTAGTACTGCACACTAACGAACTGCCATTGGACCACAAATGTAGCTTCTGACACTGCTAAATGTCACCACCTGATGAGTGAAATTTATTTCCAGATCTCTGAAGCTTAGCCATTTCTTTCCACAAATCAGATGAAGACATTAAATATACCTGTGCTGATAAAGCCTCCCTCCTTGCTCCTTTTATAAGTACATTATAACTTGTCGATTTGATCCTGTGTTTGTCAAAATTCACAATTCTTATGTTGTAGGGCATTCCCTGTTCCTGGTGAAACAGAACTTCATTTTGATTTCTGTTTCACAGACAGTTGTGCTGAAGTGACGATATGGAAAAATGTTTGAGGAAAGGAAGGCTCCACACTTTAGGCAGGGCTGAACTCCAAGATTGCAGTCATATCAACACTTGAAAATTTTCATGTTTAACACCAACTGATTAATGCAAATGAGGAATGTGAGCCAATGCCTGAGAACGGTTGCATTCATGTTACCATTCAAGTCAGTCTACGAGCAGAGAATGAGCTTTACCACAGTTCAGACACAGCGCTAGTCCCAGTGGAGAAATAAAGAGCACTGCCTGCTTGTAAAACCAGGAGATACTCAGTAGTTCCTTACACGTGAATGCAAGCATATCAACAGATAGGCTTTAAAGAAATACTGAAACGATGGTTTAAAATGCCACTAAGATTTCATGGCTGAAACCAGTGGCCATTCTTTCCAATGACAAGAGCACATCACATGGGAATGCCTTGATCCGAAAGCCACTGAAGTTACTGCTAACCTTTTCCTTTACTTTATTGGCCCTTAGATCAGAGCTTTAAAGAAAAGAGATAGTGGCTCTTGCACTTACTAAGAAAAGAATCTACAGAACCGATGGAAAAAAAGTCATTTTTTAAAATAAATTTTTCCATATAAGGAGTATGGAATCTTCCTGTGAAGGGAAATTCCAAAACCAGGACCAAAATAAATACCGAAGTGGGATGCCAAGTAGCAGCAGCACAGGACTCATGTGAAATAGCCAACAAGCAAGTCCTTAAGCTATGATCTGAAGAAACACAGTAATAAACCTATGAGGCACATACTACATAATTTGTTCATATACAACAGATATTTTTATTCCAGTGCTTTTTTTTTTAAGCATAAAGGACTTTGCATGCAAATTATCTTCAGGAAATTTAACAGTTGGCCAATATCCTGTAATTATCATACCTTGTTCAGAGATAAAGGAAATGGAGCAAGATGCCAGTAAGACTTGATCAGCAGCACACAGCAGGTCGATGGTAGTGCTGAAAACAGAAGCCCACATTCCAGCAACTCACACATATCTCACCTAACCAACAGATAAGGCTACTTTCTCTCACAAGGATCATATTGAGATTGTATCAACATTGGAATATTTCTACTGCAAGAACAGTTCCTGCCAAGAAGCCCCACATTTAACGCTTGGTACTACCATTTAAAAAATATGTAGCGGATGTCTATAGATGGTGTTGACAAGTGCTGATAGTTTAACAGCAACCAAAGTTATGAACAGTGACCCATCTCTGGGAATGCCATAACCCCACAGGGAGAAGCTACACAAATTCAATGTGTGACATGACACTTGTAAGTCCCCAAGAGAAAAATGGGTGGGACAGAACATTCCAGGAGAAGGTAACAGTTGTTTTAAATTACAGAATTTTTATCTGTTATTGTCAATTAACACAAAGAACAAAACAAAAAAATAATCAGGCAACACAGAAGCACACAGTTTCAGCTACGCTCCCTTTATACAGTCAGATATGAGGCCAAATTCAGTGCCCATCAGATCGCTCTGTTAATCAGTTTTTTATTTATATCTGCTTAACATCTCTCTAATTAGTCTTCTAAATGAAGTACTAGACTGTGCATTCTCCCTAAAAATCTAATACACATAAACAGAATTTTCTAGTGTAATGTACTATCCTGAATACAAGAGAAATTATCTAAATGCAAAACACACAATAATCCACTCTTACTTAATCTACTATAGATTAACAATGCAATCATGTCCATTGATCACATATTTAAACCACATATATTCATAACTGAATTAGCTTTACAACTACCTGATTCATCCTCCAAACTGCATTTATATCAGGTTAAGCTGCTTTCTGAAAACAAAAGAACTAAAAACCGAACTGTGTATGTGCCTACTTAAGGGAACAAGACTTTTCATAGAATACGTTCTCCAGCTAGCACTATGACCATCGGAAGCGTTTCACAATTAAAAGCTACAAAATGCTTTGCCTATCTACAGTGGTAGAAGTGATACTACCAATGTCCAAACTATTTAAGAAGTTAGTCTGATACAGTAAGTTTTCTGCTCTTAATTTTTTCCTACTTGCAAAAAAATAACAACCTTCTAAAACTGAAGCCTGTTATGATAATACAACACTACGGGGGACACAGTTAAAATTGCTTATGCATGGTTGACTTTGGAGTTTCCCGGGTTTTTAAGTGCTTAACCATTCAAACCTTAATTTTGTCTAACAGAACAACTCAAAGCCCATAGGAGTCTCTACACTGACTGCACTTAACTGTAGATGATAAACCTGAGTTTTAAAGTAAAAAAAATCCAAACGAAGTATCACTACTAAGTGTCTGACCGGCACTTCTTCACCTCCATTTTCAGTACAACTGCCACTGTGAATGGTCTGAATAGCACACATCTGATGTCACATCACAGAGAATTGAGACTACTATGCGGAAAACCAGCTTCTCTGCTGTCATCGTCTGCACAGAATCACACACTCAAGCCAATATAAGTCTTCAAGATGATTCTGTTAATTTTTGTTTTGCTTTCAGGCTCCGTTTAATGCATGTTTGCCTAGCACAGTTATTCAGTTTGTTCTACAGCAAAAGCAAAGGTTTTGTACTGTGATCATAAGACTCATCACTGCCTAACAGCAACCTAATTAATTTTCTGCAATTAAATCTGCTGGAGCTCTGAATGAACCTGTTGTATGAAGTGTGAAAAGACGGAAATCTTGCACCATGCGACACCTCCAAGTGCTTCTGAGACTTAGAGTCACGAATCAGAAGTTGCTCCTTCAATTCCAATGGAGCTGTTTCAGATTAGAGTCATCATCAGCAAGACCTGGGATTAGACCTGCTCCTAAATAAAACCTGACAAGCTATGGTCAGGGCACAATTATGACAAATAATCTGCGTTTCCTACCTACACTCGCTTTGAAGGCCTCTATATGATAACCCAAACCAGCTTACCTCTTATTTCTAACTTTGCTAAAAATCCTCATTTTACAGCACTTTTTTCTCCTTGAAAGGCAGTCTCTCCTCCTAGTCTGCTTAACTCCATTGTCCCACTAGATTCCCTGGGAGAGAGGTGATGGAAAAGAAAGCATCACGAATCACAGCTGTCTAATGAATTTCAGCGGTATCAAGTTTCATTTTAAACCCCTGATGGGTGGAAATCACATCAACCAGGAGATTACTACTAGTTTTACACCAGAAAGAAGTCCGAGTTGGCAAGCTACAGCTTGATACATCAAGTTGGTAAGAGTGCATTTGCAGTTCCACAAACAGCACTAAACTCAGACAAATTTGGGCTATTTTCAGTTCCTGCTCCTGCCACAGAAGACAGGAGAAACATGCACAGCAGACTGACAGAATATTAAGAGCCCATTAAGCGACTATTTCATCCATGGCATTATACCCTTGTATTGAGCTACTAACAACTAGTTACTTAGACAGCCGTTTCTAATTAAAAAAATAAACCACACTGATTCATCAACAGAGGGCCACACAGTGAGTTACAAATATTTCTGTTACTTTTGTTGGCTATTCACATCATTGATGCACCAACTTAAATCTGTCATCTTTGCTAGCAGACATCATCATGCCGCTACGTAACCCATGCTGTACTGATACCTTGAATATAACTCTTAGTTTTGCTGACCCCTTGATTAAAAAAATATAAAAGACTGAAAAAAATACAGGAAGAGGTGATGACACTGGCAAGAGATATGGAAGAACTCCCATACAAGAAGTGACTAAAAAGCTAAGAATTCTTTACCTGGAAATAAAGGATAGCTGAGGACGACAGATAACAAAAGAATACAGTCCTGAAATAGCACAAAGATAGCAAGTAGAGAACAAGTATAATTCATTTTATAAGGACTGAACAGTATCAGGCAGTAGATTTAAAAGAAGCAAAAGGAAGTAATTTTTCCACACAACATATTAACCTGTGGAACTCATTGCTGCCAGGTTTTCTAAACCATTCATGCTTCTAGCACAAAAAAAACATTTGGACGAATTAATGGCAAGTGTGTCAAGGGCTATTAAACACACAAGTGTGGACACACTGACAGCTGAAAAAATGTAAAGCTATAGCTAGAGGAGAAAAGGTATTCTGAGATTCCCCTCTGCTACTGCATGTGCCCCTGTAGCCTGACAACTGAACACGAACAGCTCAGGTGTTGCTAGAATTTAAGCACAGGAGAGAGCATAACAAAGCCAGAAGCAGGAGAGCGTGAAGAGAAATACCAAACGCACTTCATGCCTTGCACGCTGTGCTCAGATAGACCAAAAGATCTGGCCCAAAACAAGAACAATTGCGACACGCATTCTTCGGAGGAAAGCTATTCACTTCTTTTACTCTCTCATACAAACTGCTGGATTCAGCTCAGACTACGTGCAGTTACTGCTTCTGGTGGGACACCGAGGCAAAACGAAGCAGCTCCTTACACACCCTCTGGATGCAGCCCCTGGAAACCGAGCGTGGAAGGAAGGCAGCTTTGAAATGGCTACTTACACAGCCAAAACCAGGCAAAAACACGAGGCGCAGGAATCTCGCAGAGCAGACCAGAAAGCTCTCTCGCAGCCAGGCGAGAGCGAAAGCTCCTCGGGCCACGGCTTTGAACGCAAACCCAGACTAAAGCAGCCCTCACCGCGGCCTCGCAGCTCCAGCCATCCCCAGAGGCCGGTCTCCGAGCCGCCCCGAGCCCCAGCCGCCCCGGTGCACTGCCCGCACACCCCAGCCGCACCGGCACCGCCGCCCGCTCCCCCCGGCAAGGCGCCGAGCCCGGCCGACCGCTCGCCGCCCACCTGGCGCGGGGCTCCCTCCTCAGGGCGCTGCCGCCGCGGGGGCGGCCGGGCCTTGCCTCACCGCGCCGCGCCGCTCCGTGCCGGCGTCCCTCGCGGCGCACGTCCCGTCCGGTCGCCCCACGACGAGGCGCTCTCCGTGCGGCGAGGCCGAAAGGGCTGACACCCGCACGGCCTCCGGCGCATGGGAGGCGGCGCCCCCTCCGCCGGGAATGCCGGAGCGCGGCTGCAGGGCGCCCCGCAGGACCCGAGGCAGGTTCCCGGCGGCTCCGGGGCTGAGGGACAGCCTCTCCCCTCGCTCCCGCCTGCCTCCCGCGCAACGGGAACGGCGGCGCGCTGCCCGCGCCTGCTGCCACCTGGCGGCCGCGCCGCCCAGCGGCGCCCCGCGGAGCCGGCCGGGGCGCGCCCGGGCGAGGCGCGCAGCCGCCCCGGCCCGCTCTCCCTACCCCGGGCGGGCCGCCCGCCGGGCCGGCACTACAACATTCAGCCCCACTGTCCCCCCCGGGCTCGGGCAAGCCGACGAGGCGGAGGTCGGCCGCCGCCTGAAGGGGGTCGCGGGGGGAGGCGGAGGGGAACCGCACCTTCCCGCGGCGCCGGTGCGCGGACGTGCGGGCGGGAAGGCGGCGTATGGCGGGGGGTGCGACGGCGCCTGTGGCCCTTAGGGGCGCGGGGGACCCGCCGCCGCCCCCCGCGCCCCCCGCCTCCCTCCGGCGCGCGGGCGGGAGCGAGGGGCAGGGAGTGCAGGTGCTCCTTGCATGCCTTGCGAGGATACCGGCGCGGTAGCACCTGCGCTCCCGCCCGCGCCCACCCGTGTCCGTCCACACGCGGTAACGACGGCATTTAGAAGATGTCAGGGAAGCAACCCGGCCCGGCCAGGCGCCACCGGCCGGTATCGCCGGGCTGGCCGGCACCCCCGCAGCGAGCGCCCGGGACAGGTGCCGACTGCCGGGGCTGCACAGGCCGCGGGACTTCCCCCGGGCGGCAGAGGACGGCCTCCACTAATAGAGCCATTCTGCACGTTTATAGTATATATAACGTACTACGCTCCATAATTTTTCAGTTCCTACAGCCTTACACTGTTTGCAACGAGGGCGCTGACGCACCCCACGCTGCTGCCCTCAGACACTACTAGAAAACGTGAGAGAGACAACTGCCACCTTCCTACTTGCTGGCTGGATGAAAGACCATCTGCTTCTAGCAAAAATACTCACAACTAGAAGATAATGTGTGATTCCTGCCAGTATTTGCCCAAAAGTCTGAGATTTGAAACCAAGCCAGTAACAGTGATACACTGGCACTGTGAAAAGCAAACAGCAGACGAGCATATACGAGGCGGATCTTTTCTTGATAACTTTTGAGTCAGCATCTGAGGAAAAAATTGGATTTGTTTCTCTGTTCCTGCTTTATATTAAGTGTACTGGACCTAAGATCCCTAAGGGCATTTTTATTGAACAGTGCAATAAAGTGTCCAGCATGAGCTCTAAACCTTAGAACCGGATAGTCA
Source organism: Aptenodytes patagonicus (assembly GCF_965638725.1). Classification (NCBI taxonomy): domain Eukaryota; kingdom Metazoa; phylum Chordata; class Aves; order Sphenisciformes; family Spheniscidae; genus Aptenodytes; species Aptenodytes patagonicus. The sequence continues at coordinate 17,454,752 of NC_134958.1, forward strand.
CTGGCAACGGTTCATTGCAACATTTAGTTTTATGCTTTAAAAAAAAAAACAACAACAAACTATTATTCTTGTGCTGGAACTGACCCAACCAGGTGAACTCATTTGCTTTAAAGCACAGCAAAACAGGTTGTTTTTTCTTAGCAACATTTTGGGCTCGATTACACTTGAACCCAGCCGAACCAGTAAAAGATGATGTGTTGACTGTACTGTTCATTGCACCAAAAAAACTACTCCATTCCCAAACCCATGTATAGCAACAGGCTCTAAGCAAAAGATCTACTGCAGAAAACTTACTTTTTCCTGTATGTTCACCAGGCAATCGCCACAGCATAGCACTCCCAAGCAGTTTCAGACGCCTTGTGGGCACCACAGCAGATCTTGGTTGTAAAAAGACAGCTGTATACAGCTGTATGTTAAAGATTTCTCACAGGCAAAGAAAGGCTGCATTATAATGCTAAGAGAAGGGTAGCTATGCTACCTCCAAGAGATCAAGGTCTCACTTGTAGTAAGTAAATGGGTTTGGAAACCACAGATTTAATCTAGCGAAAATGCCTCCAGTCCCTCCTGAGTTATGCTGTGGTTTGGTATCACGTAAAACTGTATCTGTGCTCCAGAAGCTAGACTGAAGCCTGTTTGGCAGTGGTAGACAGTCTAACAGGAAGCAAATGCTGTGCTACTCTGGCCATGATCTAATGAAGTACATAAATGAGTGACTAATTGCTAAGCCAGGTTGCATGTGGGCAAGAATAGCTCTGCCAGATTACAGTGTTTTAGTTCTAATCTCTACTACAGAGTAGATGTTCTACTTCATCTACTCTGCCAATTACACAACTACTGTTTGCTTCTGGGAGAGACACAACTCTAGCCAGGTGGACTAGAGACAAGTTTATTTTCAAGAGCAAAGACCTAAGTAGTTAGGTATTAATAAATTAATTAATGTATTTAGCCAACATGGTGGGATTGCTCTGCTTGAGACAGTTCCTAACTCCTGATGTTGGGGAAAGATTACTTAACCTGTACCAGCCTGAAAATTAGCTCCCTAACTCTATCAGCCCTCAGGGGGAGGAGGACTTGCTTCTGCCTTAAGGGAAGCTGAACAGCATTAGCCTCCGCCCTGGAGGTCCCAAAGGCTGGTTCAGCCGGGGGCTAATAGCATCAGAAGAGTTAGAGCCTTGGTACCTTGAAGCAGAGACCACAAGGAGGCCTTCTGAAAAGCCAAGGAACGTACACTTGTCACTGTTTTCCCTTCCTGTCTCTTTTGCTGCCTTTGCTCTAATTTCCCTAATCTCTCTCTTGTTTGCTGTTTGACTTTCGGAATGATTGCTCCCTCCCAAGGGCTAATGCAGAGTCCTATCTCTCATCCCTCCATCTCCTCCTCCCCTTGCAGATGAACTGTTCAGAACACGCATCCTGGTTTCCCAACAGTGCAAGAGGAAGTTGTTGTCCCGCTGCTGAGGGGGAGAGGAGCAGGCCTTCCCACACCTTATCTGTGCGTCAGAGCAGCTGACACTCAATTTGTTGCAAACAATTGCAGAGCTATGAGTCTCCCCTTCTCATTATATTGCAACGTTATCTGATGTCTTCCATGGTCTCACATAACAAATGTGGCTAGCTAAGAAAAAAACCCAATATACTCAGGCTATTGGCTGTTCTTTTCTAAGAGATGGACATGAAGGGGATTGTGAAATGGCATCATGCTTTTAAATAGAGAGCAAAACAAATGCTTGAAAGAAAACATCGTTCACTAGGAGTTTAAATGTAATTTTTCCTGCAGTAATCCACAAAGAAAATGCTTGTTTAAAGTTTTAATTTTGCTAGCAGAAGATGCAGTAGAAAATAATGCATTTGAGGGACGTGTCAACTCACCAAGCAAAGAAAGATCTGGGTGAGGACAGGAATCAACCTACTTGATCACTTGTTCAGCACATGGTGATCCAGCCACATCTTGTCTCCTCATGTGAGGGCAGGGATGGCCACCAGTGCCACTCATCTCGCAAGTTGCAAAGATTCAGGTTTGAGATGCAAGGGGTATCTTGGTATTTTTACTTCCAAAGCTGAAAGACTTCCCTGCCCATGAACCAGTTCTTTGGCCAGCTGCCTCAGTGAAAGAATAGGAATCTATTTCAGTCAGTTTCATTAAAATTCTTTGGGTTACAGCAGCCTGGGAACAACATTTTAGTGCTACTTTGAAAATTCAGACTAGATTACAGCCTAAAATGATAAGACTGGCAAACAGATAACAGGGTAGAACAGGGGTCTGCCCTGCAGGACTGAACTGCTGCTCGCTAGTCACAAAGAATCACCTAGCACTAACAGTGGGAATGAAAGTGTGTGAAAATCCCCATTGGGATAAGGAAGGAGAGAATCTGAGAAAGAAGATCAGATTGTGGTGGAGTAGGAAGCTAGAGTTTCCCTCCCTTGAATTGTTTCAGCCACTTATTATTTGTTTCAATACTTCTCTGTGAGCCACTAATTGTCGCAGTAGGATCTTTCTGCTTCATTTCCTTCTCTTTGTGAGGGCAGGCGTCAACATTGCAAAGAGTTAGAAATCTGCTGCCTAGTGTATAGAAGACAATGTCAGATTTGCAACATGTCCAGCACAGGTCAGTGGCACAGTTAAGCCTTGGGAAGTACCTTTTATACAAGCATTGGATTTCAAGATCGGGAGGGGGGGGAAACCCGCTATTGCAAAACCCAAAAACAAACAGAAAAAAAAAATTAAAATGGAGACATGAGTTAGCTTGCTGGCCTGGAAGAAAGACAGTGTAGTTTTACAAGTTTTCTCTTCACCCCTAGATCTGTTACTCTCTAAGCAGGAGTACTAGAAAGAGTACATGACACCAAAGGAAAAGAATAGTAGCTAGCTCGGTTGCAGCTTAGCTATCCTGAACAACAGTAGTGTTTTGTAGCTCACATGCAGAAACTGTGTTCAGAAAAGCCTCCATTTTATGTCCCCTATCTATGCCTTTCCCCAGTGCTAGGAGGTCAATCGTCCCTGTCAGATCCTTGCCTGACAACAGCAGAGATGCATAGAAGATGGAAAGTTTTTCAATGAATATGTCACATTACAGAAATGGGAGAATATGCCTGTTTTATGCTTATTCTACTTTGCATGTGAGGGCGAGTTCCAGGAACGGCACTTCCCTGGGACCTGCAGCCACTCTGGGCTGTGGTACCACTGCCTCACTCTTGAGGAAAACTCCACAACAGCACAGCAGAGCAAGTTGACTTTCTAGCCAAACAAAAAAAGACTTCCCCCTTCCTCCTCCATACCAAATATTTCTCTTTGATCACACTGGAGGACTTCTCCGTGTTCTGGATAAGCACCAGCCAGATCATGTACAACTACATAGACCACATCCCTTGCTCTTACTACTGTGCTACATATAAATACCTCAACAGTTTTCTTTATGTGGACATACTCACTACTTTTTTCCATTGCCTTTTGCTAATCACCATCTTTAGTCCCTTAGAGCTAGTATTACAAAGTTTGTGTCAAATAACCTGTCTACACGTTTCCTGCTCAAGCCTTCCTTTTAAAACACCTTCTTCACAGCAGGAAATACGAATGAAAGACAAGCAGAAGGTTACATAGATTTAGGTGAAGCAAAAATATGCATTTAGGAAAACATGAGAGCCATTCAACTGAGTGGCCTTTTTAGGTTGTGTTTCTTATCTTTACTATCTAATAGCAAGACTGTAGACCTACAGCACACACAGCATGTGCTGTTTTACATTTATTTTCCTTTGTTGTTTCTCAGCTGTATAATTTAAACCTTCTTTCTTTTACTACATCTGTAACTACAACACATTCTAATATTTACAAATGGAGAGTGACTTGGCACAATATTGGGTGCAGTCTGCCTGCCCTCAGAGAGGCATTCTCCAAATGGGCCTGCCCGCCTCAAGAGCTGGGAGACCTGAAGTGTTTGTTTAAAACCTAACTTCTTCCGAAAATAGCCGTGCACAGCTGTAGGTCTATTGACAACTGTTAAATAACTGGAGATTTAGACCAAAACATTGGAGCAGGGTTAGAAATCTTTTAGTGACCAACTAGATATCCTGTGGTAAGTGGGAGCAAAGGGTGCCCAAGTTGTTCAGAAACAAGCAGCCAGGAAGCAAGCCACTGCGCTAGGCAGCAAGTCTATTAATGCTTAATACTGCCATGGAAAAGAGGTAAGAACTCAACTCTTGGACCTTAGAAATAATCATGGACTTCATCGTCTTTCACAGGTTAGAAACTGCAGATGCCCAGTCACCAGCAATCTTTGCCTAAGACATCTTTATTTCCTCTGGATGCAAAGGGATAATTGCAAAGACCTAAGAATAAGACTCAAAATGTCCTGTATTCTAGCTGAAAAGCAGCTATGAGACAAAGGACAGGAAATGCTGAGTAGAAGAGTAGTTATAAACACTCAACTCCCTCAACAGGGATTTATCGCTGGGAAAGCATAAATAGCAGTGCTTGTAGTCCAAACATGTAGCACTGCTTGCCACAATGGGCAGCGTGTGGCTAGAAGCTTCCAGTAGAGAAGCTCTGCAGCCAAGATAACCACCTCTGTTAAGCGCCACAAAGATGGCGGGGGGAGAATCCACACACTGGTTCTCCTTGCTCTGCACCTCCTCAGTCATCACAAATTTGTGCTTTTCTCCCCACACTGGAGGTCTACAATTGAGTCTTCTAAGCAGTGTGAGAATAACAGGATGATACTGAGGAAATTATTCTTGAGCATGAGCTTTGACCCTTCTGGGCAGTGAATATGAGACACGTGGTCAGGACAAGTCCCTGGCACATTAGCTGCCTTTGTGAAGTTATTTGCTGATTCAGAGGTGTGAAACTCTAAAAACCACTGCGGAAGCAATGGCACTGCTTGTGGTACTGAAACAGCATGGATTCCTCCCGGGCTGTTACGACTTCATAAATATTGACTTTGGATAAACCTTCTGACAAAATTCTGGTTGGTTTTTTTTTTCTTTTTCCTCCCAAGTGGGTTCCCAGGGCTAATTTGCTTAAGGCAACATATATGACACAAGAATAAGCCCTTTGAATAGTGATGCAATTGCTTGGTCATGAAATGAAAAAAGGCTGGATTTTGATTGATAGTTGGAGTTCATGCTGTTTGTTTGATTTACTCTGGATTCTTTGTCACCTCAGTGCTATTCCTGCCAACACGTCACAGCACTATTGATTATGGGCTGAAATACTGTTGTAAAGTCTTTTTTGAATTTTACACTTACCAGTTTTCCTCCCCCCCCCAAATGGCAATTTTACCCACGAATCTTTTTTCTTCAGTAAATCTTCTAAGCTACAACTAGCCACAATGCTGGGCCTCATTCTTTTCTCATTTGCAGCGGTATGAAAATTAAAGCAACATAATTTACTTCAGTGAAATGATTCCTATTCAGTACCTTAGAATTAGGTCTAATATACTTTAGAAAAGTATTATTTTTCACTCTGCGACATGATTGTAATTGCCTTATTGCACTACTATACCAGTTGGCAGTCACAACAACTGTCACCCAGTCAACACCAGGACACGATTCTCCCAGCACAGGAAAGCCCTGATCCAGTACAAGTGCCAGGAGGTTACAGTGAAGACTTCTTCCCCTAGAAAAGCACTTCAGTGTTAAATGTGCTTATGTGTTTTGCCGAATTGGGCCCAAATTTCTAGTCTTTTATGCCTAACAGAACAGATTGAGAGAAGAACCAAGAGAAGAATGAGGGCATAACTACATCTGAGAAAACAGGAGATTAAATATGACATAAGGCACTTAGCTATGCTCTCGCTTGGCAATGGCAAAGGTAGCTTGGTAGACTCCAGCAATATTTCCAGGAATGCAAGAGTCAGGTATTAATATTTAATTTGTACTCATTATTTCTTGCCCCTGCACTTCAGTACGCATCACTGCACCTGTATCAGACACACATGCACACCCCCAGACCGAACTCACATATCTAGCTTGGAGTAGAGGCTGTTTTCAGGCAGTTTTTCTCTTCAACATTACCCACTTTCCTGATTTACTGATTCTTGGCTGAACTTAAAATTATCTGAAAACCATTGCCACTGAGAAAAACTTTAGTATCCATACTCAAGCACTCGCTGAATGTCTAACCTGGAGAACAACATCCAGAGATCCAGCCTCTGTGATATGGCTCTGATCAGATACTTGAATGAAAGTAATTGGCAGGAACACTCCTATCATTTCTTGTCATGCTGTCTGCTGGCAACTTGATGCTAAATAGTTTAACATTTGTATCAGCGACTCAGTCAGGATATTAATTCGAAGCAGAAGAGAGTTGTTTACCAAAAATAAATAAAAGGCTTATGGATGATGTAAGTGCTGAGCTATGGGGCTTGCCTCCCCGTACAGTGGACGTGCCTAGATGTTTTTCCCCTGATTCATGAAAACAGTTGGACCACAGGCAACCTGTGTACTGATCTGCAGGCAAATTGTATGCCAAAACATTGGTCTATCCTCAAAACATTTCCAATGCATGAGGAACAGCATGAAAGAAAACGCTGTGGTTGCTCCCTCCCCTGTAGCCCCTGAGCATTAATAGGTCTGCATCATCTTTTACTCTCACTGGAGGCTGTTAGCCCTCATACAGTCAAGCTTTCCATTCTACACTGAGAAGAATAAAAGTGCAGTTGAACACTGTGTACTGACTGAATTATTAGGTTATTAGAGAAAAAGACAGGACAGTGGAAAATGGACGTGTGGTCAATTTCCCTTTTTGAAAAGAAGGGGTTTTAGCATAAGGCATATGCACGCAGCAGTTCAGGGAGGGTATGTACGAGTTAGCCTTTTACATAAACGGTCACGGCCAAGACTATCCAGCTGCTTTGTAACACACTTTCTACACTGTGAAAAGTCATCTTTACAGCCAAATCCCTATGAGCATTATGTGAACAAGATTTTACCCTGTCCTCTGTAGAAAGAGGGAGTCATTTTGGGGCAAGAAACCAAGACATGTTCCACATAGCTCATGAACAACAATTTCCTCATCTAATGAGCGCACCCTAGGGTTTATTCTTGAAAAGTTTACCAGCAGAGTAACTAGAGGAAGTCCTAAGACACTTGAATATATTTTCTGTGCTAGAGATCCAGACCATAAATTTAGCAATATATAATCTAGCAACTACAGGATGCACAATTTTTAACTGCCTAATATTCAACAGTTTAATTGAGTCTGATTAACCACAAGTGCCAAACATTGTACAAAATACAGACTCTTTCTTTTATTTCAGTTTGGGCTCTTAAGAAGCATTAGGCTATAGTGAATTGTTGAAATCCTGCCTTTTTTTGTCTTTATTTATCCCTACATAGAGGTGTAAAATAGGTTGTCAGTATAGTCTTCTTCCTGCCTTCCTCCAAACACCTCACACAAATAACAGATATTTCATAGCAGGAAGAATCTTTTCCCTGAGATGATACAGCATACCTGAGCTACATAAGAATCTCAGGCGGCACAGCCCATCCAGCCTTACTGTGTTTCTTTCTTCTAGCTGTGCAGAGCCCCATCTATCTCCAGCTTGCTCCCTGGCCAGGCATAGCACAAGGATGAGCTGTCAACATGAAGCTTGACCTGAACAGAGCTGGACTCCACACAGCCAAAGGCTGAGCCCCGATGATAATCCCTCCCAACAAGCACTTGTGCAGCAGCTTGTTGGCTGCCTGTTCTCTGCCTGCCCTCTAAAGTAACACACAATCTGGCCTCTCAAAAAAGCTGTTGCTTCTAAAACTTGAATCAAATTTAATTAATATCTGCTACAGTGAAATAAAGGGAGAAACAAAGTAATAATTTAGTAAACTAGACTTCATATGTTGTCTGTCTTTGTGCATAATGTAAACAGAACTCAGTTCACTTCAAGTAGACAGTCTAGAGACTCCAAGCACTTGAAACAAGGGACGAGCACAGGCAAGCGCAAGTGGACGAGGAGGACCAGGGTTCTTGGAACATCTCTGTGTAGGCACATTCTTAGGGCTATTATGCGCTACATACCGCATAACAAAACACCCAAACTCTGCTTCACTGATCTACCTTCCCATAAAACCTAATCTACGTAATATCAACATCCGTTCAGCAGGACAATTATACATGTAAGTAAATTTTGTATGTATATATGTATACACACACACACAGAGCCTCAGATTAGAGAGTTTCTCACATTCAATAAAGAAGTAAATAGAAGTGCTGTTGTGGAAGGCACTTTTATCATGTTGGAAGAACAACTTAGAGATGTTTAGAGAGTGAGTGCAATACCCCTCACTGTCTAAATATCTCCAATTCCCAAATTCCTTAAAGTAGGCATTGCTAATTTTTTTCAGGAAAAATATTTCCTTATGCATTTCAGCTGCACAGAGAAGAAAAGTAGTTTACATGTAAGCTTTGAACAGATGTGTTTACAGGCACAAAAGAAGAAAAACATAGCCTTACAGCTATGTAGCAATTTTTCTGTTTGTGGTGTTTCTGGATGTTAACTTTACAGTTCCTGTAGTTTATTGCAGTTCTGTGGGGTTAATTAAAATCCTTCTACAAAATCAGATAAACAAAAGGAACGGGGGAGGGAAAGTGTGCATTTTATGTACTGTCTGTTAATCTCAAATGAAGCCTGCCCCATGTGTACAATTAAACATCTGTGGAAAGCCTGTACTTCGACCAGAGCAATCACTCTTTGCATTCCAGTTTTGGTAGCTGGTTCTTTTCTTGAATTTTGTGTGTATGTATGCATGCACACATATGTGGTTTCAGCATACTTTTCACAAATGAAAGAAAAAAGTAAGACAATTTACATGATGTTTTATTAATGTAAAAGCTAAAAAATCTTCAGTCCTTACATTGTAGACAGATAATGTTTTAGAAACTCCTACTCTGAGATTTTGTAGGAATTAAGAAGTCGCCTTTGTAAGTCATATGTACCAGTCACATACCGATGTGAGAATAATCAATACAATCAAATAAATCAATCTAGATTATATTTACCCTCTACATATGTATAGGATCTTCCAATACATGAGATGATCCAAAATGGAATTAAATCAATGAAGAAAATACCATGTGGATTTCAGCCAGCTGGGTCAGACCCTTACACTGCGAGCAAGAAACGGCTTACGTTCAACTTTTAAGTAATCATTTTATAGAGGAAGATGGGCCCATGATTGCTTAAGAGCTCATATTCCTCAGGGCTCTAAAGAGCTGTTCTGGTTTTGGCTGGGATAGAGTTAATTTTCTTCCTAATAGCTGGTTTAGTGCTGTGTTTTGGATTTAGTATGAGAATAATGTTGATGATAGGAAGAAAATTAACTCTATCCCAGCCAAAACCAGGACAAGAGCACAGTTTGTTTCCTAGTTGTGGTATCTCCACCGGTCATAAAGTCATTCATTTTGGTAACTAAATGTTACTCCTTCTGATGGAACCTGGCATTTTACTCTTCTCTGGTACAACTTGCAACATATACAGAATACAGAATGGCACTGATAAGCTCTGAATGAAGTTTCTTTATTCACACTAACATCCTTGCCTCGGGACTTTGAGAGCTGTGAGATGAACTGAATGTTTTAGGCCAACTTCACCACTGAGTTAAGAGAATCGTATCAATAGAGAAGGCACATCTGCTTCTGGCTGAGAAAGAAGAATCTGCCTAGTTCTCCATACGTGAACCTTCAACAGACAGATGCAAAGAGCTACAATGAATTCTGCCTGTTCTGGTCTCATTTGTCAAGTTTGAGCTGCATCCATGGGTGGCGAGAGTTCCATATCTACATTCACGGCACAGCACTGTGCTGTGGCAAACACAGAACAGAGTAAAACATCTTCACTGAAATAGCATTGGAGCACATGTCAGCTGTGCAGTTTAAAAGGCAGGCAGTGTACAAAAGAACAGAAAAAAATTGTGGTAACATAAAAGTAGCTCTTTGCATAACAGATTTTTAGATACTTTCACCTGAATTCAAAATAGATTTTTCATGTCATTGAGAAGACAGATTTTATTTAAATTTTGAAGATGATTTTTGATACATCATTCTGTGATAAGGTGCTGCGACTCCCTTGATCCAGTAGGACACTACCATATTCTAAAATGACACAACAACCAGTAAAAGAATCTCCCTCTGCTAACAATCTCTGTTTCTACAAAATAACAGTTCTCCAGTCTAGCGTCTCAGATAATACACAGTATTTTTGTAACTTACGTAACTACCGAGTAGGTTGCAGCAAAACAGACTTTTTTATGGGCTACTAAAATTGCTCCAAGTCACTTGGTTATTACTTTCCATGTTATTATGTAATTTACTTCCACTATTTCTTTAACAACCACTGCATCTTTTGGAACATTTTGCAGCTCAGAGCCAGAGACAACTGGACCAACTCCTTGAATTCCATACTGCACCACTGAAGCATCTGTACGTCTTGCCTACCTTATGTCCTGTTTTTCTCAGGTTCAATGTTCCCCTACAAAAAACAGTATGGTTCCATTTACTTTTCTTTAACAGCTTTCTTTTTGAAACTTTAGCATTTTCCATTAAAATTATGGATGTAATTTCAACTTTGAGAAAGCTAGAGAGAAACCTACATCTCTCTATATATATTACACATACTGTCTGCACAGTGAGTCAGAGCCTAAGCACAGCTTGTCAACACAAGTACCTAGAGCCAAATCATAACCTCCACTTTAAGGTGTGGACTAGATGAAAGGAATAGAAAATGCATTGCAATGTCCAGAAATCTGTCAGAGGCTGAGAGAGATCTTCAATCTTAACTAGCATTATGCTCTGCTTCCCACGTTCCCAGGGCACTGTGCATTTGGGGATTCCAGGTTACAACAGGGTGTAGCTGGCTGGAGCAGAAGTGTAGCCAGAGAACCCTGGCTCTGCACAGCCGAGGTTTTTGACACATCCATAGAAATGCTCTGCAGAAGTAACTCTGAGTCAACTACAATGTTTGTTTTTCTACCTGCACAAACTCACAGTTCCCTGGTATGTGCAATGAAGAATATGAAGCTGTTCAGCTAGGGCATTCTGCTTTGGATGGGACAATCCTCTGCATATTTTGAGATCTAGAGAATTTCCTGACAGATTATGAAATAATTAGTTGGCCAGAGGTCCAGCCATGGGCCCATTCAGTAGGAAGGCAAAATTTATCCCCTCACAATCGCTGACTGGAGCTGGATAGAGAAACTAGTTTTTTTAATCCCTAGGGGAAAGTTGATAGTTTTGAGATGATGGGTTTTCCAAAGAAGTTTAAGTTACAGTGAAAAATTGTAACTTTCCTATTTGTTTTTTATATATACTTTTCTGGTTTTCTCACTTCTGTCCTACAATTTCTTCTAGAAAGAAAGGAGTTGGGGGGAAAGGAGGTTGGGGAAGGAAAAGAGAATGAAAGTGATCCTCCCCCCACTAGTTTTCATATATTTAATAAAAACTGTCTCTTAATAGGAGAAAAGATTGAGATTAGTAAGAAAATGTGTAAGTGCGAAAACAGCCTTTTTCTAGTTGCTAAGATAACCTAAATGTAACCCAGAAGAGTGTCAAGATTCAAACTGTAAAATACAATCCATCAAAGTCATGAAATGCAAATAATTACAGAGGTTTTGGAATTCCAAGATTACTGTTAGTACAAGGTAAAACCAAGCTCCAAAAGAAGTTCTTCAGCAGCAGGCAGAAGAAAACTTATCATAAACTTTTGATAACCCAAAAAATAATGAGGTCCTTTGAACTTTGCTGACACCAGATGGAAATATTTGGGGAAAAAAGAAAAAAAAAAACAAACAAAACCTAAACACACATGATTTAGAAACACTACTGCTTTATAATCACAGTAGACTGATGCAGAAAATACTATAGTGTCATAAGGGATTAGAACGTCAAGCAATGAAAAAGTAATGGGAGCACAACGTTCCAGGAATTATAAAACTTGAAACAAAAGAATTAAACAGAATTTGTGACAAAATTCTTTTTAAAAGACACTGGGGTGTTTTTTTTTGGGGGTGGTGTCTACCAGAATGCACTACATGGTCTTTTAGACCCATACCAAAGACAATGACTGACACCATTAAGTGCCTAAAAGAAGTTGAAAAATTACTTCTGCAGTCACTTGTGTAAAAAAGAAGTGGGAAATAAAAAGTGGTGCAAATAAATTAAGTCAGATGCAGGCAGTTTCATAGTAGGTACCACTACTTTTAGGTTCTTTTAATCAGATTAATTCTGATTCATATTACTTGAGGCTTGGACAGCAACATCAAAAGTTACCCTAGAAAGCTCAATTGTAAGAAGTGCTAGAATCACTACTGTTGAAAAGTGAGAATATTGAATTTCAATTGCTACAAAAGTTCAATATCTTCCAAGAAAAATTTTCCCAGTATCTTGCAAAATTAGGTGTTTCAGCAGATAGACGCCATTTTTCCAAATATGCTAAGATGAGGTCTTTTTCACCTGGTGGTAAATGAAGTTCTATACAACTTCTTCTAATGTTGAGAGATCAAGACATAAAATTAAGGGCTGTCGATCTAGGTAATAAAAGATGTGTTAGGTTGCAAACACATTAGTGTCCTTTGCATTGTTCAAAATCGGCTCAAATTAAATTAAATCCTTTATCTCAGCCATGATTGTTCTGTTCAGAGCATCTTTTTAGCCAGGAAGTACAATAGCTTAGCATTTCAAAGGCATTTATCTTGAGTGTGCTCTGTATACACACTGTTCAGAAGTGGGCAGTACCTAAATAGTCAGAAAGCAACTGTACAAGCAAACGCAGTATTTCTTCATCAGGTTCCACAGGACACCCAGCCTGCCTGTGGAGTGCAGGTTCTCAAAGACCTTGCCTGCTCTCCTACTGCACCAAGTTCCTGTCCAGAAAGATGATGGCTCTTTGAATCATACAGCTATAGGTAACAAAAAACAAAGAACATGAATCAGAGCAACACCTCTATGATTTTGTACCTTACTAGTTGCAACTATAGCAACATCACCTGGGAGAAAGGTCATTGCTCAAGTAGGGCAACAAATCAGAAGCCCACATACAAACACACGTAGCATGGGGAATAAACAAGAGGAGTTAGAGACGTGTGCACACCTGCAGGGCTACAACCTTATTGGCATCACGGAGATGTGGTGGGATGGCTCCTATGATTGGAGTGTTGGAACGGAAGGATACGGGCTCTTTAGGAAGGACAGGCAGGGGAGACGAGGAGGGGGTGTTGCCCTCTGTGTCAATGACCAGCTGGAGCGCATGGAGCTCTGCCTGGGGATGGATGAGGAGCTGACCGAGAGCTTATGGGTCAGAATTAAAGGGAAGGCAGGGGCAGGTGACATTACAGTGGGGGTCTGCTACAGGCCACCTGACCAGGAAGACCAAGTGGATGAGGCCCTCTATAGACAGATAGGAGCAGCCTCACGCTCACAAGCCCTGGTCCTCATGGGGGACTTCAACCACCCCGACATCTGTTGGAGGGACAGCACAGCAGGGCATAAGCAATCCGAGAGGTTCCTGGAATGCGTCAATGATAACTTCCTTCTCCAAGAGATAGAGAAGCCAATGAGGAGAGGTGCTATGCTGGACCTTGTTCTCACCAACAAGGAGGGGCTGGTGCAGAATGTGAAGCTCAAGGGTAGCCTGGGCTGCAGTGACCACGAAATGGTGGAGTTCAAGATCCTTAGGTCACCGAGGAGGGCACACAGCAAGCTCACTTGCCTGGACTTCAGGAGAGCGGACTTTGGCCTCTTCAGGGATCTGCTTGGTAGAGTGCCACGGGACAAAGCCCTGGAGGGAAGAGGGGCCCAAGAAAGCTGGGTAATATTCAAGGATCACCTCCTTCAAGCTCAGAAGCGATGCATGCCAACAAAGAGGAAGTCAGGCAAAAACGCCAGGAGGCCTGCATGGATGAGCAAGGAGCTCCTGGACAAACTCAAACACAAAAAGGAAGCCTACAGAGGGTGGAAGCAAGGACAGATAGCCTGGGAGGAATACAAAGAAATTGTCTGAGCAGCCAGGGATCAGGTTAGGAAAGCTAAAGCCCTGATAGAATTAAATCTGGCCAGGCGTCAAGGGCAACAAGAAAAGATTCTATAGGTACGTCAGGGATAAAAGGAAGACAAGGGAAAATGTGGGCCCTCTCCAGAACGAAACAGGAGACCTGGTTACCCGGGATACAGAGAAGGTGGAGGTACTCAATGACTTTTTTGCCTCGGTCTTCACCGGCAAGTGCTCGAGCCTCACCGCCCAAGCCACAGAAGGCAAAGGTGGGGACTGGGAGAATGAAAAGCCACCCACTGTGGGAGAACATCACGTTCGAGACCATCTAAGGCACCTGGAGGTGCACATCAGGACCTGATGACATCCATCCACAGGTCCTGAAGGAACTGGCGGATGAAGTTGCTAAGCCACTATCCATCGTATTTGAGAAGTCGTGGCAGTCCGGAGAAGTTCCCACTGACTGGAAAAGGGGAAACATAACCCCCATTTTTAGAAAGGGAAAAAAGGAAGACCTGGGGAACTACAGGCCAGTCAGTCTCACGTCTGTGCCTGGGAAGATCATGGAACAGATCCTCCTGGAAGCTATGCTAAGGCACATGGAGGACAGGGAGGTGATTCGAGACAGCCAGCATGGCTTCACCAAGGGCAAGTCCTGCCTGACCAACCTAGTGGCCTTCTATGATGAAGTGACTACATCAGTGGACACGGGAAGGACTACAGATGTCATCTATCTGGACCTCTGTAAGGCCTTTGACATGGTCCCCCACAACATCCTTCTCTCTAAACTGGAGAGCTATGGATTTGATGGGTGGACTGTCCGGTGGGTGAGGAATTGGTTAGATGGTCACATCCAGAGGGTAGTGGTCAACAGCTCAATGTCCAGATGGAGATTGGTGACGAGTGGCGTCTCACAGGGGTCTGTATTGGGACTGGTACTGTTTAATATCTTCATCAATGACATAGACAGTGGGATCGAGTGCACCCTCAGCAAGTTGGCAGATGACACCAAGCTGAGTGGTGTGGTCAACACACCAGAGGGACAGGATGCCATCCAGAGGGACCTGGACAAGCTGGAGAAGTGGGCCCGTGTGAACCTCATGAGGTTTAACAAGGCCAAGTGCAAGGTCCTGCACCTGGGTCAGGGCAACCCCCAGTATCAATACAGGCTGGGGGATGAAGGGGTGGAGAGCAGCCCTGCCCAGAAGGACTTGGGGGTCCTGGTGGAGGAAAAGCTGGACATGAGCCAGCAATGTGCGCTCGCAGCCCAGAAGGCCAGCTGTATCCTGGGCTGCATCAAAAGCAGCGTGGCCAGCAGGTCGAGGGAGGTGATTCTGCCCCTCTACTCTGCCCTGGTGAGACCCCACCTGGAGTCCTGCGTCCAGCTCTGGAGCCCTCAGCATAAGAAAGACGCGGACCTGTTGGAGCGGGTCCAGAAGAGGGCCACAAAAATGATCAGGGGGATGGAACACCTCTCCTGTGAAGAAAGGCTGAGAGAGTTGGGGTTGTTCAGCCTGGAGAAGAGAAGGCTTCGGGGAGACCTTATTGCAGCCTAGCAGTACTTAAAGGGGGCTTATGAAAATACATGGCGGCAGACTTTTTAGCAAGGCCTATTGCGACAGGACAAGGGGGGATGGCTTTAAACTAAAGGGGGGTAGATTCAGACTAGATATAAGGAAGACATTTTTGACACTGAGGGTGGTGAAGCACTGGCCCAGGTTGCCCAGAGAGGTGGTGGATGCCCCATCCCTGGAAACGTTCAAGGTCAGGCTGGATGGGGCTCTGAGCAACCTGATGTAGTTGAAGATGTCCCTGCCCACGGCAGGGGGGTTGGACTAGATGACCTTTAGAGGTCCCTTCCAACCCAAACTAGTCTATGATTCTATGATTCTATACTACAGGTAATAGCGCATATATGATGTAGAAGCCAGTTGTACAGATCCTAAAGCATGCCTTATGAAGAGTTCAGCACTCTTCATTTACCAAGAAAACTACTGCCTCCTCACTTGTTTCACCACGAAGTTACAGGATAACCCAGCAAAGACCATCTGTCCATCCTTGCACAGGGCAGATTAAGATTATGGTCACGTGCAGACATCTTCCTGAGATATTACTTAGTTGACTAGATATGAAATACAACATGGAACTCAACCTGCTAGAACAGGTAACAGACCCTTCAACAGCATACACCTTCTCTACGTAACCTAGAATAGCTTACAAAATACCAAATCTTGACATATTTAGTGGCCCATGTTTTATCAGACAAGACTTGGAATATGCATTACTTAGAAGCAAACACCTTTATAATAGAAAGAGGAAAATATATGTGTCTCTTTTTACAAAGAGCATGGCTGTTGTTTGAAGATGCTCATAAACTTCAAAAGTTAATAATAACCTTTGATGGGAAGAACTGATAGGAAGAGCCTATGAAAAAGAATCAAGCCTTAAGACTAACTGTTAAGTATGTTTCAGGAAATAATACCATTTCACAGCAGGAGATAGGGGAACATATAACAAACACCAAAATCTGTAATGTATCTATGAACACCTTTGTAACCACCACAGAAATCAAAGGATCTCATACATCAGTGGATTTTTTGACAAGGTGGAAGAACCATCTCTTCCTAGAGCCCTATCTTGAAGTGATCCCAAACCCTGCTCAGCTTGGCTGTCCAAGGATGGCTCAGTTATGAATGAACTCTAGGAAATGAGATATGCATCATCCAAGGCTATCATAATTCTGCACTTTCAAGGCTCCTGTGAGGCTGGAGGACCTCATGGCCCATGACACAAAATCAACACAAAATAGAGACTCAGCATATCACTTAATCAGATTCACTTCTTCAGATTTTTTTTTTTTTTTACTCTCCCTTAGAAATATTTCCCTCCAGGGAATCCAAAAGCATTCTAGATCTTCTTTCTTGTTTTGCTTCTCCTAGGGGCCTGGCCTGTAGAGCCATCAGAACCGTTATGAAAGGCCTCTTAGCTCAAAGGAAAGCAAGAGAACTTTTCCATGGACTTCTGAAGAGCAGCACTAAGACCTGTTACATTCAAGACACAATCAGTAATATTTATAAACACACAATATCCAACTTTTTAAATCCTTATGCAATGCACAGGGTTGTGAGAATCACATGTTGACACAGCATTCTCACGCTTCTCTTCATGTCAGGATACCAAGGCTAGGAATAACAGAGCACTTTTTTTCTGCTGAGGAAGATAGAAGGGCTGAAAGTGACAGGAGATGGGGTGAGAAGGAAGAAGTCTTCCCTAGACTAAATAACATAGAAAAGATTCTTCTATTCCTTTTTAAAACATAGAAGGCTTCAAATGTGTCCATTCTATTACAGACATTCACACCTGCCTACACCATTTTGCTTGGCTGATAGCATATTTCAGTGTGTCATGGGAAAGAGGAGCACTTACAAAGCCCAGCTGTAACGTAACAAGGTGAGTCATGATCCAGATATGTATCACTGATAATCACACACCTCAAGAAAGAAGCCAGAGCACCGAGAAGCATATGAGAACTGCAGTCCCCTAGGTGTTGAAGGATAAGTTAAACAGCAAGTCAATCAAAAGGAAGCGACAGAAGAAATCTGTATCAGCTTCCTCCCCTACTTTATTTCCCGTGGACAGATTTTCATCCAAGGTCTGATGCTGTCTAGAAAGCTTCTGCCAGCTCACCTTGAACAACCACCACTCTGCTTGAAATAGAAAAAACAAGAAAGTTCCTAGTTGTTGAAAGCTTTCCAGGGTGCCAACATCAACTGCCAACTCTTGTTGAAGTAGTCCCCATTTCTAACTCCCATGCTTCTTTATCCTTTTTTTACCATCTACCCTCTCATAAGGGCAAATGCTTAAAGAAAAATAAAATAGATAGATACATACATATATACACACATGCAGACACAGAGTCTATTCCTAATCTTGCGATTGCTGCAACCCTTTTAGTTTTGGAAAAAGGAGCCTGGACATATTTTAATCACAAAAAGCTGATTAGCTAAATCTGGCTTGATTTTTTGTTTATGTGATAAAATGCTGCAACAGTTTCACCTACTATGGCACATTGTCAGTGCTGGCCCACAAAGCGGATATGAGTGCCAGCTCTAGCTTGCTCACACTCCCTCCTCAGTTTACTCCAATAGTCATTCCTTTACTCTCCCTGTTCTTCCATGACTGTGGGTACTCACTGTCATAAAGGCATAAACATGAAAACTCTTGAGGCTGTAATTTTTGTTCTTTCACAGCGTTGTTGTTTTGTTTTCAAACAAAAAAAAGAAACCCACTGCTGTTGTCAGTACATATATTTCAAAAGGTTTGTTTCTAACTCCAACACATTGTTCTTGATGCCAGTGCGCTGCTTTACCAGTCACTAATGTGCTCATTCACCCCTAATGAAGGGTCACAGAAAAGTTCAGCAATCAAGGGAGAAATAGCATCACTTATCCCCTTGTCACAGCTGCCAGGCAATAGGAGATGTGGAGCTTGTTGTCAACTCACACAGTTCCAATAAGGCTTTCAAAAGCAAACCCCTGCTCAGCACTGGCCAAGTATGCATCTTACCCATTTTTCCTGTACTCTGACTTGTTATCAAAGTTATGATGTGTGAAGATAAAACTGATCAAAAATAGCATGGACTCTATGTACAAGCCAGAAGTTATTTCTTAAGCCCTGTAATACAAAAATAATCCTAAATATCAGTTGAAGATTATTATATAATAAACTACACCCTGAAATGTGACTTGAGAAATTTGATACATATTTTGCAATATCCCTGAAGAACAATATGCTATAGGAGCTTAAGTCATCAAGTCAGCCTCTCAGTACCATCGTAAATTGTGCAGCATTATGCCCTATTCAGGCACATTTAAAAAGTCACTGACAGAAAACACTGATGGAGGTAGGCCATTCCTCTGCCCACCTGAATTGTTCCTATACTACATATTGTTAGTCCATTTTAGTTTTTAAGTCTCAAGGAACAGGAGCAACATTTTAATTTTGCCTGTAAAACTACCCTACATTTTAGGCTGACTCTTTTCCTTGTCTTCAACAGATACTAAATTCACACCCGAATTCACCTCCTTCCTGGAAACTGTCTAGATGTCATTAATCTAAGGAGAGAATTTTGTCACAGCTGGAGTTAGTAAGCATCAGCTATGGACAGCAAAAAGAAATAACTCCCCAAAGCTTATGTGCAGACATTCTGGCACCTAAACGCAGACTAAACTATTTCTATACTGTCCTTGCAATCTCACTGTATTTCTTATATTTAATCAAAATAGCTATAATTTTCTTAAACTCTTTAAATTTATGACTCCTTGTCTGTCTAGTGTCTTCGTTTGTGTCTATGTTACTAAATTGCCCAATAATTCTACTTCAAAGATGGGTTGAATAACCAAACCCACAGAGGCTATGAATCTGGTAATCACAGAATCATAGAAAATGCTAATGGCAGGGACGCTAGGGACTTCTCTTCTGCCCCACAGCAGGATCAGATCTACCTGACAGTTGCCTATTAGAACTGTTCTTAAAAGCCCAAGTGATAAAGATTTTACAATCTCCCAAAGAAAGAGTAGCAAATTAACCCTAACTAAGCATTAACCAAAACTAAGCAGAATTTATCTTATTGCAATTCAAGCCCTTTATTTCTTTTCCTATCAAAACTTGAAAACATATTATTCTTTCTACTTTGCAGTAGTTTTCTAGGTATCTGAAGGCATTATTTAAGGAGGGAATTTTTGTTCTCTCAGTCAGAGAATTTAGCTTTTTGAGAAAGCACCGTCACTATTGGAAGATAAAAGCAACATATTTAGACCTTCTGGGAGCTTCAAAATACTGGTTTATTTCCTAGCATATTTGACACAGCTGTTTCTACACTAAGTATTGAGTAGTGACCAAGTACGAATGACATAACTGATCTTGACCACACCAGAATTTCAGAAGTGACTCACTGACCCTTTCCCTTCTATGCAACTGTGAAATGAATGACTTCTAGTATGTTCTTATTTGGGGTTACTCGTGTACTGGTCCTCTGGCACAAGTCAGAAAAGCATATTGTGTGGTGGCACTGCAGGGTCTCTGAGGAGCAGGTGGAACACCTAAGAGCTGTAACTAAGTCTTCTTTTATTTACCTCCTGCCCTTTTTTATTCTGGCCAATGTAAGGAGCAGGACAGAGCAATCAAGGATATCAGAGAACTTTGTGCTGGCTGTTGGAGCACAAAAACCAACTGTCTGGGGAGAGCATAGGTACATCATTGTATTTGCACGCTTTGCAATTGAAACTTAACATACATGAGTGAATGATGACAAACACATACCCTTATCTTTTTCCCCTCTAATCTTCCCATGCTATGGTTTATGATACATGCTATTCTAGGAATGTTAATGATGTCAAACCTTTCAAGAACCTAAACAGCAAAGAATCGTTACCCTGACTGTTTGTAATTCAACCCGTCAAATGACAGCTTTCTGACAATAACATGCTCTTAACTGTAGTTGTGAATATGTACACCAAGCAGGGAGAAAAACTGTTCTCAAACTCTGTCCAGAGTTGAAACAAGCCAAAGTCAGATACTATATTCTGTAAGTCTCAATAAACACAGTCATTGGCTTCCATTTCACTCTAGCAAGAATGAACACATATCGTTCTCACAGAACCCTTACAAAAATTAAAAAGCAATTGCATCTTCATAAATTGCAACAAAACACCCATATTGATCAGTATGGATAGCACCAGTGAATCAAATCCTGGTGCCCTGACATTAGTGAGAGTTTCTAAACAGCAGAGTGAGGCTGCAATCCTTATTTATAAGCTTTTAAAAACTGAGTGTCTGTAACTTGCTGCCCTAATATACTGTGAAGCTTTAGTCTGTGTTAATAAGATGAATACTGACCTGGAATTTTAAAGAATAATTGCTTTGTAGAGTTTAAAGGAATACTGTTTAAAGGAAGATACCTGCTTTTTAAAGACAAACATTTTCTTAATAAGGTCTTTCAGTAAGAACTGGTAGAATATTGAATGGGCTAGTAAATACCCCTAAATAAATGTTTGATATGTGCACTAAATTTAGGGGAGTTTGAATAGGAGTTAAGATTTGTATGTAACACTAATAGAAATACCATCGCCTTGCACTTCAAATGGGATTTTGAAATATAGGAACTGTTATTGTAAATCAGGCTAGTAGTCCAGTCAAATCTGCTATTGTTTTTCCTCCTACTGTGACTAATGATAGTGCTTCAGAGAAAAGCCCAAGAATTCAACAGTTCTTTTGGCCTCACTGACATCTGATGGTGACAAGTTTTATGGTTCATTGTTTTACTGCTCATGCACAAAAAAGAAGAAGAAAAAAAAGCAACTGTAAAAACACTGCTTTCCAGTCCGTTTGAATGTTCTTGTCCGTGTGTTATGGAAAAGGTGAAAAGAAACACAGGTGGGCTTATTCAGAGCACACATCGTTACAAACACACCAGTCAGGCCTTCTCTCATCTCTTCAACAGTAACAGTCCTACTTTCCTCTCACATCGGTCCTTCTGGGACTTGAGGTCACTTTGGTCCCCTTCCATTTCCTAGTAACACAGGGGTGCAGCCGCAGCACACTTCACTCTCAAAGCATTGTAATAAGCTCAGTATTACTTTCTGTCCCTTTCTTTAAACATCTACACAGCTTGTTTGCTTCTCTGATTGCTGCTTCATACTAAGCAGATAATTTCATTGAGAAATTTACAATGATATTTCATCTTTTTCCTGAGCTTTGCAGACAATTTATGTGTGACTGGCTAAAATGATTCCTTCCACTGCGTGTTACTGAGCATTTGACAATCGTTCCACCTGTCATCATGGTGCCTGAGCCTGTGACTTCACTTTGTACACAGAAGTCTTTTGCAGTTTTCTCTAGTGCCATGTATTTCACAAAGCATTTTTAAAACTTCTATGCCAAATGTCAACCCTCTGCCCATTCAATTTTCTTCCATCAATTTCTTCAAAATGTCAAGTTCACAACAGCCATCAACACTAATCCTGAGATATTCCCTTAAACACCAGTTATTCAATTCACCGTCAGCTGTCTGCATCCTGTACCCTAGAAGATCTTCACTTTATTTCTCATACTACGCAGCATTTATGTAAAATATAATATGTTGTGCTGAGGTTTGCATTCAAATTGTCAAAATATATCACCATTCCTGACAACTTCAACATTTAAAGGAAGTCCCAATACGACTGTTTTAACATCTTAGAAAAATACATTTAGTAATCTTTTATTCACTGAGCTTCTTCAGAATGTGTAATGGCATCTGCAGCCTTTCAGAAAGCTGCTGTGAGGGCAATCACTCCCTCTCAGCAGCTGCTTCACTGGTTTCCTGTTAGGCAACTGGACTATGAAATTGCTCTGCATCAGCAGTTGTCCTGCTTCACTCCTTTGACTTCAGATTATTTTCCTCTTCATGGTATTTTCTGATGGGTCTCTTTATCCTTGTTTACACTAGAGAAATTACTTATTGCTGGTTTGGAGTGCAGAAGAGGATGCAACTGCAAGCTAAGTGCAGAATGTGCCAGATTAATGCCAGTTCCCAAAATGGTTCTGAACAGACTTTGTCCTTGTGTATGCTGGCAGCAAACCCACATTCATCTGTGATTCTGCTGCAATACTGCTGACATTTAATATCAGCAAGAGATAATTTTCCTAGCATAGACATCTATTTTTTCTTGCCAGATATTAAACTTGTGTCATTCATAAATACTAGGCAAAGTCACTTTGCCATAGAACCCTTGGGAATAATTTGTACTTGAGCTCATTTTGCCTCTCACTGTTGAAAGGTTTGAAAAGAAGTCAATGAAATAGAAGGCCAGATTTCTGAATGGTCTAAATCTGTGCATTTCTGTTGATGGTGTCGAAAAGGCCCATACAAAGGCATGGAGCATATTTTAAATTCACGTTTTTCCTTTCCTTTCATTAATGTAATATGCTCTGGTCATCATCATGCTAACATCATATGAAAAACCCTTTGGATTGGAAGTCAAAGCCCCATGAGCATGCAAAGCTTCTGAAAGTGTGTACTTGGGCACAAGAGCCAATCCATGTTCACAATCAAAGGCTGCTGTAAATTGCTTACTAACTTTCAAACCCCAGCCTGATGGCGGTTTCTACTTGCTCTGCCCCTCTCATTTAGAGGGCATGAATTGTAGACTAGAAACAATGCAAGGCAAAGATTGTTTTTACGCTGAACACTGTTTGGCATGAGTTCTGACTATGGGTGTGATCACAACAAACATTAAACAACAACAATGAAATAACCAGACTCTCCTCCTAAACTAAATTCAGCTAGTTATTATGTGCACCCCACATACTACATATCAACAAGCCAGGGCCCAATAGCTGGCAGTCATCTGGCAGAAGCAGCAGTCAAAATCACTTCGAATACTAGTTAGACCTATTCTCATTCAAACGCATCTTTCTGGTTTCAGGGAGCTAAATCTTAGAGCTAGCATCAGTATATTCTTTTCAGTATTTTTTCCACGCCTTACTTATTTACAGTTATTTTTCAGCTGTCCTGAGTGCAAATCAGAGATACAGGGAAGCCCTACAATTCCACTCCTGTTTTCTTTCCTTCTCTACAATAGTGATACATTTGGCTTGCCTTCCAACTCGTCACTCACCTGCGTGTCTGTGACTGAACAGAGATCTGCATATAGATCCTTTATAAATTCTCAAAGACCAACATCTGCATAAGGACTCTGTACCCAAGCAATCCAGTAAATATTTTAGGAAGACCTCTTTTGGCTACCTGGAGAAATTAGCAAAAACCCTGGGAAAGCTGCATACATTTGAACCACAAACAACAGGAATATCTGCATTAAAAGCCCTGCTTAAGAATAGTTTGGTGGTAAGAGAGACACATAAAAGAAATAAATCCCACCTAAAAGGCCCTGCAGAATCTTCAGCAAAATCCAAAGGAACCTCAGATCTTCACATAAAGACTTACACTGTAAATTGCAATGTATTATATTGAAAAAGATCTCTTCTCCGCAGTTTGAAGAAAACATGTCTAACAAACAAGTAGTGGACTAAGCAAAGATAAGCATTCAGTATCAAGTATTGAAACCCTCAAGATTTTTAATCCGTCCTTATACAGTTTTGATTCCAAAAATTTCAACAGTTGTCCACGGGCATCCAACAATTCATCTGTTGAGTTTATCCAAAAGTGTAACAGCATATTACAGGGTCATTATTTTTAGTACACCAATTCACAACACACTCACAAAGTTCTCCACATCCCACAGAACTGCAGGTTTGTACCAGAGTCTTTTTTTTTTTTTCCTGTCAGCTGCTGGATCAAGGACACATGATATTTTATGGAGACTTAATATCCTACAGGAGTAGATGTCGAGAATGCACAACTGCATTCCTCAGAGTAGAGGGCATCTCTGTTGTGTTAATCTTTAGAAGGTATACTGATTTCTGCCCTTTTCCAAAGTTTCACTCTGCTAGTAAGAGGTCAAACGCAATTTTTCCTCAAGTATGTAACCAGGAAGAGGATGCTTGTATCTCACTTAGCTGATGAAACTGCCAGGGAAGGAGTCCAGTTGCAGAGACATACTTTCCAAAAGAGAGACATCTGTTCACTAATAACTGGACTGTAATTAGGAGGCCTTCTAAAAATTAGAAGTAGCAGTAGCGTAACAGTAGGTTTTAGGAGCCCTGAGAAAGATCACCAAGACCCATAATGCCAGACCAGTACAAATGACAAGTGAGAAACACCATCCCTAAAAGCTGATAGCCTAGCTAACCAAAAGTAAGACAAACCACAGACAGGATACTCTTACTCACTTTAAAGCTAGGGAAACATGGCACAGAGAGACTGAACAGCCTGCCTAGATCTCTGGGAAGTGAACTCGGGTGCTCTAAATTAGCACCATGACTAAACACCATCCTTCTCGCATAGTTTTCACTAAACTAAACAGCAGAAAGTGTTCTGTGATTTTCTTTTTTCTTTGTTCCAGGACAACCTACTACAGCACAGGGCACATTAAAGTAGTACAACAAAGCCCTTCCATTCCCCTGCTGCAGTCTAGCCTAACCATCACAGAAACTGCAGCCCAAACACTGCAGCATTTAGGTAGTGTTTCACATACCATACTCTGCATAATAACCTGAGAAAACAATAATCCTACTAACTGGCTCCAAATCCATCTTAGCATGTGCCTTCCAGGTCCTTCTCTAGACACCCATACATGAATGGGACTAGATTCAGCTGTGCTGGAAAAAAAGACAAATATACTTGCCGTGGAAGATGCTGCACCCTCCTTTATCCTACCATGAGAAAATCACTTTCAAGGAGGGCAGCTGCTGGATGCTACCTTGGTATCTTCTTCCTAAAAATAATAGATGTAAGGATTGTGGAGGTCAAAGCTGCTAACAAGATGTGCTAAAATGAAGTCAGCTGGCCCAGCAGCTGCATTACCCTGGTAAAAGGGGCCAAGGGAAGGTAGAAAGGGCATAGTTGTCTTAGTCAAGAAAACTGCTTCAGAGTATGTTGGTTACAGCATTCATTGTCCGGACTAAGCAAGCATCCTCTGAACGAACATTTGCAGCTGCCTTCTCCTTTATTCCTCTCTGAATTACATCAAAACTCACCCAACCTCTTTGCTAGTGTCTAGGTGTTAAGAAGCTAATTTCAAATTACTAGCCTGACAAAAAACCTTTTTATGAGTTATACTGGAGTTAGAAACCAAACCTACCCCTAAGTCATGATTTTCAACTTTTACAACTTGGAAAAGGTGTTTTTCCCCCCTTGTGGTTTTATAGCGGAGGATTTGCAGGAGTGTTCACACCACAGTTCCTTAGAGCAATAGATTTCCTGTTAATGCACTCCTGAGTTTCTGCCCTGTGATTAGACATTCTCCACTACAGAAACTTTCTAAGAAAACCCATACATTTCTAAGACTGGTGCTGTGATTTTATAAGCAAAACTGAAATCACCACTGAAGACAAAGACCCTATAACTAGAGTAATTATTAATTCCATATCTCTTCTCTTAATAGATTCTGAACAGGTTTAAATGACACATTGAAAATAGCTACTGAACTAAGAGCCTTGCTTCTTAGGTTCACAGTACTGCAGTGGTGATAGTTTTAGCAGAATCAGGCGATCTCATGTGAAGATAAGGTTGTAGTATGCACATGAAATGAATATGTTGCTGTGTCCCAAAACTTCCATAAACTGCTTTTATTAGACAGGAAGTTAGGCTTGTCCTCCTCTTTGATATTTTAGCTCAGTGAAAACACTGACTGGCAGTTTTCAAGAAATCACGGCTTTGCACCAGCCTGAAACCTATGAACAACCCTAAGTTATCAATGCAAGGCTTGTAGGTAGTAGCCAGAAAACCTGAAGCCTGTCAAGCTTTGAGCTTGATCTGGATGTTCGCTTCTTATAAAGCTTTCTTTCTTCGGTACACAGCATTGTATGAAGCAAGCCTCCCATGACAGATTAAAAATAAATAAATGAATAAATAAATAAATAAATAAATCAGCACACACTACAACACGCAGTTAGAACACACATGGAGAACGAAGGAATGTCAGGTTAATTTTCTTACCTGAATTTGTCACAGCTGCTTGGCTATTTTCAACTACAGTAATAACAATAATAAAAAATCATGGTGAAATTAATGAAATTGAGTTAATGATTACTTATACATTTTTTTAAATCCATTAGTAATAGATAAGTAAATGTTATTTCAGGGGAACACACACAAAAATAATGTCTGTTGCAAGATAAAAAATTTAGCTTAGAATTGCTTGACCGCTTCTTTAGCATCAGTTTAAATCTTGAAAGTAATTGTTTGTTTAAGACGACTAATAAGAGGGACTATAAGACAGGACAATACAACTGGGAATTTAATTCTGCTCCTATTGACAATACAGAATAACAGAGATCTCAGGAGTTCATCTGGTTCAACACCTGTTCAAAGCACGGCTGACTTTGACATTGGATCAGGTTGCTCAGGGACCTGTTCCCGAGTCAACAGAAAAAAACCCACCAGTATCTACCAGTAAAATTACATTCATTCGAGTCCTGAGAATGAGCCTAGTTCAAGGAAGTTCTTTCCAGTTTTGCTATCACACTTGAATTACTGCTTCCCCAGAATGGGAAAAGTATCATTATCTAGCTGATCCAGATTAAAAGTATGAGGAAATATTTTTTTCAGATATTAATCTAAAATTATTATCTTATTTCAACAAAGTATTATCATATCCTTGGGAATTGTACCAGCAGTACCAAATATTGGTATCTTTATAAAAGATCACCAAGTATAATTCTATTTGAGGAACTGCCTGCTTTGATAAAGATGAAGATTTGGTAATTATTAATAAAAGTGGCAAGTGCCATGTAAAGGTTAGAGTGGGGGATAATGAGCCAAAATACTTGGCTCTCCTCCCATCTTGGCCATGTAATTAGTGTGTGATCTTGAACAAGATATTCAAGTATTTAAGAATAATTAACTGATTTTGGAATTGAAAGTCTAAATACTGTGAAACTTCAGGTGTGGGACAACTGGCATTGTAGGAGAAGACACAAATACTTCATGAATATAGCTTCTGGAATGCCTCATACTAATACCTGCAACATTCAAGAACGTTGGTATGTTCATAGCAGTTTACTCTTGACTTACAGTCTCCACATATTCATTCACAGTTTTTCCTTTAAAACTACTAGGTGACTATCAAGAGTATTACAGATATTTAAAGTACAAATTCCACTATTATGCATGACTGGATTCAGCTCTTAATCTTGAAGATACTCAAAATACAAGAAAATAATTCTTTACCTTCTTGTGTATCTCTTTCAGGGGAATGCCAGAGTTAAGCAATTCTTTTTGACTCTCTCCATTTCTTCTCTAATGCTTGTCCAATCTTTGTCCTGTCTCAAGCAACAAGAGTAGTAGTTGCAAAAGGACCCTTGGTGTTATGAACAACTGTCACTGTACTTGAGAATAACAATAATAATCTACTACCCAGTGCCAAGAAAAATGCTCTGTATATCTTTAGCAGTTATCTGAACTATTCCTTGGCCCTGAGCAGAGCAATGTTTTGTCGAAAAAAGAAAAGTTACCACTAAATTTTTAATTACACATTAGTCTCCCACATAATTTATTTTCCGTTTCCTTGGTTCTTACTGAGATCAGTGCTCCGAGTCATATTTCATCCCCAAGTCTAGCATCTGGAGCATGCAAGCCCTTCAAAAAGTTCCAAAAGCTTTCTTATGTTTTGGTCCTACGTGCTCACAGGCTGCCTTTAGCCCTGCTCCCAGTGCTCTTGGACAGCTTCCTCCTGAACAGAATCAAGATTTTTGGAGAACCTGCCATTGCCTAGGCAGCAGTCAGTGAAATCACATAGACGTGCATGCTGTTGAACAAAACGTTCCAAGCATTAAAAAAGAAGAAAAAAAAAAAAAGGCTAGCATCTAGCATGCTTTTTGCGCAGTTTCTTACTCCTCCCACCCTGTAAAAAATCTCAAGTTTTATAAGATAGCAGAACTTATGGGAAGACATGGAAAAGACATTACTATTGTAGCATTAAACACACCACAATGTCTGTGCACATGTATTTATGCTTTTAAGGAGAAAAGCTAAAAGAATATTTTAAGAGTTAGGGGGAAAACTTTTCTAACATTTTAGAATCAATCAAATTCCATTTCTTACAAGATTCCTCTACACCCCATTTTTCTTCTTTCACCCCTTCTTTTCTTCCTTTTTCACTTCTTAAAAAAAAAACAAAACAAAAAAAATCCCACAAAGACAAAACCCCAAAGGACCTTCTGAAGGTTCCCTGAGGCACAAAGTAAGCAAATAGAACACACTTTTTCTCCAAACCCTGAAAGGTAGAGGAACTCCTCTGTTTAGTGACAGAGTTCCGGGAGGAGGTGAGTAGGTTGAGGAGTATCAGGGAGTGCGAGAGAGAGATAGACTACTGGAATTGCACCCTACCTTCCCTGAGACAGGCCCAACAGGCAGACAGGACACATGATATGGAGGATTCCCCATCCTCTCTCCACCTGGCTGAACACGGTGACTTAAGGGATGGGGGGCAATGGCGACAAGTTCCTGCCCAGCGCAGCAGGCGCGTCTCCTCTGTGACTACCCCACCTTCCCAGGTGCCCTGGCATAATAGGTTATGACTCTGCAAGTGGGACCAAACAATAACGAGGATGATGGTTTATCTAGCTTGGACGTGTTGCCGAGGTTAAGTTGGCCTACGCCCTGCGTCAAAACTGCCTCCATAAAGAAAAAAAGACGGGTCATTGTCATAGGAGACTCCCTTCTGAAGAAAACAGAAGGCCCAACATGCAGACCGGACCCACTTCTTAGGGAAGTGTGCTGCCTCCCTGGGGTAAAAGGTGTGAAGAGAAAACTTCCTACCCTGGTACGGCCCTCAGATTATTATCCATTCTTGATTTTTCAGGTAGGCAGCATAAAGTTGCAACTAGAAGTCCAAGGGCAATCAAGAGAGACTTGAGCACCTTGGGACGACTGGTTAAGGGATGAGGAGCACAAGTAGTGTTCTCTATCTTTCCCGTTGCAGGGAATGATGAGGGAAGAAACAGGAGGAGCCAGCAGATCAACACCTGGCTCCAAGCCTGGTGTCACCGGCAGAATTTT
The DNA here is from genome assembly GCF_965638725.1 of Aptenodytes patagonicus. Lineage (NCBI taxonomy): Eukaryota > Metazoa > Chordata > Aves > Sphenisciformes > Spheniscidae > Aptenodytes > Aptenodytes patagonicus. The sequence goes on from NC_134958.1 coordinate 17,484,380, forward strand.
GGGGTTTTTTGATCATGGGTTGGTCTACGCGACACCAGGCCTGCTGGTGACAGATGGAGTACACCTGTCTCAAAGGGGGAAAAGGATCTTTGCACAGGAGTTAGCAGGACTCATTGAAAGAGCTTTAAACTAGATTTGAAGGGGGAAAAGGATAAAACCAAAGCTTGGGGGCCAATGTTTGAAGGACAGTGTGCTAGTGAGGTCCTTTGGTCTGCCGTCTCAGTGGAGGTAGGGGATGGAGATCCATGCGGCAGCAAAGACACGAGGGTTATTGCTGTGTTAGAAACCACGGAAGCACCTGAGAATGGTCACGTAGGAATTACTTCCTCCTCCTCCCAAAAGGTGGCGGGATCAATAGCCCAACTGAAGTGCATCTACACCAATGCACGCAGCGTGGGAAACAAACAGGAGGAGCTGGAAGCCATTGTGCAGCAGGAAAACTATGATATAGTTGCCATCACAGAAACACGGTGGGATGACTCGCACAACTGGAGTGCTGCAACGGATGGCTATAAATTCTTCAGAAGGGATAGGCAAGGAAGGAGAGGCGGTGGGGTAGCCCTGTACGTTAGGGAGTATTTTGATTGTCTAGAGCTTAATGATGGTGGCAACAGGGTTGAGTGTTTATGGGTAAGAATCAGGGGGAAGGCCAACAAGGCAGATATCATGGTGGGAGTCTGCTATAGCCCAACCAGGATGAAGAGGAGATGAAATATTCTATAAATAGCTGAGAGAAGTCTCACAATCGCTAGCCCTTGTTCTCTTGGGGGACTTCAACTTACCAGATGTCTGCTGGAAATACAATACAGCAGAGAGGAAGCAGTCTAGGAGGTTCATGGAGCGTGTGGAAGACAACTTCCTGACACAGCTGGTGAGGGAGCCAGCTAGGGAAGGTGCCCCGCTGGACCTGTTGCTTGCGAACAGAGAAGGACTTGTGGGTGACGTAATGGTTGCAGGCTGTCTTGGGCATAGCAATCACAAAATGATAGTTTTCGATTCTTGGAGAAGTAAGGAGGGGGAGCAGCAGAACTGCTACCTTGGACTTCCGGAGGGCAGACTTTGGCCTGTTTAGGAGACTGGTTGACAGAGTCCCTTGAGAGACAGTCCTGAAGGGCAAAGGAGTCCAGGAAGGCTGGACATTCTTCAAGAAGGAAATCTTAAAGGCACAGGAGCAGGCCATCCCCGTGTGCTGAAAGACAAGCCGGCATGGAAGAAGATCAGTCTGGCTGAACAGAGAGCTTTGGCTGGAACTCAGGAGAAAAAGGAGAGTTTATGACCTTTGGAAGAAGGGGCAGGCAACTCAGGAGGACTACAAGGATGTCATGAGGTTATGCACGAAGATTAGAAGGGCCAAAGCCCAACTAGAACTTAATCTGACTACTGCCATAAAAGACAATAAAAAGTGTTTCTAGAAATACATTAGCAACAAAAGGAGGGCTAAGGAGAATCTCCATCCTTTATTGGATGCGGGGGGCGAAACAGTGACAAAGGATGAGGAAAAGGCTGAGGTACTTAATGTCTTCTTTGCCTCAGTCTTTAAAAGTAAGACCAGTTGTTCTCCAGGTACTCAGCCCCCTGAGCTGGAAGACAGGGACAGGGAGCAGAATGAAGCCCCCATAATCCAGTGACCTGCTACACCACTTAGACACACACAAGTCTATAGGGCCAGATGGGATCCACCCAAGGGTACTGAGGGAGCTGGTGGAGGTGCTCACCAAGCCACTTTCAATCATTCATCAGCAGTCCTGGCTAAGCGGGGAGGTCCCAGTTGACTGGAGGTTAGCAAATGTGATGCCCATCTACAAGAAGGGCCAGAAGGAGGTTCTGGGGAACCACAGGCCTGTCAGCCTGACCTCGGTGCTGGGGAATGTTACGGAGCAGATAATCTTGAGTGCCATCATGCAGCCCGTACAGGACAACCAGGTGATCAGGCCCAGTCAGCATGGGTTTACAAAAGGCAGGTCCTGCTTGACTAATCTCATCTCCTTCTATGATAAGGTGACCCACTTAGTGGATGAGGAGAAAGCTGTCACGTCTACCTAGACTTCAGTAAAGCCTTTGACACCATTTCCCACAGCTTTCTCCTGGAGAAACTGGCTGCTCATGGCTTGCATGTGCGTACTCTTCACTGGGTAAAAAACTGGCTGGATGGCCGGGCCCAGAGAGTTGTGGTGAATGGAGTTAAATCCAGTTGGCGGCTGGTCACAAGTGGTGTTCCCCAGGGCTCAGTATTGGGGCCAATTCTGTTTAATATCTTTATCAATGATCTGGACAAGGGAGATTGAGTGCACCCTCAGTAAGTTTGCAGACGCACCAAGCTGGGCGGGAGTGTTGATCTGCTCGAGGGTAGGAAGGCTCTACAGAGGGACCTGGACAGGCTGGATCAATGGGCCCAGGCCAATTGTATGAGATTCAACAAGGCCAAGTGCCAGGTCCTGCACTTAGGTCACATCAACCCCATGCAACACTACAGGCTTGGGGAAGAGTGGCTGGAAAGCTGCCTAGTGGAAAAGGACCTGGGGGTGTTGGTCGACAGCTGGCTGAAGGCCAATGGCATCCTGGCCTGTATCAGAAATAGTGTGGCCAGCAGGAGTAGGGAAGTGATCGTGCCCCTGTACTCGGCCCTGGTGAGGCCGCACCTTGACTACTGTGTTCAGTTTTGGGCCCCTCACTACAAGAAGGACGTTGAGGTGCTGGAGCGTGTCCAGAGAAGGGCAACGAGGCTGGTGAGGGGTCTGGAGAACAAGTCTTCTGAGGAGCGGCTGAGGGAACTGGGGTTGTTTAGCCTGGAGAAAAGGAGGCTGAGGGGAGACCTCATCGCTCTCTACAGCTACCTGAAAGGAGGTTGTAGCAAGGTAGGTGCTTATCTCTTCTCCCAAGTAACAAGCAATAGGACAAGAGTAAATGGTCTCAAGTCGCACCAGGGGAGGTTTAGATTGAATATTAGGAAAAATTTCTTCACCAAAAGGGTTGTCAAGCATTGGAACAGGCTGCCCAGGGAAGTGGTGGCGTCATCATCCCCAGAGGTATGTAAAAGATGTGTAGAATCATAGAATCATAGAATATAACAGAATCATAGAACCGTTAAGATTGGAAAAGACCTTTGAGATCATCGAGTCCAACCATCAACCCAACACCACCATGTCCACTAAACCATGTCCCTAAGCGCCTCATCTACACGTCTTTTAAATACCTCCAGGGATGGGGACTCCACCACTTCCCTGGGCAGCCTGTTCCAATGTTTCACCACTCTTTCAGTAAAGAAATTTTTCCTCATGTCCAAATGTGTAGACGTACCACCTGTGTAGATGTGGTGCTTAGGGACATGGTTTAGTGGTGGACTTGGCAGTGCTAGGTTAATGGTTGGACTTGATGATCTTAAAGGTCTTTTCCAACCTAAACCATTCTATGATTCTAGGTAAGTTTTTGGATGAGGAAGTGAATCTTTGTTCTTTGTAAGTGACAACAGACAGATGAAAAATTTTTGAAGGGGGGGAGGGAATAATCAAATAAATACATTTATCTAGTACAGTGAATTTCATGTCTTTTAAGGGGGAAAAATGCAAGAGGGCTTACCTGAAACTTTGTATTGCAGAGAAAAAGAAAACTCAGCAGACAAAAATTAATTAGTTTAAAATCTATAGAACTCTATAAAATTCTATAGAATTTGTCAGAATTTCAGGACTGGCCTTGTCTTCCCCGCCCCCCTCCCCCCCCTTTCTTTTTTCTTCTCACTTCCAATATCCAATCTTACAGTCTTTGCAAAGATAAACTTAGTCTTTTACTTTTGGGACAGGGCCTTTATGAAGATTACAGGTTCTCACATACGTATGTAGACACAGGTTTTAAAGTTACTGTGGACAGGGAGACCCTGCTAAGCAAACCATCCTCAAGATAAAAGGTGCAAGGTCCTGCCTTTTTCACTCAGTTGCCAGGCTCAAACAACTGTTGACTGACAACTGGGGTGTTTAGGTGTATAGACTTAAGTTTTTTGTCTGCTAAGTTCCTGTCCTCATTAGTTGTTTCATGGAAGATGTTGCTTCAAATTTGGTGATGGATTTTAAAAAAAAAAAAAAAGAGAGAGAGATTGACAAATCACATTGAGGTAAAAAGAGATGGTAAACGGAAGGAACATGAAAGAACTGTAGAATGGTGGAAGTCTACACATTAAAGTCCTCATACTTGTCTGCAAGAAAATTGCAATGAATTCAAGTGGCGTATTACAGTCGTTCTCCTATTGTGTGGTCTCATGTCCCATGGCAAAACTAGTTTTCCTCTTTCTTTCAACAGATGCTCTGGTTTTCTGAGTTTGTTCCAGTGTCCTAAAAGGCCTTTCATATGTCTGTTTAATAACCCTGTCTTGGGTTATTAAACTCTGCAACTGCTTGGCCCCTGGTTCTAAACAAAACAAAATTAAAAAATCTTTCCTCAAGCACTGTCACTAAATTTACGGAAATGAACTGCACTCCAACACCACCAAAGAAGAGAATGCTCTCACTTTTGTGGTTTCAATTTTGAAAAGGAGTAGAAGAAATCTGTATCACCTCCTCCACCTGGAAGGAGCAGAGAATGCAACCATAATCTCACTGAGGGAGAAGATTAGATTGCTACTACTATCACTATAGCAGTGTCCTGACTTAACAACACATACATAGTCAGGCTCGACTATAAGCACTTACTGCAATATTTAAGTACATGCTTGAAAAACTTTCACATAAATCCTTTGTTGAAATGTGACGCAAGTACGGACAGATGCATGAAGTTAATATTTATAGCAACACTTAGTACATGTTTTCGTGAAAGACAATAGTAACAAAAAATGGGGCAAGGTTTATTATTTAAAATTGAATTCTACAGTAATTTCAGAAATGTATTCAAGAACAACTGTATTAACATTTGAAGAATTAACTACTTAATGGAGTATATTTCCCATCAGAACTCTCACAATATCTTTACAGCTGTCAGGGAAAACATCTAGGGTGAAATGTAAAGTATTGTCCAAGAAATAAGATTTATCTATTTAAAACAATTTATGCTACAGAGGTAAAATGCAATAGAAATAGTTCTATCAATTAGATTCTCCTTACAAAAAATATAAAATGGGATTTAATGAAACAGTGGAAAGGTTATTATTCTTAACTGTAAATAATCAATGGAAGAAAATTAAGCTCCTGCAGGTCTGCATTAAGAGAATTGTGTGGGTTGTATTTCCACTTATCAATGAAAAAAGTAAACTAGGACGTTTATAGTAGATCTGTATAAAATGCTAGACACAACCAGCTCTGGCTGATTCATAAAATCACAAGATAAAGTTCCAGTGCTTCCACCTAATAAAATGTTGGTGATGTCTGCTGAACCCTTAAGTGTCCTATCAACATCTTTGGTATGAGATAAATTGTTCAGTATTACGACCTACTACTTTATAAAATAGATTCAGGTTGCTCTAGAATGTACGCTACTGGGAAACACACAACTGCACTTCCTGTTATTGGTAACTACTTCGTAAAATTGAGATACAGTATATACAAAAGCATGCATGCAAACACATGCATAAACATGCATGTGCATACACACACAAGTGTTAATCTATCAACTCAACTTCTGAAAAAAGGATGACAGAAGGGAGCATAAAGACAAGCTTTTAGCCACCCTGTGAATTTCTAGGCTAAAGTCTATTCTTTCTAGATCAAAAATTTTCTTTCTCTCTCTTTTTTTTTTTTTTTTTTAATTTAGAGGCTTTATGGGCAAAGAAGAAAAAAAATTTAAGTGGGTTTGTATTTGCATTTTGCTTGTTTGTTTGTTTTAAACACCTGGCCTAAATTTCTACCATCATGAAATATGATCTTTCACTTAAAAATTTTGGGGGTATGGACTGTTTTATGGTTCCCACAACAGAGCAGTTCTTATTCTTACAAAGACAAGTCTGAATGTGGTACTGATCCGAAGGTGACTTCAGGCTGACTGCATTCATCAAATACATAAAGCTGCTGCAAGCATGCAGGTAGTCCCCTCTTTACTTCTATGATGGAAGCATAGCAGTTGGTGCAGTAGATAAGACAGGATAAACTCTTCAGATTTTTTAGCTTGCTAGGCTTCCGATAAATGTCATAGACTGAGAAAGGTGGGTGGAGTGGGGCAAAACTGTATGCACAAAATGAAACACTTAATAAAACAAAGAATGAGATTCAGGGCAGTAGTTTTACGCACTTTAACATATTTGCTTCTAAAAAAATAAACCACAAAAAAGCACACAAATATGAGGAGGTAAGTAGTTTGCACAGCTATGAAGATTAGCCATAAACTATTCTATGGGTAGGAACAGCTTTAGCGTGGTAAGTAGTGTATACAGCATAGAACTTAAAAATAATAAATAATATTTTAAGCAATCATATAAAGTTCTATATAATTCTGCAGAATATAAAATAAGCAATTTTAGGGAAATGTGGAATTAAGTACTTGCTGGGCTTAATTTGTGAGCATCTTTAGAACAGTTAGGATTCCTAACACTAGCAAAATACTATTATCCAAAACACTATGGATGACTGCTAAAGAAATGGGGGTTTTGTTTTGCTTTTTAATGCTTGTAACAGAATGATGCTTTTGTGCTCCTAGTAATAAAACACTAACTCTGTACTATGTTGCCCAAGTTTTAAGAAAGTACCTAACCCCCATTCTACAGTTAAAATCTCTTGCTGACCTTCCAACTCTGCTTTGGGTAAGCAGCTTTATGGAGAAAGCATATACCTGACGTGTGCATGCAACATAGCATGGCCCTAACATGCATACTGCAAAAAACTGAACAATTGCAGTGAGTCATCCAGTGAGTCATTAACTCACTAAGTTAAAGAATCAACTGTAGCACTGGACCCAAACAAGGTGATGTGGATGTAATTTTTCCTTCATAAAGAAGCTTGTTTTCACCTTCCTCACCTCCCATATCCACAGATTGGTACGTATAGTCCTGTTTGATCAGGTTCAAAACAGAGTTTATTAAAGGAAAAAGGATTGAAGAAGGTGATAGGCACCAGGGTAAAAAAAACCAACAAACCAACCAACCAGGAAGCGTTCAGGACTTCAGGAAGGAGTGTCTCATTTCAGTCTCGGAAGTGTTTTAATGCTTTCCCGTTTAATGATAGTGAGAGTAGGAATGTAGATGAAGGGTGATGGGACTTCTACCTGCAGGATAAACTACACCTCAGAGCTGCCAAAAAAATCTATCAGCCCTGCTCCTTGGTTCCCATCCCACCGAAGCTTAATGTTGGACTTCTTTTTAACTCCAACAACCAGAAGCAACTCCCAAATGCCATCAAAATGAGATGCCTCCCACCAGACATCATGCAGTTCTGTGGTCTCATCTTTTTTCTAACTTAAGGAATGAAATACTTAATACACATGATTAGACACCACTGCTGAATATTTGAGCTAACACCCAATAGAGGCAAAGGCAGTAGTTCACACCTCCCACTGTTTTTGTTACAAGCTCTGTGCAAACTTCTGTCTGCACCACCTACATCCAATTTCACATTTTTGAGGTTTTCTTTGCTACTAAAACAGCTAAGGCCTAACTTTCTTTAAAGAAAGAATATCAAAGCTGAGACTGAGGGGAACATCATGGAAGTCTCAAAGATTTATTTATGTGGGAACCTTGTGGCCCTTTTCAATTCCAGACATAGATCAAGCAAACAAGGCGCAGACAGAAAGGAGTTCTCTGCAGCATTGTCTATGCTTAAGTTCTTGTGAAAGCAAGAAGTATTTTTAGTACTTGCACCTCCACTAATAATAAAAGCAGGAGCACTAGCAGTGTTGTATTTTTATCATGAAGCGTCTAAGAAGGCCTGGATGTTGCTGCAAAGTCAGCCAAATTTCAGCAATGCAAAAACCAGCTGTGTTCTCCAGCAGTACAGTTGTAAGGACAAAGTTTTGTAGAATCAAAGACAGCTGCAACATGCTTTAAGTAACTGCATGTAATCCTAATTCTATTCCCTGTTGCATGCAGGTACATTAGAGGAATGAGGATTAATGTTGCTACATGTTGCACATTGATTTTAGTTGCCGCTCCAGAAAAGAAGAGTTAACAGAGCTCAAAGCCAATGAAGTAGCATTTAAATACTTATTTAGTGTTGGAAACTTCCAAAAGTCTTGAGACAAAACTCCTGTAACATATTGCAAGGACAACCCCACACTTCAGGATGAAAATATACATCTCTTAGTAGCTTGGTTAAACAAGACTAAAGATTTTTGTCTCTGTATCAAGACTGTTGGCCAGGCCACACTGAAATATAATATGAGTAGATGTTGATGGGAATATAAAGGGATCAATCAAAAAAAAAAAAAAATTGCTAAGTTGAAGAAGAAAGGAGGAAAAAAAAAAAAAAAGAGGCCAGAAAAATGTTTGAACCTGTTTGATCCATAGCCTAAAGCTCAGGTCCTGCCAGAGAAAATACTTTTTTTTTTTTTAAATGTCTGGAAGAGGCATAATAGAGGAACAACACCATTTTCGGTAAAGTAAATGGTCTGTTTAAGAGGCATTTTAGGCCAGTTTAAAGTTTCTGTGCATGTTTGTCTCTGATTTTCCAAGCTAGCAAATCATTCAGGAGTCTTCTCAGATTGGAGGCGTTTGATTTGCAGAGGTTCTGCAAGCATGTCTTGCTTAAGGTCAGCAACATAATAAACTCTAAGAGAATCCTGAAACAATAGACCGTCCTCTTAAATCCCATCTATGAGGAAGACACTGAGCACTGGACTGCTTGCAAGTTAGCAAATGATCTCCCAGAAAACATTAAAAGATCAGTGGTCCTATTTTGTCCTTAGACACTAATATGAGCCAGCTCAAACTATAAACTTCTCGGCAGCAAAGGGGAATAGGTGTCTGTGCTGGACCCTTCCCTGCTACGTGTCTGGAAAGGGAAGAGTATAGTAAATTTACATGTGCATGACATTTGCCCATACAATGTTTTTTGCTCATATCTGAATAGCACCAAGCAAAGATGTCTGTTGATAGCCAGCTGCTGTCACCCACCACTTCTCGTCCACTTGCTGTGCTTTTCAAATTAGGACTGGGGGACTTTATCCTAGATGCCATCTTTTATCTCTGCAGAAATAATCTGCCACGTTCCCAAAGGCAGCAGATGGGAACAAGCTGCCGCCCCAACAGAACAATTCATCTAGCTTGAATTTCTCTTGAGTTTATCTGCTCTAACACAGAACCATGAAAATGCTTTTCAATAAATTTATTAACCCGTTAATAGCAGTGAGCAAATAACTGCTCCCTCTAGAAAACACGAAGATGATTGGTGCCACAGACTTGTATGAAAGTTTGCACGATTACTGGTTTTCGTAAGACACAATGCTGCCTGGGAATGTCTCTGGCGGGGTACCAGGAGAGAGACATCATGTAGTAAGGATTATCAACACTGCTCATAAAGCATCTGTAAAGGGCCTACCCTTTCTAAATTGAGATAGATACTCAGATGATACAGCTATTCTTTGTCATTTTATACAGTTCCTAGGAGTACTCTAGGAATACTCAATAGTGAGCTAAATCACTCACCTAACACATGGCAGAGGCATCCTGTTTTAACACATGGCCTGCAGAAAGCCGCCTTCTGGAATGAATTGGGAGAGCAACCAAAGAGAACAGTTAAAGAATGTTATGAGAAAAAGATGAACGTTCATTGAGGTTGGGGTGCACATATTTCTCACTGAAAATGACAGAGACCTGCCAAGCTGTACAGGCCTGAAATCAAAAGTTGCAACCCTGGCTCCCAGCTCACTCTTTCTTGTGTCTAGCCCTCTATTTCACTCAACTGCAGTGCCATAGGCCTTCCACTGCTCCGGAGCACTATGCACTAGAGGAAGCTGGTTTGCCCGATTCCCCATGTTCTAGAAGAAGCCCTTCTAAAAAGCATATTTCCCAACTTCAGATTACCATTATAGTCCCTCCCTATCTCACAGCCTGCACTCCTCCACTTTTGCCACCCATCTACTCTTCCTCCCCTTCTCAATGCAGTCAGAGAGGTGAAAATAGGAAGACCTAAATTACAGATTTTGAGCTGGTTTGCTCTTGATCTCCATTCCAGACACAAAAATAACCAGTTCCTTCACCTATGTATGATCAGAAGTGAACCTAAACTTCTAGACGCAGCTGCAAGAATCCATGGCCTTTCCAAGCTCCTCCAAGGAATGGAGTGATATAATTAGCTACTAATGCAGGCACTCATTTCTCAGATCTGAAAGTAGATGCAAATTTTCCAAGAATCCCAGTAATTTTAAAAAATTAAAACAACAAAAACCTTTATTGGCCCACAGTAAACAAGCCGCACATAACCACTTGGTTTCACTGTGTACAAGTAATTGGTATTCTTAATTTCCAGGAGATCACCCTGGAGTTTACCTTAGCCAAAATCCTGATCCCAGTATCATAATTCCTGCCAAAAATATGTTGTACCTTCAAGCTCTAATTCTCTCTGATGTGAAGACTGATGTCATCACACAATGCTAGAATAAAGGAAAGCCAAACAGCATCTGACAACACACTACTTTAGTCCAGAATTAAAACAAGATAAAGTTATACTCACCAAGTTAATCTCTAGAACATTCTGTAAATCCTTCTGAAAAAAATATACTTTATGAAAGAAGTAGTCTTGAGCACATCACAAAACTGTCTTTTGAATGGTTAAGAAAATAAGTCTTTTAAAGGTTTGTCTAAAATAGGTGAAAAAATTTCAGCCAAAATTTTGAAATAATTTTTAATTGAGCTGCTAAAGACAATTTCCAGGAACCTACTTAAAGTTTTACAGGATTTTTAGCTGTATCATAAATTGCCATAAAAAAATTAAAATACTGCAAGAATAAAAGCCAAGAACTTGGCAATCCTGTTCTAGATTTCCAAATGCTTCTGATTAGGAATCACTGAATTGATTGCATTCTGAAACAAATGCGTATGAAAGAACCCACAGCGAAAGACTCCTCTAAATCAGCAAATATTTCAAAGAGATGTTAAATATTTAGCACATAAGCTCACACAAAAATACCTACTTTCAGTGCATTTTATTTATCACAAATTCCACTCATTCTATAGGTACAACGAGCAATAAAAAAACCCCCAAACAACAGTGGCATGATTCCTCCCTAGAACATAAGGCAGACTAGTTTAAAAAATAAAAGTAAAAAATCCAGGCAATACTTGACCTGTGACTGTTACAGGTGAAAGTGCTAGTTAATGAAGTCTGTGTTAGTGGCAGCTAAGTAATGGATTCCCTCATCTGCTGATTCAATTGAAATAAGAGCAATAAAAACATTTTTAAAAAGCGCCCGGGGAAAAAAAAAAACCTCACTGAATCTAGCACTACATGTGTTAGAACTATTTTGCTCCACACTGACAGGTGCCCTTACCCCTAGCATTCTTCCTCTCGGCCTCTCCACGTAACACAGCTATGCCACTTTAGCTTTACACCAGTAACTAATACTAATTAAGCAGTAGCCTCTTTGTAGCTGTTCCCCACTGTAGAGATGGGGAAAAGGAAAAAGTTGCCTGTGCCTGCCTTCTGTTGGACCAAGATACAAGCAATGCTGACAATATTTTCCTTAAACAATAACAGAATACATTGGAGCTTGGAAACAAAGGGTGGGGAAAGTCAGAGCCTCCTAAGGGGAGTAGGGGAGGAGAAATATAGAAGGATTTGGCTTCCCACAACAGTTCTCACACCTCTAAAAATACACAAGGCTGCCTCACTCTTCTGTAGCTGCCCAACACTTAACATACACTACAGATGAGATATACAGCACCTGGCTACCTTAACACCTTTGTCAGCTCATTACCAAATATCTAATGCAACCAAGTGTTTTTATTTCACTTTTGCTGCTGTTAAAAGGTAGGCCATCAGGGGATGATCCTCTCCAAGGCACTGCTTTTTATCCTATGGCCTCCTTTGAATACCATTTCAGATGAGTTTGACAAGTGTATTTTATAAAGAAGGTGTCTCTGGAGTAAAAAATGAGAGCCAGTCAGCAGTGAGGCTGCACAGATGTCTTTAAATATTCTTTAATATCAGAATCTTTACAGTTGACACTCATCTGTTATGCTGAAAGTCCTCAAACACATTCATAGATCACATATTGAGATAGACATTATTGAAATGCTAGTTTGTCCCTGCAACGTGACAAAGCTTGTTGAAGTGAGGCATTAATGGAAGATGTGAAAATAAATGACTAATCTTAGATGGGCAACGTATGTTGATCGAATTTGGAAACTGCCCTGAGCACACCCAGATCTATTAAAATACTTTCCTGACACAGCCTTGAGTTAATCCCTGAGAGTGAGCCTACAGCTGGCATCATCTAGCAAAGGCAAAAGTTCAGTACCAACAAAGAAGAAAGAGCAAATAATCAATACAACTTTCTCAGACCACCTGTGGTTCCCTTTTTGGTTTCTTCTTCAAGCAGCAATGATATCAAGATTCATGCAGTTTAAAAAATTGTAACAACAAAGCTAAAGGGTCCTTAGCATCTCTGAAGTAATTTTTAACCACTGTAACTCACTCTCTTTAAAGATGCAGACCACTTATTTTTTCTTTAAAATAAAACTGAAAATACTGCAAATGGTATATACAAAGAATCTGTTTGACAACTTAAATACCCGTACTATCTGCAAATGACCTACTTTCTTTGTAGTTGCCCAGCACATAACAATCACTGTATATGAGACAGCAGCTGCCTTGCAACCAGTCAGCTCACTACCAAAGAAATGGCTATGTCTAACTGCACTGAGATAAACTTATGTCAAAATAACAAATAACGTGTATTTCTAGCTTGTCACCAAGCACATTTAACATATTTTGCAACACTCTTTACTACTCACGTGTATATACTACTGTAATGGGTGAAGAAGCAGTTACCTACTATCTAACAATGTCTACCCTAATTCAGTCTCCCACTCTATCCATGTGACCATGTCACTCTCCTTTGGCAATGTACGTATTCAAAATAGCAAAGGAGAGAACCTGTGTGCCAGACCTCAAGGCCTTTTTACATGTGACAAAAGCACCTACTGATCTAGATTTCACTAAAGTCTAGTGTGACTTGGGGTATGCATCTCTCATTTTGGAAATGTAGGACACTCAAATTTTACCCCAAATCCAAGTAAGCACATGCTTGTTCATCATAAAGCGGGCTACTTCCGTGGGTTCTGACTGGCCTGAAAGAAAGCATTGGTTTTAATTGCATGAGAGGGAAGCAGACAACAGGTGAGAAGGACAGAACTTGTCTGTAGAAATTCAAACGTTTGCAGACATCAACATCTGAATGAGTGCCTAGACTACCCTAATAGGGGCGGCAAAAAAAAGTAATTCCACTGCATTGAAAAGATGGACATCTAAAACAAATCAGGTGTTTCACACTGTAGAAGTGTCTATTTTCCTCTAGCCAGCACAGAATCTAGATGACTAGCTGAGGCATAGATGTCATCACCATAGATATAAAAAAAAAAAAAGGGTTAGGGTAATTCTCGCCTTGCATATAGGCCATTTGTGAAATCCCAGTCACTCAAATCACTGGCAATCTTGCAACAACTTTAATAGCATCACGGTTTTAGCTCACATAGGTTACCTAGTTTAGATTTTGCTTTTTTGATTATGCACCCTAATAAAGAGCATAAATCAATGCAAATACCTTTTAGAATCTTCAGCAGCATGTCGACTTGCATTTAAATCTTGCATTATTACATCTGCAGAGGAGACGTACGATAACACTGAAATAATGCCACACAAGTAAAGCTTCGTAAACAAACCTGTGGATCGTGAGAACTGTTAATCATCTAGAAATTCAATCTACAAACAAAATTAATAAAGTAGAGTTTAGACTTGGTTCTACAGCATCTTTAATACAAAGTGTAGTCTACAGTAAGTTACACTGGGTGGGTGGGGTGGTGGAAGGGGGTGGAGACCTACATCACTCACTTTTTAATTAGGAAAAACAAAACAAACCCAACCCAACCCCCCAGCATCTACAGTTCCGTGAAACAAGCTCTCCATTTCCATTTTTAGTTACACCTTTGTTTCCCATACTTGTGATTTCAGATGTTTACAAATAGCTAGAAATACTCTCATAAAGCAATCTACTTTGCATTTCATCATGAAAGATTGAACAGTATGTTGGGGAGACATTCATTACTGTAGTAAATTAAATTCCTCATGTTAAGAACAGTTCATAGTTTACATTAATAAATGAAAATAACTGATCAATAAGAACATCTTTAAATGCTCATAATACTTGGAATAATCTAAAGATAATTGTGGTTATATCAAGATTTGTCTTGGATAAGATATTCATTCCAATTAAACCTACAATAACAAGCTTTAAAATAAGAAAGGACCTGATCTAAAGACTTAAAGTAATAAACGTACTTAATTAATGTGCTGCCTTTAACCTTACATCTCTTGTTTCAGGCCAAAAATCAATGATTTTTTGGCTATAATGAGTCCTAGTCTTGGAAAATCCCAAAAAATAATGGAAATATTCAAGTGTGTGATTAGAAGCAAACACGTGCTTAAGTATTTTGCTGAATAATGGTAATATGCAATAGATGGGAGCTCAATGTCTACAGCTACATCTAGAAGAGTTGGCAATTCACATAGAAAAATGTCATTGGCTATAGACTCCCACATTCATTCACAATAGGAAAGAATGACGAGTATCTTGCTTTAAAAAGCAAAAGAGAAAAACTATTTTTGCTTTGCTTATTACTTCTTAATCTACACACAGATCCTCAGGACAATAAAGGCTCATCTCTAATAAAGCAATTAGCATTGTTAGAACCGTTGATGTACAGTGTAATGTTTCTGCTTATGCAGCTGTCGGTTAGATAAATACTGAAGACAGAAGAAATAAAACCTCTAAAAAATGTTGGTTGTTCATTGCATTGTCATAAAAGCAGAGTGTTTGTTAGTTGGTGGTTTAAAAAAAAAAAAAACAAAAAACAAACCACCAACAAAACAACACAAGTAACTGCCACAACATCAAAGAGAGGTTTTCATGCTCATGTCTTTTAGGGAGTGATTAAGTCTTTTGCTGTGGGTTTATATATTTCAGTTTCCATGCATTCACATACAGTCTCCAGAAGAATGCAAAATCACTTTAATAAATGTTCTCTTCACTATTCACTCTGTATTCCAATAGCACCTGTCATACCTGGAAATCCTTCTGTCTAATATTTACCCAGTTCTTCTCTTCTCTAAACTGACAAGCCAGTTCACATTTTCTGGATTACAAAAACCTGAATGTTTACATTTTATTACAGTTATTAACATCTCTTTGGAATCTAAGTAACGTTTCCCTAGAGGATCTTGTTTGTAGACTTACACAAAAGCTTTGTAGTCAAATGACTCCGAGAGCTTTAACATGCATACTTCACCCAGGATATGACAGTTGTATGAAGTTTAATATATGCTATTGTCAGTGCCAAGTTAGAAACTGGAAGAAAGCTATACTCTGTGCTCTTGGTTTCTTTCATCACTCTTGAGAATGATTTCTCTACTTTATTAGAAAACATAGATCATTGAAGCTTAATGCAAATAGGCAGCAAATGTGCTACATATCCATATAGAACACAAACCACAGCATATTGTCTCACAATATAATTTCTAAGTGTAATATAATAGCTAATCAATGAACTCAGCATTTTTTATTACTGTAAAGTCATGGCTTCTCTACATAGTGCTATGATTTCTTTCATTGAATGTGAATTACATTAATATCACTGTTACTTGCATAACCAAGTAAGATGTCTAGACTATGTGAGCAGATAACACAAACACACCACAATCATGGGCGCAGTTTCTTCACCGCTGTAGTTTAAATTACCTTTACAATCTCTTGTCTAATGATATAAGTAGATGGAAACCATATGTCATTCCAGGCTATCTTCTGTGCTTAAGTGTTAAATGCTCAATACTACACGCAGAAAGGCTTTTTGTTACCTTGACTGTTGAAAGGTATAATTCTCACTGCTTTGAAAATGTTAGTGCTGTTTATGTTATCCATGTCTAGTATTCCAGAAAGAATGAACTTGTTTATGATCCGCTCAGTGTTCATGTAAAGTTCCAGATTTGTTAGGTATAAAATGAAGCACTGCTAATAGCAGCATTTAACCTCTGTGATACCCATATTAGTCACACAAAAGTGAAAGGAATAGTTTGTCTGAAACTAGAAAGCATCCCATTTATGGATGTAGCAATATACTAGATGCCATGCACTATATAATAAGAATGAGGATTGCACACAAGATTTTCCTTAATACGGAAGTAGCTGCCTAATCAGGAAGACTGCAACAGAAAGTGGGATTAAGCACTGTCATCCTGTTAACCAACAGATCACAGCACCAAGAAATCTGATCCTGCTGTCTTGATTACGTTATTTTATACTGTACCAATCAACCAAAGTCCAGAGCAATCATGAAGTCATCAGTTTGTATTTTCCAAAAAGCTGGATAGAACAGTTACATATAAGGGCCTCCCTCAAGTCAATGTAGTCAGTAGTAAGGAATATAGGGTTGTCTTGTACAAACACATTTCTTGGGGATGTTGGATACTTCTAATGCTGGATTTGGTATAAATATTCTAACCTGCAGTTTTGTGGGTTTTTTTTTTGTTTTGGTTGGTTTTTTTGGGGTTTTTGTTTTGGGGGGTTTTTTTGGTGGTTTGTTTGTTGGGGGTTTTTTTGTGGTTTGTTGGGGTTTTTTTTGTTTGGTTGGTTTTTGGTGGGGTTTTTTTTGGGGGGGGGTTGGTTGTTTTGGTTTTTTTTTTTGTTTGTTTGTTTGTTTTTTTTTACACTCAGTGTACTTTTATCAGTCAAGTATGTTTCTGCTTGCAGTACATTTATCGATAACTGAAAAAATCCCCACCAAACCCAAACAACTCAGAACTTCAAGAGAGTCAGTTTTTCCCCCATTAAGACTTCTTAATTGCTTCCTGACATTTGATATAATAAGCAGAAGCATCTGTCCACCCCATCTGTACACAAGTATGGCATATGAGGTCCAATACACAGCTTGTAAAGAAATGCTGTTTTCACCACAATAAACAGAGACAAGAGTTCCTCCAGATGAGCTTATCTTTCTTCCCCCGAGAGCAGAAGCATAGCAAAGCTAGCCAACAAAATTAGATACTTGGGTTGTATAAACAGTGCCTTAGATTAAATTTCTTTTAGCTCATCCTCAAGAAAATCCAGCTCTGAGGTGATGTGTGTAAGCAGATACCAATTAGCCTTTTGTAAGATTGTTTAAGTCTGTGCAGCCTACACTCCTACTTTTTAGTATGCAAAAGTCAAACAGTTCATATTCACTTCGGAGTAAAAGCAACTTCATCACACCATAGAGCAAAGTGATAGCTAGTCTCTTCTTTTCCCTCTCCTTGTTCTACACGTGTGTAACAAAACACCAAGTCTTATAAATCCCCAAAAGACTGATGCCTCCAACTTAAAGAGAAAAATCATTTCACTGCAACTGGACTTCAAGATGTAGCAAAGTGTGTGATGTGGGAACAGAAACATATTCAAGTAGTCTGTTTTCCCAATCAAAACTAATAGCTGTTATTATGATTTTGAATATGCACACTGACCTCCCAATCTAAATCACATCTTTGTTAATGTTGCTTAATAATATGAAATAGCAAGTATTTGCCTCAGCTTCTTTAAATAAACTAGCTAACAAAAAGCAGTTCATCCTGATGTGTCACTATGATAAAAAGTAGCAACAGAAAGCATCAGTGTTTGTCACTTTTACAGCCTACAGCTCTGATTAAAAAAAAAAGTAGTCACTTGTCTTGAATTTGCAGAATGTATGCGTAGATTGTGGACTCACTACTGTTTGCACAATAGCCTAACTTAATCTGCAGATGGCCAGTGTTTTAATAGGTTAACCTTTTTTTTGTTGTTGTTATTATTTTAAATAGTTTACATGATAGAAGTATGACCATTTGTAGCAGTGGAACAAGGTATTTCACTTTTATATCACTGATCCACACAGACCAGACAACAAAGTTTTCAGCTATTTCCAGATTCAGATCTAACACTTGGTCCCAGGCAGTAAAGCAGTTTTACTTACTTTACAGTGCTCAGTTAAAACCTCTTCCCAGCATCTTTTTTTCCTTAAAACTGACAGGATCAGCTTTTGATTTGCATCAAGTGAATCACTTCTCCCTTTGTTCCACTGTGGCAGCATATCTGCAGCTCTATTACTTTTTCAGATCCTATATCAAAAGAAGTGTATGAAATACAGCTCTTCATCAGTCTCCTTACTGAAGATCAAATTTCAGTTGCATAATAAACAATGACTCTGCATGACATAATGGAGCCTTCATGCATGATATGGCTAAACTAAAAAAAAAAAAAAAAAAAGAGAGACATGATTATCTGCCCTTGTCTGGACATAGAGGAAATTTGTCTCAGAAAATAAGGAAATTGGATAAATAATCCAAAAATCAATGGAAAAAAGTTTTCAAAAGATTTAAAAGTCAAAACAATATCTTTTTAATCCTTAAGATGATTTCTAGTTAACATACGGAACTTTTACAATAATAGCTCCTGTCCTGTGCAGAAAGTCAGACTACATGAGGGGATCACAACAGTCCATTTTGGATGGCATATCACTGGAATATTAACAATATCAACATTTGGTTTTATGCAGCATTTAAAGGCTTTTGAAGCAGAAAAACAGAACTGCTTTCAGCCTGGAAGGTTTTAATAAAAGTTCCCCAGCTTCAAAATCAATGGCTATTTTAACTCCTCAATTAATATCTGTAACCATAGAAAGTTTATGTACACAGTACTTAAGTTTCAGGACATGTAGGAATTTGCTGCTTATACCACCTTCAAATTTTTACGTACTCAAACTCCTTAATCAGCAACTACAGTAATGTATCCCAGGAGTCAGTATGAATTGACAAATAATTTTGATAAACACATAAACAACATATAGCATGCTAACAATTTTAATATCACCCAGCTGCTTAAAATTCTACGTACTCTTAGGTCTAACATCACTTTAGTCCATCATTCACTTGTTTCCTAAAAAGATCTAGTAAAAAACTAGAAGGTTTTTTTTGTTCTTACTGGTTCTATGTGAAAAAAACATATGCAGCCCAACATTAATCTTTTCTTCATTTCTAATAGCTGCCTAGCTACCCTCGCTTCAGCCATTTAGCAATCCTGTTATGAAACAGCTGCTATTAGTGAAAGTCGTCCAAACTGGCAGCATTCACAGACCACTGGGAATACAGAGCATTTTAAGGAGATGTTTCTACAACTCACAGTCAATACCCTCTGATGCATTTCACTTAGTTTTTTCAAGACCCTACCTTAAAGCCTCCTATCAGGATTATACTTCTAAAGCCTCAGTATCAGAATGTCTGGCTTTTCTCTGGATTTTCCCATGGAGAACTTCCTGTTCCTCTAGACCAATCCACCCTTCTTGAAACATTTTTTTCCAGTCTTTTATTGCTGCTGAATCTGATTCAAAAGGGGCCCATCTGCTCCAGCTACATCATCAGGAGAGTTCTGCACTTTCACACAGCTGCTGAGGTTTCTGTCCCCATGCAGAAGCTGGAATTGCTCCACCCACCCCCTTTGCACAGAAATGATGTAAAGGAACTGATGGATCCAAAAAACTTGTGTGATCATTTCTATACTGACTGTATTTCTATAATGTAAACTCTCCTTTTCCCACATTTTGCGGGGTCTTAATTTGTTCCCTTAATAAAATGCACCGTAAGACTTGAGAGCACAATTTTCCAATGGAAAGAAAAAAAAAAAATCCTATCAAATACACTAATCTTACTATAAATTCCATGAAGCAGTTCAAAAAGCCTGGAGGGGTGATTGTTTCTATTAAATTCTATCAACTGCTGGAGCAGTTTCTTCAGGACTTTTAACATTTCCTTAGAATTTAAGTGACTTAACCTTCATTAAATTCTGTAAAGACTGAAAAGCAACTACCTGCAAGTATGCTTTAGAAGATCACACATAACATAAACCAAATTGAAAATTACATTTAACAGTATGCATGCTATTGTTAACCCGTAACATGCTCTGAAAATGGATTCTTTCTGACAACTTAGATGCACCAGCTTGACCTGAATGCAAGTAGACTGTGTATTCCAAATACCTATGACCACCTGACTCCTGCTATTCATTCAAGGCTATTTTCAGGGCATAGAAACTTACAAAAGTATTTGCATCTCTGCTCTGCCAGAGAGTCTCGTCCAGGTAAAGTTTAAAAATAAACTCAGTTTTGAGCCACAGAAACCCTTGCAGGAAGTTCTTTGGTTATGAACATTTCTTTTTCATAAATGAGGTTAAGTAAAATAAGATCAATTTGAATTGAGTAAAAGAATGCACAAAGGTTCTGGATTGTTTTAGTTAAGATACAATGGAACTATAAAATTCAGTTTAAATGGCACAGCCTTCTACCCGCATATGAACACTAGCCATGGGAATCAGCTGGACTTGCTAACAGTTCTTAAATTCAATTTCTGGGCAGAAGCTGGCAAGGTGTTTACAGTGGAAGTTATTTACTATGGAACGTGTTTTTTCTACCCATTCACAGTTGATTTTGGGGGCAAGTTGTGTCTCATCTCTTCATGCAGCATTAAGACGAAGTCTTTTCTTTGCACACAGTACTTCTTTACAGTATCTGTGAAGGGCAAAAGTGAAGAATTTCTTTTTATTGATAACAAATATGAAATTTTCACAGTCACAGAAATGAATTACAACTGAATAGTAGTCATCAGTTTCCTTACCAGATGTAATGCATGCATTTTAGCTCACTTGACCTTGGCAAACCTCAAAGATTAATCATTACTAACAAAGAAACAAAAGAATTATATTATAAACATATTTTAACAGAACAAAAATAAAGCTTAAGTGAGTGTACCTTGAATTCATATTTTACCTATAATAATTCACACAAACTAATACAAATGAAATTACTGAAACACACTTGAAATCAAGTTTGGGCAATTTGTTCAGTTGAGAATGAGGCTCATTAAATGTTGATATACTGAGCACTGTGATGGCGTTGATGTGAAAATGTGTTCTATAATCTCACATATTAAACAACAATAATAATAAGTCTTCATCAAGTTCAGGGTGTAAAAATAATTTATTAGCTTTTGCTCATAAAAAAATTGGCTACTATTCTTGATTTTTTTTTTTTTTAAACAGCAGCAAACAGTCAAAAAGGTGACAACTGAGAAGTGTTCAATAAAAAAATAAGGCAAGCAGAGTGGAAGTTTGTTCTTTAAAAATCAATGCTGTAGCATTACAGAAGCAAGGGTAGCAGAAAAAAATAAACAGGAACTTAGTAAAACATGACAATCACCAAGTTACTTCTATGCTATCTCATCACTTCAGCCAAGGAAGCGTTGTTAAAGCAGTATGCAAGTAAACTTTTATTTCAAAAATATCAAGAGTTAATTAAGATTTAAAGGCCTCCCTTTGGGGGGGGTGGGGGGGTGAAGTATGCCATAGTGATGGAAATTTTATATTCTATTGTTTTAAGTTTGTAAAACATCATAGAATACTGAAACCAAAAGCTTGCAAGACAACAAGCCTTGACTCTACTCTTTTTGATCAGTGATCCGCTGTAAGCAGAGTTTCATGTAGGAATTTTTATTGCGTATTTCTATTACTGCATCTCTGACAAGCTCAATGAACATTTGAGGCCAGAGCTTCTGCAACGACTCGTTTTTCATATTGATGTCAGCTGCTTCTTTCACTAAGTCCTCGACGTATGTCTGGCAAAATGTTTTTCTTTCCTTGATTTCCTGCATGGGAGAACCATTACACATTATATAAGGCAAAGGAAGAAAAGGTTAAACAAGAGCAAACCCAAAGAACAACCACAAAAATTTAATGAATTAAAGAACATAGTGATTAGCAGGCAAAGAGGCCATTGCACAATTTTTCCTGTTGGTCTGAAGTTGCATGGCCCAGGGTCTAAGTCAAGCTTTTATGAGTGTGGCCACAGAATCTTACTGTATTCATAATATTCCTATTATATTAATTAATTTATCTGAAATCCACTTTTAAGTAGTCATATAAATATCTTTTAACAGCATTACAATTTTTGTTGCTTTCTGGCATAGCAGTGAAAATTTTTAGAAATTATTAAGCACCAGACCACTTGCCTTCCTTCTCTCCGTTCCCTTCCCAGCTTTTCATGATTACAGTACAACAGTTGGAAAGTATATGTTTATCTACCTGCCTTAACAAGAACTAAGCATATTGTCACAAAAAAATATGCTAGTATGCATCCTTTCCACAGGTTCCCTGATGGACTCTGGCAAGTGCATGGTTCCTAACATGTACTACATTAGATACTGAAGTAACCTGAACCTTTAAAAAAAAAAAATTAAAAAAAAAAATTGCACTTTGTGCAATTACTAGCTCCGCATTTTAGTCACTCAAACTGTATTAATCCCTGTTTCTGCAGAGTTTCTATAAAATGCCATAATAAGTTTGAACAATAAGTTATACTGGTGCTAAATATCTAACCAGTTTGATTTATGGCACTGTTAAAAATGTTAGGTCATGCTTCAGGCCATCAAAACAGCAGTTTTCTTAAATGAG
The DNA here is from genome assembly GCF_965638725.1 of Aptenodytes patagonicus. Classification (NCBI taxonomy): domain Eukaryota; kingdom Metazoa; phylum Chordata; class Aves; order Sphenisciformes; family Spheniscidae; genus Aptenodytes; species Aptenodytes patagonicus. The sequence continues at coordinate 17,507,000 of NC_134958.1, forward strand.
TGATAAAGCAGAGAAAATACTTTCCAGCTGTTTCATCTAAAAAACCAAATTACTAATCAATGACTCAGACTGTCATCTTTAGCAATAAACTTATTTCGATCACATTTATTATGTTAGTTGACTGCTGATGGGGAACTGGAATCAGTCCTTTTTGCCTATCTTACTGTTCACTCTTGTGAAATCCTGTAACATCTGCTACCACATACATAACGCTATAACAAAGGACAAGGTGTGAATTGCTGCAGTGAGAAGCGAAAACATATATATTTAATGGACTGTACAGATACCCAGCTTATTCTATTATAGTGCTTGTTCCATGGACAAGAGGAATGTCTCACTGTCTTACTCTATGCAATTCAAAGTTTTAAGAGCTACTATCACAGCTTTTGAAACTAAAATGTTTTCTTAATTTAATCTCTTCACACATGCAGTCACTGTCTCTTTTTTATGCTATGGATCTGAGATAACAAAACCACAATGCAATAACTGAATTCAGTGTGTACTGAAATTTATTTAAATTTCTTGCACTAGAGGATTTATATATTTCCACATAATCAAAAAGCAAATAACGGGACAAATGTGGGAAGCAGGGTGCATACAGCTAGAACTCACACTGATTGCTCAGAAACGCGATAGTGGCTGAAAGAAGCATATTCTTCCTGGGAACAATTTCCCTCTGCCCAAGCAAAAGAGTTAGCAGATCAGAAACACAAACTAAAACAAGCGTGGCTGATGCACTTGTCTGAAACAAGCCAGCTTGCAATTTTATTAATAATTAAACCTAATACATTTCCTATATATTTATTTTCCTGTAGCTCATTTAAAAGCTAGGAAACAGCTCTTTATTACTACAGCCTGCACTATCTCAAATCTTGTCTGAAGGTGTTCTTCACCAATTCATTTTGGGATATACTTTCTGACTTTCTAATTCCATTAGAAAATCCTAACACGTGCAATATTCATTTTTCTTTGTAAAAAACTGTGCTTACTCCTTGTATTTTACTAATGCAGGTACATTTCATTACAAATGTAAGGCTTGTAGGTAAGAATGTATTTTTGAGACTGTGGCACTATTCAGGAACCACTTCACTAAAGACAGAAACTGACCATTATCCAGTATTCTGGCAAAGATCAGTTAGATGAAATGTTTGATCATACATGTAAATATGGTAAGCAGTGATATTTTAAAACCACCATTCTCAATAGCACAACGGAAACTTGATATATAGACAAATTCCATGAGTAGTAGTCTAAGGTTATATAACAGAGGATGAAAGTATTTTGTAATGATATACTTACCTCAAGCTTTTCCATATGAAAGTCCTTTGTCATGTAATTCAATGTTGCTCGAGCTGTGCTTTCTCCTCCATTTCTTCTGTTATCACTACCTTCCTCACTTCCAATCCCAGATTTCTTTCCCTTTCCCTCCAGCAGACAATGGAATTGCTTCCTCCTGTGAAAAGATGAGAGAGATTTACAGTTTTAATTATTGGAAACTTTTTTTTTTTAAGTGCAGATGTTTCTAGTGAGGGTGGTTTTTTTTTTCTTTTCTCCCTTTGAACATGTACTTTATGAGCTTTCAAGTTTATTGCATCCTTAAGTTACTCAAAATACAGATGACTCTAGATACTCCTCCGTTAATTTGCTGCTATACAATTGACTTTTTGACATATATCACATTGCATCTCCTAAACAGGAAGTCTTGCAGCTTAAACTCTTAAGTACATCTCTACAGAAGACTAAAAATAGTCTTTTTAAGCACCTTTTTTCTCACAGCACCAACTCTTAAATCTGTTAACTGTTATAGTCACCCACTATAAAATACCCACTATAAAGTCAGTCTTCATCGTGAAATTCCATAAATCTTCACCAATACCAGTACAATTGGAGAATTAAACAAGCAGTGCATTTGTGTGCATGTGCCTTTTAATCTTACTCAGCAAACTTCATACAACTTCTATGAAAACCTCTGTCTACATGAATCAGGAGATGCTAATATTTCTGCAATAAGCAGAGAACCTATCTTCTGTAAGTTGTTGTCTGTAAAATTTTTATCTTTTTACCTAGAAAGAATTTATCACGACAGTGCGCAAAAGAATTAAACAATACATTCTGGACAAATTCCAGTTCTGTTCATTGTATTTTACCTAGATTCTCCAAATAATGAAAGCATGCGATAATGTGGCAGCTCAGAAGATGCTACATATGCCAGGATGCCAAAGAGCCTTTCTGCCATTACAATATCATTTTCAGTAACCTGTGAGGGAAGGGGGAGAAGGGGAAGAAAAATGTTAAGTTTCAAAATTGGCACATTCATATTTCATTACATATGTACATTGAGAATTAACTGAAATTTGTTATACAGAACACTGCATACAGATCTGTTCCAGGCATATCTTCAAAATGTAGATTTGCTTTTACTGGCACTTTAAATGTACGTTAAAAGAAACCAAATGAGGTACTTGTGCTTTTATTTCCTGTAATTCTGGAAACTTTAATGTATACACATGCTACCCTGTGCTTCATGATATTCTTCATGAAATGAGGAATTTTATAACGATTTTTTACATTGAGTATCTGAAGGCCAGACATATTAAGTCTGCTCCATATTGCATGCACTTACAGAAGGTCTACTGGAAAATTTTTGATCAAGTTATGCTGCAGAAATGAAAAGATTCTGGGCACCCACATGTGAAAAGATAAGTTACGGTCTCTCTTGTTTTGGCAGCATCATAGCGAAGACTTTATAGAAAGAGAGGCTTTAGAGAAGAAAAAAAGGGGGGGGGGGAAGAAGAGTACTATTTTCTCTGCATTTTTCAACCCCCGAAGTGTTCCTCCATTATACTTCTCTAAATGTCATCCATACTCTTCTGTCAACATTAAGTTACAGATGTCTCTTTAAACTAATTTTCAATGGTTGAAAAATTTTCAGGATTAATTTTACACTTTTCAGTTTTGTATAAAGAAGGTGGAAGGGGGTTATTTTTTGGTGGTTGCTGTTATTGGTTTTTGTTTGTCTTGGCTCATAACCTCTGGAGACCATGGCCTGTGTTTCTCCTGCCCTGATGGCCAGACTATGAACTGACTTCAACTGCCAAAAGTTTGTTGGCACAGTTTCTAGACTCCTGGCTTTCCACGGAGTGCAGAAGGAATCTTTATGATCATCTAAATCTGACCTGGATAACACAGGACAATGAAACTCACTCAATGACTTCTTAACTTCTGGAGCAAATTTAATTTCCGTTCATCTTATATTTTTGGAAAGCAAGCCATTATTAAATAAACTTCAATACTCACAATATTTACTAAGTACTTACAGACAATTTTTGTGTTCTGTATTATTCAAATGTGTGAGTAAAATGGAATTTTGATCCAAATTAACATAATTTTATTATATTCTTGCTTAATGTTTATAGACTATACAACCTACCCTTGCCTAAAGTATACTGCAACAGCATAATACAGGGAGAAATTCACCAGAGAAAACATAGGTCAGGAAATAAGAAATGTAAAGTCAATTCCATTTTCAGTGTTTAGATTTGCTCATTTTCACTTAAAATTAAATAAGTTTTAGTAGCTTAAGAGTAGATGACCCTGCTAAACAGTCTGTTCACAGAAACAAGGTCTAAAACAAAGAGCACGGAAGGCAGCTAGGGAAACAAAGACCATTGCAGGCACAAATGTCTGCTGGAGAAATAAAATAAATAAATTAAAATCACTTAAGAGAAGCATAAGGACCAGGTCAACAGACAGCCATGCTGAATACACTCTCCAGTTCACAGAAACTCATGCTCTCTATCTTACTCCAGTACATTGTTTGCTCCATTAATTACAAAAAGATTATAACAATATCACATAAATGTAAGTCTATTACGCCTGCTTCTTGCCAAGTACAGGAAACAGACACCAATGCAGTAAATGTGATGCATCTGTTATATTGTATGCCATACCACTTGGAGTAAAGCATTTTGTAAAGTTTAGTAACTTCAAACCTTGACAACTCTTAATTAATCTGAGATTACTATCACTGGGAAAGACTTCAAATAGTGTATCTCAATGAAGAGAATTTGCTTCTTCACAGTTAGTAAATGTAACAGTTTGACAAGGGAACAAAATCATTGTTAGGGAGAGACTAACGCTCAGCTTCTAGCCTGGAACATAACTGGAATCAAAAGGGGAGATTGGGGAGAAAATAAAACCTTCCTTATACTTTTTTTTTCTTTTAAAGTTTAAAAGTGCTAGAGTTATGCAATTTATTTAGTTAATTCAGTTAGTATATATTGCTTTTACTCCCCAGCTATATGTACCTCAGAGCTGACAACACGATAGTCTTCACAAACGTTGCACAACAAGTGATAATCAGAATAGCAGAATATACGCATTTCCCTTTCTGTCATCTGAATCTATTATTTAGGGCTGATCTAAGGTCTGAGAGCACGCTTCAGGGGTTTGTATTCTTTACATTGAAACAGGATTTTCTATTATTGATTTTAAAAGAAAAGGTAATATATATCTGCAAAGCTGAGTACCATGACTTCTGCTGCAGACTAATGAAAAACAGCTATCAGAGTTCATCTCTTGCTTGCTTGGCTATGACACTCTTCAAATGATTAATGACACTAGGAAAAAATTTCTGTGTGTACATCTTCATATAGTCTGGTCCGGCTGAAAAAGTTTGTTGAGGACAAAAAGTGTTCTTCAGTCATACATATTTAAGATTTGATATATGTCCTACATAAAAAGCATGCCATGCTACATGTAAACCCATTTACTAAATTCATCCCCAAGCAGTACTGAATTCAAAGTTTTCCTTCAAAGACTGAATTTGCTGACCTTGAGATCGTAACAAAAAGTCTACTTAAATTGTTATGTTATTTTCTTTTTTTCTTTCTTTCTCCATGAAGACCAAACAGGTAAGAGTTATCTTCTGTTTTCTTTTAATCTGAATCACTAGTGTCGATTTTGAAAATATGATGCAGTAAAAAATAAATAAACTTTAAACCCACATTCAACCTTTTTTCTTCCCTTTTTTTTTTTTTAATATATCAACTTTGAATAGCATGTTTTGTAAAGTACTAAATTCAAGGTTATTTTAAAGTTCTTGTGGGATTACTATCTTTTTTTTTTTCCTTTTCAAGATACTGTGCTGTTGGAGTGAGTCATATTTCCGTTCATCCTTCATCTTTTCTCATCCTTTCTCTAATAGTTTTTCAGGTAAGCTCTTTAACCCACTCCTGCTCTTCTGTGCAACTTTTAGAGAACTAAAACCAAGTAAACCACAACATTCATGCTACAGTTGTATCAGATAACAAGTAAAATATCTAATCCAAAACATATGATGATGATGACCAAATTAAACCACCAGATCTAAACACTAAAGCTATGTATTATTTTTGCTCTAATTAACTTCCATAACACCACTTAAACTTATTTAGCATTTAAAATTGAACATACATTCAAACATTGTGTTGCATCGTAACTATTCTGGCTCCCTTTATGATCAAAGCCCAAGTATAAAATAACCATTTTATATGCTTGAATAAATTTACTTTCAATTGATGTAAAGAGGAACGCAAACTACAAAGAATAGCAATATTAGTGTCCTAACTTCCTATTTATTTAAACATAAAACACACACCCACAAAAAACCCCCACACTAACGATCTTGTACATAGCAAGCAGGAAAAAAAAAAAAAGACAGACTTTTTCCTGTGATAGACTTAAAGGAGAAAATATTATTTTAGCTATATTTTGTAACACTGGAAAATATAAATAATCATATACTGTAAACTACTAAGTAGTCTGTCAAACGCACATTTTTGCACAAATATTCAATGTCAGCACTGTGATCATTTTGAACATAAGTGCTTCTTAAAAATCAAGTAAAATCGTGCAGTTCTTTAATTTTTTTTTTTTTTTTTTTTTTTTTTTTAGAAACACATGCAGAAATAGTAATAAAATGTCTTCCCTTCAGGTATATCCCTACCACTCAGGTATAGATTTGGACTGTCATTTGCAATTGCAAACATTTGAGACAATAGAATCATAGAATCATAGAATCATTGAGGTTGGAAAAGACCTCTAAGATCATCGAGTCCAACCGTCAACCCAACACCACCATGCCCACTAAACCATGTCCCTAAGCGCCTCATCTACACGTCTTTTAAATACAACATTTTTATGGCAACTAAGAATCTTATCAACTTTTCTAAGTCCAACAGTGCAGCTGGAGTTAACAAATGCACAGCACAAGAAATTATATGGTGAAGTCTACTTAAAATTTTTTTCCCCCTAATATACTGAGAGGGTCCTGCTCATTTTATAGCAATTCCTCTGCTTTTTTTAAAAAAAACAATGCTAATTTATCTTGTAAGACAAATAGTAAGGAGGAAGCAACATTGTCCTACCTTTACTCCATTTATCTTCTGTAGATTAAAATGGTTCAGTCTAAACAGAACATAGTATTTCCACAAAGTAAAGTTGACAACCGGATTGCCCTGAGGATCAACTGTCAACTGTTCAATGCGATGCATCTGGGCTAATGCATTGAATTGCTGCAGCGTCACAAGATTTGTCTCCTTAAACTTCAGGTGCTTAAAAAAAAAAAAGTCAAACGATAATAAGTTAAATAAGGAAACAAAATATGAACACAACAATTCCTATTATGTGCCACTCAATTTTCAAACTCAAATAAACAGCCTTTAGGTCTGCTGAAGCAACTGAACTCACTTCATTTAAGGTCTTTGTGGCAAAACACATCAATGTATCAACCAACTGGTGTATTACATATATTTAGAAATGTCAACATTACGAGCCCCTAAGCAATGTATAAACCCTTTCGTAACAGCACTAATATTTTCAACGTTACAAAAAGCAGTGATATTACCTGAGCACTTTTTATTTTAATTCTGCAAGTAAAGCAACTGCAACATCCACACATAAAAATAAGTACTATATGTTTTTAAATATTCTGCTTTTTTGGCCACAGCAGGCTAGCATTAAGTCGTACCCTCCTGTTTCTTTGAATCACGCCCTACGCTAGTGCTGCTATGAGCATGGTATATTTGGCTACACAGTAATATTATTGAGGGAAGGAGGAAAAATTGATGATGAAGATAAAAATTTAGTTGAGATTCTGCTATCCCCCACAAATTCCCCCCCCCAATGAAACAATTGTTTCATTGAGACAGGTAAATTTGTCTTAAGTTCCCCACAAATTTATCTATCTCAATGAAACCATTAAGTTCTGTTACACTTAAAACCATAAAAAGCAGGGAGCTGAAGAGGCACATCATCTGAGTAACAAGTTGCTTTATGTATGTCATCACTGTTTTACCATTTGCTTCAAAACGACTGATTTAAACATCCAAGAAGAAAAAAAAGTACTAATGGGACATCTCGTTTATGTTGTTTTGCTTCATCAAGAACTGAAGAATTCCAAGAGCTGTACTGATTTAGCCAGCTATTCTCTTTGAATTTTACCTCTCTCTTTTTATCCTATCAGCTATTTCATCTTTGAACTCACAACACAAATGAAGGTCTCCTGATACCATGGATCCATAACAATATTGTAGAATAGCAATACTGTATTTACACATCAGTTTTGCAACTTAAAAATAATCAGCTAGGTCAAAGGAATTAAGAGAAATAATAACTAGTCTGAAAAAAAAAACCCCACCATCCTGTGCGAGAATCTAAATTTAAGTCTTGATTTTTAAGAAGAATCAAGTTAAAGTTAGTATTATAGGATAACACCAATAAAATATGTAATTCACAAATGTTTCTATTTATATGAAAGCACTCAAAGATGACTATGCCAAATTAAGGTTCTATTAGAGAATACATATTCCATAGCTGTTCACACAGCTGAAATTTGAGGCATTCTTACCACAGAATTAGGAAATTTTATCTTCAGTTTTGTTAACACTTGAACAATTTCATCAAATTCTATGAACATAAAGGAGACTGCAACAATAATTCCAGCTGTTTGAACGCTCCAGTTTCGATCCAGGCACTCCAGCGCTCCAGCACCATACAAGCAAAGAGTGTCTCCCTCCACTTCCACTAAATGAGACTCAAGAACAGACAAGCCTTGTACTGCACTGCTCAATATTGTATCAAGAGACCTGTGGAGGAATAAAAATGCAGTGATATAAATGAGATTATTTTGAGATAGTAACATCATTCTATTGAATGACAGTCCTTTCATTTACCAAAACCCAACTGTCAAATATGATTGCATTTCTCAGCATTCATTCATTTGTAGTACCCAATCTGGTTCAAAAACATTAAGGGCTGGAAAAACCTCTTTCCATCAAGTAAGATTGCAAATGTTCTACTTCTTTGGCAGAAAAGCTCTGGGTGTATTTGAGTTGGACCGGGATTGGGGGTGGGCAGAAATTAAGAAATCACTCATATTTAATAACCTGCTCAAAAATTTTAACTCAGAATGCTAACAACATATTTTGTGTTGCTTTAGATATCTAAAAACAACTTCAAACAACGTATTTATTCAAGCAAAGTCACCTTCACATTCTTTTTGCTATATGAAATGTAGAAGTTATGACATGAGTAAGCACTTTAAGAACGGACAGTTGTTCAAATCAATCCAGGATAATGCTATTCACAGTACTGAACAGTTATTTTTATTCTTAACAATAATATCACTCCTTCCTCAAACCCATATGTCACATGATCTGATCAGGATATCAGGATTCCTTATTCTGCTTTGAGATGAGAATAATCTTATGGTTTATTATCCTTGTTTAATCCTTAATTAATAGGGATGAATAAGCATTTCTTTAAAATAATGTGAGCTTTCCAATTCACCAGAGTGATTTTAAAATTAAGCAATTAAGTCCAAGTATTCTCAACTCTCATCTCTGTGTCTTACTTCCAACATGATACATTCAGCTGGCTGGGCCTGAAGTGCACAGAGAATTCAAGATGAGCACTAATCACAGGTTTAGAAAGTCGCGTAATGATTGTTGCTATTTTATTCTTTACTACCTTCCTAGTATTTTTAAATGTATTTTGCTTTTTTGACTACCAGTGATCACTTGACTGATGTTTTCTTGACAAAATCAACCAAAACTCTAAGATTTCACTCTTGACTGGAAATATTGAGAGCTTATTTTATTGCTCTCAACATTTATTGCTTAGTCACCCATCTTGAAAATACCTTCTGAAATCCTTCACTATTATAAAACACAGTAGTAGATCAATGTCAATTTTAACTTAGAGGGGGTTAAAGAGCAATAAGGCTTCAAGGCAAAAAATGGCAGTGTTATCTACAGCTTCTTAATTCTAACACACATTGCCACATCTTCATTAATCTGTTTAAACTAAATATAGATCAGTGATATAGATCACTATCACACTTTCATTTCTCTAACCAGTCACGAAACAGAGAAAAATTCCAAACCTAAGTCTCCAATTCAGAAAATTAAATGCGCTGTAATTTGCATAAGAGAATTATAATATATGCAAATAAAGCACACGGTTTATTTTGTTAACATCTTGGGGGGGTTGAAATTTTCTATTTCATAAAAGTAACCACTTAGATTTCTACAACACAGTCTACAAATCTTAAACTACAAAAACTTTCACAAGAACATGGACAGATTTTATGCATTATATTTTATTACTGTAGATTTGACAAAAGAATCCTAACATTCGTGGTCAGGAACTACAAGGAACAAACCAACTTTAGTCACTGTATCCAGCATAAGCAGAGATAGCATTACACCAAGACCTTTCCTACAACTCCATGGAAAAAGTCTTAATATGTTACTTAAAAGCATGATTTCTCAAGCAATGAGAATCTGTTCATTAACAGGACAATGCTCAAGCTACCACAGTTACATTGACCTGGTCACGGGGGATGATTACTAACACTGAATTAAACTGTGAAGAAACCAAGAAGGCAAGAAAGCAGTGGCTAAACATATGTTCGGGGGAAAGCTTTGGAAGCACAAGAACAGAAAGGACTATAGCAATTTAAAAATGCTAAGAAAAAAGTGTTTCAAAAGATGCTGCACTCAACTGGAGATAAAAACCAGGTCTAGCCAATACTAGACTGAAACTCAGATGGGTTCTGTTTGTGAGAGGCAAAAACTTTATGCCTGTACCTGACATTTCCAGTGTTGATCAGGCACAGCAGGAAGCTGTACTTGCTCTTGAATTCGTGCAGACTATTTTTTCAGGCTTTTGCCTGAGCTAGCCAGGTTGAAAGTGTGCTAGTTTGGTTTTAGCCAATCCAAGGCACACATTGTTCATTAAGTTCCACATTTGGTTTTTAAATTATATAGAATGCCAGATGGCCACCTTTTAGACGCAAATAAGCAAGTCACAAAGTGTGTCACAAAAATAACATTTTAAACCAACAATACAATAATTACCTTAGGAAAAATTATCTTAGGAATAAAACTAAGTCAAAGAACTGCTATTGTTAAAATAGCATGGGTATGAAAGTGGTCCAATAAGAGATGCTGCTGTTCAAACTGAGAAAACGAATTCAACACTCAGTTTGTGAAACCTCTTGATACACAGAGAGGTTACAAACACTTGTAATGCTCGTACGTCCTCATTTTTATCATTTCAAGTGAAGGCAACAATCTAAGTTGTCAAGGAAATGAACAGCCTTAAGAAGGCTCAAGAATTCATATTTAACATTTCTTGCAAACGTGAAGTCCTCCCTTATTTAGCAAAATCACGTAATAATTAGCTTGCACTTCTTTAGTCAATGAGTTGCTGTTATATTACTTATTTAATATATATTACTTATTACTAATGGCCAACAGGTTTAATCATGAAGTAAAACATCTCTTCAGAATTGATTTGGATATATTACTTTTGATAATAAAATACAGTGAGATCTTGGAGGTGAGTAGTAACTTGGAATACAAGACATGAACAAGAAGTATTTCCCAATAAAATACCTGCTTTCTTCAGGAAATACATATGCAGCACTGCCATTGATCTGACAGGGTTCGTTATCTTTATCTTGGTTTAAAGAAGCTACGAGAGCTATTCGATTCTGCTGTATCTCCCACTGACGTGCAATATTACAAATAGTTAACCGTTTCTTCTCCTGAAACAAGATATAAAAGTTGTAATAAGTTATGACAGTGTGCAGTATCAACACACTTGTTTGTTCCGAAAGAAATATTCTGCTTAATCAAAACATTTTAAACGTTTTAAATTGAAGAAACTACTGGTGATTATGCATTAAACCCAAGGCATTGTTCTAGTGCTATTTTGCATAACTGCCAGCAAACAATGATTGCACAAAACTTGCAATAACAGAAACAAGAAAAGTAACATAGTAAATCCACAACTTGTGAAAGAATAAAGTTAAACTATTTAGTTTGGATAGCCACAGAAGTCTCATTTTGACAGTCTGGAGCTGCTTGTAATATGCCTCCCACAAAACAGGGCAGACTGCTTGTACTTTCCTCCATGCTGCTAGAGTGACCCTAGCACTTAAGCTAAGACAGTTATGCAACTGCTGTTAAGTCTTAGCAGTAATTGCAACATACTCTGCATGGGAGAAAAAAGTTTTCTTCTGAAAAATTGAAAAAGTCAATTTTATAAAAACAGAAAATGAAATTGCCTTCTTCATGATAGACATAAGGACTACAACAGATCTAAGTTCAAATTTTTGTAATTCATTTTTTTTTTTTTAAGTAATTTTTATATTCTAGACAGGTCTTGTCAACGAACCAGTATTTCAAAAGTCTATTATGTGCTTGTTCTTGTACAGTCATGCAAATCCTGTCAATTACCTACGATTCTATATATAGGTTATTATTCTATTATATCATATAGATATATATGATTTAATATATCCCATTTAGCATACTTTAAAAGGTTAAAGAACAACGTGCTTTGTAAGAGCTCATGGACTGACAGCTGAACTCTCATCAAATGAAAACTGCACAATATAAACAATATCAAAGGGTAAATTCATTGTTAGTTTCACTTCATTTGTTTTTTCTGAACCAGATCTAATTCTCTGGGAGTCAGCCATCTCACTGTTACACTACTCTCAATGAAACTCGAACAGCGACTTAGAATTTCTGAGAGGAAAATAGTATAGAGGAGCTTAGCATAAAACAAATTTATGTCCACAAAACATGGAGAAAACAGAGTATCAAAGCCAATGATTTCTTGGTTTATAATATCATACTCTAAACTGATGTTGCTATAGAAATGTAGCTTTCAAGTCCATACAAAGTAACAACCTTAATTTAAAGCTTCACACTCTTAGGAAGTATTAAAAACCCATGACATTCTAAGAATCCTTTAATTTCTCTTATAGACTTCAGAACATCACTATTGGAACTGGAATACAAACAAACGTCCTGATATTTTGGAATGGCGGAGGGAAAAAAGGTAAACCTGAATTTGCCCTAAGTAGTATAAACAGCAGTTCATAGTCAGCCTGTGTATTTGTCACTAATTTTACCTATAAACAGGGGAAGGATAAAAGGTGCATACCCTTCAGATGTACTAATGAATATTCTACTTGAATGCTATGAAATTTTGGATTGAAAGAGCAAGTACCTGTTAGCTTCAAGTTGCAATGATCTCAAATTGGGTCTAAAAGGGTCTCAGGCAAGGTAAATGCCTGTTAAGAATTATTTTCTTAGAGCATAAGCTCAACACCTTTATCACTTTCTTACCAGTGTTAAAAGCTCGTCTAATACCATAATTTTAAATATCATTACATTAGTTCCTGTCTCCTTTAGAATATTTTGTTAGGCTGATTAAGATACAAGAAAACAACATAATATTGATTAGGATTTAGAAGGCTGTACCAAAAATCCTGAAGTCTAGAAAGGCTTTATTTTTTTTAAATTGAACATTTACATTTCTGTTTTTAAGACAGACTCTATGGCTGGGGAAAAAAAATCAACACAAAACAAAGTTTTATTATAGCCCCTTGTTTCAAATAGGAAAAAAAAAGACAATTTATTTGACATGCCTATGGAGAAAGGCAGGGGACCAGGGTAAACCTATTTTTACAATTTGAAATTAACACTTTTGATCTATTAAGTTTGACCTATACCCACTATGCTTCTAGGTTTTATATATAAAAGTAACATGTGACTGTTACCATCACATTTTTATGTAATTCCTTTCACAGTGGGCGAGTTGTGGACATCACTGCAATGTCGTTCACTAAGAATGTTCCTCACCGTACTCAGTGTTGGAGATGTGAAGTGTAAAGCACTATAAATGAATATTTCTTTTAAAAAAAAACAGAAAATAGTAGATTAACAAAAAAAGGCAAGTGTTTCATCATCTGTGACTGCTAATTTGTGGAGCCTAAGAATTCCTTTATTCCTTAAGAATAAAGAACAACTGCATATAAATGTTTCACAGTAAAACATTTAATTTCTACATGCAAATCCCTCATGCTGCAGCTATTATACTCAGAGTAAACACCATGATCTGTTTCAATGACCGATAATGCAGAGATAGATCTACTAGACTTTAAATGCTGATAAAAATTATGTCCATAATTGTCTATAACTGACACTGAAAGTACATGGAAACTACTTTAAAAATTTTCTCCTTCTGAAAGTTTTTCCGTTTTAAAGAGCTCAAAACTCTATTTCACATTCAATTTGCCTGAAGAGTTATCTGGTTAGAGAACACTAAACACCCAGCATTTACAGACTTCAGTGATGACTGGGCTCCATGTCACAGAAAGTAGGGGAAGTTGAAATACTCAGTATTTTCTTCCAATCACATTTAGAAAATTCTGTTTGTCCTGGAGGGTGAGGGTCTCCTCATAACCTCAACTACCGTACAGCTCTACTGCTTTGTTAGCCCTCAGTTGTGGGCTAACGGATTCCTACAGAGATTTGAAAACTTGCAAGAATTCATTTTACAAAAAACAAATTTTAGAAGTGTGAAGATTCTGCTAGCAATAACTATTTCTTGTTCCAGTAAATATGAAGTTCAGCCTCTGTTGGAAAGGAATTGCATTCTCTGTACATTTTGAAGTGCATCTCAAACTTTCCCAGAGGAGTGGGTTTTAAGCAATAAAAAAAATAGTCTGGAAAAAGAAAGATGAAGAAACTCCATTGTTAGGGTAGACAAGTATCAGCGAGGGAAAAAGAAGTGATGACATTGCTGAAATTAACTTTTTTAATGCAGTGAATACAGGAAAACAGCAGTTGTTTGCTATTGAATGAGTGCTTATGATTTCATTTACACTGCATGTAGTTTAAGAAAGTTTGGAGGAAAGTGACAACAACAAAAATGGCAGAATATGATTCTCTGAATCTTTTCTTCAGATTTAACTATGAAGAAAATCCTATAGTTCGCAACTTTTTTCACTGGACATGGTATCTATGAGCTGAGTTGTTCCTTTCAATTCAAACATATGGAACAGGAAAAAAGAAGCCAGAATCATAACACACAAGAACATATTTAAAGAGGAAAGATATACAGAATCACCAAACCATGCAGAAGATACTGGTATTTGGCTCTTATGCCACTTAACTATTTGAAAAGAAGAAAGATACCTCTATTAAATTACAAAATCTACAATTTAATGTTGAAATCTGAGTAACAACGGCATTATACATTAAAAATATATTTTTTTCTTCTAAGGGAACTTTCCACTAGCAAAAGGCACTGAGAAACCTAAGCCACCAAGACAAACAATCCCTCTACTAGAATGAAGCATTACATCAATGGTTAAGAACATGAACCACAAATAAACACTTTCAATAAACACCTACTTTTTTTCTAGTCCGGAGACACAGTTTGCTTTTCAGCAGCATAAAATAACACCATGTGTGAATATTATTTACTAATTTCCCATTTCTTTATGTTACTAAGAACTGGCACCAAAACTTCAAACCTGAAGAGACTTTCAATACATCAGTATCTTACGGGGGGGTGGGACACCAAAACCAAACCACGACACTGCTTAAAAATAGACTCTATCTAAGACTTTTTTGTTATACTGATTTTTATTTTTGTTAAACAGAAAATCAAAATATACATGGATACAAATATACAGGAAAGCAAAATATATTCTTAGGCACTAGACATGGAATTCCCCCCCCCCCCATTCATATACTTATATATACATATATTTCTTGGGGTTTTTTAATATACTTAAAACATCTTTTAATATACTGTTAACATTCTGTTTGTGTCTTTATTTTTCAGTTATATACATTTACTACACTTCTTACGGCCTCCTGCAACTACTTTCAGTCTAATCCCCTTCATGAAATATGATTTTACCTAGGCAACTTAACAATATGGATACATGAAAATTGCTTGTTTGTTTGACTACCAAACTGAAAGAGCTTTTTGCATAACCATTAGCAAACAGTTTTAGGCACCTTTTTTTCTCCGAAGAAAAATGATTTGGAGACAAATAGTGATATTCACACAACAAATTGAATGCAGATACTCTTAGATCCTTGAACTTTGGTCTCCTATTAGCAACACAGGTCATCTAGTCACCAGCCCCATAAGAGTATTCCGGAGTGCACCTCAGTCTCCCCTGTTAGAGCTATTCCATCTCATGTATATAAGCATTAACCAGGCCAGGTGGTCTGGTAGATAAGTGTTCTTCTGAAAAAGAAGACAGCTGGAGTCTAGCTGCTGCTCCGACAACTGTTTAACTCTTTCTACAAAAAGGAAGAACTTCAACAGGAAAGAATGAAGGAAAAACTACTTCAGAACACCCTGCATGGCAGCAATTAGAGCACTCACCTGAAATAGGGGAGACCAAGTTCAAGGAATTTGAAATCACTGAAAAAGTCCTTTACTTTACTCTGGATTTACTTTATCTCTGGATTTATGAAAGTGAAGTTTGCCATCCTTCTACATATATCACAGTCATATATTCAACTGTGTTTTTTTGCTAAAGTGTAACTTGCATAGTTGACTGAAGAGAGTTTCAGTTGTGGAGTGCACTGTTTAAGCTGCAAAAAAAAAGTTTAAAGAGATAGAGGCATATTGGGCTATGTAAGAACTATAGCAAAAAATATTAGGATATAGATTATTGCTGTAAACTGGTTTACAGTAGGCTTAGAACAGCCACAGAAAATACCTTAAGCAAGGTCTGTTTATGACTTTCACGCTTCCTTTCTTCCTCTTTCCTTGCTGCAACAGATGCCATACGTCTTTCTTCTTCCTGGATGAAAAAGAAGAAAAACAACTTCATAAAAGGAAGAATTAATCAGGTTCTGAAAAGTATTACTGATAAATTATTAATATATTTTTGTGTTTGTATTTGAAATGCAATTTTTAATTTTAATACAATTTTAGGATTTTTAACATTTTAATGTTTCTAAACATTATAAAAACAATAAAATTAATAATTATAAATAAATCAAGAAATAGAGAAGAAAGATATCTACTCAGATGCAAATGTTCAAGATAAAGCAATTTACAACTAGTATTTGTAAAGGTCTTTGAAAAAAGTATAAAGCATATGGTGAGTATGACAGTGAAAAAGAACATTTTTAAATACAACAGCGCATTATATCTTTATAGTAGTTTTTGCTGTTAGTAGGATTTTTTTTGTAAGAAAAGATATAGAGCGAATGAGCTGAATTCTATTTACGTGCGAGTCATAATCGAAGATTGATTTTTATCATTATAAACTGTTTCCAGGGGCCTAATTTTCTCAGTCAGCAACAGAACTTGAGAAGAAAAGAATATTTTCAAAGTTCACTGTAGTACATTAACGTTATTTCTCATCAATATTATTACCTATTCAAGAAGAATTTTCAAGAAAGCCATTGATTCCTAGATAATAAAAGTCATGTAAGTGAAGATGCTTAATTTTCCTGGTACAGCAATTTAATGCTACGATACAACCATATTAGGTTGAATGCTCCTTGTTTACAGAAATCTAAATGTTCTCACAGCACGATATTTTTAGAACATATATTTTCCAAGTAACAAAAGAAATGTTCACCATGAAGTAAAAAGTGTAGAGTCCTTCCAACACAAACAATTGGGAAGCATACTTTAACTTATTTTGATTTACTTCACTTGCCACTTGGGTGTTTCTATTAAAGTATCTTTCCAGAACATACAGAAAGTGTTTTTATTTCCCTCAAAATAGAAAGCTCCTGTCCTAACCTTTTCACTTTCACTTTCCAGAAAGTTATGTGTTAAGAAAATTAACAAAAATGAACAGAAAACATCATCAACCATGAAGACATATCGATATATCAAAATTTCTATATAAATAAAACATGCTATGTTTAGAGCACTGTAAGAACCCCTAAGCACATGGGTCAATGCTTACTGGACGGTGAAATAAAACAGAAACTTCACACTTAGCATCGCTATTACATTTTTTAAAAAAATAATTTCCAAAGCATCAGAAGTTAGGTTCACATAGCAAACTTACTCTTATCTGTGTACAGCACCCCTGAAACCCATTGACACACCATGGATTTTGACATCAATCTGAAATGTGATTAAAACAACAGACTCCCAAATTGTTCCTCCATGACTTTAACCTAATACGCATATATTAAACAACAGGAATACCTTAATGCAGATTAAGGCATGAGGCTTTGGATAGCATAAGCTTCTCTAACCCAACTGCATACAAGAATTTCCCTGGAAGACTAATTGGAAAGCCCAACTTTTTTTTGTTTGTTTGTTTGTTCTGAAAGCAACTTCTGGCCTTTTGAGGGTGAAGTTTTGTTGGCAGCATCCTCTGCTACAGGACTTTTTAGTTCTTCCTAAACAGGGTATTACCAAGGGGCTGGTGTCATAGAATTGCAGAACAATCCAGGTTAGAAGGGACCTCAAGAGGTCATTAGTCCATGTTGAGGATCAACAATAAATAAATAATTAAATAAACCCACACACAGATACAGAAGGCCTTCTAGATCCCAATACGACAAAATACCACACAATGAAACCCAATACCTGAATGGGAAGGTTCAGGGTGAGGCTGTGAAAAAATCATTAAATAAACCCCATGCAGGTAATATGCCACGAATATGAATGTATAATTAATAATGCAAAATAAAAGTGTACTGTTCCTCAAGATATGATTCAAAATGTTAAGAACTACAAACATGCTTGTTGTGACAGCCATTTATCCCAATTACGTGTTACAGTTTACTAAGTTTGTGTTTACTTAAAAACCCTGAAGCCTTAAAATATAAACACTAGCAAACTACATTAGTGATATCTTTCTATAGAAAGTGGGTTAGAGTTGTTCTGTTTTGTTTTTTATTAAATCTCTTCATTTGACCTTGCATTTATGTTTTTTAACTTGGCTTCCTAAAGAAACAAGATTTTTATAATTTCAGTGTCTTAATCTTCTCTAATGACTTTTCAACACATTGAACAGACTAAATAACTTAAAGTATATTTAGAAGTCTCAAATTAAGTTGGTTTTTTTTCCCCTAGAAGTTTGATTATATAAAATTGGTACATAGAAAGAAGAGAAATGTAAACTAGCTTTCCCACCAAGGGAGAGGAAGCAGAAATTATCCATTCTATTTGGCAGAAAACAGCTGGCCAGTCAACATAGACTCAGCTCCAGACTAACTGAGGTACTGTGTTTCATACTGGGGAAGGTGAAAGTTAGAAAACAAAATGACACTAATCTATAGGAAATTAGCCTTCATTAATTTTATTCCTTTCAAAACAACTTAAAAGTTTTCTCTCAGCTTCCACAAATATCTCTTCTTACTCTATCTTCCATCTCAAAGCCTTCCCTTAATCCAGCCCAAATGCATACTTTATGACACCGTCTTCCATACATGAGGGTCTACTACCCTCATTCAAGTCAGACCAATACTTTCCCTGCCAACACAGTCTCAATACAAGGAATGAAATGAACTAATGCAAATCACGTTCTAACAAGAGTCTTTTATGACTAAGACTTCTTTCTTTATCAGGGGTTTATCCTAATTGCAGACATTTAAAAAATACTATTTCTTTTATAAAAAAGAAATTAGCTCAGCCTAAAAAGAAAATATTTCCTAGTTTTACTCAGTATTCATAACAGCAGAATGACAGAGAAAACATCTGAATTAAGATCAAGGGCCAAATCTACTTTTTATGGAAATCTATCTGTATACATTTCTTGATTAATCTTACACAACACATGCAATCAATCTTGAAAAACACAACATCCCCCCCAAACCCACAAAAAAACCCAAACAGAAAACTCAAAGTTATAAAACAAAGCCCTTACTAACCTTGCCACAATTCATTTTTACTATCACCCCTTCTCCTCTTTTAGCTCCAACTCTTTTGAAATTCTTCTTATCTCCCTTTTTCTTTGTTCACCCTCATTATTCTGCTGCTATTGTCCATAACTTTGTTTTGTCTTTAAACCAAACCCTGCTGGAGAAGGGGGGATGCTTTTCCAGAAGGTCGAAGTGCCAGATCATTACAAAAGGACTTGGATGTCTTCTTGTATATTGAGATCTCCTCCATTTATTAGTTCTCCACTTCCCATCTAAAAACTTACTAAATGGCTAAGAAGCCATCTTCACGGGGGGTGGGGTTGGGATGGAGCAGAGAGAGAAAAAGATGAAGGGGGAATAAACTTCCTAAAGAAGCAGAAGATTCACTTTCTGCAATGAGACTTTGAGGCTGCAGGTTTACTTTCTCCGTGTGAAGCAACAGTAGCGACAGAACACTAGAAGAATAAGGCACATTAAAGCTATTACCACCCTTATAAAAACTTCCCATTTGAGCTGTAGCAGAACTGTATCTGTAGCTTTGGCATGCTGATAGCTCCCCCTGCTGCCACATGAGCACTACCGTAACTGTAACACCACAGATTTTGGCCAAAACATCACAATGTCTTTCAAAGAGGTAACATCCAGCAAGACCTGAGAAGGATCCTAAAGAGACCACAGTGGAATGCATGTATTCTTCCTCACTACTGCTTTACTATTATTCAAACAAGTTCTTTTTCAACAAATTATACCTTTTAAGTGACAGGATAAAAAGACACCAAGTTAGCACACAAGGAATGCAGTATTTCATTCCCATAGTACATCTACCTTAAAATTATCCAAATAATTTTACTACAGATTAGAAACAGCTATAGTATACTTGATATAAACTACTTCAGGTAATGAAAAAAAATGAAAAATGAAATGAATGAAAAAATGGAGAATATGAAGAATGGCCTGGAATATACATTTAAGCTTTCAAGGCATAAAGAGACTCAACACAGTACACTTAAAATACACAAAATTCAGCTCACTTATACTTGCAGAAGGCAGACTACTTTTTGTTATGTATACCACAAAGGCTGATTTTACACAAGAATGAAGTAAGAATGTAAGGATGTTTCTAGTAGAAATATAGCCATGGAAAACAAGAAGTACAAAATTTGACAACTCATTCTTTAAGTGATATTTGACAATGAGATTTATCTTCCTTTTTTACTTTTAGTATTAATTTAGTATATTTTCGCAAGACTTGATTTAAGAGAGAGAATTATGATCCGCAAGAATGACTCTAGAAGTTCCTGAAGTATCTTATTTTCAAGTGGAAAGAAAAAAAAAAATTAGGGATCCTTCCCTAAAAAAAACCAGAACACTTCACAGTGGTGACAGAATCAATAACGAATTCTATTCTGCATAAAGCAATAGAACCTACTCCCTGATCAGCAGAGAAATGTCTAAGCAAATAATCAAAGCCAAACACAGCTCTCTTACTTTAAGCATCCAAAACCTATAAAACCTCAATGAAAAGAAGCAGAGTTTTACTGTTAAAAATATACAGCTTGTCTTTCAATTTGGGAACCACAGCACATTTTAAAAAAACATATATATATACACACACTATTATATACACACACACGTATAAAAACATATATATACTTAGCAAATTCTGTTGAGAAAGTGTATTTAAAGTGATGGATAGCAAGTGTTCCTGGTTAAATAATTTCTCAGTAAGGAATATGTACACATTTCATTCATATTTTAATATTTTATTACATGTCTGCAGACAATATCTGCTTACTGTTATGAAAGACTGGAGGAAAAAATGATAGGTCACAGCTAAACTGTAAGCACCACTAGATAGGTCCACTTTTGAAAAAGTTCAAACTACAAAACACATTCAAAAAGCTTCAATGCCCAGAAAAAAAAACCCATTATAGTATGTTAACCAAACAATGTAAATGACTACATATGCAACCTGAGCCTGCTTTGACTGTAGCACACTTCAATTTCACTTAAGCCTATTTCACTGAGCCATAAATCAAGCTGCATTAGTCCACCTTAGTTGTGAGGTAAAGGTGTAACTGTTACAGACAGTTACTGATGGTTAACACAGGTGACACACAGTAATCTGTCCAGCCACTGTAATTCAGCCTCCTCCCCACTCTTCAAGCCTCTATATTGATCTACCAAAGTTGGAGAAAGTAAAAGTTTTCCATTGAGTTGGTGTTTTAGATACACAATACAAAGTGGATGGGTTTTTCAGCTGAAAATCATCTTCTAGTGTGGACAATGAGTAAGTGTTTACAGTCATACAGTGAAACTTGTTACAGGTGACTAACCTCCACTGATTTCACCACCACTGGGTCCATGCCTCAGTGGTTTAAAGGCTTAAATCTTACATTAAAAAATGGCTTAGGAATGAGACGGCCTAAGAACATACCAACCTCCTCACGGGTCAGGGTTTAAAAGTTGTCATAATATGATGCAATCCCTTGAATAAAGGCAAATCTGCCCAGACTTAAGAAATATTAGAACAATTACAATGCAAAAAAGTTTTATTCCAAGTGCAGAGAATTTGATTTTCATGGCAGCTATATGTTTCTGAATAGTTCCCTAAGGCAGACGCAGTTACCACCAGACTTTTGCTCCGAGGTTCCCTTTCTCCAGAGAATCCTATAGAAAAGGCACCAAAGAGCATGTGTCTTCTTGAAAACCAATATTAATAAAGCATCAAAGTCTCTTACAAGCTTTTGAAAATATCCTTCAGATTTTATTCTTTCTTGAAATAATTTTCTTGTCCCAGTGAAGCCAGCAAGTAAAAGAAAAATTAAAAGCAGAAGTAACAATTGTGTAAAACAGTTCTCGAGCAGAAAAGCTTCTGAACAGGTTAGTGAAGAATTCCTAGTCAGAAAGAATGAACACTCTGGTCCAACTGTCAGTTCTTTACAAGACAAAACAACGCTTAAATTCAAAATCGTCTGGATGCTCTTCAGACTAATGAAGAAAAGATCCTATAAATGTAAGTAGAGTTTAGGTATACTAATCAAGTGAGAAAAAGCACATAGCCAATATTGTACTTCCATTCCCCTGCCAAGTTACATCTACTCTTACAGCCGATGGCAACAGTATGTTGCATTACTAAGCAGAATAGCTGGATTTGGTATTGCCAACTCTCTAATTTTATCACAAATCTCATGATACTTGTTATTTTTCTTAAAATCCCAGTTTCTTAGGTCATATGATTATCTGGGTAACACAGTTTTTATTGGAGAAAACATATAGCACCCTCCACATGGAGAAAATGTTAAAGTTCTCAAGGCTCAAAATCCAGAAGGCAAATAAAAAGAATGCAAAACACATTCTTTTTACAAGTAGATTTATGAGCAGCACAACCAGTGAAGCCTGGTTTTCTATGGCTTTTTGTCTTGTGGTTGATTCTCTGATGTTTAACAAGGTGTGAACCCAGATTAACTTTTTCCCATGGCTGTGCATTTCTAATAGCTTTTTCCCCATACAGATCCCACAGAGTCTAAAAATGAGTTTGAGCTCTTTCTGCAGTTTTTCCCATCACTTAGAGTTCTACCAGGATCTGTCTCCTCTCGAGAAGGGACAGGTGGGGGCGAGGGGAGGGAGAGACATTTTCTTTATGTGACTCAAGTTTCTGAAATAATACCGAGAAAACCATCTTTTTAAAAGCAAAGCAATTAGCAAGTATTCAATTAAGTTAGTATAAATTCACAAAAGAAAACAACCCATAGAATACTTGCGAACAAAGTATTTCTGATGCTGGGAGTAAAACTCTCACATCCCAAAGCACTTTATTTTTAAAATTAATGTTTTCCACATACATGTTATATTTTACATCATAATTGGCTCTATTTTATACTCATGGTGGATTGGCTACAGGACAACAGAATAGATGGTGAAACAACAGGTGCAACTTATAATGCAGTACAGCCTTTGTACAAAGCAAATGAGCGTTTAAAATAAGGTATATGTATCAGCACCTGGTCAAAAAAGATAACACCACAACACTGTTGCTTGTAAAGCATATTTATTTGTTATCTTGCTGTTGGATGCATTTCTCTTGTAAGAAGGTCATGCTTACACATCACTTTTGAGTAGACACAGAAGAATTAGCGTGGCTATTCCTATATTAAGAGATAAAATAGTTGACTTAATGATAAGGCCCCCAGTGATTGCCCTTCATCCTCTACCTTACAATGTATTTTCAAGAAGTCTGTGGGAGACTTAGTTGTCTGCAAGTCCTCTCTTCCTTATCAGGGTTACCTGAACTTGAGCAGCAGAAAGAGAAATGAATGGGGAGAGTAGGTTAGGTAAGGGAGGGAGAAATACAGACAGACACACAGAAACAGTGTGATCACCAGGTTTCCTTAGGGAGGCAGACTAAAGAAACCAACAAGATTTTTAAATGAAAGAAGACACCAATAACACCAATTTTAGGGTAAACAGATTATACCTTTGGAAGAAATATGCTGTTCCTTTTCAGCTATACAGCAAACCAGTAAAGACTGTGTTGAGAAAGTTCTAACCAAAAGCTTTGCAGATTCTCTCATGTCACATGGCAACTGATCACACAGTATTTACTAATGAAGAGTTTAAGCATTTAAAAATAAACATGTCAAAAAATTAAAAAAGCACACCCTTACGTAATACTGAACAAAAGAAAAAAATGTTAAAGTTTTAAATATTGTCATGTCTAGACACCATTCAATTCCACACTAAATTAAGAAAAGATGGTGGTATTTTTAATACACATATATACACAGAAAACCCTACATTTTACTTCTGAATTTAAGGATCTAGTAAGTTTGACGAAAACAGAAATTTCTTACTGTGATTCTCTTCATATCTAGCTGTCGGAGTTGCATCATATGATGGAGAACAGTGTGTTTGTACCATGTCTCCTGAGCTATTGGATTGCCATCAAGGGTGATATCTGACAAAGATGAGGAATCAGCAAGGCACAGAATATCCTCAAAACTGTAACCAAAAAAGTTTAAAGTTTTAATGTCATAGAGTAGGAATAATTTTGAGATGGAAGACTTTATTTCTTAAGGATAGAACATTACTATTTACCTGTACTGAAAAAACCCCACCCATCAATATTGTGTATGATAAATCAAATTATAAGTATGTTGAAATACCAACAGCTGCTGCTGTTAAACTTTTTAATCTCTTCACATACAGGTAAAGAGATGCAGAATAAGGAGAACTTGTTAACTATGGGAGTATAGTTATACCTAAAAAAACTAAAATAGGATAGATATCAACTCATATTCAAAAAAATAATACAAGGTGTATTTGCTATCAAAGCCAGCATGAAAACCACAGAAGATACAAGAAAAAAAGCCAACCACAAATATCACAGAATGATCCTGGGTGTTTGCGACATCATTAAATATCGGAAGAAAAACAATTACAAAAGTATCATACTATCTTCAAAAACAGATCTGTCTATTGTTCCGAGTTCAGTCTACAAACACTAACAAGTTGGCTTTTTAGATAACATCTGATTTCCTGACAAAAATAACTGGGCTATGTGAAATGTATTTAGAGATGTACAGCCTGTATCATGTTCCTTTCATTGAAGATGGAATGTGAAAAGAAAGCAGCTGACTCAGATAAATAGTATTTTTAAACAACAGAGAACTATTTAACTTGATTTCAAAAAAAGCTGAACAGTTATAGAAGTAAATATGACTCCCTAGTACCTTTTAAGAAATTGATTACAGTGCATAAATGTACAAATGTGCACCCATCCTTATACACTTTGGCCTTCAAAAGTCAAGTCTGTGTTATGAAGTTAAGTAAGTTCAAGTGGACAGTATGAAATAATTTGACTTGGTACTTTTGAGAATGAAGTTAAAAACACTGCAAATTACAAAAGAATCAATAATAATCACATAAAAACATAAACAGAGGATCACTTTATTAGATAAACAAATACTTAATGACATTCTGAAATAAGAGACCATTTCTGAAGTGAAAAATAGGGAGTTATTGCCTTTTTTTTTATATTCTGCCAATCTTACTGAGTGCATGAACTGGTTATAGTTCTTCTCACTCTTGGTGGCAGGAAAAGTCTTCCTCCACTAATACTTGGAAGGATACCAAACTTTAAGTATGGCCTGAACTTCGGGATCAGAAATCGTATGCAGTACAGATGTTCATATTAAAGACTCATTCAATAAAGTGGCAACTGCCTTTATCATTTGTATCACTCAGCTTTCAAAAAAGCATACAATAATCTGCTGAGGACTAACATTCAGCTGCAAAGGGCTTCAGATCTACCAGAATGTCAGATTTTAAAATCAGGTATCTCTGAAAGATTCTAGGTATTAGATAAAACAATTTCTGCAACAACAACAAAAAGATATATGGATAAAATATAAAAATAGTATCGCCAAATAGCAATCAGTCTCAACCAGCAGAAGAAAGGCCTGGATACCAACATAAGCTAGCAGGAGTGAAGAAAAGAAATCACCCAGTACGGTTTTCAAGAAAACCACTGCAATTAGTACAGCATGCAAGTAACTTCTATACAATATACCCAATGGAAGCAGCAGAAAAATGACAGAGTGAAGTGGAAGATACTACTACCTTTCTGCTTAGTGTATTAAAACAATATAAGAACTGATGGAAAATGAACCATATACAGATTCCAAATGAAGGCAGTGAAGATACTTAGCATATCTGAAGAATTAGGTGTTTTGTACATATAGTTGACAAGTTTGATTATAATTTTCTGCTTCTTTTTGTGATCCAGTTTCCCTTCCATAAAACAGCTTGTGTAACCACATTTTTAGAAGATCAGGCTGACATATTACTTAAAATACATACTCAATATGTCCTGAAGATAAAAGATAATCTTCCCAAATAACAAAGAAGTTAGTAAAGTAAACTCGTAAACATGTCAGCATAAGAAAAGATAACTGAATTTCCATTGGGCTAGAATAGATTTTGCTTGACAAATACGAAAATTTTCTGGTCTTCAAAATTAGTTTCAAATAACGTAAATATATTTATTAAAAGCATTAATAAAAAAAGCTCCAAGCACTTACCATTAAACATTTAACCAAACAGTACTTCTGCCATTATATATGATTTACAGATTTTTAATAAAACCAACCTCTTCAGGAAATGACAGAAAAGTTGAAAGTTTGCTAGTGTTTTCAAGACCTTCCACTTATACATACTGCTGTGCTTTGAAATTCTCAGTGCTTCAGCATACCAGAACATTCATTCTGGAGCTAAAACAGATGTGCTTGCTTTATCCTGCCTTTGGCTGCCCTATTAGCAGCTCAATTTTAGAGCAAAACAGTAGTGCAAAATAGCTATGTTTTCACATCTTTGTACACACATACGAAAAATAGAGCTTTAGAAATTCAATGTAGAAAACTTAATATACTGTACTTGTCACACCGGCATCCCAATCCTAAGCCAAGCAAAGCTTTAATGTAATACACTTACCAAACAGACTGCATACTTTACAACCAAGCTTCTGTCTGCTTCCCAGCATGCAGACTGCTGTGACAGAGCCAAGTGGTGACCACCCTACGGGAATCAGAGGCCACATCTCAATGCTTTCTAGCCTCTGTTCACCACAAAGGAGTCTTTAACCTGCTCATGAAATACAAAGCAACTGTGGATGATGCTGTTTCAGACTGCCTCAGTCAATCTTCTCGAGTGGAAGGTCTGCTTCTCTTTCCAAAAGACCACCTCCTGCAGGAGTCCCACCAAACTACAGCAACCATGTCTCCTTCCCTGTCCCTCTTTCTTCCTAAATGAATTTATCTTTGCTAAAAATGGTAGTTTCAGCAACACAGAAAAAAGTTGTGAATTTGGGCTAAATTATCAAAAACTGTTTTCTGGAAATCTTTTCAGAATAGATCAGTTCTACATCTTGTGTGCATGCTCAGAGTCCTGCATCCAACTCTTCCCTCTGCCAGAGGGGATGCAAACCCACTTCTGCCTCATACGAGAACGTGGCAATTACTAAGCAGCAGAGTATTCTGAAGTAGTGTAAACTCAACCTCCACCAGTGATACGCATTCACATTTACAAATTTAGTAGGCAAGAACAGGACACAGGAACACTTGTCCTCTGTTACCGCCTACTTGCTTAGGAAGACAGTTGTTCCTTCTCTATACATTTGCATCAATGTATAGAGAATATATATTTTTTAAATATAAATATATATTTTTTAAAGCACGTTCCATATGGGGAAAAGCTCTGGAGAAGAGAAGGAGGGTAACATACTTGCTATAGTCTGATAGAACACCCAAGAGGGAACTGTATGTTGAAAAAACATTCAGTCAAAGAAGAAAACTTGGGTTTTCCCAGGTTTCTAACCACTAAACTACTGATGAAAACAGATGTTACCACAGTCAACCTTTCATTTCCCTTGTACTGTTTTTATTCAAGTATTTAACAATGTATTCGTAAATTTTCATTCTGCTAAGAAAAAAAGGTATTTTCTTGTTTTTATTAGGCTAAGAACATTCCTTCTCTCAGGTTTCTAATTCAGCAACCAAGTGAAGAAAAACAATTACATGTCCTTTGAGCTTGTATCCAACTTCTTCCATATGGCTAGACAACATGCCTTACTAAATGAAAAAGCCAACAGAGTGCTGACCTGGACAGCAGTGTAACATTGAAAATACGTATTTTGTTTCCAAGATTAAAAAATGGTCTTCCCTGGTTTCACATTTTGAAACATGAGCAATAACCCTCTTTCTGAATCTCAGTGGCATATCTTTCCTGAAGAAAAGTTTCTGTAATCTCTTCCCACTACCACATGACAAATTTAAAATGGAATTTCTCCCCCTTCTTTATAACTAGTTCTAGAGATATATATTACCTTCAGCCATCAGCTATGAATGCCTTCAGTTTGTAACTGCTAAATTTTTGGGGGCTGAAGCCAGAAGTAGGACTTCTTTTGTTTCAGATCAGCATCAACTTCTACAGCGTTCAGTTTTAGCTTATGTTATCTTGCCAATACATCCTTTTTTACTAAAAGCTCTGCAGAGAAGCAGCAGCATTCTGAGGCCTCCTCTGAAGCATGAGGGAAAAAGAACGTCAGTGATTAAACCCATGATAGGGTCTCATGCCTTAAATAGTGAAAATTTTTAAAAGGCATTCCCAAATCTTTTACTGAAATATTAATTCATATATGTCAGTATGTATCAATTTAAGACTCAAGGATTTTTGTTGACATACAAAAATAGGAAGCAGCGAAACTTTCCATGGGAGCATTGCCTTAAAAAATGCTACTTTATTTTATTAGTGATCACTTAAAAAAAATTTAATGAACATGTAACATCAATAAATCCAGGTTTTGCAATATACTTTGTTGTTTGTTTCCATTTGCAGGTTCTCTCTATGCACCTACAGATAAATGAATTAGAATATCTGTGTATCAATTTGACTGTCTAAAAGAAAAGTCAGTTGTATAGACACAGCTGTTTCTAGGAAAAATAATTTTTAAAATTACCGCACGGCACCCACTAAACCCAGGTAAGTGACTCAAAACCACACAAAATCATTTAAAAGGACTGTAGGAATGTTCAGATGTAGGCCAGCAATTCACTAGTATTATAGTTGCATATAACTTCTTCAGTCAGTTCATAGAGTATCAAGCCAAGTATCAGAACACAGATGGTCATAAGAATACTTTTATATTTAATCATTTTCCTGTTAGAAGACATATCTACTACATAACTCAAAATCAGGAATTAATGGGTTTTTTAGCCTTCAAAACTGCAGTATGCAATAGAAGGTTATTATTTCAAAAACCCAAGCTAAATGTGATCATCAAAAGAAATTTTTCATTTGTTTGTTTGTTTTAAAATAATGTCTGGCAAATAAAGAGTTAAACTGATCCATCCACCTACCTACCTGCATATGTATATGAAATTTATAGAAGAGCAATGTCTTTCATTTGATATTAGGTTTTATTTTTATACCTATTCCAACTACGAATTAAAATCAAATTATATATTTGCATGAATGTTCTAAATAAGTATTTCCAGCTTACATGAAAACTAAGACTAGATCTATCAATAGTTCAACTGAAGTCCCAATGAATAAAAGACAAGAATCATGATAAACTACCAAGAAGCAAGCTAATGATTACATAAAGTTTGAGAAATCTACTTTAAAAACCTCACAGAAAAACTGAAACATTTTTCCTTCTTTGAACACTGTAAAAATAACATGAATTTGCACAAAACAACATGAGAAAGGAGTCAGAAAGCTACACAACACATACCAAGTATGTAAAAAGATACAGAAATTCCACTGACTGCAGTGATGCTCCCTGATGGCAAGGGAGCCAGCTACTGCAGTCCCCTCATTGTTCTTGCCAAGCTAAGACATTTTAGAAAAACAGAAACAAAAGGCATGTTTCAATTCTGGAAATTATTCAAGAGAGGCAAAATGCTAAGGCCCTCTCTAGCAGATTAATTAAGGGAAGGGCATATTAAAGATTCCTGCAGTTCATCTCTGACTTTTTTTTTTTTTAATGCTTAATACCCATGAGTATTTAAGGAGATCTACTGCATTGGTACTTTAAGAACCTAAGGAACACAGACAAGTAGGTTGGAGCTGTCTGCAAAAAACATAATGCAGGTCAATTTAAAATGTTCAAGTAGCTATTACAATAAAAGCTTATACTAAGTATAACATTCTACAGAGAAAGCAGATACTGGAAATACTGTGCTGTTCTTGTGGTAATTAGAACATGAAGCATCTTTCCCCTATCCCACATTAAATTATTTAATTCTAAGCGAAGAAGGCTGGTGGTGATTAAGGGATTAAAAAAAAAAAAAAGACATACCAAACTGAGGATAATGCAGGCACTTTTTTTTTTTTTTAAATATTGGCACTAGGATGCAGACTCCAAAAATACACGAATTGAAAAAGCATAGAAGACAAACATTTCTATCTATTTATAACAACATGCCCTTAGTTACTTGAAACTATAGAAGCCCTGCTTTGAAAGTTGAGCTATTCTGCTTCTGCCATCTGGTTTGAAAGAGAAATAACCATGAATATGCCTTTCAGACTTTATTAATATATGGACAAGTAAAATACAAGCATGCAATAATCTAATCATCATAAGCAGAAACTGACTCAGCAGTTTGTGTAACTCCATAAATACAGTAACGGTATGTCAAATATAATGTGTACTTCGTGTAATGTTGCTTTAACAGATATCTAGTTTAACAGTAAACCAACATATTTACAAAACTATTTTTAATTTTGATCATCATTGTAAACAGTATGATAATTTTTAAATTTAAAATGTAAGTTTCTTGGTAGAATACTCATAGCACAACTACATTTAAATGCAAAGGGTTTCAAGAATTTTTATGTTTAAAGGAGAAAATACACAATGGCTTGATTATATTATCTCATGTTAGAAAAAAAAATGTCTGCACTCATAGTGTTTGAATTTAAATTTTAATGAAATACAGCTCCAATAGGATACTTCAAATTACTGATAGGAAGCAAACTTATTTCCCTTACCTAGATATATTGTTGAAGCTGAGGAAGAGACGCTGAAGACGGGGCAAAGTATCCACATCTTTCTAGAAGGAAAGATAGAGGCATAAATTCAGTAGCTGAAAGTAGCTTTTGAACCTCTCTGCTTTGCCTGATGAAATACTTCCATTTCTATACACTATAACCTTGCTGCAACATTGATTTCTGTTGAACGTGCAGCTCCATTT